>NW_025544762.1:0-600000 GCF_011800055.1 Colletotrichum gloeosporioides | reverse complement strand
ATCCTGTTGGGGACTGGACCTTGCTTTACTGTACTGCCGAAATCTTCACTTGGCAAAAGTTCGAGAACAGTACTATTCTGGTGGTGTATGGGGGACCCGACGAATGGCACGAGATGGCCATCATGGACACACTTGAACACCCGACATTTCAAGAGGGATACGACATCCACTTCAGATACTTCAAAGGTAGTTTGGTTCTGAAGTGGAAGACTTCAGAGCAGCGGCGGGTTGTCACGGTTGGTGATCTATGGATCTATATTTTGGGTCAGTATCTATGATTCAGAGCTTCTCTTGATGGCACAGCCGCTAATGTCTCCCAGATCGCAACTCAGCATATAATTACTGGGTATCCGACCAACCAGCCGAAGATGGCTCTTCCTATGGTACAACTATCATGAATCCTGTATCGCTCATCGTCAATGGAGGATACCTCATCCGGTCGGTCTGGTTCGAAGAAGAAATGCTCAAGATCCAAGGCGATTTCAACCAAACCACCGAACTGGAGATCATTGGTGTCAACGTCACTACGCTCACTACGCTGGAGATCAATGACAGGAAAACGGATTTTACCACGAATAATCTTGGTAACATGCTTGCAAGACCATCGCTCTCGGATGCCACACCCGTCGTGCCGGAGTTGGCTGCACTCAGGTGGTATTACACGGACTCGCTCCCTGAAGTTGTCGCAGGATACGACGACTCTGCTTGGACACGCGCAGACCACGATTCGTCCACCAACACGGTTGCTAACCTTACGACCCCAGTATCCCTTTTTGCTTCAGACTATGGCTTCCATAGCGGCACCATCATATATCGGGGCTATTTCGTTGCGAATGGCACAGAGAACATGTTCAATGTGACTACTCAGGGTGGTTCAGGCTTCGCAAGCTCCGTCTGGCTTAACGATACGTTCCTCGGCTCTTTCACGAATGGACCTGACGCCTCGGGCGATAACACTGCAAGCTACCCCATCACAAACCTCACTGCAGACGCCACCCACATTCTTACCATTCTAGTCGACACTATGGGTCTAGAAGAGAACTTCATTATTGCGGCTGATGTGATGAAAACCCCGCGCGGCATCTTGGACTACAACTTGACTTCATCCTCCGGCTCCACAACAAACATCACAACCTGGAAGCTCACGGGCAATTTGGGAGGCGAAGACTACTACGGGAAGTTCTGGGGGCCCTTGAACGAGGGCGGTCTCTATTTCGAGCGGCAAGGATACCATCTCCCCTTCCCGTCCGAGCTTTCTGAACTAGGGTCGCCGTTCGGCGGCACCACCTCTCCGGGAGTTTCATTCTACGGCACAAGACTGATCCTAGATCTTCCATGGAAGGATCTCGATATCCCACTCTCCTTCGTCTTTGATGACATCTCCGACTCGGGCGGAGCCTATCGCGCCATTCTATACGTCAACGGGTTCCAGTACGGGAAATACGTCAGCAACATCGGCCCACAGACAAGATTTCCCGTTCCTGAAGGCGTCTTGAACTACAATGGTGACAACTGGATCGGGCTTGGGGTCTGGGCTTTGGAAGAGGGCGGAGCAAAAATCAACAACTTTCGTCTCGAAGTTGATGGTACCGCCATCACGACTGGGCGGTATCCAGTTGAATTCCAACCTGGCCCCGAGTGGTCGCAACGTGAGGAAGCATATTGATCTTAGAGTCGTCAATAGATACCCAGTATTGCTTTACAGTAAATATTTTGAAGTAGCATTACGGGTTAATGCCCTCATGCCTGATCCAGCCTTGAGACATGACAAGCCTGCTGATTACTTTCGCGTGGACGAACCCTCTGCCCACGTGTCATCGTTCGGTAGCTGCTACAGCCGCCAAAGACACAGAGTGACCTCGGAAAGGCATCATCTAACCCCCCCGGCCTTCTCACCTTGTCATGATGCACAGATCATCGGCCAAAGAACCACGAGCAACCAAAGGAATTGCCTTGCCGACAGACATATTGTCTCGGCCCCCATCGACTTCTCTTTCCTCCCGGATCAGATGGGCATTGCCACCAATCACTACCTGTCAGACGTGACTGCTCCTTCTGTCTTGGCTGCCTCGACGCACGAGAATCAGACATCGGGAACGTTGTTTCAGCGGAAGACTTCCGCATAGCAGAGACATTGGTGTGGTTCAGTCTTACGTCAAGATTTTCTTTCTCTGTGCTGTTTCAAATCCCGAGTCTGGACCTGCAAGATACGTCGCAAAGTTCAGCCGCAACAGGCACACATCTCTGGTAAACACACACCGCGACGAACGGATTTTGTGCACGAATCGATTGTAAGAGCCTCGTCACTTGCGAGCCTCCTTGAAGGTGGAAAAACTAATCTACATGGGTGGGTGTTCCTCGACCATAATGTTGGTAGAAGCCTCCAAGAAACAACGGTCAACTCGCCCCTGAAATGCGTAGGGTAAAACATGAATGACAAATGACCACCCTGAGCCCCCCGTTGGAAAACCGATACACCTTGATGATGCCCTTTTGACTCCCTGAAAAAAGAGATCCTGGCTTGTTTCCTTTTCCCTGAAATTGGTTATCCCGATGAAAGTAGATAATCCACGAACGATGAGAAAGCTTAGGCCGGATTGCTGCAGCCCGGACGAGCCGTACGCACGCTGCCCATGTCGCTCAGCTCCGTTCCATCGCGGTCTTCCTGTTGGCTTGTCTTAAAAGCACGCTGGGCGTCGGCAAGAGCGTTGATGGATCTCGGCTTTTTCTCGAAAGAGCAGATGGCTGCAAGCAGCATGGCGCCGCAAACGCTGGTCAAGAAGATGATCTGGTCTTTGAATGCGACCGCGTAAACCTCCTGAATACGACGTTGAAGTTCCGGGGTGAAGTGAACGGAGGCCGTGGGAGTCGAATGCATTGTGTCGAGCTGCGACGAGTTCAGAATGTGGACGAGCGAGTCGATGCGGTTGTGGAAAAGGACGGTGCAAACAGCCACCCCGATACAACTGCCCAGCACGCGAGCTTGAGCAATAAGTCCTTGAGCAACAGCCTTGTCCTCCTCGACAGCAGCGACGATAGTTGAGGCACCGAAGGACACTCCAACCCCAAGTCCAACAATGAGAGTGAATCCGTACGCGGGCACGAAAGACGAATCGACATTAGCGAGCGACAGCATGAGCCCAATTCCTAGCAGTTGCGTAATCGATGCCGCAACCATGAGGTAGGACGTGTGATTGAACTTGCGGCAGATCGCACCAGCCAGGAAGGATCCAACAGCAGTGCCTGATAGCATGGGAAGGAGGTGAACTCCAGCACTGAGGGGAGTTGCGTGTTGCAAGACCTGCATGCGTTCGGGAATGGCAACTGTCAAGACAACGTAAGGGGCTCCGGTCAGGAAGGCGACGATGAGACCGCAGATGTAGGGGCGGCGGTGGGCGAGAGCGGCGGTAAAAACAGGCTCCATGTGGACGCATCGGATGTGGTTGTGGTGTTCGCAGTACTTCTTGTTAAGGAAGGTCTCCCAGCCAACGAAAATAATCCAGCAAAAACCAGAGGCGCAGAAAGCCGCGATGATTTGGACACTGTTCCACTCGTAGACCCGAGAGCCGCCCCTCTCGATAGCGAAAACGAGGGTGATGGAGGCAACAAGGAGGCTCATCATGCCGACGAGGTCAACCCTCATAAAAGCACGCAACGAGAAGATATGGTGCGCGCGCCGCTCGGCCGGGAAGAACAGCATGACACAGGTGCTAGCGAATAAGCCGATGGGTAGATTAATACCGAAAATCCAGCGCCAGCTAACCTTGGAGGTGATGGCTCCTCCTAGAACCGGACCCAAAAGGAAAGCGAGGGCGAGAGTAATACCAATTAAAGCTCCCATGTGACTCGGGTTCTTGGCAGGGCCATGCTCGAGGAGGCAGATTTGAGCGAGACTGTAGAGACCGGCACCTCCAATGCCCTTCAAAGCGCGGAAGACGATCAGGGATGTCATGCTCCAAGCGGCGGTGCAGCCAGTTGAGCAGAGTAGAAAGATGGTCCAGCTGACAAAGAGGATGAGCTTTCGGCCGTAGATGTCGCTTAGCTTGGAAACACCGACGGAGCACCCCATGTATGTAAGAAGATAGGCGAGAAGAATCCAAGAGGCGTTGGCGTGGTCTTGAAACTCCTCAGAGATGCTCATGAGAGATGTGGCGATGACGGACGTATCCAGAGTCGAGATGAACAGACCCAGGAGGATACTACGCAATTAGCTTGTATCGTCGGAAGGGAAGCATGATCTTTTACCTGAAGACCAGAAGAACACCATGGACCTTTTCCGAAAGACGCGGCTTGCGTTGGGGACCACCCTGGACCTGGGGAGGATCAGGATTGGCGGCGGCGAATCCAGCAGTGTCGCCCAGGGATGGGTTGGGGTATGAGAGAGGCTGGGCGATTCGCTCGTTGGACGCGGCAGGTTGCCGAGGGGCTTCCATGGTGAATGACGATGAGCTCGATCGACCGAAGACGCGGAGGTTTCAATTATTTCGGCAAGGAGTGCGAGAGGCAACGGCAGTATCTCAATCTCTTCCTCGAAAGAACTTGGAGCACGTCTTCGATCCTTGCTGTCGCGGAGTATGGCTTGCAGAGACGCAAGATGGGGGATCCGAGAAGGAGAGGAAGGGAATTGAATTGATGGTAACCTGTTGGAGGATGAAAGGAGGGAAGGAAGAATTGTAGATTGGGTGTGGGAAGTGAGGGGGAATGGTTGAGGCAGAAGAAGTAGCAGGGATGAAAATTTGGAAAGGGCTTGACTGGACACAATGGGGAAGGGCAGCTCTGGGGCTTCACAACACAACTTCTTGCCCAACCAACCCTAAATCAGATCTGGAGGAAGCAATCAAAAGGGCAACAACAGAAGAGACTTGCCCTCGCCAGTAAGAAGTAATTCTTTTGAGGAAAGTGAAGGCGGAGCCTCAGTGTTGCTTATGCTGATAGGTCCACGGTCACCTGGCGGATGTAAGAATGATGTCGTGGTGAAGCTTCCTTCAAGGCGAGAGCATATGTGAGCACACTCCTGCCCCTGGCTGAACGTGGCAGACAAGACAGAGTGAAGAGGGAGGGAGACACACACAACTGCACATCTGTTGGCCTGGGACAGCGGCCATAGTGCATTACATATAATGATGGAAGCCCTCTCGAAAGCGGGCAGGATCCTCAATGCATCTACCCAGAATGCCCAAGACACCTACTTTCCAGAGCAATGCTAGCAGCACTTGTCGCCAGCCTGAGCTTGAAATCTTCTCTGACAGTTTCACCCAGGCGAAGACACGGATGATGACGGGTGCTGTGCAATGTTGGACAAAGTCTTAGGGTGTCAAGACTTAACGAAGGCCATAAAGGGTCCCTTTCTGTACCTTGCATCCACCTGTACCGACTGCACAACTCAGGACAAGACGTCAGTCTTCTACCAAGTCTGCAGCCGAGATGTCAAGGGAAGTCCAAAGGCACCTTGCCAGTTCTCTGGGGACATTGTGCTTGTACCAGTAGATTCGCCAAATCTGACAGTGTTGGTTTCTCAGATATGGTATCGTCGCCACCATGCAGCCAAGGACACCTCCCGTTGTCGTACCACCCCGAGACCCTTCACTGGCTGAGGCCATGGCTGTCGTAAGTGAGCCACTCAGGTGAGCTGAGGAAGTTGGGGGCATCTTATAACAAGCGACACTGTTTTACCCCGGCTCAGGAGAGCCGGCTCTGCAGGAAATTGACTGGCTGTATATTGTTGCTGCTGCGAACCGACCGTGTCACCTCGTGCCTCCTCAGCTTTCTGGTCTGAGAGGCACGAGCGAGGCGGGGTGACGAAACTCCTGCTGGATCGGTGTACCTCCAAATGCCACCACGCTCTGGTGCCCTATGCGTCAAACCCCTACTTGGGACGTTGTGCCGTGAGATGCCTCGTGGTTGAGTAGCCATCATCCCGAGACCTGATCCGCAAAGGCGCCACAGGACCTTCAAGAATGTAGCTTGCGAACGATCATATTCAGGAATGCAGAGTAGAAGTCGAGATGGGATAAAATGAACGAGATTTCCTCGGCTTTGTAGGGTATGAAAACAAAGGCCATTGAGCCTGAATCTTGTGCGACTTCGCGTTGAATTCCCCTAATGGTCCGGAGAAGCGCGGGAGAAGTGATGCTTGCTGGAGATCGGAGCCGGAGAAGCGGCAAGTCCAAGCGTCTTTTCATAGGATAAAATGGTGTGTGCCACAGGCCAGTGAAGGGCACACCTCTTCATCTCGACTTCTCAGGTGTTGTACCTCATGCTGTGTCACCCGAAGTCGTTCGTCTTGGCATTCGACTGGTCACCTTTCAACATGAAGCCAGTGCCATTTCCAGCTCGGGTTCAGTTCTTTCCCACTATAGGTTCCACAGGCGAGATATGCTGGCGTTCTGTGGCTGGAAAGGGGATGAAGCTGGCTGCGACCAACCTCCTGTAAAGGTCAGGATGAACTGAAGGAGGCACGGACCAAAGACACTGTGTGTGAAGTCGGATCGGATCAAGTTTGGACCGAAATATACTGACTTCTCTTTACTACATGCAAGGGGGCATCGGGCCACCAACTTCGTCTTAACCCTCTTAGGTCAACTGAACGAAACACACCAGTTTTGGCCAAGAATATCTGGAATGCAACCTCTTTAACATGAACTTCAAATATTCCTGCTCCAGCGACATATCAGCAGATCCAAATCCGCTGCTCCGGTGGTTATGCCGTTTTCGACGACGTTTGATGTCCGGTCTGCCCGCTCTGTCAGACGATTGGTTTGCAATCATGTCTCAATAAGGGTTCCTGCATGTACCATGCCTGCACATCGACCAACATCAAAGATGCCGCCTCTTCAAGAGCGGATTGCCTCTGGTTTGAAGTCACGCTCCACGACAACGTCAAGTTAGCTTCGGATCAGAAGCTTGGATTTGGATGGTGGTGGGTTACAGCGGCCTGGGGGCGAGGCGGACGAGACTTGCTTCGAATGCAGTCGTTCCACATACGGCCAAATCCAAATTGTGCTCTACGACCCCATGCTTTCGATACCGGCGGACTGCTCTGCCACAAGGCACGGTCATCAAGTGAAGCCATAAGTCCTTGCCGACCCGTTGAAGAGGAGCCTCCATCTCGGGGACGGAAGGATTGGTATTTTTAGGGGGGCAGTGCTTCTCGCGGATGAAGAGCAAACTACTGTGGTATTTCAGGAGTCAATCACGGGACCCTCTGGATGTGCCTGGGGCGTTCCATGTGTCCTCGGCCCGAGACTGAACTGTGGAACTGGAGATTTGGGACCTCTCTCTGATACAACCCGCAGCTACCATGACGACGTGAACTCTAACAGTCGTGATGGCAGGAATGCTGACCTTTGGCAACCCAGTTGCTCAGGTCATACTGTCTGACGTCCCATCCCTCGAAAACGTGGGATGATTGGCAGCCCAGCACCGTGGCAAAGCGTACCAGAGTCGTGATATCGACACTGACTCGGGACCCCCTTTCCGGACCTGGCTACCTCCCTCAGTGGTCGTGCTACAAACGCTCTTCATGATCTGGGGTGCCTTGAGATGGAGGATTCATCACCGCCCCATACGCCCGAGATTGAAACTGCCATGGGCTGTGAAGTTGACAACACCAGCGAGCTAGTGTTCCTGGTACATTTTGTTTGAGAAATACGGTGAAGAGGACGTTCCGAGGCACCATCCCGACCAAAATATGGGGATATCTGCAAGTTGAGCCCTAGCTGCCGCAACGTAGAACAAAGTTTCTGTCACCTTCATACTGTTCCCAGCGGCCCCCAACGGCCCTATGTCAGAGGGCTGATTGCATGTCAAAGCTGACTGCGCCTCCACCTTATTCTATTCCAAGCTCCTCCCGACATCTTTGAGGTCATCGTCATCCAAGGTGTCGTTCATGCGCTAGATTCTTATAGCCTTCGATGAACTTTTGGTAATTGCCTTCCATGATCACGGGCCAAGGGGCCATGTCATAGATCAGTTCTCAAAAGACGTTTGGCATACTTATACCCACCTGGCAGCCCTTCATTCACGATCTTTGAACAAAGAACAAGGCCTACAATGACAGCCGGATCTACATGAAGGCGGGCTTTTGCACATACTGCTGGTCATCTACACCCCACCAAAAGAGTTGCGTTTACCCAAAGGGGCAGCTTTTCGGGTCCAAGAAGCCTGAGCGGTGACTAGAAGAGCATTTACCCTCGGGAGAACACTGCTGCTTCTCTGTGAATAGGAGGGCTGCATTTGGTGGCGGCTTCCTGAAGTGTTGACCACGATCGGAGCGGCCCATTCACCCTCACATTCACTTCACCTCCTCACCTCACCTCACGTCGACACTAGCCCTTTTCGTCAGGGCACCCGCCCTCCTCCTTCACCTTGGTCTGTTTACTTTCAGATCGAGAGAAAAGTCTTCTCCATCCCAACTCTTCTGAAAACTTTTCATCCTTCCTCATCTTCTCTCCCTCCTGGACACCTCCATCTCCCTCTTCCTGCGTCCTCTCCCCTCTCAGAGCACTCTACACAACAGGAAGAGCGCTTCTTTCGCACAAAGATCATTGTACAAACGCATTCTTTTCCTTGTTCATTGTTTCTGATTGCACAATCGTTTCTTTCACGATAACCCGTCCGAGTCCCGGTCGATTACGCGATCTGATCGTGTCGGGATGGACAAAAACGAGAAGATGGAGGACATTGCCATCATTGGCATGGCCTGCCGCTTCCCCGGCGACGCCACGACGCCCGAGAAGCTCTGGCAGATGATGGTCAACAAGGAGTCTGCTTGGTCCGAATTCCCCAAGGATCGTCTCAACATTGACGGATACTATCATCCGAGCGGCGATCGTCAAGGCAGCGTACGTATCTGACAATTTCACCCCATATTCCATCATCTGATCGTGCGAGATGGCTGACTGAGTACTTCCAGATTTCGTTCAAGGGCGCGCATTTCATCAAGAATGACGTAGCTGCATTTGACGCGTCGGTAAGTGCTGGGAAGGTCACGCTGGCTATTTGGTCGCGTTTCTGACTTTGTGATCCAGTTCTTCTCGATCATGGCCGAAGACGCAAAGGCGATCGACCCCCAGCAGCGCTTCCTCCTCGAGGTATCCTACGAGGCACTTGAAAATGGTATGTCGCCTCTTCCGTCCTAAGAAAATCCTACTTAACATGTCCCAGCTGGTCTTCGAACCGAGGATCTCAAAGGCAGCCCTACGGCTGTCTACGTCGGCTCTTTCGTCAAAGGTATGTTCTTGCTGCGGTCCTTGTCTCACTCAATTCTAACACTCCCTAGACTACGAGCAGATCTGTCTGCGTGACATGGACTGGCAGCCCCAGTATGCCGCGACTGGCACCGGAAATGCCATCATGGCCAACCGTGTCTCTTACACCTATGATTTCAAGGGCCCGAGCATGACTCTCGACACCGGCTGCAGCGGTAGTTTGGTCGCGGTTCATCTGGCTGCGCAAGCCCTTCGCACTGGCGATTGCGATCTGGTAAGTTTTCCGATGGAGAAGTCGCACTGCGCATGCTAACGTTTTAGGCTCTCGCTGCTGGCGCTGGCTTGATTCTTACTCCGAACACCATGATGCCTATGACAGCTCTCAACTTCCTCAGCCCCGATGGCAAGTGTTTTGCTTTCGACTCCCGCGCCAATGGCTATGGTCGTGGAGAGGGTATTGGCTTCGTCGTCTTGAAGAAGATGTCTCATGCCCTCAGAGATAATGATACCATCCGAGCCGTTATTCGCGGCACCCACGTCAACCAAGATGGTCTTACTACAGGTAAGTCACGGCATATGATCCAAGTACAACTGGTGCTCTAACTACAACCACAGGCATCACGCTTCCCAGCAAGGAGGCCCAGGTCGCCAACATCCGCAGTCTTTACTCAAAGTACAACCTTGAGATGCAGCAGACCGCCTTTGTCGAGTGTCACGGCACCGGAACCCAGGCCGGAGATTTCAGAGAGCTCAGCGCCATCTCAGAGACACTTGCTGCCGACAGGCCCAAGGATAAGCCCATCTTTGTGGGTTCTGTCAAGACGAACATTGGCCATTTGGAGGGTGCTGCAGGAGTCGCTGGCCTGATCAAGGGTGTCTTGCTCACCGAGAAGGGACAGATCCCTCCCAACATCAACTTCGAAAAGGGAAATCCCAATATCGACTTCGAGAACTGGAAGGTGAAGGTAAATTTCGGGATCACTCCGTGCCCTTGAAGTCGATGCTGACATTGTCATTTCAGGTGCCCACCGATCTTACCAACTGGCCTGTCGACGGCCCTCGCCAAGTCAGTGTGAACTGCTTTGGCTTTGGCGGTACGAACGCTCATGCTGTTCTTGATGAGCCCTCGCGTTACTTTTCCGCTCGCAAGATCCTGGGAAACCACAACTCTACCATTGATGCTGATTCTAACCTTCAATCCACCCCTGATGCTGCCAGTAGCCCTCAGCTCTTCGTTTTCTCGTCAAACGAGCGCCCGGGTGTTTCACGCGTCATGAGCACGCACGCTCAACACATCGGCTGTATTCCCAAGCTGCCTCAGTCTGTTGCCAACGACTATGCCTACACGCTTGCTTGCCGCCGCTCCGTCATGGAGTGGAAGGGCTTTGTTGTTGCAAATGGTCAATCCGAGTTGATCAAGAAGCTTGACGCCAGAAAGGACCAAGATCACATTCGATCGAACCGCGACAGCAAGCTCAAGATTGCATTCATCTTCTGTGGACAGGGCGCCCAGTGGCCTCAGATGGGACGCGAGCTCATGTCTTTCGGTCCATTCAAGGCCAGTCTCGAGGCTGCCGCTGCTTACATCAAGACTCTCGGCAGCGACTTCGACCTCATCGAGGAGATTACGAAGGACAAGCAGGAGTCACGCATCCAAGAGCCTCAGATCTCGCAACCTGCAACGACCGCCATCCAGGTAGCGCTTGTCGATCTGCTCCGTTCTTTCAGCATCGCCCCCAACAGCGTCGTCGGCCACTCTTCTGGCGAGATCGCGGCAGCATACGCGTCTTCTTGCATTGATTCGGAGACTGCCTGGGCGTTGGCCTACCACCGTGGCTACAGCGCTTCACTCCTTCAGACTAACGCGCCTCAGATCAAGGGCAAGATGTGCGCCGTGAGAATGTCTTGCGAAGAAGCTCAGCGCTACCTTGAGAATAAAGCTCAGCGCAGAGATCTCGGCATTGCCTGCGTGAACAGCCCGACCTCAGTGACGATCTCTGGCAGTGCCGGAGACATTGATTGGTTGCGAGATGAGTTGAAGAAATGCCAGGTTCTCTGCAAGATCCTGGATGTCGACATTGCTTACCATTCCCGCCACATGAAGCTGGTTGAGGAGGACTACAAAGAGCTCATCAAGCACACTCGCACGAGTGATTCTCCTACCGGAGTCCAATTTTTTTCATCGGTCCAAGGTCGTCTTGTCCAGGGCAGTTCTCTCGGATACTCGTACTGGGCAGAGAACCTGGTTTCCCCTGTTCAATTCGTCGAAGCTGTCAAATCTTTGATGGAGTCTGATCATCAGCCGGACCTGCTCATTGAGCTCAGTCCCCATGGCACTCTTGAGTCGGCCCTTTCTGAGATCATCGACGCGCACAGTCACAAAATCAAGCCGGCGTACTTGCCAGTTATGCGTCGCTTGAAGGATGCTTCTGTCACGGCTCTCGAGGCTATCGGCGGTGTTTGGGCGCGGGGGTACCCGGTTGACATGCTGAGTGTAATATCAAAGTAAGTCATTTGTGATCATCTTTTCTGGGCCGAGCTAACCTTTTTCAGGGGCAACACCACGGGTTCTTACAAGACGCTCGTCAATCTTCCTTCATACCCTTGGAATCACCAGAAGCAGTTTTGGCACGAGTCCCACACCTGCACTGAGCATCGATTCCGCAACTTTGGCCGCGAAGACCTCATCGGAGCTCCCTCGCCTGACGCCACCACGTTCGAGCCTCGCTGGAGAGGATTCTTCCGCATTGCTGAAAACCCCTGGGTGCAAGACCACCGAGTCCAGAAGACCATAGTATACCCAGCTGCGGGAATGGTGACCATGGCCCTCCAGGCTGCCAGCCAATTGTCGATGGACATGACCGATGTGCTTGGCTTCCAAGTCACCAACTTGCGGATCGAGCGAGCCATGATCATCCCGTCCACCGCCTTCGGACTCGAGTACTCGCTCAACCTGAAGCAGATTTCAACGAAGCCTGAAGCCGAATCGGAGTGGGAGTTTTCCATCTACTCGAAGCAGGAACAGGGCGCCTGGATTCGACACGCTGAGGGTCATGTCAAGATTCGACGAAGCACCACTGCGTCTCCTCTTTTTACAGGCGGCAGCAAGGAGAAGTACTCGGAGGTTCAGGCGCTGAGCGACAAGTCGCTTCCGCCGCGTCAGCTGTACGAGATCCTGGATGTCGTGGGTCTGAACTACGGTCCCTGCTTCCAGAACGTCGTTTCCATCTCGACCTACCGCAACTCGTGCATCAGCAAGGTCCGAGTCCCGGACACAAAATCCAAGATGCCCTGCAACTTTGAGTATGCCCACGTCATTCACCCAGCAACCCTTGACTCGATGTTTCAGACGCTCTTCGCCATCGACAGTAAGCCCATGGTCCCGTCCATGATTGACAGCATCTTTGTGGCCGCCAACATCTCGCGCGATATCGGTTACGAATTCACGGGATACGCGACGGCCGAGAGATCTGGTCTTCGTGACGCCAAGGGATCCATCACCATGGTCTCTGGCCAGGACGGCTGGGACTCACCTTCTGTCGTTGTCGAAGGCTTGCACCTCACAGCTCTCGCGACTCCTTCGATCGAGGATGGCGGCTTCATCCCCAACCACCGCAATCTATGCTCCGAGATCGTCTGGAAGGAGAATTACGTGACGTCTACCACTGAAGACTTCGACCACATGCTTTCCCTTGCGACGCACAAGTACCCCTCTCTCGCAGTTCTGCAGTGCGGCGGTAACGAGCAACTGGCCAAGCACGTCTTGGAGGTTTTGTCTGAAGGCGGCGCCCCCCGCGTATCTCGCTACACTGTCCTTGATGGTTCAACATTGTCTGCCCTGCAGAAGAAATGTGAGCATTCCTTAGCATTGAATGTCTTGGAGCAGCGCAACTGGCCCGGCGACAAGGAGAAGTTTCCCAAGTACAACATTGTCATCACCGCCAAAGAGTCAGAGATTGACCAGACCGATGCATTCAAACTTCTTGTTCCCGAGGGTTTGCTCCTCAACGAAGTCTCGCAACCCGCTTGCGATGAGGGAACGGACAACTTGGATGAACTCGTTCCGCCAGTAGATGCCCATCATCTCCGCGCTACGTACGAGCTTGAGGCCGACGATGCCATGAGCCCGTGGGTAATCGAGCAGCACTTCGAAGCGCGCTTCTTTGTCGACGAAGTCGATATGGCTTCGGCGGGCGAGGTTGTCATCATTGTCCCCGACGCTGCTGTTCTACACATTGTAAGTCTCGTCAACGCTCTTGTCCGGCTCTTCCTCGACAAAGGCTTCATTGTCAGCGTTAGCACTTTGTCTAATGTCAGCGCTCTTGGCGGCAAGAACTGCATCTCTCTTCTTGAGGTCTGCGACAAGTTTGTGTACAATTGGACTGAGGAGCAGTTCAACGCTTTCCACAAGCTGCAGAAGATGGCCAAGAGTGTCTTGTGGGTTACTCGTGCCGCGAACCGTCATCCTACGGATCCTCGCAACGCGCCCATCATTGCCCTTGCTCGAACGATCTTGTCCGAGGACCCCCAGAAGACTATTGTCACTCTTGATCTGGACGCAGACACCTCCGCCGACTCGGCTTCGCTGCCGCACGCCATCTGGACCATTGCAGAGTCGATTTTGACCAAGTGCCAAGAGGCTGAATTCGCCGAGGAAGACGGCAAGCTCTATATCCCGAGACTCATGCCTCTGAAGGCGTTGAACAAGTTGATCGAGAGCGATTCGCGCATCCAACTAGAGAACGTTCAGATTTTTGACCCGTCTGCTGTCAAGACTTCTTACGAAATGGTCATCTCCAAGCCTGGTATCGCCGCCGACAGCTTCCACTTCGTGGAGAACCGCTTCACGTCGCCTCTCGGCCATGACGAAGTCGAGATCAGAACCGTGAGCGCCTCTTTGTCTAGCGACGACCTCCAGACTGCGATGGGTCGCACCACCGAAGTCAAGCTTGGTCTCGATGTCATAGGTGTTGTCACCAGAGTTGGATCCGCCGTGAAAGACTACCATCGCGGCAAGCAGGTCATGGCCATCGTTCCCGGTGCCTTCAAGTCGGTCCATCGCGTTGATCAGAAGCTTGTCAAGTCTGTGCCGCTCCCCTTCGAGCTTTGTCAGTTCACTCCAAGTGGCTTCATTGCTGCCTCCTACGCTCTGCAGACCATCGGTCGCCTGTCTTCGAAGAAGAAGGTTCTCATTCAAGCTGGCGCCAGCGCGTATGGTCAAGCCGCTCTGCGGATTGCGAGCTATATTGGCGCTGAGATCTTTACGACAGTTCTCAATGATACTTCGGGTGACCAGCGAAAGACTCTTCGAGACGCCCACGGCGTGGCTGATGACCACATTCTGGATGCTAGCTCAGAATCGTTCGTTGCTGATGTTCTTGCCACTGGCAAGGTGGATGTCGTCTACAACCCCACCCAAGAGCACATCATGGTGAACGCCAAGTGCGTTAAAGCCTGTAAGTCAAGTCTCAATCGCTATTTGTGTCCATCAAAGCTAACAAATTAATAGCGGGATGCATCATTCAGCTCGCGGACAAGACAGGATCGGCTGTCCAAGCCCCTGTCTCGACTACCACGTACGTCAAGCTCGACCTGAGTGTACTCCTCGAGGAAGACCCCGAGCTCGTCATGGAACTCTTCCAGCACGTCGACCAGCTCATGCCGAAGCGCATGCCAAAGACCTCCAGCCTCCAGTGCGACCCCGTCCGCCGCTTCGACATGTCCGACTTCGAGAGCGCCTTCAAGAACATGGAGAAGGAGCCTTACCTCGGCCTAACCGTGATGGAAGCCAAGCCCGATATCTGTGTTCTCGTGGCCAAGGAGATGCACACCAAGTCGCTTGCTTCAGTCATCGAGCCCGACGGCACGTACGTTCTCGCAGGCGGTCTTGGAGGTCTTGGACGCAGCATTGCCAAGCTTCTTGCAGACAATGGCGCGAAGAGGCTGGTGTTCCTGTCGCGTTCCGGCGGTGGACCTGATGCTGAGGCTTTTCTGAAGAGCCTGAAGGGTGTTCATGCTCGTTCTATTGCGGTGGATATCATGGATACGGATGCTCTGAAGAGTCTCGTGCCCGAGCTTGGAAAGGTTTCTGGTGTTGTTCAGTGTGCTGCTGTTCTTCAGGTATATCCTCATCTCTCCTCCTCGTTCTGCCCCCTCGTCATCGTACCTGCTCGCTGTCTTTCGCCATTCACTAACATCGACCATAGGACGCTCTGTTCGAGAAGATGAACCACGCCGACTGGACCACTGCCTTTGGACCCAAGGCCGTTGGCGCCTCCAACCTCGTCGACGTCTTCGGCACCGACCCCTCCTCGCCCTCGCCCGCCCCCGCTCCCTGGTTCTTATTCCTCTCCTCCGCCTCTGGAATAATCGGAAACCGCGGCCAAGCCAACTACGCCGCCGCCAACGCTGTCCAGGATGCTCTCGCCCACAGTGTCTCGCGCGCCTCGTCCCTCGACCTGGGCCCTGTCCTCGAGGCGGGGATGCTGGTCGGGGACGAGGAGACCCTGGGAAAGCTCCGGGGCGCCGGCTTCTACGGCATCCGCCACGACGACTTTATAGAGATGGTCTCCCGCGCCATCACCGGCGAGGTCGTCCCCGGCGTCCGCACGCCCTCCCAGATCGTCTCTGGCGTCGGCACCGGCGGCCTCATCCGCCAGAACAACCCCGGCGACCCCTTCTGGTCCCGCACCGCCATGTACTCGTACATGAACACCGTCGACATTCCGGTAACCGCGCCGGACGACAACGCCGGACAGGGCCCTGGCGAGGATGACGTGAAGAGAATGCTGGCCTCGTGCGGCGGACGGGAGGAGGCGGCGGTCATCATCACCGCTGGCCTGGTCCAGCTCTTGGCGAAGGCGATGAGCCTCCTCCCGGAGGAGATTGATCCGGAGAAGGCGCCCAGCGCGTACGGCGTCGACTCCCTCGTTGCCGTTGGTATCAGGAATTAGATATTCCGCAACGCCGGGGGAGTCGACGCCTCGGTCTTCGAGATCCTCGGGGAGACGTCAATCAAGGGACTGGCTGGTGTTGTTGCAGACCGCGGAAAGTGGTGAATACGGGGTTGAATGCGGACGTAATGGCAAGGAAGGACAGTGTGGATAGACGGGGAGATCGTACATGACCAGGCCGCGTATAGGCGACGTCTTTAATAACATTGATTCACATATGGCTTCTCTTGGTGATCTGGCTATGTCGTGATGTTCCTTTTGATGCCTCATCCAGGAGTAAGACGACGTCTTAATTACATTGCGTTTCATTCACAAATGAGACCTACTCTACGTCGTGATGTTCATCTGATGCCTCTGTAATCACGATTCTCCAAACCAATCCCGAAACTGGCAGTCGCTCCTAGCCCTGTCATATATGGGGATTATCGACTAATGACACCCTTTATCTGTTTGGGCTGAATACATTACCGCAAGGATCACTACTTCAACATTTGGAGCGTACATACTTTCTAGGCCGGAAGACCCTGGTGGTGTCGGCTATCGCTCCTAGTCAATTTTATCCTTGCCCCTACTTGAGTCTAAAAAGTACGCAGCCAATGATCAGTCCGAAGGGACCTGACCCGTGCCAAAATGCAAGATCACTTTCGGCAGGGTTGATTTCACGAATGATTGGGTGACCAACGGCCTCTCACACCGTCGGCCGGCCAAGCCCGACTCAGCATGCCAACTAATGGGAATGAGGCTCTGGGTTGGCGAGTGAGAAGAGGCGACGTAAGGGGAAAGGAAAGCGGCAGAGATTTATGACCAGTCAGGAATGGCACGGCGGCCCAGCCGTCGCATGCCTCACTCAAGTCGACTTTTTCTTCCCTTTCCGTGAGACGGGGAAGAGTCGTGGCACCAGCAGTTTTCGGTTGCGGCTTGGGGCTGACTGCGGGCAGCCGGGTTGTTGAGACATACGTAAGGTATGCCTTGAGAGAAATACGGAACTTTGGAATGCGCAGGATTGCAATTCTACTTTTTCCGATGATGATGATGAAGGCGACCTTGATACCTTGCCGTAACCAAGGTAGGAGGCTGAAGCGGGCTTGTCAGTAGCATGCAAATAAAAAGTGTACTTCTCAGAGCAGTCAAATCGAATGGGATGAACCGCAGCCTCATTGAAGGCAAAATTTGAGGAGGAGGTGCCTGGCCTCACCTGGCTGGGGGAAAGACAAGCGGGACCACGGCGCAGTGCGGCAGCACATTGGCGACACCGAAGGACTGCTTTGGGATGGAAGGTTCGGGACGGCAGGTGCTGGCTGCATCATGAACTGCATAGATGAATGGAAGGACGGATGAACGAACTATCAAAACACCGGAAAGTACCAGGCGAGGCTCTATTGAGGCATTGCGGTGCATGATGGTCAGTGTCGACCGAGCCTGCCTCAACTGAGTCCCATCCCTGCAAAATTGACGAAGTACTTTCCAAACGCAGGCAGCGACCGGGGAGGTGGGGCCGCCTTCACCGTCCACCGGGCACAGTAAGTACCTACCCAAGTGCCTGAGATGCGGTTGCCACAGTACCAAAAGTAAACCACGCGCCCCCAATTAACGCGTCGCGCCTGCCCTCCAACATGACATCAATTAAAAAAAGGCACTACTGATAAGATAAGGCGGCAAGCGCACTTGTCTACCTCCCCGGGTGAGGTAAGGAAAGGTGAGGTAGGTACCTACCAACGGCCCAGGATCAGGGTCCTTCCATGGGCATCTTCAGCGATCACGAAGTCGATAAGGCAAAAAGAACCTCGCCTTTTTTTCCTCGTCGTCGCACTTACCAAAAGAACATCCCCCACATCACAGCTTAGGACAACGACGGTTTGGGGTTGCCTGGCAGGCACGATCCGACAACTCCCTCCGTCTTCTTCTGTGCACCTTCCTCTCGTCGCTCTTTCCATCCGTCATCTCTCTTCGCCATTTCCGTCCGTTGGTCGCCCCTCCTTTTTTTCTTCCGTCCACCTCTTCTGCCAGCGCCTATTTATTACCCTTCCACATCGGCAAGCCACCGTCTAGGTTTTGAAGGTACCGCTTGGGACAATACTTGGCGATTGCAGACAATCCCACAGCCTGCAGCGCAACCTCAGTTTCTGGACCAACAGATGTTGCAGCACCGCGCCACCCCAAAGTACACCTACACCTGGCTGCCTTCTGCAGGTCGCCTCATTTGACACTGCCCGCACACCACTGCGTCCGCTTCTGCGCGACCGGGACGACAAAAATGGCTGACGGCCCCGTCGCTGCCACCGACGAGGCTCTTCGCGCCGCTGCCGAAGAGCTTCTCGAAGCCCAAGACGAACACGACTTTGAACTCGCCATCGCCCACTCCCTCGAAGACGGTCCCGACGACGCCCATACAAGCCCCGCAGAGAAGAAGGAAGCTTGGAAGAAGGTCGAAGCTTCGCAGAAAAAGGTCGAGGATAAGAAGCGACAGAAGCAAAGCTTGGAGAAGTCTTTACAGGCGGCCAAGAAAGCGGCCGAGAACGCACGCAACCCTTCGAGCAAGAAGAACGGCAAGATGGATACGTTCCCGATCGATATCAACGGCTGGGGAGGTATGTGTTTCTCTTGTTTTTCAATCTGCTCTCGGACATACCTGTCATCACCGCACTGGTTGCCGTCGCGATGTAGGCAACTGTCTCGGAGAGGGCCTGTTTCACTTCATTCTTGCTAGCTCGGAAACCTCTGCTTCGCATCCGAAGCCATCGTCACTTCACATTGTGTCAGGTCTCCTTCATGGCCAATCCCTTCTATTCTTTCGCGATATATAAGAACTTCACAGACTGACTTGCTGTAGCCACATATCCGTATAGGCCGCCGAATGCCGCCAGCTCCTCGACGGTTCAAAGCATTCCGAGGACCCCTTGGGACATGGGCAGCTCAGGTTATGCACAGCCTTCCCCTGCTGGCAGCTCCTTGACCCCGCAGTTTTTCGGCAACGATGGTGGTAGATCTACGCCCTCCAACAACAAGAGATCGCATGGCTCTACCTCGTTCGACTTTTCTAGTCAGGGCCGCAACAAGGCTCCGCGCACTAACGATGCGTCGGCGGACGTCATCGACCTTACGGGGTAAGTGGTCATCTCAGTCTAGCATCAAGGATGAGAATACAGACCGTGAAGGAGGAAGACAAGGCTAACAAATGCCAGGGACGATGACTCGATCAACGCATCCGTCTCGCGCTCGAGACAGCAATACCACCAGCAAAGACACCAACGGCCCTCAGCGGCGAGCAGCTGGCAGGGTGGCCCAGCAGAGATGTTGTCTGGTGGCTCGGCGTTCGGATCAAGCCCCATTCCCCCCGACTTGGACTTTCAGTCCGGCTTTGACCAGTTTACGAGCCAGTATTTGAACGGCTTCCCTGACGCGGGCCCGGCGTACAATCAGATGAATAACTTTGCAGGGTCTTCATCTCGAGCAAGCGCTAGACCCAATCCCGGCTTCGATTCCATGCCCTCCATGCCCGGAGCCTTCATCTCAGATGAGGAGGAGGATTATGAAAGCCCCTTCGTTTCTGCCAGCCAGTACCTCCGCGGACAAAGCCACCCTTACCAGCCCGCTCTCAGCACCGCTGAAGCCATCAGTAGAACTAGGAATTTCAACTTCATGGATCTGACTGACGGGTCGGGGAATCCCCTGGATGCTCGTGTTGCGTCAATCATGCAGGATATCCACGACGACCCTCGTAGATCCCGAGAAGAGGTCGAGGCGCTCTTGAAAAACGTGCACGCAGGCATGGACATCCCCGAGGAGGATCGCGAGGGAACACCGGATGCCATGAGATATCCTCTCTACGCTCACCAGAGAGTTGCTCTCACTTGGATGAAGCGTCAGGAGAACGGAACCAATAAGGGAGGCATTCTTGCCGACGACATGGGCCTGGGAAAAACGATCTCTGTCCTGTCCTTGCTGGTATCTCACAAGGCAGAGTCCGGCCCTAAAGTATGTGCTCGTCTTTTGATCTGAACTCTTCACCCTGCTGACCTGATTCCAATAGACGACCCTCATCGTGGCCCCACTCTCTCTCATTCGGCAGTGGGAAGAGGAGATCAAGAAGAAGATCAAGTCGGACGATGCTCTTACGGTTTTTGTATTCCACAACCAGCAAAGAATGAAGGCTACGGAGCTGATGAAGTTCGATGTCGTCTTGACTACTTACGGAACTTTGGTGTCTGACAAGAAGAAGCTGGCAAATTGGTGGAAGGATCTGAACGGGCGCCAGGCCAACACCAAGACGGACCCTAGTCTCGCCAACGCAGTATCCTTCTTCCACCCCAACCATTCAAAATTCTACCGTGTGGTTCTGGACGAGAGTCAGATGATCAAGAACCACAAGGCGCAGTCATCCAACGCGGCTGCTGCGCTGCAAAGCAAGTACCGCTGGTGCCTGTCAGGAACTCCGATGATGAATGGCGTCGACGAACTCTACTCACTTTACAACTTCCTCAAGATCAAGCCGTACTGCGAGTGGACGGCGTTCCGAAGGGCATTCGGGGTACTCTTTGGCAAGAAAGGCGACCCCAAGGCCCAGGCGATGCGCAACCTCCAAGTCCTCCTCAAGGCAACACTCTTGCGACGCACAAAGACCTCCGAGATTGACGGAAAGCCCATCTTGCAGCTGCCCGAGAAGAAAGAGGAGGTTGTGTACGCCGAGTTGGACGAAGACGAGCGCCAGTACTACACGGATCTGGAGACCAAGTCCCAAGTGCAGATCAACAAATATCTTCGCAAGGGTACTCTTGGCAAGCATTACTCACACGTCCTTGTGCTGCTGCTTCGTCTGCGCCAGACTTGCTGCCACCCTCACCTTCTTCTTGACTCGGATGAGGCGGTTCCTGACGTAGATGATGGGATGCTGGAGCGCGTGAAGCAACTTTCTCATGCAGTCGTTGTTCGACTCACTGAGAAGTCTCGCGCTCTCGATAACGCCAACGCCGACGCTATTGACGAAGGCTTTGAGTGCCCCATCTGCTATGACATAATGCCGGATCCTACCATTCCCCTTCCGTGTGGTCATGAGCTTTGCGCTGGCTGTCTGAAGCAGCACGTTGACAACGCCAGACGCGACAACATTCGGAACGGTGAGGAAAACGGCCACGTTAAGTGCGCTGTCTGCAGAGGCCCGCTCGATCCGCAAAACATCATCACCTTCTCAGCGTTCAAGAAGGTTCACATGGCTGATGAAAACAGCGGAAGTTCGGAAGAGGGTGAAGAGTCTGACGGCTCTGTTTGGAGCGACGACGAAGAAGATGAAGACGACGAGGACGCCGAGGACGCCGACAAGAACGGCAACCTCAAAGACTTTGTCGTCGGCGACGACATCTACGATAAGATTAGTGATGATGATGACGATAGCTCGTCCGCCGGCCCACATGCCACTCCGGAGCCGAAGCGCAAGGCGTCTAAGAAGAAGGGCAAGAAGAAGATTACATCTCCTAGTAAGGAGGACAAGAAGAGACTGAAGAAGATCAAGGGTACCATGTTGCACTCTCTCCGCAAAGATGCCAAGAAGAACGCTACTGCCTGGCGAGATTACACCAAGTACCTCAGCCACCACTGGCTCAGCTCGGCCAAGGCAAGGGCTTGCATGGATCTTCTGCGCCGGATTCAGGAGACTGGCGAGAAGACCATTGTGTTCTCTCAATGGACCATGTTGCTGGATCTTCTCGAGGTGGCCATGAAGAAGGACGGCCTGAACATTAAGCATTGTCGCTACACGGGCGAGATGACCATGGCCCAGCGCGACAACGCCGCTTTCGATTTCACGACTGACCCTAGAATCAAGGTCATGCTGGTCTCGCTGCGAGCTGGAAATGCTGGTCTCAACCTCGTTGCCGCTTCCAACGTCGTGATCATGGATCCGTTCTGGAACCCCTACATTGAGATGCAGGCTATTGACCGCGCACATCGCATAGGTCAACAGAAGCCCGTCAAGGTCTACCGCATCCTGACCCAGCAGACGGTCGAGGACCGTATTGTGCAGCTTCAAGAGAAGAAGCGCGAGACCGTTGATGCTGCTTTAGATGAGCGCGAGGGTGCCAAGTTGGCCGGCCTGAGCTTGACGGAACTGCGTTTCCTGTTCAACCTCTAAGCAAACACCCGCAGCGCACCATGCCACACGCAAGAACCGTGTTCACGCAGTATCCGACAAAATTCGCTTTCCGCCCATCCTGTTCGCGCTATAAGCGCCGTCTCTTATTCCTTGGTACCGTATCTGGAGTCCGGCAGAGGAGAAAAAGGCCATGTTTATGGAATGTCACCTGGGAGGTTCACGATTCTTACGACTTTTTTTCGTCATTTGCATTACTACATGGGCTTGGCTGGCATAGGAAGGAATGGGAAGGCGGTCATACAGGAGACGCTTCACAGCGGGATACCAGGTAGATCAGATAGAGATCAATTGCTAAAAAGACCTTTCAGAATGCAATATGTGGGCGCAAAAGGTCCAGTGATGGTGCCGTCAAAAGTCACAAAACACATTTACACTAATAGCGGGCGCTCATGAATCGAGAGCTCTTGGCGAAGGTAACTCTGTTTTATTTTACTACTGCGGGATCTAGCAGCGCGATGTAAAGATGTTCTGACGATGTGTCAGGTGTTATACAAACCGTCCATGTAACGCCTGCTTCATCGCATTATTTGTCTATGGAAACTATCCTCCCAACAGTGACTGTGGGAGGAGAGCACCGCTGTGGAAAACGGAGAGACAGAGGCAGAAAAAAACCCAAACTTTTATCAACGCCTTAAGCTATTCCAGATGGTCGGCGATTCTGGCTAGCATCTTATACAAACCCTGAGAGGTGTAAGGCCAGTCCCACAGGTAGCCCTCAGGTGAGGGTAAGGAGTGATCCTCTGCCAAAGGCGAGGAACGATTCTCTGCCAAAGGTGACGGGCTGCCCCCTGCTGAGGTTGAGGAGTAGTCTTCTAGTGGGGGTAGGCGATAGTCCTCCGGTAAGGGTGAGTAGTCTTCTGGTGAAGTAGCCATGGCCGCCTAGGCCGCAGAAGTGGCCAGGTCGCTGGACTGGACGACGGCATTGACGATGTGCGGGATCTGCATGGGCTCCGCGGGGCCGTAGGGGGACCACTTCCAGCGCTGTATCTTGGACTTTTGGTCCGCGGTGCGCCAGGCCGCACCGACGTTGAGGATCGGTCTCTCATCGGCGTCCTCGAGGATGTCGAAGCGAACCTCGCGGTTTTCGGTGTCGATGTCCCTGATGGCGGTGCCGCGGATGGATTTGATCCACTCCGGGCGGGCGGATTCTGAGGGCGACGGAGCTTGGGGAGGGGGGATGAGGGACATGGACCAGTCTGTCAGTGCGTGGGTCGCTGCGTCGGTGAGGTAGTCCTTCAGGGCGGAGAAGCTCGGGTAGGGGTCGCGGGAGGGCGGATAGGAACCCTGGAGGGTATTGGGCGCAGGTTCTGGATTAGGCGGCTCGGCGGCGTTTGGAAGCAGCTGGACTTGGAATTGGGTTGTTGTCAGGGGCGTAAGGAAGGTGCGGCCACGGATCTGCAGGCGGCACGTGGCGTTCAGGATGAGCTCGAGTTGAAAATCGGCTGGGGCGGTTGTAATCTGGTTGGCGAGGGCTTGAGACGCGCTGGGGCGGACGGAGGAGCCGCCTGAGCTGTTTCGTAGATCTGCTGTCGGATAGGGCGGGGTGTTAAGAATGAAAATGGCAGCGCTAACGCCGGCCTGGCGGAAGACATTGGTGAGGTCGCCGGAGAAGCGTGTGACTTGTTCTATCGCGCGGTCATGAAGTATCTTGGCCACGATGGGGCGGAGAAGGTGATATTGGTTTTGCGTCTGGTTGCGCCGCTGGTGAGGCGGTGTCGGTCGTAAGCGTTGAAGTTCATTAAGTCTATGAGCGTGACTGAGAAAGATGTGCAGGCTCAGGTGTGTCGCTTCTGCAAGTATGTTGTCGGGGTGGTCCTCGGCCTTATTGGCGATGTCTTCGAGGTTTTCAAGTTCGAGGGTGAGGCTTGGGCCGGAGGCTGGATTGAATGTGATGGCGGAATGGCTCGCGCGGACACCGTAGGAAGCGAGTGAATGCGCTTCACGGTGCAGTTCGTGCCAAAGCTCCTGGGCAAAAATGGTGTTGCGCGCTTCGAGAACGCGGTCTTGAAGCAGGGCAGTATCTGGCACGGATGTGCCGAAAGCGAGACGACCTGTTGTCTTGCCTGATCTGCCGATTGTGACGCCGAGACGTTGGCAGCCAGCGCCAACCCTACCATGTTGAAGCATCGCCGAACCGTCATCACCACGCCGTAAAGGGGCAAGACTGCTATTCCTGAACTCGGGTGACGCTTCTGAGAATCCGAACCTCACGCCCAGCGTTTGCTTCTCCGCCGGCAATCTGCACATTGACCACCCAGCCTGGCGCACCGCCAGGATCTCTCCCCAGTAATTTTCTTCGCGCTCAACCTCCTTGCTCAAGTGGCTAGCTGCCTTATCCGCCGATTCCTTGGTGGTATTGATATCGATCAGGGCCCAGCCTAGTGAGACGTCGCGGTTGTCCTTTGCTTTCTCGGCGTCGCGCTGTTTCTGCTCGTCGTTGTCTTCGCGCTTGGCGATCCCAAGGCTGCCGATGCCTACCCAGTCTCGCAGCTGGGCTGAAAGGGTAGTACCGGCTTGGGCAGGGCTCTCTTTCGAGAGAAGTAATGAGATGAAATCGAGTGCCATGAGCGCGGAGTTGTTCGCGGCACTGTAAAACGGTTGTCAGCACAAAATCTTCCAGGCAAAGAGTAGACCGACGCACTCGATATTTCTCAGCACTTCATTGCGCGCGGCGTTGGCGTCGGCTGGCTCCTCCTCGTCCTCGTTACCGTCCGCCATGGCAGTGTCCTCCTCCTCCTTAACGTCGGCGACACCATTCTTGCGGTCCTCAATCTCTTGCTTCAGGCTTTCTTCCGTGACGTTGCGAAAGCCGCGCTCTGTTTGTACGCGCGCGATGAATTCGGCAAGGTTCTTAGGCTTGCGACCGCCTGTCGGGGTTGGTTGCAGGGAGGAGAAGGGCATTGAGCTGCCCGACGCCATGGTGGGCAGTTTCTCGGTTGATTGATCGGAGATGGTCGGCTCGGTATGTCGTGTACGGAGGGATCAGGTCAGGTTTTGCGTGCTAGCATGTTGCATCAAGGTTGCTAGAATTGGTGAGGCTGTCTTGCAAGGCTGTAGTTGACTGTTGGAAGTCGCTACGGATTGGCTGGGGTGACCGTGATGGCCGTAGCTCCACAGAGCTTCTGGCCAATCAATTGGGCAGGTCCTCGGTCAGGCGCGCCTTCATACCGGCGCCTCACCGAATCAGGTATCGATAAGACCAAACCGAACATGGGAATATCATCAAGGCTTTCATCCCGTCGACGAGATTTTCGTATCAACTTAGCAAGCAGGCTGGATAACACAGAGATTCAGGGTAGAATACCTCGCCGCCAGATCCGCGTTGGTGGGCTATGGCGTGAAAGGTGAAAGCTGGCACTCGGCGGCATTGTGGGAAGGCTTCAACTGCTAGACGATTGGATATTGGATATCATGACTTGTGGTTGCACATGGGCAATTGAAGACTGAGGTCGAATGACTTGTCACTCGATGCCGTCGTCGCGGATTGTGAGTGTTCGCCTTCACTTCGGAGGCTTATCCCTGCACCCTGCCAGCGCCTGGTCCTCCGCTGTTTGGGCTGGCATCTCTAGCCAGACGTCTTGAATGCATACTTGGACAGCTCCCGACGCCATTTTTTTGGTCCATAATGACGTGCAATTCGCGACATGAGGCTGCGTAATAAAGTATATTAAGAGACTCTGGAATGGTGTACATTTGTTCTCATGAAGAAGGGTTTAGGGTCAGAGAATCTGTCAATAAGACCTGGATGACCCCTCCACAGGCGCGGAGCCGCGGTCAGCAAAATCATTCAGCGGCAGCAATGACCGACTGTGCTTGACCCTGGACTGCTGGTCTGGGTTGGCGCGTTCGGCCAGCCCCGCACTGAACTGGAGCTGGATGGAGGGGCAGTCTGAGTCGACGCTGGCGACAAGTCTGGACCTGGTAATAGTGGTGGATAAGGGTGGAAGCAGCCCAGAATAAGCCCGAGATGGGAGCAAGCCGAAGGAACCTTGTTTGGCGTTAAAACCCCTCACTCAGTGGAAAAAGAGCGAGAAAAACGAGTCTTGCCAGCCAGTTGCAGTATTTCCCTCACCGATGAGTGTGACTCGAAATCGGTTGACACAGCTATTCGTGGGACGGATTCATTCGGCCCTCAGTCAATGATTGAGCGATTAACAGCCAGCAGCCGCTGCAGATTTCCATTCTTTTCTAGGACAGGCAGCAGGCTGGCCTGCTTTCAAGACACAGAACGTCAGCGAGGATCCTTCTGCAACGAAGGGCTCAGCTAAAGATAATCCCCTGTCGGCGGGCTGACCAGTAACACGGTCTCCCGTGCCTGATTCAGCGACGCAAAAGGTTTCCATAGGCCGGTTGTGACGCCGGGCCCTGCAAATGTGACGACGCTCTGCGGCCTCTGCGGCCTCGGCGGCGTCTTTGCTGGGCTTGGCCGGAGCTCCCCCGCGCCACGATAAGCGATAAGAGCTCTCAGCCCACAACGTCACTGCCCTGATGCTGGCTTAGCGGGTGTCTTCCTAGGTAGGTGTGGCATCTGTTGGGAGGGGTTGAGGTGCGGCGCCTGGTGCTTGCGCCGTTGCGGTGGTGCATCGGAGAGGGGCTGTCAGGTTGTGTTTTTTTTTTTTTCTGCTTCGTTGTATACTATTTTTTCGAGGTGCCAGCCCACGTTGCGACTCAAGTTGCTCTGCTCTCTGCATGCTCCAACCGTTTGGTGTCCATCATTCCCCGCCATAAAACATCCAAGGGCGCGCGCGCTATTATTATCCTGCCCTGGGAACCGACTTGTGTTTTGTGGTTTTGGGTTCGACCGGTCGTTATTTCTGCGCGCCCTCCCGAGCCAAAAACACCCTGAACCCCAAGCCGAGCCAAGTGTGTCTCGCAGCTTCCCTTCGCCCTGCTCCGAGAGTTCCAGTTCCAGGTGCAAGCCCAAGCCCCTCAACCAAAGAAAAAAGGTACATACCTCCCGCATAGCTTCCAACCACCTCGCAGCTTCCAAGCTCTTGGCACCTACCCAAGGTACCTTACCATACCTCGCCTTGCTCGCAAGTCAGTTCATGATCGTTGAACACTCCGTCCCCCTCCCTACCTCTGCCTGCGTTCCCCTAGTTTTGCGCACGGCCAGACAACTTGCACCACCATCCCTTGGACATATTATACTACCATACTCATACAAATATCCTCTAAGCCGACATCGACTGACTGTCTTTCTGTAAAGGGTCTCCCTCCCCTTTCCCTAGTTGACTCCGGAGTCCCGACAACCTACGAAACACTCCGTCCTCGACGACCAAAACCATGGCCGCCAAGAAGAAGATCGCCATCATGACCTCGGGAGGTGACTCCCCAGGCATGAACGGTGTAGTTAGAGCCGTTGTCCGAACAGCAATCCACATGGGCTGCGACCCCTACTGCGTCTACGATGGATACGAAGGCCTGGTCCAGGGCGGCGACCAGATCCGCAAGGCTGCTTGGGGAGATGTGCGCAACTACCTTGGACAGGGCGGTACCTTGATTGGAACTCGCCGCTGCATGGCCTTCTACGAGCGTCCCGGACGATTGACTGCCGCGAAGAACATGATCCTCAATGGAATCGATGCCCTGATCATCTGCGGTGGTGACGGCTCCTTGACTGGTGCTGACAAGTTCCGCGCCGAATGGCCCTCCCTGGTTGAGGAGCTTATCTCGTCCGGCCAGCTTAAGAAGGAGCAGGTCGAGCCCTACAAGAACCTCAACATTGTTGGTCTCGTCGGATCCATTGACAACGACATGTCAGGCACCGATGCTACCATTGGCTGCTACTCCGCCCTCGAGCGCATCTGCGAGATGGTCGACTACATCGAGGCCACGGCCTCTTCCCACTCCCGAGCTTTCGTTATCGAAGTCATGGGCCGCCATTGTGGTTGGCTTGCACTCATGGCCGGTGTTGCTACGGGTGCTGACTTTATCTTCATCCCTGAGAAGCCTAGGGAGGAGAACTGGGAGGAAGAGATGTGCGAAATTGTGAAGAGGGTGAGCATGTCCAGAGCCCGGTACTGCTGAACAAGCTAACGCATCCCAGCACCGAAGCTTCGGCAAGCGCAAGACCATTGTCATCATCGCTGAGGGCGCCAAGGACAGCAATGGCAAGAAGATCACGGCAGAGATGGTCAAGGATTTGCTCGCAGACAAGGACGGGCTAGCCCTGGATACTCGTGTCACAACCCTTGGTCACGTCCAGCGTGGAGGTACCGCCGTGGCTTACGACAGAATGCTGGCGACGCTGCAGGGTGTTGAGGCCGTCAAGGCTGTTCTGGAAGCCACCCCCGAGACCGAGACTTGCTTCATCGCCATTACCGAGAACCAGATCGTTCGAAGACCCCTCATGCAAGCCGTTCAAGACACCAAGACGGTCGCGCAGGCCGTTGAGGAGAAGGACTTTGACAAGGCCATGTCTCTTCGAGATGCCGAGTTTTCCGAGATGTTCAACTCATACAACTTGACGACGAACGTTAGAGTGGACGACCACCATCTTCCTGAGAAGGAGGTCTGTGTTAACCATCCAGAAATGATGAGACTACGCTGACAATGGAGCAGAGAATGAAGATTGGATTCATCAACGTCGGCGCGCCAGCTGGTGGCATGAACGCCGCTGTTCGCGCTGGTGTCGCTTACTGCCTTTCCCGCGGCCACGAGCCTGTTGCTATTCACAACGGTTTTGCTGGCTTCGCAAGACATCACGGGGACAAGCCCGTTGGTGCCGTGCGACCCTTCGATTGGCTTGATGTTGACAGCTGGGCTAGCAGGGGAGGATCTGAGATTGGAACCAACAGAGAGCTTCCGTCCGAGTCCGGCATGGAGCTCATCGCCAACCTCATTGAGAAATACGAGTTTGACGCTCTTTTCCTGGTTGGTGGCTTCGAGGCCTACCACGCCGTGTCACAGCTGCGGAAGGCCAGGGAGCTGTACCCCTCCCTGTGCATTCCAATGGTGCTCCTGCCTGCCACCATCTCCAACAATGTGCCCGGCTCCGAATACTCTCTCGGCTCCGACACTTGCTTGAACGAGCTGGTCCAGTACTGCGACAAGATCAAGCAGTCGGCGTCGGCAACTCGCCGCCGTGTCTTCGTTGTCGAGACCCAGGGCGGTAAGTCTGGCTACATTGCTACGCTTGCTGGCCTTAGTGTCGGCGCAAGTGCTGTCTACACGCCAGAGGAGGGTATGGACCTTGAAATGCTGGCTGCGGACGTCCGTCACCTCCGCGATATCTTTGCAAAGGACAAGGGCCAGTCATCGTCCGGTCGCCTGATCCTTATCAACGAGAAGGCCGACGATGTCTTCAAC
Source organism: Colletotrichum gloeosporioides (assembly GCF_011800055.1). Classification (NCBI taxonomy): domain Eukaryota; kingdom Fungi; phylum Ascomycota; class Sordariomycetes; order Glomerellales; family Glomerellaceae; genus Colletotrichum; species Colletotrichum gloeosporioides. The sequence continues at coordinate 570,382 of NW_025544762.1, read as the reverse complement.
GCCAAGCTCATCGCCGACATCATCCGCAAGGAAGCGCGCGGAAGATTTGAGTCCCGCGACAGCATCCCCGGACACGTCCAGCAGGGAGGAGTCCCGTCGCCCATGGATAGATGCCGCGCCGTCAGATTGGCCATCAAGTGCATGCAGCATCTCGAGGAGTTCCGGCCCAAGTCTCATAACAGGTGCAAGAGGGATCCCATGAGCGCCTCTGTCATTGGAATTAAGGGTGCCAGCGTCGTCTTCACTCCGGTCCTCGATCTCGAGGACCACGACACGGATTGGAAGAACCGCCGTCCCAAGGACGCCCACTGGGCGCACATGATGGAGGTGGTTAACATGCTCTCCGGCAGACCCTCTCACCACAAGCCCGAGAGGAAACTCAGTGGCCTGAAGGCCAAGGACGTCAAGAGAGGCCTCGAGTAATGAGAAGTATGACATGGTAGAGTAGAGAAAGCGGGGTGTTAATGCAGGAAAAACATGGGGAGCAACAGGTGTTGTTTAACGGGCGTGTCGGGGTTCGGTCTTTGATTACCTAGGGAAACTTATGAAATGCATTTCTATTAGACTCCAGCCCGGATGACCGGCGACGTTGCCTTGAATATGCATGAGCTTTCAAAAGTGCTTTTCACTCTTCAGACATGCCCAGCCTTCTCGTTGTCTTCTCCTGGCTACACGTTGGCTGATAGTCTGGTATTCACGGTTGAAGGGGTCGAGGCCCACCACCACGGCCTCAGTTCGATCCCTGGTCTCCTATTGGCTTGTTAACTGGCCGCAGCCTCACTTGACTTGCAGCCAAAATGCCACACGATCCAGGCTCCGCGCGCCATGTGGATAAGAAAATGAAGATGGTGGGCCTTGGCCGCCTGCGATGGTATTGTACACCCTGCGACAAACAGTGTCGGAACGAGAATGCTTTAAACAGCACACTCTTTCCGAGTCCCACGTACGTCGAATACAGAACATCGGCAACGTGAACGAGACTATCAATAACATCTCGCAACAGTTTCAGGCCGAGTTCCTCGACCAGTTGCGGACAAGCCACCGAGAGAAAAGCGTGCATTCGAACCGCTTTTACCAAACCTACATCGCCAACAAGCATCACACTCATCTTAATGCGACACGGTGGCATTCACTCACCGACTTCGTCAAGTTTCTCGGCCGCGAAGGGCTCTGCCGTGTCGAGGAGAAGGACGATGGACTATTCATCGCCTGGATCAACCGTTCGCCGGAAGCCCTTCGCCGAGCGGCGGACTCGCGGAAAAGAGACCAGGCTGAGGCAGCCGATCAGATGAGGGAGGAGGACTTGATCCAAGCACAGATCGCAAGGGCGCATGCACAAACTAAGGTGACTGCCACGGCTGCCACGCCCGAGACGCCCGAGTCTGCCCCAACGTCCATCGAACCCGGCCGTACTGTTGGTTTTCAACTGCCAGCCAGTCGCAGCTCGAAGGAAGAGAGTAAAATGAGTCAAGGAAAGAAGCCTCTTAATGTTTTCAAAGCAGCCAAGCAGCCGATGAAGAGAAAGCGGACTGATTCACCAATCTTCGTGGCTCCAACCTGACAGACAGCTGTGAAAGAAGCAAATGCTACACAGCCTCAACCAAAGTGACAGAACGCCGACCAGGGCAATACACTGCGGTTACGTCGCGGCCAGGTATGCTACTTTGAGCTAGGGAGTTTCTCAGAAGGGAAGACATACAACAGGAGAGACCTGGGCTAGCACTGTCCTACATGTCCAAACGATGCTTCTTCACGATGATGAAGTGATGAGTTCGAGGGCAGGCGCGCCGAACGATAACGCCATGTCGAGAGGCCGATAAGTATATGTGTGAAGTGGTTACGGTACCCAAGAGAAACAGCCCATTGCCCTTCTAGGTAGGCAGATACCCGATTTGCAAGAATACATTGTCCGATTTTCGAAGACTACCCAAAACCTCGAGATAATCAATAGCTGTGAAACTGGAAAAGGTACTCACTCCCAGATGACCGCATACTGCGTTCGCCATCAGAGGCAACAGGCTGGGAAACAGGACGAAGTACTGATGGCAAGCAATGTCACTTACTTACCTAAGGCCAGCATCCATGAGCGTGGTAGGCTAGGACAGTACTTCTATCTGTGCCAGCGTCTGTACCAAGAGGCAGAAGCAGGAAGTCTGAAGCTGGAGTGATGCTAAGCGTTTGACTCGCCAGCTCACTTTCTGTGACATCTCCTCCAGTCAAAGCAGCCACAGCTCAGGCTCTGAACTAGAGACCGCTTTGAATAGCGAGAATTGTCGGAGGTGAATATCGGGGGGAATTTGCGAAATGTATTACATTTAGACTCCAACTCGGATAAACCACGACGTCGCTTTAGACATGCATACTAAGCTACGCGCCACAAGCTTAGCAATTGTCCTAGCCTTACAAAGAGCTGAACTTCGGACTGCAGTAAGCAAGCACCAGGATGTTGCTGCGTCCTTCCCCTTTGAGGTCGGGCTTCCGTCCAATCGACCGGCCAGTCTGGAACCTCCTCCTTAAAGCCCCCTACTTTCATAAAACAGGATTATCCATCCACTCACCCGACTGAGATCCCGAATTGATCGGACTGCTACACTGGAAATCGTTGTGTGGCATTTCGGGGTCTGCTCTTGGCATACACTACGCTACTGTACTCTTCGAAGCATGGCTTGCTAAGTAGCCTATCCCAAAACCTGCGCTTTTGAATCGGCATCAGACCGGGCTTCTCTCTCCGATGGTACCGGGACAGGGAGCCCATGAAGCTTGTTTACGACGCTGCGCTGATGTCAGAAGCGGGCGCGACACCGGGAAGCGAGACAGCATCTTCTATTGGCTTAGCTACTGTGACTTCGTCTTGTCGATTTGGCGCACCTTTGCTCTTGTGTTGTACAGGCTCCAGACTTGGCTGTTGGTCGCTTAAACCTCTCTGCAGGATACGACACGCCCTCGCCTGACATGATGGCAGTTCTATCTCGCTCACCAACAACAGAACATCGTCGCTTCTCTTTCTACTTTTCCAGGGTCATAGACTACTTGAACGAAGGAAAGTAAACAGAAAGAAAAGAGTGATGCCATGGTTGAGAAGTAAGAGCTCCAAGTTCTAGACACTCGACAAGTGCCTTGAGCGGTTTTCTCATGTTGATGAAGACTGGTTATGTCCGTTCATATTGCGTCTTTAGATGTGCTGCCGACAACTTTGCCCAGCCACCAACTGACGCCGATAAATCTCCATCCTCCAGGGTGTGATTTTTCCAGGTATCTTTCTCAGGATGTGTATACAACTTGCGAATCCGGCAGTGCCGTCACTCACCTATTTCTCTTTTCCCGCCTTTCATAAAGATGACCCCGAACCACAAGGTCCAAGGTGGCCCGTTTCTTCCAGACGAGATGCGCGTCCAGTCTCTCGCCAACGACGGGGTGGCGATTGTGTGGACTTTCTCGATGAGTTTGACCAACTCGTCGTCGGTTTCAGCAGCTGTCTAGGAGGGTGAAGTTCTTGCTTCTTCTTATCGTCGCAAGGAGAGTAGCAAAAAGGGCCGACGAACGGCATGCGGGAGTTTTGGGCGTGATGCAGGAAAACAAGTATCTTTCTTCTTAAATTCTCAACACTAGTGTGCCTCCACCCTTACCAGAATTATTGCAGAATCAGGTTCCCTGATGGCTCCCGTGATTGCATCAAATCCAATGGAAGCGCAGCAGCAGTGTCGTTCATTTACCAGGCTGTCGGGCCATCGCCAACCCAACAGCATCTCACCCTGAATGCTTGTCTTCCACTCGTGGGACTAAAAGATGACAACAGTCCGAGCCGGAGTTGCATTTCATTCTCCAATCTCCCCCAACCTCTCGCGATCAATAATGGAGCAACGTCGATGGAACATGGGAGACGAGAGCCAGGGAGCGGCGGCGGGAGGGCCTAGAATGGGTTCTATCTCGCTTCTTTTCACTGCATTGGTCCCCGTTGAGGTCTGCTGAAGCACTGCGTTGCAACCGTAACCCGCAAATCTCGACCGGGAAACCAGCTGTCCGTGGGTTGGTTCATGGTTGCTTACTGAGCTTAGCCCCCGCTTCTGGCAGGGATGTCGGCGAAGAGCCAGTTGATCCTTTCCTCTCGAGTGCCGGGGTTATCAGAAACCACGAGTCCGAGATTGATGAAGATCTGGTCCAGATCACTTATTACAAAAAGACCGCGACTTACCACAGCCACAAATCGGATGTGGATAAACTACCAGGTTTCGCAGGTTTTGTTTTGCCCATACGAATCCTTCCAGCCCTGACTTGAGTAATCAAACAGCCCCCCAAGGCTGGTTACATCAGCTACCTCGCTTCTGCACTACCGTGATTAATCGTAGCCAATGCCGAGCCTTGCCTTCGAGACCCCCTGATTGCCACCACTTGCTGGTCCAACGAGCTGAGCGCAGACGTGCCGGGGGTTGCAACGGGCAGACACTCGATGGTCGTCTTACGCTTACATTTGGGGGCTATCAAGTAGATGTCCGCCAGCTGGGAATGACAGAGACGGGATGTCGAAGAGGTTAAGTCAGTTGCAAGGATGCTCATTAGGTGCGGGCGAGCGAATGCTTCGCCTTCTGGGCCACAGCCTAGGGCTAGCCCGCAGTAGTGCTGCTGCAGGTCGAGCAGGCGGGTGAGCTTTCCGCCTTGGGTCTCGGAGGGTATGGAGATGAGCATTCGGTGTCTAGACCCTTGAATACCGTCAGTCCAATATCCCTGTAGGGAGATTGATAAACCCGGTCTCCCCCCCGGGTCGCGATCTCGTCCTTCATCTTCCATTCTCTTCGTGTCCGCTGAACGTCGGTCAACTACTAGGTCTGACTGAATGGAATCTCCGAGTACTCCGCAGCAGACTGCCACGCGATCTCGACTGCGAATCAAGCATCGCCCGGCTGCGGGGTGTTCTGTCGTTTCCGCTGCCTATTAACCACCGCCGGCATGGCGCGGCCGGTCTTGAAGATCGTCCTGGGGGCGATGCTTTTCTCTCCGGCAACGTGTCTCATGTCGTGGTGGACGGAGCTGAGCCCTCAGATTGCGATGCAAGATCCTACAACGCTCAAAATCCTCCATAGCGCGTGCAATAGCAACTCCACACCCATATTCCCCACGGACGGAAAGAATGCTTTCGACTTGCAGAAAACTCCCCGGAATGGTTCAGCCCTCGCGGGAGCGGGATGGTATGATACTGCACAGTTGCTGACGATGGTTTGTTTGAGCGGCGTCCGACCATACGCTGCTACTTACTGACGCATCGCAACAGGCATCGATTTTCTACCAGACAGAGGACGGGTCGATCATCAACGGTTACTTTGAGTGCGACATGTCGACAGGCCTCTACGACAAGAAGGGCGAATACACCATCTCGTCTACAGCGAATGTGAAATCCATCCATGACGAGACGGGTCTCGCGGTCGAGTTGCTGGGGTCGGAAAACGGATATCGCGTATTCTTCCATGACGAGGACAGAAGGGTTAATGTCATGGCATACACGACCAAGGACGACTGGCGGTGGAAAGGCCGGATTTCTCAAGACCAAGCGAATTCGACGGTGCTGACCTCAACACACTCGGGCCAGCTGAACATGTCCGTCGTCTTTCCCAAAGACTCTGAAACCCTCGAAATCTCGAGATACTTCAAAGATGAAACTTGGCATCTCGGTCCGTCTTATCGTGCCCGTTCTGTTCGCAGCAAAGTGCTAATATGCCCAAAGCCACGTTGCCTCGGACTCTCATCAACGACACGCTGACGAACAACACCGACGCAGCCGACATCGTCGTCAACTCGTCTCTCACGCCGAACCTCACGTTGGCGGCCTGGCCGACAAACTTGACGCATTTGGTCGCCTCCGTCGACGGATCGTACGTGAGGAGTCTATTTTACCTCGGAACCGATTCCGAACTTCATCAAATTTCAAACATCAACGGGGCATGGACGATGATGTCAGAGCAAGATGAACGGCTTTGGCCCGTGGCTGACGAGGCCGGTGGCGCGTTAACAGCGACGAATAACTTCGACACGAACGAAGTATGGCTGTGGTACCGCTCAAACAGCAGCTGGGTACAGCTTTACCACGGCACTGACGGCCTCTGGACACAAGCCAGCGTAGTTCCCAGCTTCAACGCGACAAAGACGGCCGAGAATGATCCGAACGGGACATCGACAGCATCGAGCGCATCCGCCAAGCCAGCAGTCTTGTCCACTGGAGCTAAAGCTGGCATTGGAGTTGGAGTCACTGTGGGCGTTATTGGCTTTGCGGCAGTGGTGGCTCTGTGTTGTGTGCGGAAAAGACGGCAGCAAAGGGCCTTGGAAGAAGCGCGCCTGAAGGAAATCGAGGCTGCTAACGGACACACGTCTCCCGGGAATAGCCTCCAAGGATCCGGCGGAGTGGGGCCGTATACGGAGTACGGGAGCCCAGAGCATCCGACAGAGAAGCTCGGAACGCAGATACTGGAGGCCGACGCCACACAACCGCCACAAGAACTGGATGTAGGCGAAGTGTACGAGCTTGTCGGGGAAGGACACTTAGGAGAGATGGATGCGACAGGGCAGAACGGTGCGAGGAGGAGCATTGGGGGCTGGAGAGAGGCGCAGGAGGAAAGATAGCAAGGCCGTGAGCCGCACCGAACGAAGTACGAATAATGAACAAAGTCCTTAATCGGCCGTTTCCCCCGGTGGTAAAGTGAGTGAAGGCGAACCCTTGACGGAAAGACTCGTTCGATGTCAAGGTAGCACCGGCTCGCCCGTCGCCACCAACGCTTCGCGTAGATTGATTGCGGCGATGGTGTTGCGTTCCTGAACCATGGCCCCTGGGGTTCCGCGGCTTTGGAGGCTGTTAGTTTCAGCTACCCGCCCATCACGAAGTTGACTCCAGCCCAGGGGCATGGGTCGAGAAAAAGGGGAACTTCCCGCGCCTACCGAGCGCTAGAAAGATGTAGGGCTGGTCTGTTCGAGAAGTGTTGCTTATGTTCTTCTGACCAGGAGCCTGTATCGATTTCCCCATTGCGTGTACGGCGACAAGGCGACGCCGAGCTACGGCTGACGAAGCGGGCCATTTCTGACATTGGGGGCCTGTTGGTGGGTGGACGGTGACCAGGGTGATTGTATGGAGTTTTCCTGCAGCTGGCCAATGAAGAAACGTAAAAGGCAACTGTGTCGTAGAAGCAGACATGGCATTCTCAAATAGTGACAGCCGGGCTGTGTCTCATGATGGTGTGGGAGGTCACCACCTGCGGGAGGAACTCGTGAACGAGCCGGCTGATGTCCTGACTCTGTTCAGGGTCCCCCAGGATGTCGGCTCAGCCCAATCAGCAGTGGGTTCGCGGGCACCTCCTGGTCCATCATGGGTTGGGCGATAGACGAGGGAAATGGAGGGTCGAGAAAACAGATGGAAAGCGGCAAGATGGGCGTGTGATGTGCGGACGAAGGAGCTTGTCTTCGGTTCATACCGTCGGGCTCGTTGACAGCTGGGCCGGTCCTGGCGATCAGGCTGGAGCGGGAACCACGATATCCTGGTCCGATCGGTGAAGACAGAACCCAACTGCGGAGTGTCTGGCAGCAAGCGGTGCGGACAAAGAGACTTTCGGCAGGTATTCCTCGAGGCCGGTAAAATGTTGGTTCACTTGTCGCCGAAGTTGCGCGTGTTGGGTGAGGTGCAATACTGCGCAGCTCCAAGCTGGTCAGGAGAGACGTGGAATGCGACTTAATGATGGAAAGCTTCTGTTTAGAACAGGGAAACCAGGGCCGGGATCAAGGTGAAGAGAGTATCCAGGGAGCATCCCCGGCAGTTGTCAGGATTCCTGAATTGGGTTTGAAGTACCTTAATATGCCAACTTACTCGCAACATGTCGCTGGATTTCTAGTGTCTCTGGTGCTGTCCCAAAGCTGCCTTGGCGTGTGGAAGGGAGCGACGAAAGTGGGCAGAGAGGAGGGGCATGGCCGAGAGACGATGGAAAGGCGGCTTGCGAGCGGGAGATGCTGGTTGGTGTGGATGCAGAATTGCGTCAGTATTTTTTTGGTGATGGGCCGGAGCAGAAGTTGACAGCGGGGGGGCTGGGCGAGGAGCTGTGAGTGGACGTGGAGGGGCAGGAGGGGGAGGGGGAAGGCAGAGCAGCAGGCAGGTGGTCACTTCCTTAGCGTAAGACTACTGCGTAGAGGTGAGCAAGCGACAGTGACAGTGGAGAGACACAGAAGGAAGGAAGGAGGGAGCTCCGGGCTACGGATGCCTGGCTTCCCTTCCACTTCCATGTGATGAGAAGAAAGTGAGAGCGAAGAAAAAAGTTGGAAACCACGACCTCACCTCACACAGACACAGGGAACAGGGTCCACTTTTCCAATCGTCTTAGCTTCTTCCCGCTCTTTCCTTTCCACTTCCACAATTAGGACGGCAGGGCAGGACGGACCACACTCACGACCTGGACGCTGGACTCGACTCCCCTCCCCGTCCCTCCCTCTCTGCCCCCCCTGTTTCATCGGCTTCCCAGTAATAGCAACACAAGAATAAGGACTAAGGATCTAAATCAGGTCTTTCGCGCAGGTGAACCAGCTTCATGCGCCGGGCAGCACGCAAGACGAGCTCTTTTTCAGGGACACGAGGCTCCATTGTCCCAAACCTGGGGTGGCATTGAAGATGTAAGATGGAACGCTGGTGGAAGCAGCCGGACAGGCTGTTGAGAGACGCGGAAGTTGACAACGAGTGCGCAGTAGAACTTCAATACCCATCTAAGGCATTTTACTTGGATATCCATATGTCATATGCAGTATGCCGTATGCTGTATGCTGCATGCTTTTGTCGTCTGCCTGTCGTGTGTCATCACAAGTACCAAACATCTTCCCTCGTCCATTCAGAATCCTGAATTCGAGCCGCCAACAGCTGGTGGAAACTCGAGCTGGACCTCGGACTGGCCTTTTCTTTCTATTTGCGCCCTGCCTGCTGCCGCAGCGTCTAGACCTGCAAGTCACAAGTCAGGACCCTGTTCATTGGGCAGCCGGGAGATCGGTGAGAGCAGCAGCGCCCATTTGCCTGTTGCGCAACGGACACCTTCGTCAGGGCCCAAGAGGCGAACAAGCACTCAGCCTGCACCGCCGCCAGTGCCCAAGTGGATGCCTCGAATGCATCCAAGTGGATGATGAGGTGAATCGACGAGATTGCCTCGAGTCTTCTCTGCATCTTCTGTGCCTTTCCGCTGCCTACCGCCGTCGTGGTGCCCGTCGTCCTCTCGGCTTCTCTCGCTCTGCCCGTCATCCACCGCAGCAGCAACCTCACTCTGCCTCTGCTGCTACCAAGTGCAACCTTGCTTAAACTTCGTTGCTTTTGTTTGGCCAACCCGGCACAGCCTGCATCATTGACTCCTAGTTCCAGATTGCTGGAGCCTTCTGCCGTCCGCCTGTCCTCGTTCTTGCTTCATCTGACTGGGCAGGCAGCCTTCTGTGCAGCAGATCCGCCCGTAGGGCTTCCTTCCCGTCCGACGAACCCAAACCCAAACAAACACAGACCTATCCGTAAGGTAGAATCTGTTGAATCACTCGAAAGTCCATCGTGCCTACTCATCCAAAGAGCACAACGCTGCCCAAAATCCGGGGCCTCAACACCACACCCTCGATCGGCTTTGCGACGACATCCCTACCGTCCCGCTACCCGCAGCAACATAGACAAAACGTCGGGAACACCCCTGCTCAGTGACAGCGGACAGCGGTTCACCGCGCGGCGCACGCCCACAGTTGGAAGAAGTGGACAGAACCTACGAGCCAGCATCCAGCAACCTAACAAGCCCGCAAGCCAGGCCGCTGCATCGCGCAAACCCGGCCAGCCCCTCCCATTTCCATCACTGCCCTCTTCTTCCTGTTCCCGCCCACCTCACTACCACTCAACACCACTCACTCACTTACTCCCTCCCGCCAGTCCGTCCCTCCCAGTCCTGGTCCCAGTCCCAGCCCTGGTTCACGTCCACATCCACATCCACGGCCCCCTCCATCATCCACCATCCACCCATCCTCCTCCCCTCCAGCCCAAGTCCCAAGTCCCCCACGAACGGACGGCACACGCAGCCTGCTTCTCCTGCCGGTCTATATCACCTGTCGGTTGCCTTTACTACATACCACCTACCTACATACGCACTTACATACATACCCAGCTTCTGCTGCTGTGGTATGACGACGTTGCTCCCACTCTGACTCTTCTCTTCCCTCTTCCTCTCACTCACTCTTCTTCTCTTCACCCCCTCTTCTCACTCTCAGCCGGCTAAGCTCTAGCTCGGCCCTCTGATTAAAGTCCCATCCTCCCTACACTTCCGTCTTGCCGCTCACTCCTCAGCGCCGCGAGGGAAGTCTGGCTCTTTTCTAACCCATTTCCCGGGCCACTTCATTTGTTGCGCAAGATACCCGTGTCTGGTCACCTTAGTGTTGCCGACCCTCACGCTACCCTCTGCGCTACACGACCGCCAAACGGCTTACTACCCCGCCATTCATCCCACCTATTCAGACAAACTCCCCCAACAAACAACCACAAACGCCTTTGCTGCAGCTTCCCGAAACGATAAACGCTTATCGTTTTTCTTTCTGCAAAAATGGCTTACCGGTCCAACGAGTTCGAAGACCGTTTTTACGAGCCCCGCCGCGAGAGGGATTCGTCGAGCCGAGTCGCATTTAATGACGTCGAAGTCCGCGACAGGCCTCGTGAGCGCGAGGGCGACCGCCTCCGCTTCTTGCGTGAAGAGCGCGCTCCCGAGGCCGGTGCCATGGTTTTGAGCCGCCGCGAGGTTGAGTCGAGAGAGCTCTCAAGGCCTCGCCAGCGCACTCCGAGCCCTGTTTACCGCGAGCGTGTCATTCGTAGGGCTCGCAGCTCGTCTCCCCCGCACCATCACCACCACGACCAAGAGCTTGAGCGGTCAAGAGTCCGCATCTCTGAGCGCGAACGGGAGGTTCGCAGCCCTTCTCGCGGCCCTCCTCCCGAGCTGATCCGCGCTCGTTACGTTGAGCGACAACGCTCGCCATCTCCTCCACCTCCGGCCAGAGAACGCAGCCGTGTTGGTGTGCGCATCGTGGAAAAGGAAAGAGAGCGGATCCCGTCTCCTTCGCCCTCGCCTCCACCTGCACCTGCCCCTCCTCAGGTCATTCGTGGACCGACGATTGAGAGAGAAGTCATTACGCACTACCGCGATATTGACCATGGTAAGCAACACGAAACATTCACAAAAATTGGTATGAATCAAATATCTAACTTGGGCAAGGTGTCACTCGGGTCCCTAGCCCTCCCCCTCCTCCCCGCCCCGCACCTCGACCTATGACCCGGACTGAAGACCGGGAGCTGGACATCGACATCACGACCTCCCGCAACAGGACCGACATCGACATTCACCGATCAACAAGCCGTCACCGCTCTCCCAGCAGAGAGCGCCGGTCGCCCGCCTTCAAGGACAGTAGAGACCTTGTCATGAGCACCGATCGCCTGCGTATTGATGACCGCCAGTACTTTGGCTCCCGGCGTAGGGCTCATTCTGCTGCTGCCCGCACCCCTGTCGAGGAGGAGGCTGAGTACATCACCTCCAAGATTGACCAACGGGGCAAGATGGGCGAGGCCTGGGGTGGTGCCACAAAGGATTGGACCATCGTGGATGTGCCTCCCGGAACCGAGCGCGTGCAGATGGACGGCGCCGGCGGTGGCTCTGCCGAGGTGACCTGGCAGCGCTACAACGGAGTGAGGCGAGCCAAGTTCGTTCCTGAACGCGATGGTGCCCCTACTCCCGTCCCGGCTCCGGCCCCCGCCTTGCCCTCGCCCAGAGACTCTCGTGATCGTCTCAGTGTCCAGGTTTACGACCGCGAGACTGAGATTGATATCGAGAAGACCAAGGAGCGTCGTGCCCCTCCCAAGAAGCGTAATGAGATGTGGACCGAGATCACCAAGGACCTCGTCATTCGAGACGCCATCATCGAGCTGGGCTACGACTTTGAGGAGACGGAATATTTCTTCTACATTATGCAATACTTGAAATACGTAAGCTTTGTCTCCCGCATAGTTCACGGCCATCACTAACCATCCACAGGACGACGTTTTGGAGCTGGTCAAGGTCTCGGATGAGATCCGCCAATTCCGCAAGCACCGTGTGCGCGAGATTGAGTACGAAAAGGAGTGGCGCGACGACTGGGACCGCCGCCACGGACATCACCACCACCACCGCCTGCCTAGCAAATATGACGACGAGCGGGTCTATGAGCGCGAGGTTGTTTACGACAGCGCAAGAGAACGTCCCAGACGGTGGTAAACGTGCAGCACATGATGATTTACGGATATATAAATGCGGTTGCCCTGGCACCCATCCAAGGTGTGAGATCAGCGGGCGGTAAGGCGCTCTACAACGGATTCGGACTACAGAACATGTCATTTCGGTATGGGATGTACCGGCATTAGAGAACGGATCTGCCTCGGGGGGCTGTGTGTCTTCTTTTCTCATTTTACCCATTTACTGGCTTTTCTGCCCGGCACATGTGTAACGATTTACGAATACTACATAGCGGCGGAGAATAGGGCGGAGTTAGATTGTATTAGGACCAATAACGATTTATGACACAACTGCTTACTTGCCCGTCTGTGAGTCAATGTGACTGATCCAACTGCTGGGTATTCTATAAGTTGTTGACGTAGACAATAACACTGGTCATTTTGAAAGTACAACTTGTGCGTAGGTATATTGCCTGTGCAATAGCCGATGAACAACTGCTTCATGGTTTGAGCCCAACATGATGTCTGGTAGGTAGCATCACTCCGTTCAAGAAGAAGCGGCAGCAACGGCGAGAAATGTCTGCGTCGGCGGGTAATATTTACAAGTACCTTCAAGGGGTCGGATATGCCTGAAAGGCTTCTCTGTAAGAAAGATAGTGGTACTCATGGCGGTATACTGTCCGCCACTTGAAAATTATGAAATGTCACCCAGAAACACAGGTGATTTTGTTTTGGGCATAGACACAACGAGAAAGAAGTTCGGCATGCGGCAGTAACATGTGAAAACTAATAGCTGTCCCACTCCTACGGAGAAGATGAAGACTGGGCTCGAGGACTGGTCCCTCCCACCTAGCTTCCTTCCTTCCTTTCACACCTCCCCCTTCCACACTCATATCCCGCACCATGTGCCTGCCTTCCTTCCTTCCTTCGGGCCACCCTTCTAATCAAGGACGTCCGCCTTGTCACCGTCAACCAAGCCTGATGAAGGGCCAAGTGGTCCAGAGGTATAACAACGGTCTAAGTCGTTAGTTTGAACTCGTTATGAAGTCCCATATGATGGTTTCGTAGGGTCCGCGGTTTCGAATTCCGCGGTTGAGCTTTTTGCCTGCTTTTTCTTTTGCTTTCCCCCGTTGCTTCACTTTCTGTTTTTATCCTGGGGTTTGGTCGTTCTTTGTCTCTGTTTTCAACAATATACTTCGCCATGGCCGATTTCATCTCCAGACTTGGGATCGACTCACTGCATCACCCTTGTCAGTATGTCTCTACATCACGAACTTCAGCGACCTAAACACTTCCGCCACGTAGTCTTCACAACACCAAAAGAAACCTCACGCGAGCGATCATAAACCAGAGAATGACACCAAATATTGGAGTGGAAGTTTTCATAATCTTGAGCTCAGCGGTTAAAAATATCCAGCATTTCCCATAAAGCAACAGTACAAACTTTTTGTGTTCTTCTTTTCATGAGTTGTCCTCATCCAGGTAAATAAGTAAACAGTAGAAGCAAGTGGTGGTTGTACATCCTTCCCCCTAAAGGTCCATCATAGCTGAAAATAGAGTCGTCGCATCGGTGGGTATGAACTCGAAGAAGCAAATGGCTGCCAAGCGCGGCGCCTTCAGTTCCGGCAGAAGGGTTTCCCCCGGCCATTGAAACGCAAGAAACTCGTCAAACAAACGGCGATAGAGGCACGCCGCTCGGGGATCACAGCCGCCGATCTGTGACGGTCTCCGTAGGCATGCCAGCTCGACAAACCTCACTTGCGAGCACGACCGCGCTTGGGCTTGTCCTCGGCGGCAGCAGCAGGTGCAGCAGCAGCCTTCTTGCGGCCCTTGGGAGCGGCCTTCTTCGGCGCAGGCTTCTCCTCCTCCTCCTCCGACTCAGGGGTAGCCTCGGGTTCGGCCTCAGACTCCTCCTCCGACTCCTCAACCTTGGCCTTCTTCGTAGCCGCCCTCTTGGGAGCAGCCTTCTTCGCAGCGACGCCGCGCTTGGGGGCAGGCTTCTCCTCTTCTTCCTCCGACTCCTCCTTCACGGCGGACTTTCGAGCTCCACGCTTGGCCGCAGGCTTCTTCGGAGCCTCCTCCTCGTCGGACTCCTCCTTCACGGCAGACTTCCGGGCGCCGCGCTTGGCCGGAGCTTTCTTGGGCTTCTCCTCTTCCTCGTCCTCTTCGGCGGCAGCGGCTTTGGCAGCAGCAGCGGCCTTTCCACGCTTCGCCGGGGCTTTCTTGGGCTTCTCCTCCTCGTCCTCGGGCTCGGCCTTGGCAGCAGCCTTCTTGGCACGCTTCTTGGGCTTCTCCTCTTCGTCCTCATCGGCGGCGCCGGCGGACTTGCGACCGCGCTTCTTGCCGTTGGTGGCGGCGGGGGCAGGGGCTTCGTCCTTGGCCTCAGCGCCCTCCTGTCAATGTGTAAGTAAGTGGTACTTCATGAGTGCGTGAGGCTGCTAGCATACCTCGCCGTCGTCCCAGTCCTTGGGCTTCTTGCCGCGGATGCCGCGTTGACCGGGCTTGTTCATCCAAGGGTCGCCGTTGAAGTCTTCGGCAGAGATGTGGCCTTGCTTAATGGCGTCACGGATCTTCTGCTGCAGGTCGGAGTGCTCGCTGAGGGGCCAGTCAGCCATATGTTCATCATCGGATGCCATCTCATGAAAAGAGTGATGAAAAGACGCATGAACTTACCCCATCTCGTCGTATCCGTCAACTGCGTCAAAGTCGTATCCGCCACCCCTCTCGACAATATCGCGAAGGTGCGAGATCTGCTCGCCAGACACACAGCCCCTGTGCGATGAGTTGTCAGACTAGATTCCGCAGCCCTATACCAGCTTGGACATGATAATGAGATGACGAGGACCGGAGGGCTGAAGGAAGAGTGATTCTTCGGCTTACCAGTGCTTCCACCGCCAGGAGCCATGGCCCATGATCTCAGTCCACGTGCCGAAGCGCAGCGAGCCCTTCATGCACTTTTGGGCCTCCTTCTTGCAGACGCCATCCTGACATCCGGCGCGGTTGTTAGGCGACACCTCTATATCGCAAAGGAAAACGGTTAGCAGTTACTAGGCGTGATGCGCCGAAGAAGAGAAGAGAGAGAAAAGAAATAGCCATTGGTGGTATATGGAAATAGAGCTTCTCCAAGGGTTGAGGCTCTCATGACGTAAGGTTCAGGTAGCTTGACGCGTCCGCATCCGACGCGACCGCTGCGCCCGTCGCCTGCCGGGCGCCCGTGGCCTTCCTCATCGGTGCGACGAAGGGAAAAAAACAATGAACCTACCAACACGATAATCAGGCATCTTGAATACTTTGAATTCCGATCGTTCGGCAGATGGAAGAGGATGCTTTGGGCGATTTGAAAATAAAAGGGGGGGGTTTGAGAGAGAAAATCAGGGTTGGGAAGAAAAAGAAACGAGAAGGAGGGAAATGAAGGAGGGAAAGCTCGGGGAAGGCAAGCTGTAGCAGCGTAGCGGTCGCAAATTTCAATGGGAAAGCTGGCAGGAAAGGGGTGTGTTCTCGTCGTTGGTTTAAGGTGACAGCTCCAGCGCGTTCAGGTACCGTCCCCCCTGACTTTAGGCAGGCAGGTGCCCCCAAGCTTCCCGTGTCCTGTAGCTCCAGTGCTTGAGGGGCCCCGGCGCAGCAGCCTAACGCTCGCCAGGCAGCCAGCGGGACACGAGAGGCACAGCTAGCGACCCCGGATCAAGTATGCTCGACACGTGTTGTACGATGGAAGGGAGGAATGCGAGCGAACCGTCTTATCTTTGAAACAAACAACAGACACGTCAGATGCTCTTCCTTTGACAGACAATGGTCGAGATCGCGCTAGAATCGTACCAGGTATGCATCGGTAGACAAAGGCTACTTACTTAATGTTGCCTTCGTTTTCATCGAATATCATACAGCTTTTGCGTAAACCACCAACACCAAATCTCAGTGATCCCCTTCGTCCCGGCTTTCTTATCAAAGCCCATGTCTACCTCCAATCCCAATACATCATAAACATGCAATCTCCCCCAAAACTCCAAACTACAAGAAGGGACACCAACCAATGTACATGGCCGCCAGGTTCCTGGGATCGACCGCCTGCTTGATCAACTCCTCCACTTGCCCCTCGACTCCCAGCGGAATAGGATCCGGACCCATCAGGCCCCTCACCTTCCGCTTGATACTGTCGACGACGAGCTGCGGCTGCATCCGCGGCGCGCCATCCGATCTGCGGCTTGTTTTCTTCTCCTTTTGCAGATCCAAGGTGGGGTCATAGATGAACGCCTCGAGAATCGTCATCAGCGTCTCCTCCTGTTGCCGCAGGATACCCAGCGTCAACTCGCTGCAGTGACGGAAGGGTCCCTCGTATCCGTAGATGCCCATGGCAGCAACCATGTTGTGTGTCAGACGGAAAGGCACCCTCTCCGGTTGTGCGAACGTCAGTCCTTTATCGAACAGACAATTGAAGTCGACGTGGAAGATTCCGCCGTTGTCGCGCTCGAGCAGGACATTCTCGCCGTGGCGGTCGCCCAGACCGAGGATGGTGCCGACCATCGACATGACCGCGCAAGAGCGGGTGTACTTCAGCCGAGCCGAGAACCATGTCGAGGGATGAGGGAAGCGCTGCACGAACCAATACTGCAGCACTGGCGGGAACGTCCCCAGCACGCCCTCCGTGAAGATCTTGATATTATTCGGCCCCGTCACAGCCTCGGACATCATCCTCTTGATCTGGTTATAGTCAGGATGGACGGACCGAGACTTGTACTGGTCCAAAAGGATCTCGCGGAGAGTCTTGAGCCCATCGACCCATTCGATGATGCCACACTCTTCGTTGAGAGGCACGACGGCGTACGTCTTGATGTATAGTTGACGCCTGCTGGCCTCGGCGTCACGTTTGAGTGACCGGTTAATCATTCCGTTGAACTCCATTAGACGCTGGTCTGTTCGCAGGTCGTCCTTCGGTTTGATCATGAGCATGTAGTTCTTGCCATCCGTTCCGCGACACGTTAGCCGCCTCGGTTTAGCCAGCGATCCTAGAACCAGGACCTCATCTAGGAAGGAGTCGATGGTGATAACATCTTGAGAGAATGCCTTGTGCTTCTTGACATTATCTGTTAATGTCGGCAACGTAGCTGTCAGACAAGACTCAATGGGGACCACTAGGGGGCAGGGCGTGCATTTATGGTTGAAGTTGAGATCTCGCGTGATGCTTGCCACCGTCGTCCTGTTGCTCTGGAAGTCACCATTGTTGCAAGCCAGCAGAAGCTGCTCTGCGAGTTTCTCGCCCATTCTCAGTAGCTGCTTGAGGTCATAGCTGCTTCCTTCAACCTTCTTGGAGATCCCCTTCAGCGCTTGCAAGATATGTTGACCTCGCACTCTCCGCTCTGAAGCTTGTCTCGTGGTCATGATCCCGAACAAGCCCCACAGTGCTTGTCGAGGATGTGACTCCACAACTTTGGTGACAATGCGTGTCAGGCGTTCAAACACAGCTTGATTCTGGTGGGCAATTCGCGCAACGATCTGCGGGAGAGCCGTGTAAAATATGTAGGCCGGAAGGCGAGCGATGTATTTGTCGAGGAAGGCATGAAGGAGATTGAGCTGCTCCGTCCGCCTCCTATGGAGCTCGCGGGACAACGAGACCTTGCCTTCGGGAGCCTTGTCCACTTGTGCTCCCAATTCGAGCCATAATGTCAAAATTCTCGGCAAGGTCTGGTAAAGATATTTGGTGCCATAGTTGAGTGATCGAAGATAGTTCTCAATCACCAGTCTGGCAATTTCACCTTGAACAAAGGCGTCACTTTGCTCATCAGGTTTCAGAGGCTTCTCGGTCTCCAGCAGCTTTTTGTAGTAACGTCCGAGGTAGTAATGGCCCTTCTCCCACGATGAGTTTGTCTTGGGAGGCTGTTGATACTTAACGCGCAGAGCAGCGTTGTTCGTTTGGCCTGCCGCATCCAACCACTTGGCAAGCATAAGCTGTGCTCTGGCTGTCAGAAGTCTCTGCTGCGAGTCAAGGCCCCGGACGGAAGACGTGCTATTTGTTTGCGTCATGAAGTTGTTGGATTCGATGGCGCCCTGGAGAACCTGAATCGCCTTGCGTGTGTGACCGTCTTTCCAAAGGAGTCGGGCATTCTCAATGACGGCGGCATTGTCTTTTAGTTGAGAAGCATGGAGAACTGCATTAAATGATTGATGTGTGGAATTCGCTTTTCTAGCCAGACGCGCACTGGAAAGCCAAGACGAGGAGATGTCTGAGTCGCAAAACTTGGGTCTGATTGTTGTTAGAAGAGGCTCGTTGACAGGCATCGGGGAAATATACCGTGAGAGCTCCATGGCTGCTCTGCGAATTCCCAAGAGGTATTGTTTGTCATTGACATATGCACCTAGAACTTCCAATCGCCGGTTCAGCATTGTCAAAACGTCTTGGCGAGTATCATCATTCCCTTCCTGCATCCCAACAATGATTTCCAGATCGGTCAGTACGTGGCATCGAAGCCTCAGATCGTGGCAGGCTTGTAGGGACGATGTCGCGGAATAAGTCATCGCCGAGGCAATCTTCTCTCTCATACTCTGCAACATTTGAGAGATTGCGACTCCCTCGGCGCCCTCTTGCTTCAGAGTGTTGAAGATCTGGCCGACGCTAACGTTAAAGTCTTCCAAAGTGCTGCCATGAAAACGGCTCGTGTACTTGGATAGAGTGTCCCATCTGCGGGTCGCCCAGGCTGCCTCGACTGCATACGGAACAATTTTGTTTTCCATCGACGGTTCCGTATGCATACCTTCAACATAGTTGAGCAGAACATCTACACCTATCAGTTTTATTTTTTTTTGAGGGGTGTCGCAAGATACTCACCATGTTGTCCAGATTGTTTCAGGCAGTTCAGTAGGTCAACCTGTACGTCAATGTTGTTGGGCTCTTCTGCCAACTTGATCTCATACCATGTCTGAGCCGCCGTGTATCTGCCTGCCTTCTTGTGACTGAGGATTTGTTGGTTTATATCGAGAACGTGGAGGTGAGCCGAAATCCCCTCTAGCCCATCAGGCTCGTCAATCTGGGTGTATATATCCTGCAATTGCTCGAGGAGCAGCGTTCTTTGCTGGGGGTCGCTCTTCTCGACCTCCATTTGTTGGGCGTGTTGCTCGAGGTGGAACAGGGCTCTTGGATATTCCCTGCAGTCCATAGCTCGCTGGGAAATCAAGACCGGCGGAATTGTGCTCAACAGGTCATCCACCCTTGCTATGGACGGAAGATCGCTGTCGTTTTTGCGCCTAGCATTCTTTTCCTGCAGCCACCTGCTTGCATAATCAAGCACTCGGAAGACGGCCTATGTTCTGCTTAGCAAAGTCGTCACATATATTTGGGATGGGCTGCCTCGTTACCTCACAGTAAAGCTTCGTATCCTCCCTCTCCGCGTACGGAGCATCTTCGGCAAGCTGGTGCTGGAGGATGCCAACCAGCTCGCCGATAATATTGTCACGATCTTTCCGCGTGCTTCTGTTGCCAATAATGACGTGGAGGACCAAGTATGGAAGCAGGAACTCTGCTACCGCGACATCCTTGACCCGGATAGTACGAGCCAGCGGCCCAAAAATGAGATCTGCGTGCCAATTCTGTCCTCTACGTAAAAGATCCATGGTGAAGGAACGCATCCAATTCCCATACGGCTTTCCCGGACGGAAAATGGGATACTCAACAGGCGCAGGCGTGACAGGTGTTAAGACGTATTTGGAGGTCAAAAACGGGGTCAGAGTCTCCCGAATGCCTTCGGGTAGAGTGAGCCATTTTCTGTAGATCAGATCGCCGTCTCTCATTCCAGTGCTTCGGAAGGCACAGGCTGCCTTGATATCCACTTTGTCCAGGAGTTCTTGCATGGCAAAAGACAAGAAGCCTTGGAGCTTTGTGTCTGTTGTGGAAAGGAAGGCCTTGACCAGGATTTGCTCCAGGATGAAGAGCACAAAGTCCGTCGTCTCGTCTGCGTTCTCAAAGTTGTTCAACAAAACCATGGACTTCTGCTCTCTGACAGCCTCAATTCTGTTAGAGTCAAGGCACCCGACCAGACCGATGCATTGAGTACACAGGCTAGCGATTTCGGGCTGCACGGTGCTGTACTCTGAAGCGCAATCGAGCAAGGCGCGGAGCAGCGTCGACAACACAGGATCCGGCTGCTGACCAATCGCGGACGTCTGTAGGGAACCGCTGTGCTGTTTGAGGTATTCGACAAGCTCTCTGAGAGCCTGAAGCACAACGCCCGAGTTCTCGTGTGCCACTCGGGCTGCAAAGATGGCAAATGCTGTCCTGCTTTCGATGGGTTGATCTCGGCGCACTTTTTGGAGCTGAGCTTCCAGTTCAGCCAGTTCAGGAATATGTGCCAATGATGGCAACTTCCAGATGTACATCTCGATTACTGCGCTGAAGTGCTTGAGAATGGTGGAAATCAGATGTTTGGCCTTGATGCGTGTGTTGTCGTCAAACACGGGCCAATAATGATTGATAATGAAGAACGTCGTTTCCAACAAGACTTCAACGTCCTCTTCTTCAAGGTAGGTGAGAAGGACAGCCCAGCAGGAAAACGCCGCCTCTCTGAGCTCGTCCTGAGCAATAGCCGACAGAAGACAAGCAGCAATCTACAGGGATCAGTAAAGGCAGCCAGTGTGATGGTCGCGTCAACTCACATGTGGCCGAGCAATGCGCACGTAAGACTGACAAAGCTTGATCGTTTCCTCCAATGCTCGAATGCAACGTATTTGTTCCTCGGGAGGCGGGCATAGCCCATGAAAATCATTGATCACGTCCGCCAGGCGAGCCATGAGGCCAAGCATGTACGCCTGGAGGAAACGCCCGATGAGATTGCCCTTTTTGGGCTTCTCCTTGTTCGCGGCCATAACCAAGTTGCACATTGTGGTAATGGCATCGATAACCTCGAAATAAATCAGTAAGAATGCGGAATTTTCATAGCGTAACAACTCACACGGGCCTTGCGGGCCTCGTCTGCTTCAGCCGCAGCTTTGAGTAGCTCGAGGACAACCATAACAAGTTCGGCCTGTATCACATCAGCCAGCGTGGTATCAGCGAGAGTTGGCGCAAACTCGACAAGCCTCGCCATGGTGAATTGCGCCACGTCCGGCACGTCTTGCACTAGAAGCAATCCGAGGACTGGACCGATATTGATAGAGTCCATCACCGGGAAACCAACGTCCTTTTCCCCACGGGCCTCAGCAATCTTTTGGACCACATCCCTCTTCTTCATCAATACCAGCCATGGCAGAGCATGAGTTTGGATGAGGAGAAGAAACTCGTTCACAGAGATTTGCAAGATTTCGGCTAGCGATCGGCTGATTTGCGGTCGTGCCACCATATCTTTTACAGCGAAGTAGGCGAGATTTCTCCAGAAAGGCTCGAACAAGCGGCGTGGTGCTACATGGCGGGCAGCAGCTAAGTTGTTGATCTGAATACGTCAGTCAAGGTGACTCAAAGATGGCACCAAGAACATACCTCATTGAAGGCACAGGAAGATATCAGACTGTTGCTGCTTCCGAGATATTCGAGTAACTGGTGTAGTACTATGTTTAGTTCGTCCCCGGTGACCACTCTAAGTGATGTCAATATCTCGGCCAATAGATGATGCTGTTGTCACTGATGCCTACCGTCCCAGCTGGCTCCACGCCATCACCCCAGTCTCGTGAAAGATGACTGCATCCTTTTCCGATGCAGCTTTGAGAAGACCAAGCGCGTTCTTGCGATTTCGGTGTACGACACTGATGTCTATCGTGCTAGAGGCTGGTTTCCTCAAGAAGAGAGCCAAAGCCCGTCTGTCGAATAAAATTAGCCATGCAAGATGGGCAAGACAGGGAAGCATACCCTGAAGCGATGCGTATTTCTCTGATAGAGCTATGCAATCCTTGCAGACACCACTGCCCCAAAGGAGAAGTCTCGAGATCAAACAACTCAGCTTCATCTGCATGATTTATGACGCGTCTGAGGGCGATCATCGCCACTACCCTTGGCCTCCTGGAGTCCTTGAAGGAAGGGAGGTTGATGAGTTTTGTGAATATCGATTGGGCCTCTCTCTTCGTTTCTGTGTCAACAGGTTCGGGCCTGTTCACTCCTTCCTCTTTGCGATCGCATACGTCACAACTGATCTTTCCGTCCTTCCCTGCGAGTGGGCTACCCGTCTGAGGGATCGCGTCCGCAGCGCAGCAAATGCGAGAGATCAAATCAATGGCTAGGCATTGGCTCTTGACATTGATACGTGGATAGGCGTTTCTAGAGAAGTTAGCCTCCCCCAATGGAACTGGGGAAACACGACGCCTTACAAAAACTTGTGTTCCAGGTTGCCTAGATCGTTCACAACCCCTAGAACTTCGTCAATGCGTGCTGTCAATTCTACGAGCTCATTGCCTTCAGTCAGGACTTTCCGCCGCTTGGTTGCAGGCTCGTCGTCTACTGTGACGCTTTCTGTGTCACTTTCGGCGATGCCAAGACGTTCGACCAGAGTTCGTAATTCGGAGTCAGTGAAGCAAGCTGGCAGGGTTGCGTCGTCTAATTTCGAGGGTACAGTCGGTGCTGTTGCTTGTTTAAGGACACTGATAGAACGCTGCGCATGTCAGTGCTAGATCAGAGAGTGAAGAGCATCAACGTACTGAGAAGTCACTTGGTTCCCCTAATACAGGTACTTCGATGCAGAGCAGCTCGAGTGGCCAAACAACCTGAGGTGCTGCCAATCTTCCGATCTCTCGGTCTACCAGCGACACTTGGGCGAGTCTCAGAAGTGCTTTACAGAGTGTTCTCCTCGCAGCTTGACTCGATTCATCTGGGCCTGCAATCTCATCCGGCCGTGCTGCGAGCTCGGCACACAATAACGCCAGAGAAGTGTACGCTTTCTGCGGGAGCAAAGCTTTCTTGCCTGTAGGCAGCTCGTCTGGAAGCAGGCCAAGGGATACGTTGAGCAAATCAGCCTTTGCGCTTGGGGCAACGGGCTGCCATGTGTTTTGCACAGCACGTAGGGAAAGCAACGATTCGAGCAACCATAGCCTCAGCTCGACAAACGGCGCGCGAGACAGAGGGCTCGAGTATCTAGCAATGGACGGGTGTGCGAGTGTTGATATTAGAGCTGCTGCTTGGCGCACGGCTTGTGACGCATGCGGGACAGCGTATGTAGTCTGTTGTACGAAGAGTATGCCAGGTTTTCCCAGGAGCAGCTCGAGTGTACCGGCAGGAGGAAGGCTCATGTCTATAGTCGCATCCTGTGCAGGGGCAATAGGCGCCGTCTCTTGTAAGCGAGACAGGAGAGCTGTGACCATTAGTCATCTTGGTGCGTTGACGCATGCTGATGTTCAACTCACCATTGCTTGTTTCTCGCAGGTAGAGCAGCATGGACGACAGCAGCGCTCCCATTGACCCAACTCCACTCACCACCAAGATGATGAACCGAAAGAACTCCTCGATTGGAGCCGTGAGGTCAAGGCAGCGAGCATGGCCAAGCAGTTTCAGGACCTTGGGAAAGACCCAGACCCAAAGTGGCTCCTCCCCGCGGAACACGAACTGTTTTCCGTCCGTGGTATAGTTCATAACAATCGGTGTCTCCTCAATTGTGACTTTCAAGAAGTTAATCGCCTTCAATGCCTCGCTCCGTATAACCTTCTTGTCAGCGAAGGGATCATCGAGCTTGATTCCGTCTAGGACGACGCGGGAATAGACGTATATGAGCATATGATTGTGCTCCGTTCGTTCGTCGGGCGTTCGCAGCAGACCGGGGTTGTTCTTGACCCGCTCGATGACGGCGGACAAGCTTCTCAGCTCGGTGTTCTCATCGGATCGTGTGGACTTTGTCGAAGCAGGAAGGTTTTCGACGAGCTGGGCGGCTAACGTGGAGGGAGGCGGCGCATTGGCAACTGCGCCAGCAGGTTTGCCGTACAGCTGTTCTGCCGCCATGGTCTCGTCGGCATCGTCTCTTGGCCCGGGGAAAGCTTGGAGGCGAGAGAATGAGGGCAGCGAGGAAGATTTCCGCTGGAGGAGCTCACGGCGCTCGCTGCGAAAAAACGACCAAGACGTGAAATGCGACTTCGTCAAGCTCAAGGCAGCCCAACCCCACCAGCGCGTCGAGCGTGGCGCACTGTACGCGGAATCACGTGGTCGTCTGTCCGGTCGTCTCTAGTACGTAAGCAAACTTGGTCCGAGCTTCTGGGACTTCCCAACCCGGAAATATCTCCAATTCCAGATTGGTGGAGCGAATGTTGCGGCACGCCTCAGGTTGACCGTCCATACTCACTCTCACCGGAGGGTTTTGAACGATGGCGTCAGCTTCGTTATGCCCGCGTTCCCCTGGGAACTTTCGTCTTTCCTCGTTCGTTTGTTAACATGAATCTCGGTTGATTGGTAATCCTGGAGCTTTCTTGCAAAAATTGCAAGTGATTGGCCCAGGTTGTCCCAATCACCTGATTCTTGCACGCCCTTGCAAGTGCAAATGCGACGTCTTTGGGGAGTCGTGCTGACGATATAATCATTCAGCCAGAACCTCGTTCTACATCAATTTCTAATGTTTCTCATCCAATCCGCTCACTGATTTTACGCAATGATTGGTCTCAAAGAGGCAATGCCAGAGGCCTGGTTGATCCAGGATGCCCCAAGCCAAGCGGCGTCAATCATCGAGATGCAATCTCTGAAGCCTTCAAAGAGTAAAAGCAGCCAAACACGAAAGTCTCTGGACCAGAATGACACTATCCATACGCAACCTACAACAGACACCGAGAACCCAACTGGCAACCCCTCCAGAAATGTCTCCAAGGCAAAAGGCGTCACCGTCATCGTCACACTCGCAGGCGTCAACTTCCTCAACACGATGGGATCAGGCATCCTCATCGCCGCCCTCCCACGAATCGCCGCGGACGTGGGCCTTGCCGATGGTCTCTCGCTATGGCCAGCCGCGGTCTATTCCCTGGCAGCAGGCTGTCTCCTCCTCATCTTCGGCGCCGTCGCCGACGTCGTAGGCGCAAAACTGATGTGGCTGACGGGCAGCTTTCTCTACGCCATCTTTACGGTAGCCGTCGGCCTAGCCAGGACCGGTATCCAGCTCATCCTCTTCCGCACGGTGCTGGGAATCTCAATCTCAATGTGCCTCCCGACCGCCATGAGCTTCATCACGAGCACCTTTCCCAAGGGGAACTGGCGCAACATCGCCTTCTCCATGAACGGCATCGGATTCCCTTTGGGCTATGCGCTTGGTCTGGTCGTCGGTGGAATTGTCGCGGACACCATCGGATGGCGGTGGGGGTACTACATAATGGCCATGATCAACGTCTGCCTCTCAACTGCGGCAATCTGGTCTCTTCCATCTGTGCATCGACAGTCTGAGAAGACGTGGACTCGCCGTCTTGCCGAGGATATTGACTGGATCGGGGCTGTCATTGTGAGCGTCGCTTTGGGTCTACTGCTGTATGTTCTAGCGATGACGACCTCGTCTTACACGAAACTCAATGACGCCTCCAACATTGCTCTTCTGGTCGTAGCCGTAGTTTTGTTGGTTGCTTTCCCGGTTTGGATGGACTTCCAAGTCAAGAAGAATCGACCGGCGCTCATTCCGAACCGTTTGTGGCGAAATGCAGCCTTCACATCCATCTGCGTAAGTCGGCTTCTCTGATCACACACTCAACATTGCATCTTACACCGAACAGGTATCCATATTTCTCAGTTGGGCCGCACTGAATTCGATTCAGTACTTCATCATGTTATTGTGAGTTAAAGGCAGTCTCAAATTAAGAACTCAAAGACTTATTTGTCGTTCTAGTTTCCAAGAAGTCCAACACGTATCCGCTCTCCAAAGCTCTCTCCGCTTCCTCCCACACATCATCACAGGCACAATCGTGAACATGGCGTGCGCATACCTGGTCTCCAGAGTCAAAGTCCAATCCCTAGCCGGCGTCTCCGCTCTCATCACCATCGCCGCGCCCCTCGCGATGGCTACGGTCAAAATTGACGGCTACTACTGGTACGCGCCCTTTTGGGCCCTCGCCCTATCGCCAGTCAGTGCAGACGGTATAGCACCCCTTTTTGCCTCCCCTGTGCTCTTTAGAAGCAACCACAAGACTGACGCAACACACAACAACAACAGCCCTCTTCACCGTCTCGAATCTCATCATCTCCGACGCCTTCCCGGCAGACCTCCAATCCCTCGCTGGCGGCGTCTTCGCCGAGGTCGGCCAGATCGGCAACGCGGTGGGCCTAGCCGTGACAGCGGCCATCGCGTCCTCCGTGACGGAGCACTCGACCGCCGCCGACGATAGGGAAGCGCGCATGACCGGCTACCGCGCCGGATTCTGGACCATCTTCGCGGCGACGGTGGCCGTCGTCGTCATTGCGTTCTGGGGGCTGAGGAAGGGCGGCACGGTTGGAAAGAAGGACGACTAAAGCATTTGAGGGTGGAGGGTGAAGATGGTGGTGGTGGCAGTGGTGGTGCTAACTAAGGCTGAGACTGTATGTCGTCTTAGCTCTTAGCTAGCAGGCAGAAGTTAGCGGGTTTTTGTTTGCTTGAGCCGCCGCTGCCGCCTTGTTTAGTGCCACGCTGTCTGGGAGGGATGGGACTCATGTTGCACTCCTGATTTTTACTAGCAAATCGAGATGTCGAGATGGGGACCGAGTACATTCCGACCGCTGCAGCGAAGTCAACACTACGTTTGCTATGCTACTAGCACTGGTGCTTGCAAGAGATGTACTCAATTCTTAGCAGTTTCAAAGACCTGCAATCTTATTACACCATGATTGCCATGACAACGAACGACGGCCAATGTCATGAGTTCCGGTGGGTTCCGCTCGAATCTCGACGTCGAGCTTCTACCCAAGCTTGAGGCCAAGCATGACTACCGACCTCCCTTTCCTCGCACACATGACAAACACTCACGAAGCACTGTTGTGGTGGCCGTCGGGGAACAGAACGGCGCTCACAAAATCAGACCATGCCTCGAGATGCTCAACGGGCTCCTTGCCATCGAGAGTGGCGTTGTGCCAATCCCAGCAATCGATGCACCGCACATGAATGGTTATGAAATGGTACATCTACTCACAAGCCTATAGGGTCTTTACGGCATGGTGTATGTGGCACCGAGTCCATCGGGACCAAGGCCATACCGCCTCATCACCAGCGACGGGGTTGAGCTGCGTAAGATCATGAAAGCCGAGAAGGAGGCTCACCATTTGGACGGGCACGGTGTTCCTCAGCACGAACGTCGAAGACGTGGACCAGAAAGTGGTCGTGGGCCTGAAGCGCCTGGACATCGCGCGGGGCCAGCACACCGGCGTCACCGCGTACGCCGAGCTCCCCGACAAGCACCGCAAGTTCCCTCACGATGAACAAAGACGGCGATAACAGCGCCGCCGCCGCCCATGCACACCGGCATCCTAGTCGGCAACTGGTTCTCCGGCGCCGTGACCTCGACGGGTTTCTGTAAAGTGGTCAAGTTTGAAGACTCAGACGGCGGTGGCCCGCCCCGGCCGCCAATGTTCCGCCAGCCGCCCATGGTGTGCGTCTGGCCGTCGGGGTTTCTGCACAGCACCACCGACGACAACTTCAACATGCGCGTCCGCCTTGGCCCGGTGACGAACACGACCTTCGAGCTCATCATCTCCTCCTACGGAAGATCCCGTCTGACGTGGGCCTCTGGCTCCTTCATCGCCGTCGACAAGATGCGAAGCCCCGGGGTGCGTGTCGGAATCATCTTGGCCAATGCGATCGAGGGCGGCAACTGGAAGACGAAATCCCATTCGCAGGATGCGGTGTTGGGTTCGGCACCGTCATCGCGGGCTTCACGGGGTTGGACGCCAGCAACAAGAACGGGTTGAAGGTGAACATCGACGTCGACCAGCAGGCGTCGGACTCTTTCAAATGGACTGCTGAGTCGTGGGTGAGAGCACTATGAATGCTTTCGAGGCCATGTATATCTGTTACTAGAGCATGTTTATGAGATACCATCACCGATTTTGGCCTGCCATTACTTTCAACACTATGCCCAGCCCAGCCACAGCTGTGCAAGCTCGAGTCCCGACGTCAGCTCCAGTTGCGCCTGTGGGCGTAGTATAAACAAGCTCAAGCTCGTTTCGTCCACATGGGCCAGATGACGCACTTTGCTCGGGACTAGTAACCGCTTGTTTCAGTCTGATCTTTACCCAGAGGCAGGGTTTACCTTTCGGTAGGCCGCAGACATTCGGACGAAAAAAATGGGCAGGTCGGATCGGTGTCCGAGCTCGTGAGGTGTCTCAAGCTAGGGATCCAACGGCCAGCCGCCAGAGCCTCTCCGCTTGAACAAGCGTGCTTGGTTGTTGTCGTTGCTTGTCAATATGTCATGTTGCATGTTGACATGTCGCGGTTGCCCCCCGCGAACCCATGGGAAAGGGAGGGGCTCTGGGATACTTGATGGAGCTTCGTGCGGATGACGGGTGCCGAGTATGGATAAGTTGACGACATGCTGACACTATCGCGACCGGGAGCCCGGTTGAGAGCTGCCGGTCGTCTCTGCAAAGACGTCGTTGTCTCTCGTTATGGAGCACAGTACCATAAAGGAAATAAATTATTGACTTTAATGAGGAGAGAAAAAAGCTCCCGAGCTCGCGATGCAAAATCCTCCACCGTCAGGAATGGAAGTCGTTGAAAACTTGTCATAGAAGTACGCCCCCCTCCCAGAAAACGGCATACAGATCGATCGCCCAGCGGCTGTTGTCCAGCAAACCTTGGCAGCGCCGATCTGGATGTATTTATTTTGGCGGTTCATACGGCAGTAGACCGAAAAAAACCTAAAATGGAGGGAAAGAGAGGAGAGACGAACAACTGCATCAACCGTGCCGGCCGATGATCAGTTGGAGAAATCCTCCGTGCTGCATGTGCCGAACAGCCCAGGCCCTGTCCATTTGGGGATAACACTGTGAATGAGGTGCGTGAGGCTTGGGTCTTGTGAGGGAAGTGGATTGGTCTTGTGCTCGTGTGCTCGTGTGCCACATTCGAGGCCCGGCCAAGCCACCTCTTGGTTTCTATCTCTCCATGATGTAGCATATCCAGCCTAAGAGGTAATGATACCACGCTGCGGTGGCATTTGGTGATGTGTGTCTAGCTCAGGGGACATCCAGCTGTGGCTGCGAATGTGATGCTTACTCAACTCTGTTTGGAGTACCTAAGTATGTCTGGTACACATGTGTTCTTGTCCCTCCTGCACGGCAGCATCATCCTAATCCACAGTCCGGGGATAACCTGAAGCCAAATACGGTAACAGAATGGCAGCGACAGCAAATATGTACATCAAATACCTACAGCGCGACGGGAAAGTCGATCTCTCGGAAAATGAGAGGCAGGACAAGCAGGTTTTGGGATTGCCGGTGTAGGGCTGGGCCGGGGAGGATTGTTCGTCATAGTGGATTAGGGCGGGTTCACGCGTAGCTCCAGTTAGCGATCTTGGCTCAGACCTCTCGTACAACGCATCATGTCTCTGTCTCCCCATACAGCACCGATGAAAGTAGAAGTTTGGAGCTGTTTGGCTCGCGGTTGGTTTGAGACGCGTGGTTTTCCCGTCATCCGTAACATGTTTCTCCGAGAAAAGGGCAAGTTCACCAAGGTTGATTGCATGGCGCCGTGGTGGGGTTTCTTGACTGGGAAAGGCGGGGGTGTTCAGCGGGTGTTCCGTATCGTGCCGCGCTGGGCACTGCACAAGCACACAGCGAGCACCTCATTCTGGCGCCGTCTCATCACATTCCGGCATCCATGCTTTCGAAGACGTGGGCATGGTGCTCTCAGGTTTAGCACTTTCAGTTCCAGCATTGTGATTACCATTGCCCGTTGTGTATCTACCACCTTGCGTTACATGTCTTTTCCTCTTCGCCTCCGGACCATGTTCCGCTGCAAATGCTTGGTGCAAAGAAGGCACAGTACCTCTTGGTGGCCGTCATCATCCAAGTCCCCCGATCCCTGTCTTGCTCGCAGATGGCTGGCGGGTGGATTGGCCCGAGGTGTAAACCCCCAAGCCCCCGCTATCGCCCATCTCCTCGCCGTGGGCAGTCGAGAGCGAGAATGGAAGTGGTTGAGTGTTCTGGAAGGGGAGTACCTGAGATACAAAGCGGTACAAAAACCGCCGAGACCCATACAATTGGGGTCCCTTCACAGGCTGCGGCGTTTCCCTGCCAAGGCCCCAGAGGCAGCTCAGCACACCCGGCGAGTGGACGAGAGGCCACCAAGAACTGGAAACAAAACATTTCCATGTATGACTTGTACCCTCTATCTGTCTTGTCGTGCCGCAGTAAGGTACGTTGCTGACCGCCTTAACGTCAACAACCACAGCAGCAGGCTTCACTCCCGTGTTCCTGTTGTTGTTTCTGTACTATGTAGTCTGCAGGACAGGCGCGTATGTGAACCAGCCTGTGCGCAGCGCCTCACCCAAACGTTATTCCTCGCCAAACAATATGCCGCAAAAGCCTCACCGGGATGATGCTACTAGCACTACTAAATAGGTAAGTAAAGACATGACGGGATGAGGTGTTTTTGACAGCTCTCGGGGGCTTCGGGCGGCGTCGGCGTTGGTGGGGACGGGAACGACAGGTTGCACCTTTGGGCGTGCTTCTTTCTTTCAGTTCAGCGACGGGCAAGACCAAGACGGCGCTGTGCTAATTAATTCCAGCTGCAGCAAGAGCACTTTCGATGGGTGGCCTGGCCTGGACTTGAACTTGGCTGGGCCGGGCTGTGCTGTGCTGAGCGCGGTCAACAAGTCAGGTCAAGTCAAGTATCTACAGTGAAGTGGGCCCTTCCATGAGCGACGACCCCGCGCCTGGCTGACACTTGCTTCTTCTTTTCCCCTCTCCTCTTATCATGGCTTTGCTTTGCTTTGCTGTACCTGTCTGCTCGTCAAGGACAAGAGTCAACAAACAGACCGGGCCTTTCTCCGGTCGCCATTTGTTCCCGCTCTCTGTTCGTGGTTTGCTACTTCAGTCTTAGTGTACTACGTAGTAAACATCCAGAATGCAGCAAGTGCGCCGCAACTCCCCACTTCACCCTCAACCTCGGAATGTCACTCATGCTCCCCCTCTGCTGCTGCTGCTGCTGCTGCCTTCCCGCGGCCGCTGATGGGGATTGGACTCTTTAACGGACCAGGCTATGCATCGTACCTGTCGTTCATTCCCACATTGGCCCTTCGCTTCATCATCCTCACCAAGCCCGACCCGTTCGCTTCACTGAGCACATAGTAGTTCTCTCCCCGTCTGTCATCCACCTCGTCCTCCACTTGTTCCACGCCCCCCAGAATCCAAAATGGGGCGCTGCCCGTGGCTAAATTGACAGCTTCTCCATCGTCGTCAGCCAATGCTGGGCACCGGCACGTTTGCGCCAGGAACACGACGCCCCCGTGGGCCACTTGGTGCTATCCTCCACTGCCTCCAGTGCCTCCACTTACTCGGCCTCTCCAGCCTGCATTGCTGATGCTGATGCTGATGCTGCTTCCCGTCTTGTCTCCATCTCCCCTTCGTCCTTCGTGGTGCCTGCTTCCCCTTTCTTATCCGTGGCCCCGGTTCAACTATGTCTATCGTGGCCAGCAGCTAACATAGCAACGCTGCGAACTTCCCTCTCTTGATGACTTGCTTATTGATCTGGTCCTCCTCATCCTCTACCTCCCTATCCTGATCTAGTATAAGGGGACCTTCCACGCCCGACCTGCATGCCATCCATACTCTTCTACTTCCCCCTTCCACTGCCTCGACCCCTCACCCCTCCCTCTGCTTCTCAAAGAGGAAAACTGTACATCTGACCTGCATCGTCCTGCCCTGCCAAACCACCACAGAAACACATCTCAACCACATCAACCCAGAACCCTGCTTCCGTCCGGCCTTGCCTTCCTGTCGTTGGTCTCGCCGTTTGTTCTGGTCCCTTCTCACGTGTCCCGCACCTCCTCTACACAACCACAGAAGGTCTCGTCCATCCCCCAAATCTACTCAAAGATACATACGAGGAGCCTCGAAGCTACTGCTGCGCCAAGACGCAAGCTTCCACTCCTACACCGCACACCCCTCCCCCATCCACGCACACACACATACTCACTGCGTACGGCGGTACACTACACACCACGCACCAAGGGCACCCACCTTTCGGGCAGAGGCATCCCAGTTCCCGCCGGCTCGGACTGAAAGCTTGCAGCCATCGCTGGGCTGCTTTATCCGTGGGCGGCGTCCACTTCGTTTTCTTGTTCCATCGCTTCGTGCGTGACCGACTTCTTATTCCTCTCCCCTGACCTTCGTGTCTTAGAACTTGGAGCCTTGGAAGGCGTCATCTACGTCCAGAACGCTCATTTCCCAACCTTCTCTGCGACCCTCCCGCCCTCGTTATCTCGGCGCACAGCACATACACACGCACGCACACACCTCGACATACATCAGACTACCCGCCGCCGCATCTCTGCTCGAGCTGCGCTTCACCGTTATTGAAGAGAGCCCGGTTCTCCCTCTGCCGCCCGATGGTCGCCATCTTCTCTTCCACCTTTCGCATCCTACCTTCGACTGGCTACACCTGAACTCGTTGAGACCACGCGCTTCCCAACTTGCACCTCATCCCACCAAGCGTCTCGTTCGTCAAAATGGCCGCCGCCGTCGCCGAACACCCGCGGTTCTTCCCCACGCGCACCGACGCGCTGAGCTCCGAGGACTTTGAAACAGCCTCGATCCGTTCCGCCGCACCGTCTTACTGTAAGTAGAACATCCTCACGAGGTCGAGAGCGGGACGCCGGGAGCCTCTGCACTGGCGGTGGCCCCGGCGGCGCCTGACATGCCCGCCTGAGCCTCACCTCAATGACACCTGCCCTTCAACTATGGGAAATTCGTCAGAACCAAGGACTAACGATAAGAAAAGTCTCAGACGCGCCTTCATACCACTCCACTGCGCCCAACCCGGAGCCGATACCCGCATACTCGCCCCCGGCAAACAACGCCGCCGCCAACCCGAACGGCTCCACCCAGTACCCGACCTCCCTGCTCCCCGCCGCCCCGGCCCCGACCCGCTCTGGCACCACAACCCCTCAGCCCCGCTCCGGCCTGCCCCCGATCCCGCCCGCGTCAGCCGTTGTTCCCCAGCTCAACAACTTCCGCATCCCGACATGGTCCACCGTGCACTCCAACCCGACCCTCAACAACGTCGCCCGCAGGCGCATGAACCAGGGCGGAGCCGACCCCGTCGCACACCTGCGGCGCTTCATGTCGGAGCGCATGGCGGAGGAAGAGGCGGCGCAGCGCGCGAGGGACTTCCGACCGCTCGAGGACCCGTACCTGGTTGGCGAGGAGGCGGCATCGCGGGCTAGAAGAGAGAGGCTTGCGAGGGAGTCTGGAGACGATATCCTGTGGGACGAGGATCGCCGGTGGAACAGGTTCCTTGGTAAGCCCCTTGCATTCCACAGCAGAAGCTGAGAGAGAGAAAGGGAAATGACTGACTCTTTCACACAGCGCAAATGCAAACTTGGGAAGACCGCGATCGCAGCCCCTGGAGAAACGTACGTCAGAACGAACCGGTCAACCAGCGCAAGAAGCTGAGCAGGCGCCTCGCGGGACGTCTTTGGTAGACCCAACCGCGCGATGATGAAGTATGCCTCTCTTTTGTTTGATGCCGCATGTGGATATGACTTTCTTTCCGAAGCAAAAACCGAGAGTCCGTCATGCATTGGGACAGGAGTATTTTTGCTGGGCATTTCTTGCACATTTTTCTCGCTTTCAGTTCATCCATCGGCGTTCTTTAGATAGAGCATTCGAGAGAAGCCGATGATTCCTCCCCTGGAATTGGGGAGATGATTTCACGCCCTTTTTGAGGCTTTTGGGAATATAGGAAGGACCATGGGTTATGCCGGGATAGGAACATTTTCTCTTTCAACATGGTGCATCGCCTGGGTTAGATGCATCCGAGAGTGAGCCCGCTCCTCACGGATAGCCCGTGTGGCTCGGTTCGTTTCGTCGTTCATGTAGGGAACGCTGGACCTACTAGGGTTTTGTTTGGGATATGGGAATTTGGATCAAATTGAACAAACTTGGATGATATATCCCGATTACTTTGTGTTTCTTTTGCTGTGACGTCTGTGTGATGACGCCTGTGGCCTCCCAATCGCGACGGTGACGTTGATGGCCTGAGTTCTGTTGGTTGAAATGATA
This sequence comes from Colletotrichum gloeosporioides, assembly GCF_011800055.1. Lineage (NCBI taxonomy): Eukaryota > Fungi > Ascomycota > Sordariomycetes > Glomerellales > Glomerellaceae > Colletotrichum > Colletotrichum gloeosporioides. The sequence goes on along the minus strand of NW_025544762.1, from coordinate 536,051 downwards.
TCGAACAGTTACACCAAACATCGCCACCTCTCGTCGTGTTGGCGAATAAGCAAAGGCCTCAGCTGGCTTCGTGATGCCTCATCAGTAGACGAGGCGAGGACGAGCCTCCAGGCTCCCGCGGGGTAGGAGTATATAAGCACTTTTACCGAGCTTCTTCACAATCTTGGCACACAAATGGCGTCGTGAGTATGGATGGTGAATGAAATGTCTGGCTCACTCTGTCTTCTTGAGCTTGACCTGAAGTATACTCGGCATCATGATTATGCTGGTTGATGATTCTCGTCCCGGCATAGATGTGGTTCGAATAGTGCCAGCCGCCGAATAACTCAAAGACAGAAGGACTGGTCGATAGCGAGGTGGTTCTTGAATCGCACCAAGTCCCCAAGGTAGGACATAAGACTCAGCGAGGCGCGCGTCTGCGAGGGTGTCATTTGCTCCCTTGTTCTTGCTGATCGATGACCTGACATGATTGCTTGAGGAGCCTACTCAACAAGCTGGGAGATGATGTTATATAGTCGCCGAAAGCCATCTTGCGAGACGATCTCTGCATGGATGACCTTGATTCGCCCGAGGCCGCTGCCAGACGGGAAAGGTGTGGAGTTGGAATGGGTCACATCAATAAATATACCTGTCCGTCTCTGATCGTCCCCGAGAAGACAAGATGGAGTCTTGAATGTTCGGTCACAATGAAATGTGTATGGAGCGGTTCTGTGGCTGTGAGTCGTCTCTGCCCCTGCAACGTCACTGGTTAGATCGAAATCTTGAGGGGGCCATCCGTCACCTGTCAGTTAGGGATGGTTATTCTCAGTGAATAGGTTAAGGAGACTGTCTGATCCTCGAGGTCATTGCAGAACAGTATCGTCTGAGGACTCAATGCTTCTCGCCACGAGGCTATTGCTTCACTTCAAAGATGTCTTTGCTGGTCTTCCAATTGCTGAGCGGTGTATCGAAATGGCGGGTTCTAGCATTTATGTACTTTTCTTGGATGATCTACTGACGATGAAATCAAGAAGGCCTAAGTCTCTGGGGGTCTGGCTTGGCAGCACTTGGACGTCAAGCTTGTTGACAGCCTCTGGCAGCCACAGCATCAAAAATATCGGTAGAGCCCATGATAGAGGATTGTTGGCGCAGAATTACCGGCCGTTTTTTATTCAAGGGAACTGTGTTGACTGGGATGCAAGCTTTTTTGTCTTATGTGTAGATTTATGCGTCTTTCTACGTAGCCCCAGGCAGCATTGATTTGATCAAGGCTGCAAGGAATCTTTTGCCTCAGCGACCCGATCCGTTTCTAATGCAGCTGCTCATCTTGTCAAGCCGTGGGTCATGTAGGTGCCCTCGACAGTTTTTCAAAGCTGCCGGTGAGCCATGCGTTCTGTCTGTCAGCATTATGATTGCAGAGCCAGCTGAATACTTGGAACTTTGCTTTGTTGTGAGGGTTTTCTAGCTTAGGTTGAGCATCCACTCTGGAGTTGAACTCAGTATGCACCGTCAGTTAAACCATCAACAACCAATTCACAGAATCAATACGACACAATTGACAGTGCCTGTTCTCCATCGTTTGCAAGTTTTGATTAGTTTATAGGCTCATTGGAAACCTACCTACGAACCGACGACCCCTACCCTTAGTCTAGGTAGCCGAAAAGTTCGTAGATGCCTCGCCTTCGAGGACCTGACCATCTGACCAAGAACGAACAAGTAGACGTCACTTGCGATGCATACAACCTTGACAAACAGGATCGTACCTGGGCTTTTCTAAAATACTTTGCGTAGTCGAAAAGATCTACTCTCTCATCACATCCTCATCTCCGACGGAGTCTGTATGGTCTCAAGCCAGTCTCAGTGGTTCACATGAAGCAAAGGGATATTTGTCTCCCTTCTCGGTCAAGTATTCGCTCTGTATCAACACGATTGGCCTTGACTGTGCTCTTTCTTGCCACTGTAAGGTGGATGAGCGCTCGCAAGATGTAGCCACGGTCTGATAACCCACTTGATGCATTAATCTCAAATACCCTGAGTTCAAGCACGGCTGATTGTGGTCCAGAAGAAGAGCCCTCATAGATCCATCAAAAATCAGCTTCAATACGCGATACTCAACTCCAGACCATGTTGAGGATTTTGAGAAGTGCCTACCGTGAATATTGACTTGCCATCTATTCCCAGTCAGCGTCAGTTGAGTGCTTGTTTGGGGGGCATCCAATCAGGGCTTCGCCAAGAAAATTTGGCTCAATCAGCAAGTCTCATCTGCTTCATCTGCATGGCACTACAAAAGGTCCATGTAACCGAAGGTTCTTTTTCACAGGATCTATCAAACCAATGCACTGGCAGCATGATCTCCGATGTTGGAGGCAGGGTGGTATTGGGACGTCCTTTGCTTATTTCACACCTCTTATAAGTAATAGCTACAGTATGAACACACCCAACTGGACGTGACCTGTACCCATTCTGCTTACTTACTTGACAGGTTCGATTTCATTTCCGTCGCACGCGCTCTTTCAATACTCGCAGATTGAGAACGGCGATTCTTGCAACCGACAACTATGACGGGAGAATCAAAACTACGCTCAGAATCGGATATGGGACCAAGCTCACCCCCGCAGGCTTCGATCCATGAGAAGCCACAGCAGAGTCAAGCAGAAATAGCGGCAGAGATAACCATGGCCGCAACAAACATGAGCATCTCAAGTTCCAAGAAAGCTGAGAATGCACCCGGCGACGCTCAAGAGAAGACCCAAGGGACAGCCGCTACCGGCACCAACCCAGAGTCACCAGAAACCGCTACCAATCCTGCCATCAATGGCGATTTCGGCAAGGAAGACCACGAGTACATCAGCGGATACAAGCTGTACGCTGCCCTCTTCGGCATTATGTCTGTCTTCTTCCTCGTCCTATTGGATTTCAGCATCACTGCGACGGTGAGTACGGGTAGACTACAGAGCCATGCTACAACCGGTTTTGATAATGATTTCCTGATAATGGGCATCACTGAACGATACTGGTCAGACAGCTGACTATGGTGTCTCCCCAAAACCTAGGCTATTCCGTACATCACGAGTGATTTCCACCGGTTGCAAGAGTACGTTTTCCCTCATAACAGCAGTGTCTTTCCCTGCTCTTTCGAACTTATATAACCACAAAGACACCCTTGCTGACCTTAATACTCAACAGTATCGGATGGTACGGAAGTGCCTATGTGCTTTCGAGGTAACTACACTTCCCTCAGCTCAAATGCCCATTAAAGATAATTATACGAAAAAGCCTAATTGAACTGAATGTGATCTAACCTATCCGGCCACCAGCGCGGCTTTGCAACCCTTTACCGGGAAACTCTACACCTACCTCAACGTGAAGTACACGTTTCTCTTCTTTGTCTTCATTTTTGAGATCGGCTCTTTGCTCTGCGCTGTCTCGACGTCGTCCATGTTCTTCATCCTCGGCCGTACCATCGCCGGGTTGGGAAGCTCTGCCTTGGAGAATGGCGCCCTGAACCTCGTCGCAGGAGCAGTGCCCCTGCACAAACGGCCTTGTAAGTCGTTGGCGGCATGGTCAATTCTCTGCAGTTCTATAGCTAACGTTCGTAGTTTACAACGGCATTGTGTTTGCAGGTCAGTAGCAACGACCGAATTCAACGGAAGGGGGGCTGACGACAGACTCAAGTCTGTCAAACAGGCATAGTCCTCGGGCCGCTTATCGGTGGCGCGTTGACGCAATACGCGAGTTGGCGATGGTGTAAGTAGTTGCAATCAGTGCGGCACTTTTGCGCAACATTCAACTCGACGACTGACACACGGCAGGCTTCTACATTAACCTTCCCATCGGCGTGGTCTCCAGCCTCTTCCTATTCTTCACCCACGTCCCAGAGGAGACACTCAAGCCGCCCTTCTCGCTCGCCCTGTTACGCCGCATCCTTCCAGAACTCGATCTCACAGGGTTTGCGCTGTTTGCCCCGACGACCGTCATGTTTCTCATCGCGCTGCACTGGGGATCGACCAAACACGGTTGGAGCTCACCCGTCGTCATCGGCTTGTTCGCAGCTTCTGGTGCTACGTTGCTCATGTTCTCCGTCTGGGAATGGCACGTAGGTGAGAAGTCCCTCATACCCTTTCACCTCATCAAGAGGAGAAGGGTGTGGGCCAGCGCGATTCAGAGCACCACGCTGTTCTCTCTAAACTATGTCGGGGTCAACTACGTCCCCATCTACTTTCAGGCTGTGAAGGGCGTAGGCCCCTCTCTGAGCGGTGTCTACATGCTGCCCTCGATTTTAACGCAATTGCTGTCTCTGGTTATTTCTGGCGCCCTTGGTAAGTTGAGTCCGCCTGCTTCTTGAATATTGAATGATGAGGGATGGAAAGGGGGAACCGTCTGCGGCTAACTATTGATTCCTATTAGTGACTAGAATTGGGTACTACCTCCCATTCAGCGTTCTTTCAGGAGCGACAACTACAGTCGCCTGCGGCCTGATTTCGACCTGGAATCCGAATACGTTTACGGCAGCTTGGATTGGCCACCAAATACTATTCGGTCTCCGAGGATTAGGACTCCAAATGGTACGTCTTTCCCCCTGATTGATCAAGTTTTCAGCTTGAAGTGCTATCTGTGGCGGGCATCATCGACTACAACTGATGGTGAAAATCAACTTGGTACACAGTCTGTGATCTCAGTGCAAAACGCCGTCATGCCAGCCCAAAGCCCGAGTGCGATAGCCTTCTTGTTGTTCGTCGAGAATCTGGCATCGGCCATCTTCACCGTGGTTGGAAATGTAATATTCACGCATACTCTTACACGGCAAGTCTCCATCTTGGCACCTTCAGTAAGCCCCGAAGCGGCGCTCGCAGTGGGTGGGAGCTCGGAAGCCGTGCGGGCCCTGCTGCCTTCTGGGAGTCCGGAGCTCCAGGGACTGCTTCTCGCGTTCTCGGACAGTATCAACGCAGTTTTCTACTTGTTATTGGCGCTCGGCGCGGTGTCGTTTGGCGCTTCTTGGGGTATGGGCTGGGTGAATGTGCGGAAGAAGGCGACGGAGCCGAACGGTGCGGAAGGTGTAGTTGAGAGCTCCCGCGGCTCCGACGGCGTCTAGTAAGAGCAAGATTCGAAACATGTTGGTCCATTTGAAGATCCATGTACTCGCGCCCTCATGAATGATCGGAGCGAATTGTTTGGCGCTGACGGATCTGCGTACCCCCCTTTTGGTGACTTATATGTGCGTTTGACCATACCCAGTCGGAGGGGGCAGTACTGGCATTCCGTACTTCAATCTCCCGTCATCTTGGATAGAGATTAGGGCAGAGACTTTCCTCTGGATGAACAAATCAGACAGACCTCGGCTTATCCAAATGAGTCAACGCCTTAGTCGATCTCGATGATGTTCTGAATGTACTTAAGCAATCATGAGAACTCTCAGAGGAGTCACAAATAGAATCTTGGGGCCGAGAAGACATGATATTTTGGTTCGTCGGAACCTGAGCATGAAGCTGTCACCTTGCTCTATGATGGATGGAGAGTAATGCATGTTTTCAACGGAACTAGTTGATATTCGACAGTGGCTTCGGACAAGAATACGTAAAACAATTAGCATGCAGATTTAGGACAAGGGCGAAGACGCAACCCTTTTAATGTACCATGGTTTACCTGAACTACCCCCTGGTAGGAGATTATGTATGATGATGCTTCCTGTGAGCAGAGACGATATGAACACAGAGGCAGATAACTGTCCTTTATAGTCTTTTATAAACGATGGTACGGGCTTTTATATCCCAATTTCCAGCCTCGACTACCTCGATTGAATTGTGAAAGTAGCAAGTGACAAAATTTCTGCCTGCCGCTTATAGACAGAGACATCCGGACTCTGCCAAGCACCTGCCACTATCTCTCCTCTCCATCAGTCTTCACCATTCGTCGTCTTTTCAAGTACCAATACGCTCAAAATTGATAAAATACATATTGCTCGTCACCAATGCGTTATAGTCAGGAGGAACTACTCCTCAGACGTGGAGAAACCCAGGATGCAATATGCAAGAACCTACATGACAGCGACGTCATTTGGTCATGGCTTAATAATTCAAGAGTTTGAAGAGCATTATATTAGCTCGAGAATACCGTAAAAATAGCGTAGATACAGATTGTATACATTTCTTATCATCATCATCGTCACCCCCAGACTCGTGCCCTAATCGAGTGACCTTAAGGTAGATACGGAGTAGGATGAGCCTGGGTCAGTTTCAAGTCAGTTTTTGTACCTTACCTATGCAGAACCGTATTAAGGATCGTGAACATACCTTTGTATCTCTTCGTTTGTTACGCTCTATATACCCAGACGGAAACAACGGAACAGAGGTCCAGATCTAAGTCGCTCCAGAACTCAAAAGGTTTCGCCAAAAGCTCGCTCGCAGAGCTGAATAACTGTATCTGACGTAGAAAACCAGTACAGGAGCTGAAGACGATTCCGAGGACATAAATCACTGGTCGGTCTGATTTAGATTCTCAGCGGCTAGTTCTCTACTAATAGCAGCATCGTATGCACCCGTTGTTAGTCTACCACGCCTCGGAGCAACGCAGAGCCCAGACACCAGACCAGCAGGCTTGTCATAACTATCTGGGCTATTTGTGTCGGCGTCTATTCCGATACTGAAACTCTTTTCCTTCAAGGAAGCGATGGCGACGTTCTGCTTCCACGGAATTCGCTCACCGACATTTCCAGCCTAAAACGGAAACCTGTTGATAACTCGATCGACTGCAAAACCTACCTATGGAAATCCATGGCATATCTCCGTGTCTTTCGTTTATCATGGTGCTACATTCAGATTACACTAGAGACAGAGGGGATGGATAGTGTTGTGAACGACCCCTCCAATGACTACGAAGATGTTCGCGTTCAAAACCTTCACGCCGTCCGACGAGACTAAACTTGTGCGAGACGAAGTCGGCTGCCCTAGAAAATATCCGTCGCCGGAAGCATGGATTTCGTGTCTCTTCAAAACTTTGATCACAGAAGAGAATCGAAGTTTATACAGACCTGAGAGTTGCAAGACCTCACTGAGACAATGAAACCGCGCCAGCTAAAGTGACAGGCAACCGCCGTATGCGTGAGCCCACGGGTCGGTCGTCTTGTGACGGGGACTCAAGCATCTCGAGTGAATCATCTACGTAAATATTTTGGAGTCTTCCAGATGTGCATGAGACGGCCCAGCAATAATGTTCTTGGTAAACAAGCTCCTCACTTTACTATTAGCGACCTCACCAGTATTGAATTTGCTCCTTCTGAAACCCATGTCTGGAATATACATCAGCCTCTCTTTTCAGACGTTCAATGCTCATCCGACACTGAAAAACCTCAGGGGAACCAGGAACAGCGACACGGGAGGGCGCTGCCAGAGACCAACGCTCACCCGCTCAACGATTTATACACCTTTGCCTAGCGACGACACGTTCCTCAAGCAATTCGGTCTGATGACTACTTTACAGCGTGACAAGAACCACATTTTTGTCCGCTGAAAACGATTGAGCACTTTCGCGTGTTATACATCCATAGGAGGACGACCTATAGCACCGCCTGGCAGCTGCCCTTCTGCCACGAACATGAGTACGATGCCATACGCGCTGAGCACACCGAAATGTTCCTAACTCAATTCTGAATACAAGATCACAATGTGCCCCGAACTGACGCCCTCAACAACAGGCTCTGATGCCTACACGTCTCGAATGGCAGAAGCACCATGGATAAACTATTGGAAACCGCACAGTTTTGCCCCGCTGGCCTGGTCCCTCTGTTTCATTAATTGCCGTATATACAGGCATGCAAGACTGCTCACTAGATCCTAGAATGCAAAGACTTGCCACAGCAAGAGACCCAGGGTCGAAACCCAAAGGTACCTCACGCCCGGTCGCGGGAGACGTTGATCAGGAAGCAAATGACTGCAGTATCAATGTACACGACATCGGACCTCACAAGCTTCTACGACGTTCAGTTGGGTACCTGCCTTTGGATTCCGCCTGTATCTTACCATAACCTTAGTCCGAGACTGGAGCCTTTGAGGCGTATGTCAAGCAGGTCGGCATCTTGAAAACACCACCTCCATCTTCTGCAGCCATACCCAACATCCCCATGATTCTACGTTTTCTTACGTGACATGTGCTTTGTAGTTTCATATGGCAATATTCCATTCTGGATAGAACGAGACTGGCGTCCACCATGTCGAGCTCCTGGTCATCGCGAGCTAATGGTGCTGCAAGCCCGACGCTCCTCAAGCCTCCAGCTCGCATGACGGCATATACAGTGAGTGGTTCGCGAACGAACGTATACGTGACAAGATTATTTGCTGCGAGGCAACAAAAATTAAGCATGGAATTGCCGCGCTTGCATACGCGAGAGCTCTCCCCAGGTTGCCGCATGGGCACCGGACAGTATTCGATCAGCTAGAGGGTGGACGCCGTATGGCCAGCCCGGTCTCTTCAAGTGTCGTTTACGGCTCTGTAGGTATACAAGACCACGTCGGAACAGCACAGGTCGAGCTATAATTTGAATCTTGCTGTTTGATTTCACAAAGCACCCGGCTCCCAGCAAATCTAAGGACTGTCGTTGAAAGAGCCAGTCCAGGTCAGGTCTCACTCGATACAGCTCGCAGGAGGCAAGCTCATCTTGCATCAAGGCACCGCAAGCCCTCAATGTACGGCTAATGCTCGAGGACGGGTGATGCGGGGAAAGCGGCCCAACCAGAATGTTCTTGAACGGGAAACATGTCATCAGCCGGGTTCGTCCGAAGTTGAAGAGAAGGGTGCACTTCTACCGGAAGGTGATGCGTTGGCGCACCCCACCTTTTGAGTTTCCACAGACAGCAAGATTGGAGGCTCGGAGTTTTGTAATGGTTGCGCTCTACTTCTACCAGAGCACGTGTGCTAGACCTTCGGTGGGGGAAGCGTCCCAGGGAAGCTCTGCCTGGCCGCAATTGGCCCGCGACATACCGCAGGCGCTTCAGATGTATGTCATGAACCGCACGTCTGAGTGGCTACCCAAGTGTGACGCCTGTTGCGAGAACCTGCATAGAGGCGCATGCGTAGTTTGCAACCTTGGGGGCTGCTCGATGATTGCGGCGTCCATCATCGGCTGAGCTCAACTCGTTCTTCGGATAGGAGTAGCCGTCTGCTGGACGACAAAATGTTTCGTTTCTAGAGTGGCAATGTCGCCGGGAAAACTGATAGGCAGCAGCAGGAGTCTCGTAAGAACGCTGATTTTCCATGCAGGGCCGGTCCTGAAGCAATCGCAAGCGACGTACGGGCAACTGAACTGAGCGACCCGTGTCGTCGGCATTGCCTGGCCACTCTCCGGCCGGATCTGGGGCCCTTTCGAGCCGAACCGGCGTGCAAAATCTAGCCGGGAAACTTTGATAGTGGCTTCCGTGAGAGAGGCACGCCGGAGCCAACATGACCGAAGACAATTATATCCTGCCAAAGCAAAGTAAATCTGACAGCGATTGTGCGCCCTCATTTCGATCAGCAAGTCGTACGAGTCGCAGTCCTACCTTGACGGACCGGAACGGTTGCAAAAGATTAGCTCCGGTGCAATTGGTGACATGCAGCATTAGTGCTTTGTTCGAGTCGTCGTTAGGCGGCGAGCCCAAGGTGCAGCCAAGTGGGATTAGACCCATGTTCCCGCCGCCCAACACCAGGATTTCGTCAGCGACTGTGGGAAGAGATGGGCCGTTGTAGCGTTACGCCGGAAAGCATCCCAGATTCGGCTTGGTGTTTGTCATTCTTTCCCTGTCTGGCCGTTATCCCTTTCTCTTTGTATTCGAGACCGGAAAGCTGCCACTCGTAGATTTGAGCCTTTTCGGATTTCCAGTGACCAAGCGTGACGGGAAGAAGATCTCAACTGTTGTGGGTGTGCTGGTTGCTTCTGCGTTGGTTGAAGAGACCATCGCACACAGACGGGGCGTGACCTGCAACGACGGGTGGCCAGGTGTCAGCGGCGTGAACTCGGGGCATTCCGCCATGCTGCGGCACCCCGCATCCTGTCCAATTGGCTTGGAATTTCGTGAGATAGGGATGATGGCTCAGGTTGCCATTTGCGGAAGCTGAGAAGCCTCGAGGTACCGGGCAAACAAGACCTCGTGTCAGGACATCGAGCGTTTCAACAATGGTCCGTCTTCTGAGTAGCACTCAACTTGTGATCTGCACTGGGCTACAACCAAGACAGGCGCAACTTCATTCGGCTTTGTCGGGATAGCACTCTGTAAGGCAGACGAAGGCCATTTGGCCATTGCGACCAGCTGAGCCAGAGTTCGGCGTGGCATGCCCCAGACTGTTCGAACCTTCTTTTGCACAATACATTGCACAGGGTTGAGAAAGAAAGCCGCCTCTGGCGCCGGCAGGGATCGAAGTAGGGGCCCACGTGCGAGGGGCTTCGATTGGCACGGTAGAGAAACCGGCGACCTGTTTCTTGCAGCTGGGCACATCAGCCAAGTCACCGACTGCATTGCATCGGCACGGTAGCTACCAAACTAGTAGACACCCTTCTGCCCGAGGGCGCATTCAGCCTGACTTCTGGCATGGAAGCCTGCCATGACGTCCTCCAGAAGGAGGTATGGAAGGTTCGACGAGACGGGATGAGAGCCCAGCCAAATTGCGACAGCTTGCCATCAGGCCATCCAGATCGTCGGGTTGAAGTCGGCAGGTTGAGACAGAGACAAAACTCTGCCTCATCTTGAGTGTTGCCGTGGTGGACGGTGCCATCCAATGGGCAACATGGATCGGTTAATCGAGTGCCATCGCGCTCCTGGGTGGTTCTCAGCACCGGGGACGAGGAAATGTAGGCCCAGAAAAAATCGTACCAGACGAGCAGCCAAAGGCCCCAATCTGGCCAACAGCCAAGGCCAAAAGCTGCCGAAGGAGGACGTCCAGGGATGTTTCTTGTTCTCCACTTCCCGAGGAGACAGAGGAAGAGTTAGAAACTGTTCCATTGAAGTTTCAAGAATCAGAACGGTGCCTTTTCGCCCACCGAGGGGGCCTCCGGTAGCCGACGAGCGGCGACATGCCATCGGCAAGCTTCAATCATTGAGTCGATTGAGTCGCATTCCATTGATGCCGAAATTCTGCCGCGCAAAGTGATCCGTCGCCCGTTTTCTGAGTTTTCAGCGGCAGGGAGGAGCTGAGCAGCACCCAGCCTTGCAGGTCTGTGTATGCAACCCGACGTCGACGTGGGATGACCTGCTGCAGGCTGCACGAGGTGCAGAGATGACGGCACCACCGCAATAATTGCAGGTGCTCCTGGTAACGTTTGTGCTATGTCGTCTTCGCCGCGAGCAAAATTGCAAGACAACTGTCTCTGCGGTTGGGGGCAGTCTCATTCAACCCCATGAGCTTGGCCCTCGTCAACGCTCCCCAGCGCGAGCTTCCATTCGGAAACGTCCAATCCGCAGCCGGTATCCGTACCAAACATTCTGTGCGTTTTCGTTCTAGAAGTCATTTGCCGTCCCTATGCTCGGTCCGTCGAACCGAGAAGTCCAACTTGTTTCGACGTTTTGGCCTCTGGCAGTCCGAGCCATTCTGCTAGTGAATGAATGACGGATAGAGTCGGCGGATATTGCTATCTCGTGTCGACAGCGATGGTCTGATCACATCGCACGGTTTTTGGTGATTCATTGAGACTGAGAGCGCGACTTGAATCGTGAAAGCTTGAGATACCCAGGATCAGGGAAGATTGCTTTGTGGATCGTGGAAATTGGGGGACCTGGCCCTCGAGAGCTCGGGACACTGACTGCCTGAGAAGAACGGACGAGGGCCGCAGCGCGAACCTGAAGAGGGGGGAAATCCGAACAGCGACAGACGAGGTGTGTGTGATATCTGCAAGTACAGACACAGGTTGTCTGTGCCGGGGGGTGCCAGGGGTGAAAATGGTCGCACTTCTAGAACGCTCGCGATTTGCGGTGTGGAGCGGAAGACCGGGCGGCGAAGATGAAGATCATACTGGCACCCAGCATTTGATATTGACTAGCGGTTGAATATTGGCCGTCTTGCCTCCGAGAAGACGGTCCTAATAAGCTCATTGCATATGGTGTATGCTACTCAACAGAAGGAGGATATCCGCATTCCGATGCCGACGGAATCCCGCCAACTCATGCTTGTGGGGAAGGACGGGCGGAAGAGTCGGTCCATTGGAGCAGACGGGCAGTGAAGGCGCCGCCGAATGGATGAACCCCCGAAGTTTAGCATAGTGTGCGGCCTGCTACATACAGTACTGTGCGGGGGGTAGTACGCGGAGGCTTTCCGACTCAATCGACTCGTCCGGCGCAGTCGTTCAAGTGTAGGTGACGAGAGTCAAACAGTTGAAGCTGGCCGGTGTTGTAAAACGCCGCGTCGCGGCCTCCCTCTTCGCAGCGCAGTGCAAGAAACATAGCCAAAGGGGTTGTTCCTGGGAGAAGGCATATCCCTGTAGGCAAAGCCAAGCTACTAGGTAGCAAGGTGTTGAAGGCGAGGTAACGACGTTCGCTGAACAAGGAGCCGGTACCTGGTCAGCGGATAAGGCAAAGTACTTAGACTGCCTAGCTCCGGTAGGTTGGCCCCCAGAAGCACATAGCTAGAAAATGAAGAGCGACCATCTGAGACGTTAATCGACCGAATCGCATCTTGAGGAGAGAGGGCTGGGCTTCAGCTGACGTAACTGCTGGACCCAACGCTGCCAGTAGCCGCTGGGCTAGATCCGTCCAAGAAGATGGGGGATAGGAAGGCTAATTACCGACACGATGACCAGACGGCTGCCGGGGGTGGATGGGCCATGGTCTAAACGGCCACAGAGCGTTCTCGGCCAGTACTGTACCGTGCTGTCAGGCCTGCTACGTCGTAGGAGTCAGGGCACAAAAGACGGCTGCCAGGTGGTGCAGAGGTTGCTGTAAGGCCGTAGGCGAGAGTTCGGGCGACAGCTGCAATATCAAGAAAAGGGGTCATCTGCAGGCTCGCGAAGGGGAAAGTTCCTGTGTTACTCGAACGTGCAGAGGGCAGATTTGCGGCCCACCAGAGTACCGGGGTTTGAAGTGGTGATGGGAGGCTCTCGGCCGTGGCCCTGCGGTTTGCTCCGGTTGGAGATTTGTCGAGATGGAGGAAACGAGCTGATGGCGGGCGTTTGTCCAGCCTGGTCGAAGATTTGCTTAGCCCAAGACCGTCGTGTTCAAGGAAGGCGTGCGTAGTGAGCGGCGGGCGTATGTGACGAGGAAGTGGGTTGCGGCTGTTACTTGGGACAGAGATACATTTGACATGGCGGAAATAGGCCCCCAAAGAGGATCGGATAACTGGTGCAGTTGGAAAGTGCTGGAAATATTGGCTGGTGTAGAGGCAGGAGCCACAATTTGAGATGTGACGAGCCGTAATCCGGGGTGAAGGAAACCGAACAGACAGCTGCTAGGTCGGAAGGAAAGATTGTGGAATTGGTGGACGTTGTCTGCGAAGCAGACAAGCAGCAGTGCTTTCCAGGTTGTCGAAGCGTGCGTGCCTCGATTTGCGTGTGGGTTTATCTGTACGTGTTGGTGTGCGAGTGTGCTGGCCGTTGAATGCAGAGGTGAGGTGTCCTGGTCCTGGGCCCCTTGCCCGCGCATCCGTATCCGCATCTCTGTTCTGCCGCTCTGCCTGAAAGGCAGCTAGCCCTGCGAATGATGCATCTTGGACATTTGAAAGACTCCCATTGGGTTCCCAGCGACGTAACCTGTGCAGGTGCAGCTGAATATGCAGTGTGCGTGCTGCGGCAGGCGGCTGCGAGGAGCAGGAGCAACAGCAGCCCGGAGCAGAAAGAAACGAGTCCAAGGCGCTCCTTCCCGCCGTACACTGCCCAAAAAATGGTCAGGTCAAGTGAGCAGGTGTTGGTGAAGTAAGGAAGCCACGTGTATTACTAAGTCCCGTCGAGGAGGGACTGAGGAAGGAAGCTGCGGTCTGCAACCATGGATGGGGAACTGAACTGCAACTGCAACTGCAAGTGCGGTCTGCGATACATACGGCGGTGGGTGGGTACGTCTTCCTTACCAGCGTCACTGGCCAGCTGGTGTGGGCTGCCAGAGGTTTAAGTGGTTGACAGGGGTTCTCTCCACGCACTGGTCCACAGACGATCCAGTCATTATTTCGGGTCGTTGAGATACTGGGCTGTCCCCGAAGCCAAGTGGAGTGGGGTTACCATGGTGCACCTCTGCAGTTTGGTGTTTCCGTTTCTGCCAGCACAGGGCTTCGGGGGAGAGGCACCGGGCCAGACAATCGTAAAGAATAAGACACAAAAAGAAAAAGAGACCACTGGCAGTGTCGGATCCCAGGGCAAGACGCGCAGGGGAAGCCAAAGGAACGACGTTGGACGAGTATGGGAATGCCCGGGAAGAACAAGGACGCGGACGGGAACTCAAGACATGCAGAGGTACCGACACAGTGAAGTCGAAACGACGCTAAGGCAAGAACTTGAATGGAGATTTTGATGGGAACTAGGCATGTAACCTTCGCTGTAGGTACTTTAACAATAGCACCGTGCCTTACCTGCGACTTTTTGCCTATCGTCTTTTATTTTTTATTCCTCACCCGTCTTTGTAGACCTGTGGGTGCTGTCTCTGCCCTGCGGGACGTTTTCCCCCTTACCCCTTGGAGACGAAGCATGTTTGTCTCTGTCAACCAAAACTCCGTCATCCTTCTCGCCCAGGCCCTTCGACTCGGACTCGTGCCTGGCCGGAGACATGAATCTGAGATCGATCCAAGGGGGGCGGCGGGCGACGAGACTAACAAGACCAGGTAGGGAATTTCTCCATCTCAATCTCGCGGTGCTTCTCCTGTGGATCGCCCGTCGACATTGACTTCGCCCTGGTTCGCCCACGAACTCTGCTGATGGGTCACTGTGAGATTATGTTCAACTGATTGCGTCTTTCCCACGCGATATCGAATCCTAATTATCCCCGACAACCGCAGGCTGGCAATAGCGTCTGGCGACTGGCCACAGGCGACAACCGACGTCGAAACCTCGTTTTTTGGAGAGCGCGGGCAGGGAGCCGGTCATTAACAAAGAAGCCCTCCCCACAAGCTTCCTCGGCTTTTTTTTCTTTTTTGATCGTAACACGCCCCCCCTCCTCACCCACTTGCGGGGTTCACTCCTCCTTCGGAGATACTTTGTACTTACTGTAGCGCTGGTGAAGGTCCAAGCCGTTTAACGACGAGATATCAGATGAATGAAATGGTTTAGAAAGCGACAGTGGGAAAGGGGAGAATAGGTACTACACAGTAGGCGGGCTTCTTCAGATATTCAAGGGCAATCCCGAAATGCAAAGTGATTAGACTGGGCAGCAGGTCGGCAGAACGCGATTCACATTCAACCGTTCCCTACCGACTGGCTATGCTGCGGTACGTGCCTTTGAAGGAAGTGTCTCGTCTCATGTCGTCTCGACTTGCTTGTGTCCGGGACACCGTCTCCCTCGCCGTGTGTGGGATGTCGGCGAGTAATCACCAGACACTTTCAGAATTCTTTGGGCACGGAGTCAAAAAAGGGAGACGGAAACCCAGTCTTTCGGAGAGGAATCCGGGGGCAGGCGACGGTTCTCGGCCAGTCAGTCCAGTCCAGTCTCCTGGGCCTTGTCTGTCCGCCATCGAGCTGGCCCAGGTATTTGGTTCAGAGGATGCAGGCGACAGGAGGCAGGTAGGAACCTAGGTAAGCGGGCGTGCCGGAAATAGAGATGGGCTTTTGAAAATTTGATCCGAGTCATCCAGATAGGTATCGCAGACCGTGATGAGGCAAACATCACGCACAAGGAGAAGGAGATTGAACGGCGCTCTTACACACCTCTCACCACCAACACCAACACGGCTCCAATGCAGCACGAAGACCTCGCCAGCCTGATGCAGTGTTAGCAGGTCCTGTTCGGCCACCCCCACCCCGTCGTCGGCGTCGTCCTCTTCTTCCCCTTCCTCCTCCCGTGCCAGCGCCGCCAATGCCTACTACGTGCTAAGGACAAGGTACATAGCGTCCCGTCCATCGTTCCTACCCCCTCCCCTACCCCCCAAATCCCAGTCGCAGTCCCAGTCGCAGTCCCAGAATCTACGAATACGTCCCCAGTGTATCCGTACTCTGTATGGTGTGTGGTGGTGTGTGTGTGTCCCCGTCGGTCCCAGGCCGCTCTTTCCCGCACCTGTTTCGGTGCACACCCCCTTCCCCATCCACATCCACACGTCCCCTTCCACCTTCGAACTTCGACTTCGACTTCCACGGAATTGACGTCTGGTGTGGGCGGCGTCCACTTTGCTGTGAGTGTGGTGGGAGGCAAGTGTCCAGCACGCTCTGCTCTGCTCTGCTCTGCTCTGCAGCTGTGTGTGCTGTGCTTGGCCCTTGCCTGTCTGCCCCAGCGTCCTTTCCCTCGCGGTGCTAGTGCTCCTTGCCTTCCCGGTTGGCACCTCACCCACCCCCCTCCCCCCTTCCTCACCTCACCTTACCTCCTTCCTACTACTGCCTCCTGCCTGCCCCTACGAATACCTACGTACCTTGCTACGAATACCCAGCCAGGCAAGTACCTACCTAGGAAGGCACCGCACCTCACTCGCCTCCCGTTGGTATTCTCCTCCTAGACCTCCACTCTTTCCTTGGCTGGAGTCCTGTTGCTGCCAAACTCCAATTGCAGCGCAAGCCTGCTCCGTCCACGCAGCAGCGACTGCCCTTTCTGCCTTCCGCGTTGGCTACCTACGGGTCCTGAGGTGGGTGTCTGCCCACGACTGAGGTGTCCGGTGTGGTGTGTGTGTGTGTGTGTGCCTTCCCTTGCTCTCTCCCACCCTTTTTTTCCTCACCTCTCGTCCTTTTTTTTTTCCCTCTTAATTCCTGCCACCTGGGATCGGTTGCACTAGCAAACAAGAGTCATCATCATCACTCTCTTTGTGGCTTTCTCCCTGCCTTGCCCTCCTCCTGCCTGCCCCAAGTCACGCATTCCCTCGCCACGGTCTGAAGGACAAGCAAGCATCCATCTGAAAAAAAGGCCAACCCTCCCCAGCAAGAGAAGAAGAAGAAGAAGCACCCACTGCCGCCAAAACTCCAGCCAACCTGGCCGCACCGTACCGCACCGCACCGCCCGCACCGTCTCATTAGGCACAGACCCGACTCGACCCGCCAGTTCGCCGCCGTGTAGGTAGTGTAGTGTCGCTTCCCACACACTCTCTTGTCGCCCGCCCCAAAACGCACACGTCGTCGTCCTTGCCCCGACTCCTTCTCAAACTCCGAAAACCACTCTCCCGCACGCGCGCATTTGGAGCCAACGTCTTGTTTCCTCTGGTCCTGTTTCTGGCGTCTGCGACATCGCCGGCCGTTGACTCGACATTTCCGCGCAACGACATCTGGAAACAACCCCGTCCCTCTTTTTTCCCCTTTGGTGAGTGGTTTCCCTGCCTGTTCGTTGCGACCCCCCGGCGCAAAAAAAGCCGCGAGACATTTAAGCGCGGCGCCGCCCATACCCAGAAAATTTATTTTCCCTGTCCCTCCCCGTTGGCCTCTCCCCTGACACCACGGCGCCTTCCACCCATCCATTTGCGACACCGTTCTTCCAAGGCTTCCCATCCGCGCCTTCGGCCCCGAACGTCGCTTTGAGACTATCTCAACTAATTCGACTTCGAAGAATAAAGACATAACCGAGTCCAGCCTCCTCTTCGGTCTCCGAGCCTCAAATCCCTCAGACAGACCCGTTAGCGGCCTTCCGGTTTCACCTCCATCGAAGCACCACCAGCACCGCTATCATGTCCTACTACGAGAACAACCCTCAATGGTCCAATCCCGGCCAGAACAACTGGGAACACCAAGCGCCTCCTGTCCGTGCTGGTGAGTCGGCCCAGTCGCAGCATCGCCAAATTCAACAACAACCGGAAACCGGAATTGACTCGAGGTTCCCGTCAACAGGTGCCAGCGGCCCTACGGCTCAGGACGACTTCGCATTCTTCTACCAGTTCGAGGGTAGGTCTCCTGTTCTCTCCAGCGCGTGGCCGACGGTCAGCCCCGCGCGAGTTTCTCTGCGGACTCGCGCCCGGCAGGCGTCGCGCGCAGGAAGACTCAGCTGACGAGATGATACTCTAGATGTGGTACGGACACTGACTGCTAGGCCTACAGAGGTTGATCGTGCATACGAGAATCTCGCTAAGAGCGGGAAGTCTTACGGAATGGGCGGTCGACGTGAGTACCCAACCCCTGGCGGCCCCAAGATGGGCCCTGCCGGCCCTGGTCCCGCCAGAAAGTCTCTTGACTTCAGTAAGTCTGCTCGCACTTGGCGGGCAATTCCGCGGCCTTCCCCTGCTGACGCAGACCTTGCAGCCGGACGCATGGGAGCTGGAGCTGGAGCCGGTCCGCGACCGCACTCGATGAACCAGTTCGATGATGCCCGAGGCCACCCGAACTCGAACCTCCAAAACTTTTACGCCTCTCAACGCCACCAGTCCTCCCGAGGATCCAACGACGCGGAACAGATGATGCAGGCCAAGAGAAGGATGGCCGCTCAACGGGAGCGGGAGCTGCGCAACCTCCACACTGAGCAGCAATACCAGCGAAGTAGGCCGCCCTCTACTGTATAGCACACAAACTTCATTGTCCACAGGGGAGACAGCAAAGAAGAAGAAAAAAATAGATAATTCAGGCCGAGGGGTTTCACCATCATGCAACATCCTGCTGCCCCGTCATGTTACTGTCGAGAGATGTCTCCCTGAAAGACCTTGTCCCACCCCTTCACGTAAGACATGGGCACTTGAGAGGACTTTAGGCTAACCACAACGTGCGCGCAGCTGTCGTTTCTGACATCCCCTACGGCAACAAGGCCATGTCCGAGGAGGAGACTCGCGAACTTATCGCTCGGCAGCGGAGCGCCTTGTACGGCGAGGGCCAGTTTGCCGAGAAGGGAGGCTACGTCGACGAGACTGGCGCCGTGCGTCCTGGTGTGCCTGGACACAGTGGTCCTTCCAGCCTGCGGGGCCAGTCGCCCTTGACGTACGACATCACCCGCGGTCCCCCTCCTCACGGTGATGCCAACACTCCCGTCTCTGTCACTGACGGCCCCGGTCCCATCGCTGGTCCTCCGGGCGAGCAAGGCTCTCGTGCTGGCAGCACTGCCAGCCCTCAGCCGAACGCTCCTAACAACAAGAGTGCTTTCGAGTCGGCTGTGAGCCAGGCCGCCGCCCGTACCAACAACTCTTCCCCTGGTGGCTCCCCGCCTCGTCAGGAGATGCCGGGATCCAAGCCGGCACAGACGGTTGCTCCCATCGGTACTCGTCCCTCCGGCACCCCGACTGGTGCCTCGAACTCGTCTTCGAAGCGATCCACCACCCCTCTCGCCTCTCCCGGCGGTTGGGGCCGTGGCAATGGCGTCTGGGGCCCTCAGTCCTCCGGACTGAGCCAGCCTCCTGCTAGCGTCTGGGGTTAGGAAACCCAGACGCCCAATCCAAAGACCCCTCCGAGGAGACAGCGCCGCGGCGCATCTACTGACTGAATGAAAAAAAGGGGCTCGATGACTTAGCCGTTTACGTGGGTGGTTTTTTAGTTTGTTTTCGGTCTGGATTGATTTTCTCCTCTCCTCGGACACGGAAAACTTGATATATACCTCGGGCTCAACACGGTATTCGGAGTGAGGGTGTCTTTTCGGCATCTTTTGAGGAGTTTTCTTTTGCACGAACCGCATTCTGCAATCACGGAGTCGAAAGTATTGCTACGGGAAAAAGAGATGCATGTCACATGGGCGTGGACAGGGGTTTTACACACGAGTTGGCTTCGGGATTGACACAAGCTTCGGCGGGAATATCGCAGCGTCTGGGAATGTTTCGGATGATCTGGGAATTCTGGCGAAGGCGAGCACGGAGCGGGAACGACATTTTTTTTGGTTCTTGGGAACGTTGTCCTTCGGAGCTGGGCATGGGATGAATTCGGGTGCCAAAAAGCGACGAAGGGCAACCTTATGATTCGAAATTGCGAGCATACATCGGCGTGGGCGTGGGTCTCGATACTGGTTTAACTCGAATGGGTTGGGACTGGGAAACGCACATCCGGGGAGTTGACACAGCACACAGCGACGACTCTCTCTTCACGCGGCGATAAAATCACAAAAAATAGGGGTTTGGGATACGGGGTGTTTGTGGGCTGTCATTTCTCATGGGGGGGATATTTCCTTTTCTTTCCTCTTTTTTTCTCCTTTTCTGCTTCTCGGGGATCATCACTGGAGGTCGCGTCGTGGGGAGTTGTCTGCCTTTTTTCGGCACTCGAACGGGATCTCGAACACCGGGAGACCACATCGAGTCGTAATAGGGTTCTCGCGCCTTTATTGAACTGGGAAACGAAAGGGAACTTGACTACATCAAGACGGGGTTCGGGGTGGATAGATTAACATCGGATGCGTTGGAGAGGGACGGACTCGGATGCTACTCTTTGCACGCTTTGCTCTGGGGTTGGAGCAGGCAATCTAATGAAAACAAACATGCTTTTTTTGTCCCCCCAAATTCTATCCCGTCGCATGTGGTTCATCTTGTAAATTTGGCTCGATGGCGACATTTTCATCGAGTCAATGGTAATATGACATTTGAGAAACTAACTAATGGGTGGTGTACGCGGATCAGAGTCTGAACTCACGCGCCCCAAAGGCCCGAACCTTGAGTCTCGGGGCGGAACCTTGGACGTTGCGTTGGTACGGCGTGAGGTGTTATCGCCCCCTCTCTCTGAGCTGGGAGAGTTTTGCCGAATGGCGAGGTAGAATCTTGCTCTCCCGACGACGGCGGGCTCGGGACTTGCCTAGCTGATTCCGTGTCCATGGCAGATGGGAGAGGAGGGAAAGTGTAAAATGTGTTGGAACGGTTGGTTATTGGGCCGTGAGGACGCCGGAGAGGTCTGCCTGCGGGTGCAACCGCGGCCGGACCCAGGGCCGCCGGGTCGGGCCCCAACCCGACCCGAAGTGTATTCACAGTCATGGATGGGATTCGGTGTATGCGTTTGGCCTCGCCCTGTTTAAGGAGGCAGGTAGGTACATACATACCTCTATGAGCCGCATGTTATTCAACCGTGGATATTCGCCAACGGGCCCTTTTCCCGTCCCAGGTCTGGGGAAGGGCGGGAGTACGGGCAGCGTAGAGTACGTAGGAGGCTAGGTAGGGAGAGCGTTGGGAAAGAAACACTGACCTCGCCGCGACCCGGGCGGTGGTTGCTTGTGGCTTGCGGTCCGCGCCGCGGGATGGGGAGGGGGGAGGGGGAGAGGCCCGGGCGCAGGACATGTGGTCGGGCGGACCCCCACACTTTGTTTTTTTGCGTGTGGCTTGGAGATGGGTGGGGGATTAGTAGAGTGTTTGTTAAGGCATTTTAGTTTGGCCACCTGTATTATGTTTACTGAGGCGTTTTGTTTCTATTTGTGGTGATGACGTCTTTGATGGCTTTCCTATCTTTTCTTTTTTCTTTCTCTCTTACTATGCAGTAAAGTCGCTTTGTGAGGATTGGAGGAGAAGAGAGGTTTTTGGGATGACGACTGGGGCGTTTTTGCGTCTGCGCCCGGAATTGAGGAGACAGAGAGAACCTTGACGGGTTGGCGATATTGCGGCCTGTCTCTCCTGGACGGAAGCGGCCCATCAGGGTTCGCGGGTTTCTTCTCTGGCAGACCCTTTGGCATGTGATGGACACCCGGTTCCATGTTTTGTTGGATTATCAGGTAGACTGCCTTGCGAGAAGATTGCGAATCAAGCATGGTTCTTTCGGGACGTACTCTTCAGCCATAGAGAGAGGAGGGGGCCTCGAGGTGGAGTCCCAACTGGCGTTGATTTACATGTGGACGCCGGTACGGTGTAGATATGTCCCAGTGACTTTGACGGCATGTCATTGTTAGGTTCCTGTTGTTTGGGAAGCTTGGGGCTATGTGACTGAGTAACAGCGAAGACCAGACCAACACGAGAGAAGAACCAGGCCAACAATCGTTGGAGTTCCGCGTTTAGGATATTCAAGAGCACGAACCGTCTGTTGGGTAGTGAAATTGTTGGCTTTCGGCGTGACTCGGCTGTCAAATTTGATCAAGTCCGCTGTGGAAGGTGATTGGCCTCAACTATCGCCCAGGGTGTTTTCTCACAATGGACCAATATCATATCCAACCAACGAGCTCTAACAAAGGCACTTGTCAACTTGGCGTTACGCCTCACAAAGCTCTCTTGCAGACAACCAACTCCTCCGAACCGTCGCAAGCCAATCAACTTACACGAGCATGGAGTCACCGACCAACACGACAAGACTAGTAGTTGAACTTGCACCGTTCCAACCAACAGCTTAGATTTGACATGAAGTTCATTTCCAACTAGCAAGAAAGAAGACGCTATCCAACATGAATCGCCACCAACCCGTACGCCTGTCCCCCCAAGAAAGAAGTGTATCAAGCGGATCCCAACGCCCGCCCGCCCTGAGCCGTCCGTCAGCCAACGGCTTCATTACAACCCCAGCGCCGCACATCCGGCACCCAAGTCCATGGGATCATCAGCCCTCAACGCCTTGCCGCCCCAGACCACCGTCCCCCGCCCGTCGACCGCAAACGCGCCCGCAGTCTGCCACTTGTTCCCCATGACCGTGCTGGGCCCCTCGACCTCGGCCGGCATCCCATCGGCCGCAGGATCCGCGGCCGCCGCGCCCTTGCCGCTCGCAGACGTCCCCCTCCTCTGCAGCGGCGGCGCAGCAGCAGACGCCCCGCTCGCCGACGGCCCGGCCGCTCCCGTCCGCTGGATCGCGCCCGCGACCTTCTCGCCGAGCCACCCCTTCTCCTTGAACCCCTGCATCTGGCTCGTGGGGTTGAAGACGTACCAGACGGACCCGAGGCCGAGGCCCCAGGCGGCGTAGATGGCGCGGTCCTCGTCGATGACGACCTGGACGTTCCAGGCGCCGCCGAGCAGGTCTACCCACTTTTGCGTGGCGGCCGCGGAGGAGTGCGAGACGGCGATGCAGGTTAGGTTGTTTGCGTGCTTGTTGGCGAGTGTGCGGAGAGCAAGGAAGGTCTTTTGCGCGACTGTCGTTGGAAGTGTTTAGTTAGCATGTGATCTTTGAGAAATATGTCGAACAGGATCATCCCAACAAGTGAGAAGGGTGTGTTGGTTGGGCTGCATATGTAGGTGACGGGAGCAGATATGCAGGTCACGTAAGGGAAGGGAAGGGTCTGTGTAAGTGCGGTAAAAGACAGATCAGACGTACAGGCACAGCCGACACACCGCAGGAACACGACAAGCACCGGTCTTCCGCGGCCGAACTCGAGCTTCCTGTCGCGGTCCAACGGGGCGAGGTCGCCGATCTTGGGCGGGTCGGCGACGGGGACCGGGGGCGGGGGCGGGGAGAACCACGGGGCGACGGTGATGGGCAGGGACTTCATCGACATCCACGCCGGCCAGCCGCCGCTTGTGTTCTCGGCCTCGACGTCATCCAGGCCCGCGTTGCTCCCACTCTTGGATTTGGAGTCCGTGGAACCGCCGCCGCTGAAGTCGAAGGACTTGCTGTTGAGGCCCACCTTCTTGAGGGCCATCTTGGTTGTCAAACTTGCCAGCATGATGATGATCGCGTCACAGGTGTGGACGTGGGAGGGGTATAGTTGGCTATGCGTAAAGTGGTCTGTTACAGAGTGGAAGAAAAGAAACGGCTCGCAGGAAGGAGGACCGGCTGCTCAAGAGTTGATGTGCAAGGATGGAGCAGGTTGAGTCGAATGCTGTTCGACAATGCAAGATGCGCGATTGAGTTCGCAAGAAGGAAAACCAGAGATGCAGAGCAGTGAGAGGGAAAGAACAGAGACGGAGAAAAGAAAGGAGAAACGTGGCCGACATGCTTATGGCGGCCACATCGGGGCGCGACGGGATCCAATGCTCATCCAAGAAGGGGGGAAAGCTCTGGCGAGCTCCTGAAACTTTCGATACAGGGCGCGTCGCATGTTTTGTTAGCGACGCTGCGCTCTGAGCTCCTGAAAACCACGGTTTCGCGAGGCTGAAAAGAACCGGCCCAGCCATGGCGCTATCAGGCACCCTGACAACTGTGTGCCCCTGGGAAGAAGACAAAGAAAAAAAGTGAGGAGTTTCCCTTCCGATTGGTCGTCTGATCCTGCGGGGGATTTGGAGGTTAGATTTCAGCTCCGGTGCCCGGTGTGTGTGTGATGGTGTAGCATATGTTTCCGTGGTTCCCAGGATTCTGGGATCCGCGCCCTGCGCCGCTGGCCTGCGTGATGACGGGCGTTGACTTAGGAAAACGAAGGAGTGAGGGAAAAATAAGAAACTGTCAACTGCTTCGTTTTCCTCTCAATTAAAGATGCGGGGACATGTCTTGTCTAAAAAGCAGTTGAGATTTCTGGCAACGCTCTCTGGCAAATTTTTTTTAAATTTTTTTTTTTTTTTTTTTTTTGCTTTATCGTATCTTTCAAAACGGGGCATTTTACGAGCAATGAGTGCCAGTGAGCAACTGCCAAAAGCAGGACCACACGCAGAGAACTGGAGGGAATGGTCGAGACAATGGGCATATTGTCTGCAATGTTCATACTGTTCTGTGCCCGTCATCTGGGTTCCAGACACACTTGAGGTCGCGTTGGAACGCTTGCCCGCATTCTTCGGATGGGGAGTCCCCGCCGAAACGCCTGAATGTTTATCGAGTCAAGACTCTCTTGAACGTCTCAACACAAAAGGTCTAAACTCTAAATGTAAGTGTGTTCGCAGGTCCGCATTGCCATTTGCCATGGTTTACCACGGTAATGACTCTGCAGACGGCTGTGCGCTGCTGCTCGAGACAGAATGCGGGCAACGGCTGGTCTGGGGAAAGTCAGTGGTGATCTCATCATCGACGATGTCATGGAAATCGTGTCGATGCGGCGTACGAGCGGTTTCTGCCTATCCAAGGGAGCAAGAACCGCCGGTTCGAAACATGGCATTGGGCAGCCGTAACGGTCCGCTCGACACCAGGGAGGATGCATGGAGAGGCGAAGTGGTCGTCCGTCTTCACCTTCGCCTCTTCGGTCCGCACTGTATTTTGGTCCGGGTCTCAAGGTCCGTCGACCGCTTCATTTCGAGCACATTGTTCGGCGAAGGCCTGCCGGCCAGCTGAGTGCTGAGAACAATGTGCCAAGATCCGGGGACATGATTGTTTGGATGAATCGGAACATTTCGAACTGGCCTCGACTAAACGGGATGCTACGGTCTCCCCGTCTAGGTTCTAGCAGCAGATTGGTGGAACTGACGTCGATTCGCACGCCCCTAGGATTAGGGAGACCGGCGGCGGGAATGTGGGGAGCGGGAAGCGTCCACGGATCGTCTTCCGCCGCGCAATTGATTGCGGATGGACGATTGGGGAGGGTGAGGTCTCAGATGAGTGAACCCCAATGACGAGAGGAGGCGGCGGCTCGGGTGGCTGAGGGCTGGACTCGCCAAAGTGCCTCTTCAGCGGCAGCCATCTCACGTCCAGTCCAGATGCAGCTGTTGTCGCGCAACAGCACATGTGTGATGCCTCTCAAAAAACGTGTGGCCGTTTGTCCCGTCTGACGCTTTGCCCGGGAGCTGAGTCGGCACCACGGACCCTCAGCCTTAGTGCCGCCGGAAAAAGACCCAAGGTGGCATTGAAATCGGACTCTACACGCCGTTGCTATTCTGAGGAATGATGAGTGGAAATACGGGACTACGTAGTTAGGTTTGTGCCCACGGGTATTGTGCGCCGCGCCAGCGTGAAGGCCATGATGGATCATATCAGATCCACTTATTGGCTCGCTATCAGACTTCGCGAGCCTCCCGCTCTCCGCGATGGTGTAGTGATGGAGGGTTGCATTGCGTTCTGGGGAGAATTACTGAGGACGGCGCGTTTGCTCATCACCTAGGTTGGCCTGGTTGGGCCCGAAGGAGATGCTCGAGTTCTCAAAAGCACAACGAGACGGCCGCGATGTGGGGGTTCACTGAGCACAAATGTCTCCCTCTCCGGTCCGCAATGGAACGCCTCCACCGTCCGATCTCTGCTCGGTTGCTCATGAATTGGAAGATCAGACCCAGGACACGCAAGAAAGACGTCCGTGATGAGGCCATGACGTCGGCAATCGTATGCCGCGAAGTAACCCTCTGAAGTGAGCGACGCCAATATGTGTACGTCGGCCGCAAGGGTTCTTCAACAACCCCAGCATGGCGAAGTCAAGTTTAATCGGCTCTGTGACTTCTTGAGCCTAGTGCCTAGTCCGAAGATGTCAAGGCCTGAAATGCCGCAATAGTTTGGTGCATCCTCGTTGAAAACGGTAGCACCAAATTAGAGCCCCAGCCGTCAACCTCGCCGGGTGTTAGTGCGAAGTGTTACCCGCGTGGCCACTAGGATCGTGAATTATTCTTACGTCAACAAGACATTCGCTGACAAGACGTCAGAAGGAGACTGGAAAAAAAGTTACGGCCACAGATCTTGTCCCATCTGGTTGCGGCCGTGGTTGCGCTAAGACAGCCCCCTCATCTCAAGTCAGCAAAGGCGGCGGCGTACGAAGGCCGATGGTGACCGTAGTTGGCGATGCTGCGTGCTGGTTGGGCGTACCACACCCTAAGCTTCCACAGGCTGTGCTGTCTTTTTCGCCAATTGTGATCCACGGGGCAGAAAATCTGAAAAAAGATCGGGCGAAAGCCTCTGTTGTGCAACGAAAGGAGGGAAGGTGTCTAGGCTCAGGTGGGAAGACCGGACGAGGCAAGCAACAGAGCCAGATGTGCTTGTTCAGATTTCACGACTGCTGCTTGGCTGTTCCCAGTTGCAGCTCCAGCCCCAGACCACATGGCTGCGGTCGTATGAAGGTGGCGTGAAACGCTAAGGACCGTCCCGAGTAGATGAGGCTTTTCGGTGGTGGAGAGCGTTTCTTAAGACAAAACTAAGGTTGGTAACTTTATTGTGAGTCGGGCGGATAAATCGTGATAGACTTCCGGACTTGAGCGACAGTCTTGAAGGCTGAGCGTCTTGTTGACAAGGGGTTTTGGTTGGCGGATTTTGGCTGCTTGGCTAGTTGTTCTGGACGTGATCAAATGTTTCGCCTTTGGTGGACCGGCAGAGAACGTGTAGTCAAGGTTGCTGGGCGGCACATGTTTGGCAACTTTGATCCGTCGATAGATTGGCAATCTATTCTGAGGGACACTCAGTCTTTGCCAAACGGAGCAATGTGACGACCCTCCCGAAGATGGCGCTTAAGCCACGGCACCATACCCCAGCAGCAGACAGGCGGAAACGAGCGAATGGAAAGCGGCTCGGCAGCATGGGGGAACACGACTGCAATCCGAGTCCAGGTCACTGGAGGCTGTGTGGAAGAAGCCGACAGCTCCACAGCGCAGAGGTGCTCCGGATATCTGTATCTCGGGGCTATTCGTACTGACGCCTGGGTCGCTCGCTGCACGCCTCGTTGCTGTTCTCTTCAGCGGCGGCGGCGGCATGGATGGGCGGCTTCAGGGACCGACCCCCCCCNNCCCCCCCGCACACACACACGGGCATGAGGGCGAGAGGCTGGAGTGAGACGTAGGTGCTCATGGCGTGGCAGTTCCGGGGGTCCGGCGTGTGACTGGATCGGTAGACGGATATCGGAAAGGGTGTAGGTGGCTCGAGCAGGTTCATCTTGTCATGGGCGAGACGCACGGAGAAGGGGCCGACAAGGGAAAGAAAGTGAGCAAACTGCAAGGCCCAAGACGAATTGGACGACGAGAGAGCTAGGCGAGGCCGCGAGAGAGAAGGCGGTCGACCAAGACGGGGTGATTGCGGAGAGGGGATGCTGCGGCAGGCGTTTGCAGGCGGAAACACGAACCAGGTTGCGCCGAGGCGCGTAGGTGATTCTCGTCCATTGTTGGCTCGGCTTTGGGCCTTTGGAGACCATCCCATCGGGAAATCGTCGAATTGCGGTGCCGGACAGGCCCCTTGAGGTAGCGAATTGTCGTGTAAGGTATCTGTATCTGCCCTGAGCTGGGGTTGCGAACCGCAGCCAGGTTCGTCCCCACCGTCTCCTGGTTTCTGGAAGGACATTCAGGTGGCCATAGTACCGGGACCCTGATAATTTTAAGGTGGTGGAAATAGATGATGCCGACAGGGGAGACGGGAGCAATGGGAAATGGAAATATGGTACGGCAGGGAGAGGAAAAAAAAAGGGTACGGGAGGTCGCGAGACAAGACGAGGCGAGACGAGACCAGACGAGAAAGGCGGTAAAGGCGCGATAGGGTGAAATAGGGTGCGAGGAAATAATTAAACTAAAATAAAAGATGAAATAATGGGCAAGAGCAACGAGGCCGTGGGAACCCCCGTGTAGGTAACAGATTGGCGGGAACCCGTCAGAAGTGGCAGGATGATGTCTTGCAGTGAGTGCTCTTTTCTTTTCTCTGCTGCCGGCGTCGTCAGTCAATTGCCCATTCTTCATCGTGCCTGCTCCAGTGGGTAGTGAATGTGGTGTCCGTGGTCGTGGTGTCGCGGTCCCGTCGCGGTACGTGCATGACATGGCGAGGCGCATAGTGGCACATGTCTGTCCCAGTTCTTCCTTCTTCCATTCTGGAGCGGGCGGAAGGCGGGGAGGCTGGGCCAAATGCCTCACTCACTGCAAGATTGGCCTGCAATGCAGCAGCAACACTAGTCTTGTAAGCGGGCTAAGCGGGTCATCCTGCTTACTAAGGATACATAGCCCTATCGGGGCTGTACATGAGGTGGAAGTACCGTTGAGTCTCACGCAGTCCTCCCCACCGCGGGATTCGCCTGCCGAGTCAGAGAAGACCCCGGAGATGTACTTGGCGGATGGGTTCTCGGTGGTGGTTGTGATGGCCGGTCGTTGGATCGCAGAAACGCGCGAAATGGAGCGACGCCCAGCAGGACGAGAATGCGTGAACTGGAGCCAAGGGGATTGGCGTTGGATGGCCTAGTGTTCCAATCCAACACAATTAGAAGTTTCCAACAGCAAATCCAAGACAAGCCGTCCGGTTCTCCGACGTCATCTCCCAAGTGAGGAAAGGCCGTTCGGAGACAAGTGACAGTCAGTGGCCGGAGGGGCATGTGGCGCCTGTCTCCCCCCCTTAACCCCTGTAGCCCGTTTTGCGGCGTTGGCACTTTGAGGCGAGGTAGACTCTGGCCTGGGCGTGTAAGGGACGGTACTTGGCTCGTGCTAGGGCCAGCTCCCTTCGACCTGAGGCCAAGGAGCAGCAACACCAGCGGCCGTAGTCGGTCTTTCGATGCCAGACCACTGAGACCCGACCAGCCCAGCCCAGCCGTGCCAACAGAATGGCTGGCAAGCAGGCTCAAGAAGAGCGTGACAATGGCAAGGCAGCGAGCGGCCAGACCCCGCGAGAACCGCGACGGGAAATGGAACGAGGAATAAAGTCGTGGTTTTAATGATGGTCAGAAATAACCCCTCCCCTCTCCAATTTGCGTCCAGAGCATGTAGCTTCCCCACTTTGGCGGCTGGTGATGATGGTGGTGCTGCTGGTATTGCCCGCGCGCTCCGTGCATGCACTGTGGGTGGGATTTGGTATTGGCAGCAGGACGTCGTAGCTCTGCTGCGCTGTGCTGTGCCGGGAGGGATGCTAGTGTCCCTGCTTGAAGTCGGGCCAGGTGAGGTAGGTACTTGGGAGTTCGAGTACCTCCTTACCACACCATGTACCGGGAGGGTTCTGGGCAATGTAATTCCCGTCATTCCCAAGATTGCGTCCAGTATCGGCAGAGAATGGGGAGGAGAGCCATTTCGGCGCAAGCGCAAGCAGGGACACAAACATCAACTAAAGCCAAGAGGCAGGAGCCAAGCAAAGAAGAAGAAGCACCTGCCCTCATCTGCATTCTGATTCTGCAGTGCCAAAGCCAAGGCAAGCAGAGATAAACTACCGAGTCGGTAGGTGCCTCTGGCAGGCAAAGGTGAGGTGAGGTGACGGGAGGTGGAAGGACCGGGGCTGGATGCGACCGCGGGAGGGAAAGGGCGCAGGAACGGGAAGGAGAGGAAGGCGCAGATGGAGATTGAGGAATTGCATCTTGTTGCATCATCAGGATGACCGGCACCTTCCTGACCTCGACTACTTCGTGCTGCTGACCGGATGACTGGTTGGCTGAACCAGACCTGTCCTGCCCTGCCTGGCCTGATCTGACTTGGCCTGACGCGCGAGGTGCAACCCGACAAGCTGAGACTGAGGTTCCTTCCTTCCTTCCTTCCATATTCGAATGGAACGGGACACAGGCCCAAATCGTTGTTCATCCGCCTTCGCCTTTCTTTTCTCTGCTGTGCTTTCACGGTGTTGCCCTGCCTGCTCTGGCCTCAGCCGGCCTGTTTGTTGGTCGTGCCAACTGCAGGCTGACTTTGACTTTGGCAAGTCTGGCTTATTGTGTCTGAATCATCTCACGCCGCGCCTGTTGTAAATGCCTACCTGCCTCAATCCCGAGGTACTCGGTCCTCATCTAACATCTCAGGTCGCGGTTGGTTGGCGCTGTCTTGCGGGTGAGGTCCGGTCAGTTGGCTATTGCTGCGCTACAGTTGCCTTTGGCTGAGCCGGCCGTTGTTGCTGTTACTCCTTCAGTCCAGCTGTTGCCGCCCTGCCGCCCTGCCGTGTGTGCCCTTGCCTATTCGTTCGTACCTTGCCTTGCTTCCTCTCCTATTTCCTTCTTGGATAATCTCGACTTTCTGATTGTGCGCGCAGACGGGACATGGGCAGGTGGTGCAGTGCAGGTACCAGTCCCCGTTGCAGGTACTTGAAAGGAGGTATCTACTTTGAGTTGCTGTACCTGCCCTACCTTATTTCCTATCCAACCACGCATCAGGACAGAATAGGCCCCGGACGAGGCCAGCCAAACACCTACCAACCCGACGCTTTACTTCGGATGGTCGAGCAAATGTATCCGTACGGCGAGTACGGCGTAGATGCGGCGAGCACAATGCTGCAGATGCGACTGCATCGGCGAGGTGACTGAGGTAAAGTACCTTAGGTGCTGCGGACCATGAACCGCCTGCTGCGCTGCATCGCGCCGTACCTTGTCTGCGTAACGACCATGTCCTGAGGGATGGGATGCGTGTGTGTGATATCTGTCTGCTCTTCGCTTGTTTGCTGCTCTATTGCTTGCCTGCCCTTCATGCAGGGCCCCCGCCATCCGCTCTCGGCTTTCAAAGCCACGAGCTTCACTCCTGACCTCACCAGAAGATGTGCACTTAGCATCCCCACGAACGACGGGAGTCCTCGATACGACACACGGTACGACACGGTTTGACACGACAGCCAGCAGCCATGGCTAGCATCTGCCCTTCTCCCGTCTCCTTTAGCAGCCTTGTCGTGATCCAACCGGCACCCAAGGCGCCGTTGGCAGGTACCTGACCGTGCTGACCTGACCTGACTTGACCTGCCCCTACCTCACCTATTCGCACCTTCCCTAGGTACTTTACCCAATAATTACTCTTTCCTTCCCAGCCAGCCAGACAGAAGTACCTCCCAGCCCTAGCTGGGCCACAAGATACATCTATTCCCCTTCCACGCCGCCTGCCCAGTCCCGCACGCACTCTACACGTCCATTCCCACCGGTCCCACGTCCTCTCCTCCCCTTCTGCCCGTTCAGAATACTGCCACCACCCTTGCCGGACCTCTCCCCTCTCCTCTCCTCTCCCCTCCCCCCGGTGGTGACGAGGTGAAGGTACATCCACCACACCCCCAAAGCCCCAGCTACTTGTCCATGAGGTACATGACCTTGCCAGACTGCGCAGGTACTGCGTACTAGTAGGCATTACATGCTGAGAGTGTCTCTCTGTCTCTCTGTCTCTCTATGCACCTTCCTTGCACCCCCAAACGAAACGCTCCCCTTCCACCTCTCTTCTCTCTTCCGGGAACATCATTCAGTTCTCTCACTTTTCTGAAATTCGGCCTCACTCTTGCATCCTCTTTTCCTGTTGCTACTCGTGTCCTCGACAGACCAGCAACTCCGCCTCGTATCGCCCCCTAGAACAAGAGGACGTGGGAGACCGAAGATCAGCGCGGCAGAGCGAGCAGCAACAGCAACAGCAGCAGACCGTGTCGGCTCGCGGTGCACCCCCTTTAGACCCTTTCCCCCCATCGTTATTTCGTGGTCCACCGCCCGAGGCACCCCCCGTCCAGTCCTGTCGCTTTTGGGCCAACGTCCCCGATCTAAACTCCACACCCATCCTTTCGCCTCCTTCCACCGACGACATTCTCTCTCTTCCTCTTCAGAGGACCCCCCGCCGCACCGCGAAGAGTCCTTCCTCCCCAACAGAACACCACACAACTTTGTCGAGTCGAATACATCGTCCCCCGCACATATTAATGCCTACTGTCGACTCCTTTGCCCGCCGCTAGCAGCATTCTACTTGTGCCAGCCACATTTGCCCAAACCCCGAAACTCTCAACCTACCACCCCCTCGTCTGCCACCATCGGAGCGAGAATCGACCACGCTGAGCCGTGTCTACCTCCTCGACTGTGTCTTGACCACCCGCCACCCTCGCTACCTCGCCCTGCACATACTCTCGTCCCAATCCGCTCGCGACGAATCGGTTTACACGACGTCTTGATCGAGTTTCCGACGCCCTGCTTTCGCTTCTGCCACCGCCGACTCGCCCTCGTCACGGAAGCTGAGCCAGGACTCGCTCCATGGAAAGTCGGGCGACAACCGCAGAATCGAAGCATACTTATCCGTCAAGTCCTTGGCTACACCAGCCCGCGATATCCTCGAGTAGCGCAACGCTGAACCCTTGCCACTTCGTCGACGCCTCGTCCCGCGTCCCCGCCCAGGTCGATTTCTGGCCCCTTCTTTTCCCTCAGCAAGCATCTGTCTACCAAGCGCAGTTGCTGCACTACACCAATCTCGTCTCTCCGGGACGAGGAGGCGGCTTGCAACAACCACAACCGCTTCCTCAGGCGACAGTGGCGGCTCCTCACATTCAGGCGGCCCCCCGTTCTCGATCCTCCTCCAAGGTGTCGAACAAGGACCAATCCGCAACAAAAGGCACCCAAGGAGGCCATGGGAATAGAGCCGTGCAGAGCAAAGACAAAGGCGATCGTGCTGTCATAACAGGCAAGGACGCTCCGCCCAAGATGCAGCAGCCATCTCAGCCGGAGCTTTCGCATCCTCTGCCCGCTCGTCCTGGGGCGCGCCCTACCAATGGTCAATCCCACTCCAACTCGATGCCCTCCACGCCTCAACAACATGCTAGGAACTTCTCGTTCGAGTCGCGCGAGCCATCGCCGACCGCAACAAATAACCATTCACCCCGCTCCGCTTACTCCGAAACGAATAGCAATCTTCCCTCATTACGACCCCTCCCTCCTCGTTTGGGCGGTTGCCAATATGAGACGGCGCAGGTAAACTCGAGAAGGAGAATGCCCTATAGTTTAGGGAGCGACAAGCTCGAAAAGACGAACCTTGAGAAAATCAAGAGCAAGCTGTCGGAAGATGAGGAAAGGAAGTTGACCACAGATATGCGCGAGCTCTACGACAGGTTAATACCGACTGAGAAGGTCGAGGAGAACCGCAAAAAGCTTGTCGTCAAGTTGGAGAAAATCTTCAACGAGGAGTGGCCAGGAAATGACATCCGCGTGAATCTCTTTGGTTCGTCGGGTAACCTGCTTTGCTCCGATGACTCCGATGGTTCGTACATTTCTTCTTATTTCTACCCACACCCATTCAGACCTCAATACTGACCCGGATGCAGTCGACATTTGCATCACAACACCATGGAAGGAGATGGAGGGCGTTTGCATGATTGCGAACCTCCTCGCAAAGAGTGAGCTACTTCGTCTATGATTCCCCAGTCATTGCTAATCGTCTCTGCAGAGGGCATGGAGAAGGTGGTGTGTATTTCCGCCGCGAAAGTCCCGATTGTCAAAATCTGGGACCCCGAACTCGGCCTCGCATGTGACATGAACGTGAACAACACTCTGGCTTTGGAGAACACGCGAATGGTGCGCACTTATGTCGAGATCGACCCACGAGTGAGGCCACTGGCGATGATTGTCAAGTACTGGACACGGAAGAGGATCGTGAATGACGCCGGTATGACTTCTCTGCTACTGCTTCAATATGCACCTACTGATCGAAATAGCCTTCGGCGGCACACTCAGTTCTTACACCTGGATTTGCCTGATCATCGGATTCCTGCAACTCCGCGACCCGCCAGTCCTTCCGTCACTGCACCAGCGACAACACCAAAGGCTCCCTAAGAAGGGTGGGCCGGAGAGCGCGTTTGCCGATGACCTCGACAAGCTTCGTGGGTTTGGCGACAAGAACAAATCTTCTTTGGGTGACCTTTTGTTCCAATTCTTCAGGTTTTATGCGCACGAGTTCGACTACGAGAAGCATGCCATCTCGGTCCGCCTTGGTAGGAAATTGTCGAAACAGGAGAAAGGATGGCATATGGGTCTCAACAACTTCCTGTGTGTGGAGGAACCATTCAACACCATTCGCAACCTGGGCAACACTGCAGATGAATATTCTTTCCGCGGCCTTCATCTCGAGTTGCGACGAGCATTTGATCTGATTTCGGAAGCCAAGCTGGATGAGTGTTGCGAGCAGTACATTTACCCCAAGGAGGAGCCGCCAACTTTCCAAAGGCCCGCGCAGACTTCGCGTCCGGTCATGATTCGCAGTTCTTCGCAGCAGCATTCTGGCAGAGGAGGTGGCCGCGGCAACTACCGTGGCGGTCGTCATTCTAACAACTTCCACCGCAACGGAAACTCCAACCGGAGAGCGTCATCGAGCGTTGCCTATGATACTAACACAATGTACATGCCGCAAGTAGCGGTCACACCGCAGGAGCTCGCCTGGTTCACACAACAGCCGTCAGCTCACCAGCTTCAGTACCCCGCGCTTGTGAGTGCAGCCATGGCCGCCCAATTACAGCAGGAAAATAACCTTCGCATCCAGCTCTACAGCCAGTCCCAGGTATACCAGCAAGTTCAAGCCCAGATGGCTGCGCAAATGCATGCTGCACAGAGAATGCAAAGCTCCAACGCAAACTCGCAGCAGGGCTCTGAGCGATCCAGGACCAACTCGTTCGACAACCCTCCCCTAAGTGCTCCCATCGCTGCTCCTGAATGGTACAGCATGTATGGTGGCGTTCCCTTCCCAGCTACCTACTACAACCAGTCTGGATTCACGTACCCATCCTCACCTGCGACAACCACGGCGACACCGGAGTACCGTCGAGGACTGCAAAGGTCTTCAGTGACAACGGAATCCGGCACATCGACGTCGGGAAGCTCGCTTAGGTCTCAATCGCAGCCTGCTTCGCGGTCAGGACCAGCAGGACAACAGGCACAAGGTTACCCTGGCTCTAGCACGCCAACGAATGGAAGCTCGAATCCGCCCCGCCAGGTCAATGGAGTTCCGATCCCGAGCTTCATCCCTGACGACGCTGATTACGACGAGGCGCCTCAACGGCCTGCAAGCAACTCACCAAACTCCGACGATGGAGCTACGTACTTGGGCTACTACGTTTCAGAAGCATCCAGTCCAGCCCGCTCTCAAGGCGCCCCGAATACACTCGCCTTGGGAGAACTTTCACAGCCAAGTCAAGGGCGCCGAAGACTTTCTACTGAAGTCCCGCAGACCATACTGGACCGCCGGATGCGAAGAACGTCACGCTCACCATCCCCACTGGGCCATACTCGAACCTTTTCAACGGGCACGTCAGCCGCGAACGGGCAGTCATCAACTCCTCCCATCGCTAATGGACGGACAGCAGCAAGACCGTTAGTTGTCAACGGGACGGGCTCTTCTTTACGCACGAGCTCTACTCCCTTCCAGTCAGCCCCAGTACCCGATGCGACGCCGGCTGAAGACTCATCTAGATTGTCTCAGGAAACCCCACTCCAAGCTCAAGGCTTAGGAATTAGCGGTTTTGCTACGGACCAGGTTGATGGTCAGTCTTCGTTTCGGTCTGAGGCTGTGAAGACGCCTATTTCAGAGCGTCCCCCAGTGATTGTCAACGGCACGACCACACCCTCATCGATCAGCAACACTGCTGCCACGGCCTCGCCTGCTTCAGCGCCCCGATCGGTCGACGACCCCTCGTTTCGCGACAGAATCGCCCTGATGAATCAGTATGGGTGGTCACAGCAAGCTCAGGCGTCGCCGGAGGTTCCCATTGGGAACCAAATTTCCCTGCAGCGAAGGGCTATGCGGCAGCAAAGTGGGGTGATAGCACCGCTCGATCTGGCGACCAGGGAGAACAGGATGAACGGCCACCAACTTAGCATTGACGCTCAACATCTCTCACCCATCAACGAGACACGTTCGCCTTCTCCGACAGTCGTGAGGAAAGGCGACTTCCAAGTGAAGAGTGATCTGCAAAGTGGCCACGCGGAATCGACCTTACCGGCTCACAAAGAAAAGGGTCAGATCGTGAAGGAGACCAAGCAAAGTCAATCGACGCAATCGCCAAAGTCTCAGTCGTCAAACGGGCAACGCCAATCGGGTCAGCCCATGAGAACAAACGGCAACCGGGAGAACGGCCATCGCGGCGGCAAGAACGATGGCCATGGTCACGACGGAGGATGGCAAAAA
Organism: Colletotrichum gloeosporioides; assembly: GCF_011800055.1. Lineage (NCBI taxonomy): Eukaryota > Fungi > Ascomycota > Sordariomycetes > Glomerellales > Glomerellaceae > Colletotrichum > Colletotrichum gloeosporioides. The sequence goes on along the minus strand of NW_025544762.1, from coordinate 499,610 downwards.
GCTACCAAGGGCCGGAAAAAGGGCGATGGTAAGAACCAAGGCAACGGAGTCGTCTCCAGCGAGCTGCCGCCCAAGCATGAAGCAGATCGTAAGGGTGGCTAAGGAAACGGATAAGTTGACAGCTCATACGCAAACTTTCTGGTGGGAAGCCAATGGGAGACGAAAAAAAGCAAGCATTGCTTCGTTGGATATGGTCTGAAAGTCAGGAGGAGCTCACTTGGGGACCTTGGTCATGGACGCGTTGGACACGACTGTTCTGGATTGAGGGATTTTTCCCTGGCAGAAAGGCCAGTGGAAGTGTCAACAGGCAACGGCTGCGTTGAACGAGCCGCGAGGATGGAGAGGTGCTGTAAAAAGCGCCTTCCGCAGCCTCGATCATCAGCACCGGGACAGGCTTGATGGTGACTACGAAGCATCGAGGACGAGCGGAACGGGACCAGCAAAAGTTACGGATATCAGCGGGCCAGTGCATCTCAAGGGATTGTGCAGTGCTCGATCGAGCGTCAAAAGTCGTATTACTATGGCTCAGTCGTCATTTTCACCGATAAAAAGGTTGCAGGGGGGTCTTTCGCGTTATACCTGGGTGGCGGGTCTGATTATGTGTCTCATGCATCTGCGGCAACGGTCTTCGGTATGGGTTACGGTTCAGGCATGCGTCATCAAGTTTCTTTTTGTCACAGAGTCATACCATTGGGTGGAAAGGTACATGAGGAAGATGCAAGAGAAGAGGGGGGTGGATGTGAATAGTACGAATGCTGTATGTCCCCAGACGGCTGGAGACTGTCGCGAATACCCGACGGGGGAAGGCTGAGCTCATGTCTCCCAGAAAGGGGCAGAATGGAGAAAATTCCAGCATGGCCGCATTATAGGGGCGGAAAAAGATATCAACGACTAGTGTCAGTGTAAGCAGATAGACGGGAAGCGTTAAAAGACATGATTTGAAAAAGCCACGACGAGGATTCCTGTAGGACACCAGCAGGGGGCGACTAATGCGGCAGATCTTCATCAGTGGCTCGTATTCTCGACGTCGAATCAAGATTATGGTCCCACAAAAGAAGCACACGAAGCCATCACGAGATGACTGGTGCCCCGTCGTTTGTGCTCACAAAGAGCTCGGGGGGCACCAGTGCCTGCCGGTCAGTCTCGAAATTACGTCATCCGGACGTGTTTCCCCAGGTCCAGTCCTCAGCCTTACACCGGCTGCCCTGCCCTGTACAGATACCTTACGTACCGTACTGTGTCCTCGGTGACCGATCCCTGCTTGACACAGCCAGATCCGACGGCCCCCAAAACGTCTCGTATTTTCGGCAGCAGGTGCCTGGCGGCCCAGGAGGCGGGAGCGCGTTGTCGGCTGCGACCCATGAAACACAATCTGATGTCCGTCTGTTTCGCTGCGACTGTCTGGTGTTGGATGCCGGGCGGGAGCCGTTCCCTTGGGATCCAGCGGTTTTTGTGGGTGAGGATGTGTTTGTACGATGCGGACGGGATTTAGGATGGTGTTCTGAGGAAGAGGGGCAGTCTGCAAGTTAGCTTGAATGGATTGTTGAATTTGATGTTTGAAATATCGAGAAATAGCAAATGGCAGGATAGCTGTTGATCGCTCGAAGGTTACTACTAAGACAAGCTGTCTCTTGCTCAGAGTCATTAATGTTCACAAAAACAGAAGAACTTGATTCAGTGAAGAAAACAAGTACATAAGGTTTCTCGAAACCAAGCCGAAATATCGAGAAGCAAGAGCAGCGAACCTGACTCTCATTTCCACTTTTGCTCCAGAGTGAGTGGAAGAGCGTGTCTGTGACTAGACCGTGCCGGAAGGATGCGCTAGAGTCCGGTGCTTAGTCCCGGGGGATGAGGGGAGCTACCAAGTAGACCGGCAGACCGCTAATGAATGCGAAGAGACCAACAACCCCCACCATTGTTTTCTCGATGATTTCAACCCCCAACTTCCCAGAAGTTCCCGTCCTCTCATCAAGTGTCAATGTCGGCGATGGCTTCTGCAGGTTACCAGCAACATTACCGCAGCCACAGCAGTGCTTCCAGCGGGTCGTTCAATGAGGCTTCGTTTAATGGAGCGCGCTCACCACAACACGGCGGCGGCGACGACGACGACGACGACGACGACCACGCTCACGCCGCCGCCGCCGACTCTGGGATCACGGTGCCCGACTTGAAGGCCAATTGGAGGCAGATCCAGGAGCTCACACAATGCGTCGGCTCGACGCTGGACGAGAGGGGGTGCGATGCTGCGTTCAGGGAGTACGCAAAGGTCAAGGAGCACGCGGAGCTCTGCCGGTCTTTGTTGAGGCGGCGGCGGCGGCGGACGTTGTCCTCTGCGGACCGGGCGGTTGTCGATCCGCGGTCACCGCTCAGCAGGAGGAACCTGGCTCTGTCCTGGAACGTGGAGCCGGATGATGAGGAGGAGCATTCGGAGGCGGGGCCGAGTCGCGAGGCGTGTCTGGCTGCGATCCGGGAGTGGAAGGCGTGCATGGAGGCGGTGATGGGCGCGCTGCGGGCGTCGCTGGCGGCGACGTATCGCAGCCACGAGCCCGGGGCCACGCCGGAGATGACGGAGTCGTTGTTTAGGGACGTGGACTTTCGGGCGTCTGCGATTCAGGAGATGCGGAGGGCGAGGATTGACGGCGGCGCGCTGGGGGGGTTTTCGAGGGCGAAGTACGACGTGCGGTTCCGGAACCTGGACCGCATGGAGAAGGAGGCCATTGAGATTGCGAGGGTGTTGCAGAGCGGGGAGGCCGGCTGCGGGTTCGAGGACGGGAGGGCGGGAGAGGTGGAGGAGGTTGTGATCTCGGCGGCGGGGGACGCTGTGCTGGAGTTCAACAGCGGGGGGGAGGTGAGGAGGTTCCGGGTGTCGAGCGCGATGCTGGCGGAGACGTCGCCCATCTTTGAGAGGATGTTCACCGGGCGGAGGAAGCTGGAGGTCGGCCCGGGCTGGGGCGAGGACAACGGGGACCTGGAGGGGGAACTGCCGCCGCTGCCGCCGACGGAGGGGTTCGTGTGCGAAGACGGGAGTGTGGCGCGGCTGTACCGGATGCCGCAGGCGGAGCGGGATGAGGAAGGGGCGCTGGGGATACTGCTTGCGGCGGCGCACATGCGCAACGACGCGGTGCCGCGGGAGGTGAGCTTCGCGCGGTTCGTGGCGGTGGCGGAGGCGTGTCTGCGGTACCGGTGTACGAGCCCGATGGAGCTGGTGGTCGAGCACCGGTGGCTGCCGTGGTGGATCCACATGGGCAGCGAGGAGATGCCGGACGGGATGCTGGTGGTTAGCTTTGTGTTTGGGTTCCGGCAGCTGTTTACGCGGATGAGCAAGACGGCGGTGTTGAATTTGAGGAGTGAAGAGGAGTTGAGGGCGAAGAGGTGGCCGGAGAGGGTGAAGGAGAGGGTTTGGGGGGTGAGGGAGGTGAAGATGGGACAGGTTGAGGGGGTGTGTAGGGAGGCCTTGAGGGAGTACTTGAGAGGGCCTGGAGGAGGAGGCGGCGAGGAGGAGCACGGGGGTTTGAAGGGAGTTGTGGACGGTGATGGGGCGAGGGGTTCGGCGGTGTTGAAGGGACGGACGAGATGTCCCAGGGGTAGTCAGGCGTGTGACGCGATGAACCTGGGGTGGTTGATGCTTGTGTTCGGCGAGCTAGGACTGCTGGGGACGGTCATGAAGGAGGGCGTTCTTGGGGATGCGAAGCGGCCGGACAGAAGTCTGGCGGAGCTTGTCGAGTTGTTGAGGACTATTGAGAGCCCGCCGCAGGCTATTCATCGGGGAGGTCTGTGTGACCCGGCATCAAGGCTGAGGGCTGCTGTTAGCGATGTTTACAACAGTGTGTCTGGGTTGACTTTGTTTGAGGTCAGCGGACGGGCTCACGGGTGGGGATTGAGTAGGCATCGGTCTGGGGAGGTGCAGGCCGTTCTGCAGAGAGGGCTCAAGGTGGCTGGGGAGGTGCAGAGGCCCGAGGAGCTAAGGCGGGTGGAGGAAGACCCGGAGGCGGAGGAGGCGAAGGGTCCGTCTGGTGTCACGGATCATGTGAGGTTGAGGATCCTGAAGGGGATGGAGAGCGTGGATGACTTACATGCTGCAGCTTTGGCTGACAGGGCGTTTTATCGGGTGTTCAAGGAGAACGAAGGGTTGTTGATGAGGAGGTTCGTCAAGGCGCATCGGAGGAAGACGTTGATGAAGCTGACTAGTATGGATGTCATTGGAGGAGGAGAGCAGAAGGCGATGAAGGGAGAAGGGGACCTACTGAAGATGGAACGGGAGGCTGAGGCCGAGGCAGAGGCTGCGACGGTCGTTGACGGACGCGCACGGGAACGCGACGGGGTCGATGATCTGGTGCTGGGCTTCGGAGGGTTGGGCATGGAAGACGAGGTGGATGAATTGGTCAGGGGAGTAGAGGTCCTCGGGGTCCGGGTGGACGAGATGGAGAAGGTGCGGAAGGCCGCGGCCTCGGCGCCGCCTTTCCCGAGTGCGCCGCCGCCTTTCCATCAGAGGTCTATGACCTGCGGCGACTTGACGACCGAGAGGATGAGCGACGAGGAAGTCCAGCGGATCCTGTGGCCGGACGATCCTTTGCCCGTGGCCATACGGCCGTCGGTGAAGGATATGAAGGAGAAGTTCAGGAGGAGTGATCCTGCTTTTGTCGAGGAGAAGATGCTGCTGGGGGTGGAAGGGAAGCAGCTGGGCATTGACAGAGATCGGAGGGTTGGTCTCGTCCGGGATAGAGGGTAGCGTTGTTTTAGCAATGTTGGTGAGGACATTTTCATAACAATGAGCTCACGAATTTTATGAGAGGGGCGACGGTTTGGGTACAACTTTCACGAATTACGATCATGAATGGAGGTTGTTGGTAGACGGGCACACGTGGTGTGGACATACCAACTTGCACATAGCATCAGGGAAGGGATCGTTGGGAACTCTTCACAAGATAACAGTCACAAAGTTCATACTTCCAGTAAGAAACTTTCCTCCGCTCTGGTTTAGATGATTAGACTAGATCAAATGGGTGAGTAGACATCTTTCCTGGCGCGAATGCCGCACAGCGTATGAGGAATCGGCATTTGGCCGTCACTACTGGAGGCTAACTCAAGGGTAAGAATAATAACAAATTACGCCCTCGCACTGAATGCTGATGGAAAGAAATGAAACAACCTTCACGCGTGAAGCAGCTTCACACAATCATGGGTGACGAGAGCCGGAGCTGGGTGGGGTGAAGCCCTGCCCCACTCACGCTTCTTAGTGGTCAAAATTAGGGCTGCCTCCAACGAAGATCGTGGCGGACATAGCTCAGTTGGGAGAGCGTCAGACTGAAGTTAACTTCATTCACTTAATCTGAAGGTCGTGTGTTCAATCCACACTGGCCGCATCTTCATTATCTTTTGCCACTTTTTCACATCGATTATTCATTTGTTTGTTTCGATTGCGTAGTGCGCCCGGCTTCTTTTTTTATCAAAAGTCTTCTTGCTCAATTGCACTTGTTCTATTATGAGGTTAGAGTCCTGAGTGTGTGAGCGTGAGCACTGGGTTGAGATTACTGCAGCACCTTGATAGCCAGGAAAATGATGGGACAGCCCGGTCCCTTCCCCATCAACGTATGATTTCACATCAGCGGCGGTATCATCGACGCCAAGCCAATGTCTCTACTTCCTTGTAATCAAAGTGATCAATTAACTCGCAGATGCGACAGCTCGTTTGCTTGTGTCTGTTCGGATCAGACCTTCGTGCTCAGGCAATCAGCCTGAGCTGACATTGTCACAGCATTGGTGCGATGACTGATGACTGATGACTGGTATCAAAACTCATAACATTCATAATCTTTTATCAAGCAATCGATGCTGCCCACTTTTGAACTTCTCTCGACATTGTGCCGTGTACGCCCCTTGCCCCATGCCCCGTTTTCCTCAAACCAGTACCGTCCTTTACGCGTACGGCCAGTTCTTGTTGAACGTGATACAGCTACCGTTGGCCGACGACGCAATATCCTTGTCAGTCAAGAAGATGCAGTACTTGGCCACAGCAGCGGGGTCCAGGCCCGTCTCGCCGCGCTTGTACTCGGGCTGCGCGGCGACCGTCTTCATCATGCCCTCCTGGTTGACACCCGTCGCGAAGGCGTCCATGATGTTGGTGGTGTCCATGCCGCCGAGCAGCAGGGCGATGGAGTAGATGCCCTTGTCGCCGTAGAAGCCGGCGGTGTTCTTGGTGACGGCGATGAGGCCGTGCTTGGAGGCGGTGTAGGCGACGCCGGAGCACAGGCCGCGGAAGCTGGCGTTGGAGCCGATGTTGATGATGAGGCCGGGTGGGCCGCCGGACGCGGAGGTGGCGCCCTGGGCGAGGAACTGGTTGACGGCGGCCTTTGTGGTGAGGAAGGGCCCCGTGAGGTTGACGGCGAGGACGGAGTCCCAGGTGTCCTTTGCGCACTCGCCGGCGGGGTCGAACTTGTCCATGACGCCGGCGTTGTTGACGAGGACGTCGAGGCGGCCGAAGCGGTCGACGGCGCCCTGGACGAGGGCGGCGACCGAGGCTTCGGAGGTGACGTCGACGGCGATGGCGTGCAGGCGGCCGGCGTAGGTGTCGCGGTACTCGGCGGCGACGGCGTCGATGCGGGACTGGTTGATGTCGGAGATGACGACGTTGGCGCCGGCGGCAAGGTAGGCTTCGGCGATGGACTTGCCGAGGCCGCCTCCGGAGCCGGTCACGATGACGGTGGTGCCGGTATGAGTGGGCATGGTGGATTGTGTGTGTATACGTGTGTGTAGTTGGCTTAAGGTTGAGAGTTTCGGGGTTTGAAAGGAGACAGAGGGAGAGACTTGGCTAGCGCGAGTGAGTGAGGTTCACGGTGAGGTCATGCGAGAGGAACGTCATGAAGGCTCTGGAATCTCTTAAGTAAGGCCGGTGGACCTGTTCGATGGCACGAGGGGCGAACGCAGTCGAGGAGGGGCTAAAAAAGTTGCGGGGCGGCGTCGTTGCGGGGAATGATGGCACTCTCGATTGGTGGCGCTGTTGACGTGCTTCGTGGGTTATCGTCCTGAGCCTGTATGTGGAATCGTATTCGGGTTTGACGATGTTTTGGGGAGAATCTTCCTCTTTCCTTTCTTTACCTAGCACCCGATGGGCCTCGGTGCGTTTAACTCCCGATCGGTGGCCGGCATGAGCCGTTTGTTGGATGGAGTTTACTTGACGCTGCGCCCCAGCATCCCAGGCTCGGCGCGGGAACAGCTTAGTTTCGCTGTGGTTGGCTCGCTGGTGTTTAAGTCGACGGATTAGGTATTTTCAAGGTGCTGACTGCAGATTTTCAGTACATGGAACCAAGTAGCATGCTGCCACAAGACCGTACTGAATGTATCTATCTATCGCAGAAATGATGATGAATCCCTCAAGTGAATCCCTCAATGCCGAATACGCGTGTGGGCCATGCAAGAGCGTATCATTCTTCAATCTTCATCCCACCCGAAGCCGTCACCGCTCATGTGAGCCGCCGCTGCGCACCCGCGCGCGCGCGATGTAGCCAAGCGCTGCATTTCCCGGGGTAAAGTTTCGGGTGATCTTCTCGATGCCCCTGGCTATCGCTGCAGTCTCCCAGTCCAGAAGACACGAATACGGCGGGGGCATCCCTGGCTGCATCGGGTTCGGGTTCGTATCTGCGGGCGGAACCTCACTCTTGTCAGGCCTTTGACGTGTTGCCAAAGCGGCAAGCGGGATGAACGCAACCACCATCGATTCTGCATGCAATTCTGTGTTGGTGTCGGCGGGTTCTGTTTGGTGGTTCCTTGGTTTGCCTGGCAGGTTGTAGGTATGCAACACAAAGTTTCGCTGGTGATCAGACTGGATGTCTGAAGTCGGCAACTTCTCCCGATTCACTTACTGGATGTGTATCCGTTTGCGACACTCTTACTCGAAGATTTGGGATTTGGCAACTTGATTAACGATGTCTTTTTTCCGAGGCATGATAGTCAAGTGCATGTGAATATGTCGGGATTATTGATCGCCGCAAAATTTCCCAAGGTTGTGCTGTGAGAGTTGCCGACGTAGGAAAGCATGCGTCTAGGGTCGGTTTTCTCGAATTGTAATAACATAAAGTCGGAGAGGAGTATCCAAAAAGATCCCAATATCCCTTTAGACACGGGCTTAAGTTTTCGAATGAGAAACGCTCTTGATCACATACGCAAAGAACATGAAGTCGTACTTATAAGTGCAAAGTATATTCAAAGAACTCACTATAAATGAACAAGTGACTATTGTATCGCGAGGCTCCAGGCTGTCAAGTCCCAGACCAGCTAGGCATACTGAATCTAAGTCCATCGCTGAAAAATCTTTGGACATACTCGCCAACAACATGGTAGAGCGGATCCTCCTCCAGAAGCACATCAGCGGGTGTCGAGCCACCTGCATGACCTGCATGACATGTGGGCACGGCGTTCTGGAGTTCAGGAGTTAGCGGTACTTCATACAAAGGGCCTTGTGAACGGGTGAGCGTTGGATTAGTTTGGCGGCCAGCTCGTGTAGCTTGCTGCTGCTGCTGCTGGGGCTGATGACATGGCATGTCGAGGCCCCGTGTAATGGTCAAGGTTGCAACCCAACATTCGTGGCACTGCTGTCCAGGGGAATATTGGAAATCGTACCGACGGCCGGCAGGGCAATAGTCGGACAAGCGATGCGGTACTCTGCGAAAGCTTCTGTCGAAACATTCCTTCGCCGCACATTTGTAGGTCTCGGGAAGATGACGCTGTGCGTCTTCGACTACGCGGCACTTTGGGCAGAAGTGCCACTGGATGACAAGTTTACACATGGCTGTGGCTGGACTCGATGGACTTGGTTGACGTAAGTTAAGTGTATGCTGGGTGGAACAGTTGTAGAGTTTGTTGCCGAAGTACGCAACATTGCAGAATAGCGAAAACTTATATGCTGGAGGCGTGGAGACAACAAGCGTCATTGTACTCAAAACAGTGAGCTGTATACAGCAGTTGTCCACTCTAGCCAGTCATAACAACGAGCGCTGATTCAGTGTCTGCGAAGAAAACAAGCAGACTGGGATCGTCACAATTTCTTCATCTGAGTCAAAGAACTTGCCCGAAGGCAAACATCCACGTTGGCACAAGGACTTTCATAGTCATTCATCATCAATTAGGGTTACTTATATTAGGTGGAAAACAAAACAACATGCAACACTGAGAGAATCCTCTCAAAGTGGGAATTCTTTTCCTTGGGGGCCCATTTTCTTGGGATTTCAACATCCCACCTAGCGGGAAGCAATGTCGATGCTAGCTTACTGACCGCACTGTCCCTCGATGATGGCAGTGGTGCCGTTGACGGTGCATTGTCCGTCAGCTTCACAGGTGCCGGCTCCAGCTCCGTCGGTGCAAGCCAGACCCTCGTTGTCAGCGGCGGCAGCTTCATCGGTGGCTTGATCGTCGCCATTGTCAGCGTTGTTGTTTCCGTTATTGGCGTTGTTGTTGCCGCCGTTGTTCGCATTGTTGTTATTGTTATTGTTTCCATTGTTACCTCCATTGTTGGCGTTGTTGTTGTTGTTGCCTCCATTGTTGGCATCAGCATCGTCGCCATTTCCACCGTTGTTGTTTCCGGCGTTGGCGTTGTTGCCATTGTTGGCGTTGTTTCCTCCGTTAGCATTCGCATTGCCTCCGTTGTTGCCGCCATTGGCGTTGGCATTGCCTCCGTTGTTACCGCCGTTGGCATTGGCATTTCCTCCGTTGTTGCCGCCGCCGCCGGCTGCGTTGGCTCCACCGTTGCCACCTCGGCCTCGGCCACCACCGCCGGCACCAGCGGCTCCTGCACCGCCGGCTCCGGCAGCTCCAGCACCACCAGCTCCGCCGGCACCTCCAGCCCCGGCACCACCAGCTCCGCCGGCACCTCCAGCCCCGGCACCACCAGCTCCGCCGGCTCCGCCACGACCACCCCCACCTCCACGGCCGCCAAAGCCGCCGGCACCTCCAACGGCACCACCACCACCGCCACCACGGCCGCCGCCGCCGAATTGGGGAGTAGGAGCTGTTAAACCAGAATCGTGAGTGAAAACGCCCTTCAGGTCAGATCATGAGACTCTTGAAGGCTTACCCGTCAACGCATTGCCGGTGAGAAGGGCAAGAGCCAGAACAGTGAGAGTAGTGTAACGCATTTTGACTGCTGGAAACGAACTAGTGAAAGTTGCCCAGGGAAAAGATTGAAGATGAAGAGCACGAAAAAAATGATCGTCAACGACCTTGTAATCTTGGAATGGAAGAAAAGATGGGCGTGCACAGCACTGGAAAGAACGGTGAGACACACAAGGGAAGAGGAGGACTGGATGAAGCGGATGAGGAGGATGGGAGATCAACTGCCCATCTTACGGCGGATCGTCTTGGGTCTTTTATGTGCTGTGTGCTCTTGGAACCACCACTTGCCGAAGACGGGGGAATAGGAGAATGAGGAGGGTCACTTCTCGCTTGACCTTGCCATCTGGATCCCACCCCAAACCATCTCGGCCGATGTCGAACAGCAATGGTAGGTAGGGACGCCAAGATGCCAGTTCTCGGCGGACGAAATTTGGGAGAGGAACGGTCTTGGGGGCTACATCACAGCCGCCCAACTTGCAACATTGGAAGTTTAGATGGCATGTCGTCCCAAACCGAGCATTGACGTCTGACGGGATGGAGACCCAGAGCCAAGAGCCCCAGTATGGGATGACTTCCAGTCGCAGGGACGAACAATCGAATTATGTAAAAGGTAAACAAAACGTCAAGGCCATCTGGTGTGCCTGGCTCACAAGCGACGGGCGGCTCCTGCAGACTGCAGTCCACCCACCCCCGTTCCCGGGGCCGTCACTAAGCTTCAATTCATGGCTAAATTTTTAATTGGAACCTCTCACCTCACGCAAGCCTGGTTCCTGCAGCGATGGCTGTTTTGGATTGTTCCTTGGCTCGCGGCCCGGAGAATTTGATCTGCGGAAGACGGGGGGTGCTGAAGCACGGAAAGGGAAGGGGATGATGGGAACTGGGCGGGTGCTGTGACGGTGTCACGGTGGCCGGGGGCGGGCCCGGGGAGGTGGTTTAAGGTGATTGAGCCGGCGGCCCCCCCTTTCCCCGCAATTTCTTCTTTTATTTCTTGGGTGCTTGTTTCGACGGGTTAGAGATGTGACGGCTGAGCCTGGCGGATTGCGTGGTCGATCTACACGTAATGTGGGCTGGTGAGAGTGCACAGTGACACCGGGGGTGGGCGTCCGACTTCGGCAAATTCTTGGCTCGTGTTAGGGACTCGGGGGCGGTGATGTTGTTTGCTGGAGCCAAGATGGCAGTTGCTGCAGGTTGGGTCCGGGAAGGGGGGTTCTCAAACATCTGGAACCTGTTGGCGATGGCCGTTTGGTGCAGTGGCGGGTTGTGGGGAGAACTTTTATCGAGAGGTCGGGCGCTGGCGCTTGCGCTGGCGTCTTGACATGATGATGAGAAGTATTTCAGCATGTGCAAAGTTGGCGTGACATAAACAAAGCAAGAGGGAGAACTAATCATGCGCCTAGGTAAACCAGAAGAGTATGTTTTCATGCTCTTTTTAGGTACTCTCAGCGACAGGTTCGCGGATGCATGTCAACCAACGTCTTGACTGAACAAGAAAACAGTTGATGTCAGCGGCAGATGATGCCCTTGGCAGCGCATCAACTTTTGACGATCCTCCTTGTGGAACCCATCCAACAATAGCAACAAAAAAAGACGGATGAGCGATCAAACTGCAAAAAATTGGGCACAATTGGCGATCTTGTATGTCAACTGTTTCTGGTTTTTCCCGGAAGGAAATCCAAGGAAGGTCGTCAGTCAACGGGTTTGCGTATGAAGCGACCCAAGAGGTCAGTTTCGGTCGCGAAAAAAGCAAAAGGGAAGATGCGGCCAGTGTGGATTGAACACACGACCTTCAGATTAAGTGATTGAAGTTGACTTCAGTCTGACGCTCTCCCAACTGAGCTATGTCCGCCGATCTTCGGAGGTGAGGCGCAAAAAGATGGCTGATATCGTGGGCCGAGCCAGAAGGGTGCGAGCCCTGGCGGTTGACTCGTTGTGGGCCCGGGACACGTCCGATGCCTCACCGAGCCGGCCATGTTACTTCCATGCTTGACCTGAGGAAGGCGCTGTGACATGCTCCTGCTTTCAAGGCATTTCCTAACCACCCGAGGCAAGAAGGAGCGCGTGGTGGATGGATTGACGAATCAAAATAATGAGGAAAGTGTGAATTTGCGACGCCGAAGAAAGAGCAAACGAGACACTTGCCAGCGCAAGACCCGGGCTGTCCAAAAACGGAATGCAACAATGACACTATTCATTCGAATGATTATGAACCATACACGAGGCAGTCGTGCTTTGCTGTCCTGTTCACCTCCTTCCAAACTCAAAGAAATCAGGTATGGATGTTTTGCGCCTTCCCAATCGCCATGTTCATGTACCTCCCAAGGTATGCCCAGTCGTCCTTGCCTATGTTCATGCCAACTACCTCCTCAATCTTCATGAATCCGGGCATCTAATGTTTCTTTTTCCAGATCAGAATCCTTACCGACCGAACCTCCCGCCTAAATAAACCCAATTCGGAACTCGTCTGCAATCCCCGTCGGCGCCCTCAGCCCAAAGTCCGGCCTTCTGTGGTCTCCATAGTCTGGCCGTCTTTGATCGCCAAACTCCGGCTTTCTTTGATCCCATCTAGGCTCGCGCGAGGAGTGACCCGCTGGCACGCTTGATTCCGGGCTCATCTGTACCTCGGACCTCTCAGTTGGCGTGTACGGTCTCCTCCCAGAACTCGTCCCGAATGTCGGGCTTGCCAAGGGACTCGGCAGTGGCCAGTTTGCATCACCTGAAGGCTCAGCTACCAAACTGCTCGGGGTTGGCGGTTGTTGCACCGCCTGCATTGGAGGAGAGACCATGGCGAAGCTTCCGTGCTGTACGTCCCGATCGCCCCATCCTGGTTGCCGGAACTGAGGGTTTGATGCCTTGCGTTCCAGTTCGACAGGTGGCGGAGCCTGGCGTCTGTTTGCCGGGGTGATACCGTAACTGCGCTCTCCCTCCCCTGGCGCCACCCGTTTTGAAGCTGGCGGAGGGCCGATATATCCCTGCGATTGGCCGTTTCGATCGTTCCTGGCAGCTGGAGTCTCTGGGCTAACCATCTCTTGGGGATCCGAATCCTGCCTCTCCCGGCGCTCCAACGTCCGTCCACGGGCATCAGAGTTCGTTCTCCCCCTCGGCTCAAAGTTTGGTTTCTCTCGTGCATCCGAGCCCATTCGTTCCCTGGCCTTAACCCATTCGTCGGGGGGCCTAGCTGGGCTTCTCAACGGTCCCTCGTACGGAACCTGGCGGGGCCTCGGAGGGGGCGCACCAGGGCTTGACAACCCCGCACTTTTTGCCGCCTGAACTCGAAGCGGAAGAAGAGGCAGACTCTTCAGCTCCGGTGGCGATGGTCGAAGCGCGCTTCTCGGCGGTGGGCCCGTCGGCGCGGTGTCGTTTGGCTGTTTTGCACCAAAGTTGAGACTGGTCGGGTCTTCATCAATGTCCATCGAAAAGCTCTGCCGTCTTGGTGAGTGGTACGTTAGTGTGTCCCGTTTTGCGGCGACATTCTGAATGATGGGCCTAGGATATCGCCGCTCCTCTTCACTGGTGCGCTCGGCCGATGCTGTTGGAGAAGGCAGAGAAGTCGGCCCAGGCCTATAAGCGTCACGGGTTGTGTTGACAGCGGCGATCTTTGGCTTGAAATCAGTCTTGATAGGAGGAAGGGACCCATTGACCGACTGCGGAGGAGATGGATACGCTTTGGCTGGCGACAGGGGCGCCGGTGTTAGTTCATCATGCTTCGGTATGTCTCCAGGGTTCAAGTTGAACTCGAATTGACCGAGAGGACTTCGGGGCGCATTTGAGACACTCGGCGCGGCGCTCGGTGCGAGACTCGGTGCGAGACTGGGCGCAAACCCGGGAGACCGGGGGCCACCTGCGGAACCCGCCGGGCTGAGAGCACCGTCACGAGCATAATGTACATCGAGAGGGTGGACCCAGCCGGCCTTGCGGCCAGGCGAGTTCGGGGTTCCTGGCTCACTGGTGATGATGGGTGGGGTTGGCATGATTTTCAGGTTCGTTACTGAACCGTTCTTCCAGCCCTTGTTCAGGTTGCTCTCAGATCCCATGGGACGGACACCACCCTTGCCACCCGGGGCACTGAGATCGACCAACGAAGATGAACCTCCATTCAAGTACGGTGCATTCGGATGACGGAAATCGGCGGCGAAGTTCTTGTTCGACATGGCTGTCCCAGGACGCGAACCATACAGCGATGCGCCCCCGGCTGCCATTTGTGCATTGGGGGGCATGAAATTGTCAGGCATGTTGGCGAAGCTTCTATTCGACATTGATGTTCCAGGGCGGGAGCCATTGATCATAACGGGACGTTTGAGGTCAGTTCCGAAAAACTGACCCTCGCCGAGCATGTTCTGATCGATCTTCTTCCGCTGCTGTTGCTGGGGCCTCGGCTCTGGTGCTTTCTCAACCTTCCTGCAAAGAATTAGCTGTCGGTACCGCGACGAGATGATTGGGAGCGCACTTTTTCTTATCCGCACCAAATTTCATCCCCAGGAACGACACCATGGCTGCGGTAATTTGTCTCGAGAATCTGCGAGCGTCAGCCGAATTACTCGACAAAGAGGGGTCCGGAGGGGCGTACTGCACAAAAGTGAAGGTACAAAATGAGAGCTATGCACTGAATGGGTCCCGATCCCGGAATCGGACGACCTGACCAAAGACTTTTTTTTAAAAGAGAATCCAGCCAGACAAAATGAGGGGAGGATCAGTTCAAAGTCGCTCGAGGAATGAGTGGATGGAGCAGTCAATAGCTCCGATGACGAGCAGCGGGAGCGTGAAATGCGACCGAGCAAAAGAGTGTCGTGGAAAGAAAAAGAGCGGCCGTGGTTATTGCATATGGGCCATGTCGTGTCTTCCCGGGTGACAAGTCTGTTTTGCAAAGTGTGGAGGATGCGTTGGGTGATGGACAAGGGCGACGATCCTTATTCGCGACCCCAAGACAGTTGATCCGTTGCAGGTTCAGGGGGTAAAGAGTATATCTTTCCCAAAGTGGGAGCCCGGGAAAAGACGAATTGGTTGGATCAATGGACAGGGCAGAGCTCTGGTGGGGTGTTTTTGGGTCAGCCAAAGTCGAGCGAGGGCGGACGAAAGAGTTGGACTTGTGTGAATGGAAAAGAAACGAGTGGTGAGTCCTTGCTTGCGATGTCTGTCTGGCGTAAAGAGTGGTGAGACCGAATATTGATCCCTTCAGAAACAGGTACAAAAGAGAGGATGGCAAGGAGTCGAGGACAAGAAAGACAACGGAAACATGGTTGCCAAGTCGTTTTCGACGAGGAGGACGGGAAACAAAAGTCAATGGAAACAAGCCCGTGACGGGGACCATGATCCGGAGCAGGCCGAGCTATTGCGACGTCGTCGCGGTCGACAGAGAGGGTGGACCACGACCGTGTGCTCTGTGGAGATGACGAACAGGCCTCTTCCTAAGCACATTTTACCTCTTTGGGCTGGCGGTTTAATGAAACGGCAGCCCGGTGAGAGCGCGACAACACGACACCGTCGAAAGGTCCCTCGCCGCCCCGACTGACGGCCGTACTAGCAACTGTGCGTTGCAATTTCAACCCTTTGCCCCTTTTGACGTAGGTTCGCTTCCTTTGAACAGGGGCTCCACGCGTGCACGTCAATACACTTTGGGAGGGTGGAGGGCGGCCGGCCGAATGGGAAGAAACGAGTCCTTCAGGCACCGCTGCGCTGCACCTGCAAGGAGACTGCAGACAGGGCTCAGGCACACCTGGCACTAAGCCGGCGCGAGTTGTGACGAAGTCCGAATAGGCTGCAAAGGGAGCCAACAGGACGTCGAGAAACCAGCAAGACCCCTGGAAAACCAAGAGCTGCAAAGCGGCCAAAGCCTTACCTACAATGCGATTGACCCCGGATGAAGGGTCGAAAACGACCTCGTGACGACGAGCGATAAAGCGACACAGCAACTGATAAGTGCATCCCCGGAAAATACCACCTGAATGGGACCCCAGGATCAAGGGTGTCTGCAACAGCACCCGCGAACTCATCTCTTTTGAGTTTCCCGCAGTGATAGAACTCTTGTCGCTAGTCATTCGCATTGAATGTTGACTCCATCGTGTTCGTCGTCGTGTCTGCTTGTTGCTGCGAGCTTCGGCCAACTGAAAGGTACATTACTCACCTGCCTTACGGCTCCCATCCACCGCTTACACTGGGGACCAGCTAGTGCAAGCTTGGAGAACAAGCAAGGGGCATTTAGCCAGGCTTATCAAAAAAGGAAACAAGACGCCAAATGGACAACGCGCGATGAATGGGGTACGTACTGCAAGGTGACTGGAAATAGGGGTTTTCCCTGGACTTGTGCCGTCTTTTTAGCTTTTGGAAGCTGAAGCTTGCTGGGCCGGGCAGTTCATCCGAGCATTGATGGGACCTTGAAACTCCCAGGTTGGACGACGGCAATGGAGTTGACGGAAACCCAAAGGACCCGACGATTCGACAATGCACTCCGATCATTCCATGTCGATACGGGGAATGCCATGACCGCTGACATCAGAATACCCGGTGCAGGTGGATCAGACGACGTCAAAACGTGTCCGAACTTCGATTGAGATCTTCAGGCACAGCCAACACAGCGAAACATTGTATCCTGTGTTTTGGGGTTTCCACTGCCCGACCCTCTTGTTTTCGGGAGTCGTGCAAAATGTGGTCTCGCCCTAGACAAAAACCTCCGCCGGATCGTCCACTCGTTCTTCCGCGGCT
The DNA here is from genome assembly GCF_011800055.1 of Colletotrichum gloeosporioides. NCBI lineage: Eukaryota > Fungi > Ascomycota > Sordariomycetes > Glomerellales > Glomerellaceae > Colletotrichum > Colletotrichum gloeosporioides. The sequence continues at coordinate 482,810 of NW_025544762.1, read as the reverse complement.
GGGTTCTTCCCAGGGCGAGTCTCGAGTCAGCTTGATTATGTTCAATGAGGGTGTCGTTCCCTTTCCACCCCACCACCACATAGTCGATAATCCAGCAAGGGCAAATAACCTCAAACAAACTATCTCGTCCCTATCTTCTTGAACCGAGGAGAGGGAAATGGGGGTGGGACGGCGGCCGATGCAAACACCAGAGAAATAGGAGGAGGCGCATTCTCGCCCCTTCTTTGGATCGTTGGGATGCGCTGGTTCGTGAAGAAATTCGCAGCTGGCTGCAGAGAGCCACGAGCTGTGCCGTGCCTGGCTAAGAGGTAACCCCTTCAGCTGACAGCTTGTCAATAGCGTCGCCGCCTCGATTTCGCGCCAAAACCGAGCCGCGCCAACAACTACTGCACCCGCTCGGCCGTTTCCATTTTAACCCGTGAAAAATGAGACTTGACTTTCATGCGAAAAGATTTTCCCTCTCTCCCTCCCCTTGCTCACTCCCATCAACTTCTTGATCGATCATTTTACCTTATCTGCTCCCGATCTGATCTTGGCATGGCTGGGATTATCCTTCGGCCTCTGCCGTGCGCCACGAGGCAAATGCATGTGTGTAGCGAGAGTTAGGATGGAAGGGAAAAGGGGAGGGGGCAAGCCACGACAGACAACGAACATGAGGGTACTGCCAGCTCGACTCGGCCGTTCCCTGTTTGTCAGGCACGGGCGTAGTCCGCTCGCAGCAACGATACGAGGAATGGGCTCCTTCAGGTGAGCGAGTGACACTGACAGGCACAGGTAAGAGGGCAAAGGGACGGATGGGCACATTTGCCGACCAAGCGGAAAGGGCACTGCGATCGTCGGCTTGGCACAGCTTGAAGCCGCGATGTGAAGATGGCTGGTGTTTGTGTTATTTGCAGTCAACTGCGTTCTCGTGCGTCTTATGTCACCAGACGAAAAGGTTCCCTAACCGTCCCAATTTCCCGTCCCACTCGTGTCCGATATTCCCTGAAGCCAATGTCTGATCTAGATGAAAAGTGTCATGCGTGTAATATCGCCCGATTAAAAAGAAGAAGAAACAACGGGCCCCAGACTGATCCATGAACTCCTCCCACGATCCATATACCCGAGGCTAAATAATCAATCTAACAAGATGGCGATCTCAGCCGGCATCTAGAGAAGTCTTGCTCTACTGCTCAATCTCGCTGTTACGCTCTCTCTATTTCAGCAGTCGCCCTTCCAATTCTCCTTGATCCACTCGCCCATCTTATAGGTGAGTGTCTCGTCGGAATACGTCAGCACGTCCTTGTCGCTGTAGTCGCCCCCGCTGAACTTGAGGGCGACGATGACCCACTGCAGGATGAAGTCGATGAAGACGAGGTCGACCTTCTCCGGCTCGCCCTCCTTGGGGAAGTCGATGGCGGTCTGGATGCAGTTGGGCACGGGGAAGGACGGGATCGGGGTGTGCTCCGTGTCGTCGCCGTCGGTGCCGAGGTCGTCCTTGGTGGTGTACCCGCTGACGAGGTCCGGCTTGGACTTTTCGTCGTCGGCGAGGGGGTGCTGCTCGGAACGGAGCTCGAGGCGGCGGGGCTCCTGGTCGGACTCCGCCTTCTTCATGGCGTTGAGGATGTCGCCTGTGGGGTACATCATCTCGGGGATGTTCATGAAGCGCGCGTCCTGCGTGTCGGCCTCGAAGATCTTGCCGGCCTGGTTGAGCAGGTCGAGGACGCGCTTGGCGACGCCATAGGGGACGTCGGGGATGTACTTGAAGCCGCTGGTGAAGGGGGACACGATGAAGGTGCTGTCCTTGGTGAAGGCGCCCTTGAAGATGTCGAAGCGGATGCCGCCCGTGTTGACGATGGCGAGGCGGGGCACGTCCTTGCGGTCCTTGTTGTGGATGACGGCGGGCAGGACCTCCTTCTCGAGCCAGGTGTAGATGCTGTCGTCGCTCGGGTACTCGACGCGGTTCATCCACAGGTCCTTGGGCGCGCAGCCGTACTTGTAGTCGAGGTCGAGCGCCTTGCGGGCCTTTGTGATCATGGCGCTGACGTTGCGGCCGTGGTCGGTGGGGAAGGTCGTCTCGTTGAGGCCGGTGTGGTGGTGCAGGCCGTATAGATTGTTGTCGATGTACTTTCGCGTGAAGGAGACGGCCTCGGCAGAGACCTCGTCGGACTTCTTGGACCTCTTCTTGATGTTGTCGACGGACATCCAGCCGATGGTCTCAAAGTAGCGGCCGCTCGCCATGGCGAAGGCGTCCTTGTCGAAGCTCAGGGCGTCGCGGACGTGGGCGTGGCCGCCGAAGATGGCAATCGGCACGCTCCAATTCTCCTTGCGCAGGGCGGTGTAGATCTTCTTGAGCTCGGGCATGCGCAGGCCGACGTGGCCGATGACGACGAAGAGGTCGGGCTTCTCCTCGGCGATGAGCTTGGTGAACCACTCCTCCTTGAGGGTGTCCTCGACGGGCTGGACGACGGTGTTGTTCGCGTTGCCGGTGAAGTCGAAGAGGAAGCCGAGGGCGATGACGTCGAGCCCTTGGTTCTTGGTCTTGAAGCGGCGGAAGCGCTGGGCCTGGGGGATACGCTCGCCGGTCTTGGGGTCGATGTAGTCGAGGTTGGAGGCGATGTAGTTTTCCTTGTAGTTGGGGACGGTGATGTCGTGCTCGCGCTGGGCGGCATCGGCCATGTAGAGCTCGTGGTTGCCGGTGCAGATGAGGTCGACGGTCTGCTCGCGGAAGACGTCGTAGGTAAAGAGGCCCTTGGGGGCGGAGGCGTCGTAGAGGCCGTTGCCCTCGACGCGGTCGCCGGTGTCGACGACGAGGAGGTCGGCGCCACGCTCGTCGGCCTTGCGGCGCATGTGGGCGGCGAAGGAGACGTAGTCGCCCCAGTCGGCGGAGTATTGGGGTTCGAGGAGGTGGCCGCCGTGCCAGCCGTGGGTGTCGGTCGTGTGGAGGAAGTTGAGCTGGCCCCAGGTGAGATCACGCATCGGGGCGGCGACGGCGGGGGCGGCGCCGGGTTGGGCGGCGGATGCGAGGGCCGCGGAGAGGAGGAGGGAGAGCATCGTCGGTGGTTGATTTCGAGCCATGATGGGTGGTTTGCGTTTGGTGATGATAGATGGATGAGGGGAGCGGAGGAGGATTGGGAGGAGGAGGGAGAAGCTAAGGTAGCTGTCGAACAGCTGGCTGATAGTCGCCGGTCTCGCTGGGAATGCTACCGTTTGGGGACGAGTCACGGTCACGGGTGCCTGAGATAGCAACGGGCGGGAGCTGCTGTGAGCTGCCCCGGAAACCCGCTACGTCAGCGATGATCCCTCAAGGTTGTTGTTAAGGAAGTACCTTGTCGATATGAGCGAGTTTGAGAGAAGGATGGGTTTCGGCTAACAGAAACAAAGTGAAACTGAGATGGCGCAGAGGTGTTGTGGGCCACGTTAGGCGGAACGATCCCCGGACCTGCATGAGCTTGGGCCAGCTGGCAGCAGGGACCTGTCGCCGTGTGGGGACCGGTGTCCTCGTGGCCATTCAGGCCGATGCAGTTGCTCAGCTTCTTATCGGGCACTGATTGAGCTTCTCCTACAAGAGACCGCTTACTATCGCCTTGTTTCACGAATATTATGTCTTCCGCAGAAAACGTTTCCCGACATTGTAGATTTGAAGGCTTTGGTAATATATATATGTATGTAAGAGGGCAGGGACGACGACAGAGACAACGATAGAGACGACAATATCGACGTGGATCGAGACGATGGCATTTGACTAAGGGAACAAAGCTTCTCTAATATGTTCTTTCAAAAATTTTGACTAGTTGATCATTGATCGGGTATCTAATGTTGTCTATACATTACTCATAAGTTGACAGGTATCAATTACTTCACGACGCCTCAGCTTGTTGCTATTTTGCTATGCACAGCATACCTCTACTTTGAATCCGAATCTGAGACGGAATCAGAATCCGATGGTGACTCGTCTGCCTCAGTCGAGAAAGGCCCAAGCAAGATTTTCCTGACGTCCTTTTTGGCATCTCGAGTATCGACAATGTCTCTGTTCAAAAGTCAGCCATATTCAGTGGCTAGATTCCGGGGAACGTACCTTAAGAGACCCAGATTATTGTCCAGACGCTTTAGGAGCGCTTTGCCACGTCGATCTGCCTTGCTTGGCGGGTCTTTGTAGAAGCCGATGAATTGGACCATCGCCCAGTTGGCCTGCTTGTTCTTCTCAACTATGTGCTTCACAAGTCGTTCGATCGGCTTTTCGACACCGCAGGTGGTTGAGGAGTTCCTATTGTCCCAGTGGCCATTGGTCAATACGTAGAGGCTGACCGGCTGTGTTTCCTCTATGACTCTGCTAGCCACTTGATCGAGAATAGAGTGCATCTCGCAACGAAGGCTTGAGAAGTGGTGTCTTTCCACGGCAACTTGAAGATCGGTGCCGTTCTTTGCTCTGATGCACTTGCCTGTGGATGCGAAATACAGTTCGAACTCCTTGTCCGGATCGACATGTCCCCTTTTCAACAGTTTGCTCAGGACCCTACAGGTCCGGGCCGCTTGTTCTCTGTGAGGGCCCATAGATATCGAGTCATCGAGGATGAAGATCTAATGGTTGAGCTGAGTTAGACTTGACCCCAGCCGGACAGGTTGTGGATGCGTACCTGATTTCTCCCGCTATTTCCTCTGAGTCTGCTCAAAGTGTCTTCCAGTGCGGGAAATATTTTCAGAGGATCCTCGAAATCTGAACTCAATCTGAAAATCTTCTTGCGGCCAAAGGAATGTGTGCTTCTGCCCCCTGGCTCAAAACACGCCCTCCAAATTTGATCAATAGTAATGCTTGGCTGTGGCACTGTCTTCGGCTGGAATCTTTTGGAGCTACCAGGTTCTGATGTAGCTCCGTCATTATTGGGAGATGGCTGGGAACGTCTGGTCGAAGAAGGAGCATTTGTTCGCGAAGACTGCGGACTCGGTCCATACGCCCCAGGTTCCTGACCGTTGCTTTCCGTCCGGATAGGTAGAGAGACACCATTTGCTTTGATCGGTGTAGTCGATGGGCTGCCATATTGCGAGGTAGACGAATAAGAAGCAGGGAGCTTTCCCTTCGAGTCATGATGGATTGGTTCGTTCTGCGATCCAAATTGAGGATCACTAGGGCTACCGACAGGGAGTGTGTCGACTGGCTGCGTACTTTCGTGCGCCATGCCATCTAAAGGGTCAATGGAGGGCTCAATGGAATCCGGAGATGCGGTGAAGGATGGTGCAAAAGCTGACTTGCTTGGCTGCATTGACGAAACGCGAGAGTTGCGGGTAATTGGCGACGGATATTGATCCGAATCTCTTGATCCAGCCGGTGTTGTTTGGGACCGAGTTGCCAGCGACAGAGGGGATGCTGGCCACCCTTGCTGTCGTTTCGACGATACGTAGTTCTGAGGGAGAGAGTCCGATTTCAAAGTCGGAATAACGGCCTTGAATTCCTGGAACACTTGCGCTGCAGTCTTTCGTAGGTCCGGTTCAGCAGCGAGCGTGAACTTCAAAATGAGCTGGCTCAACGCGCCGGCCTTGCCACCAGTGAGTGCGACAGCCCGGTCGTGCCATCTCTCGACGACGTGCAACAGCCCATCGCCGTCGTGGAAGGCTCCTTCGTGAAACCCTCCCTTTAACCTGATTTCTCGAGTAGCTTCGACGCGCTCTGCTTGATAAGCTTCTCTCCCTCGCTCTCCCCAGATGGCCCAGATAAAGGCCTCACTAAGGATTCCACCAAGTGAATATACGTCACTCTTGTGCCTAATGGTTTTGGTACTTCCGTCATCTCGAAATGCTTCGGGGGCGCCTGTGAATACGTAAGCTACCTAGGGCTCAGAGGTAATTTTGTCTCAGCGAACATACTATACATTCCGTTGCCAAAGTGATCCACGGCAAATCTGTCTATGCCACCATTTTTCACTTGACGTATATGCGCCAAGCCCATATCTGCGAACTTGAATGGCACAGAGTAGTCTTCATCCGAAGGCTCCCCGCATACCAAGATATTTTGCGGGCGGATGTCTTGATGTGTTCTGCACCCGTTACCGACCTGGCCTGCTATATGGATGGATGGCGTACTTACCCTTTCAGATGCCATGTGTCTCTTGAATGGTCGCCATACTGCGTGAGGTCATCAATTGCCACTAAACCTTCGAAAAGTCCGAAGATGTTTTGCCAGAATTGCGTTCGTTGCCAGTCTGTTCGTGGGATCCTTCGCGTCTTGAAAAAAGAGAGCAGGTCACCCCCGGGAGCATACTCTAGGACGATTGTTCGCCTGTCTAAACATTGAAAAGATCCATGATAGCGCACTATGTGATTGAAAGACTCCTCTTTGAGTTGTGTGTACATGGCCCATTCGTTATCGTATAGCTTTTGGGAGTCCGGGCCAGGTTTGAGGTACTCCTTGAAAACGACCTTGGAGAACATCTCAGCTCGTGTCATCTCTTTCAGGCATTGAGAACTAGACTTACAGAGGCGGTGAGTAGCGTAGACTTAGGATGAAAATCCACTTTGTAGAGAACAGCCATGTCGGTCGTTTCGTCCGCTTCAGGGTTGATTTTCGTCTTTGCCGTAGGTAAAATAGGCAAAATCATGTCAGGCGACAAGTTCTTTTTGCTTGGTTTGGGATTCAGACCAACACTGAAAGGTAATGGGCAAAATTTCCACTGGGCTTTAAGGAAGCTCTCGAACGCCTCTTTGTGACTGGACTCGCGATATGATTCCGGTATTGAAAGTAGCGGAAGGCTAATGTCCTTGATATCCTCTTGGGTGAAAAGCTCCAGGTATTCGGCTCCAGATGTTAAGACCAATATCGAGAAGATCACAATGTAGTGATTCATGATGTCCACGGCGCTATGCAGGATCAATTTGTTTCGGTCGTGACAAAAGACAGCCGTGATCTTTTCCAAGGTCCAAAACTCGGTAAGCGCCAGTTGAGGGACGAATTTCCGCTCGTCGCCATAACCATTGATGCCATAGCATCTATGTCTTTGAATAAATTCGGCGACATGTTCTCGCAGTTGAGTAACGATGTGGTTCTCAGACATCTTCTTGGCTCTCGCGTGGTCGTTTAGTAGGTTTCGAGTTCCGCTGCAGATCCGAGCCAGAGTGAGACGTCGTGCCAGTCGATTGATCGAAATCTGAAGTAGGTAAGAATGAAGGCGAGAAAGAGTAGCGAATGACAATAAATCATGTGAAAATGGCGTTAAAATGCTTGCGCAAGAGTGGGCGACAGTGGCTATAAGGCGCCGATCGTTGGCTGTCTGCGAACTGACAGGTTTTGTCGTTGCCGGTAACTGGAACGCAGCCAGAAACATGCAAATGGCGGGCTGAGGCAACCTTCGAAGGATTGAGGCGCCAGGCATCATCTGCAGGAAGTTTGTGAGAGCCTTTCTACTTTGCGAACTGAATGCCGAGCGGGCTGCCTTGCGGCGACTGAGCCTGCAAGACTGCAGCCCTACAGGCCCTACAGCTGACCTATGAGTCTGGGATCATACTTCCAGCGCTGCTATCCATTGAACAGGCACTTCGCACTAGACAAGGATGTTCTGATGAGATGGTGTGTAGACAAGTGACTGGATTGGGCCCTTACATGCGTTTGAGGGAGGGCTGAAATTTCAGGCTCTGTGTTCACCGAAAGATGCCTACTCAGAAGAGTAAGGTGAAAATGTGCTCCCCGGGTCAGTCTGGCAAACAGCCAGCCAAAGTAGGTGGGCTACGATCAATGAACAAGGCAGACACTTAGGCTTTCCTCCGTATAATCGCAAGGACATTCTATGAAATTGTATGTATACCACCATTAATCCACTTCCCAAAGTAGGGCAGAAGATCCCGAACGCCACAATAAGAAAACCAGCCACTTATCTTACAGTCGTTTAATGTCCTCTTCCCCCCACGTTCCAACACGCTGATCTTTCTCAGCCCGAGCCTGTTTCTTCGCCTTCCACTTCAAACTCACGAATACCACCAACCAAGTTCCGATCGTGACGGCTGTCAATGGCCCACAAACAAGGCCAAAGAGTCGAAAACTCTCCCGCTGAAAACTGAAAGCACCGGTATCGTCGTCCTGGGCCAACACTCCGCTTTGAAAGAAAGTCTGAGAGTGTCAGAAGTTCATAGCAAGCCGCAAAGGTGAGGGCAAACCTCTCTTACTGCAACGAATGTGGCGGGTAGAAAGATTAGGGTTACGACAGTGATGACATGCATAGAAGCTGTCTGTCTGGATGTCTTGTTGGCAACCATATTCATCTGTCTGTTTGATTCGTGGGCAACATCCGCAAAATCCATTCCAATCTGATTCGATCGCTGCTGCAGGACCAGTTCGTACTTATTTGGTCAGTCTCAGCATGTAATCTCTTTTTGATTCAAACTTACCAGCTGAATGCTCTGAGTGAGATGCGTAGAGAGTGAGTTCAGCTGTGCTCGTCTCGTCTCGAGCCTTCTGATGATTGACTCAAGTCTCCTTAGAAAATCATCCACGACGTCTTTATACTTCGGATCTTTGAGTTCAGTCTTCGTTAAATTGCTATAATAGACATGGAGATCACGTAATACCCCAGTGTTCAGCTCCAATACCAAGAGCGACCTCTGCATTAGCTCTGACCGACTGTAAAGAGTCTGAACATCTTTGATACGTAATTTGTCCAGGGATCCGGACGGGTCAAGTCCTGAGTTGAGGGTTTGCCGATGGTTTGCTGCGTTTTCCGATTGAAGTCCCTGTTCCTCATCTGGTTTAGTCGTCTTCAACCCAAAAAATGAGTGACTGAAGGAAAAGACTCGCTCTTGAACCGTACTCGGAGCCCTTTTCTCACTATGATTGCTGGTGAGCCCGGTGTTAGCTCTGGATTGGCCATGCGACATAGTGCGTTGCCTTCGCTTTTGTTGCAATGCCCATGGCAGAACGTCATACTGAGAGGACTCAGGATTGATATGATCATCAACTAGCGCAGTTTTTGCGGGAAGCACGATGTTCCTGATCGAGGTTTCAAAGTCGTTGATGAAGTCACGCCAGCCCTCGTCACACCAGGAAATGTAAAGCAGGTGGGTGTCCAGAGATGCCTTCAGATACGGAACGATATTGCCATCCGCGGTTTCTGGTTTGGTGGGAATTCTCAACCGGGGAGTCAGGTCCTTGATGCGATTCTTGAAAATTTTGTTGGCCTTGATAGTGAACCAGAAAGATCGTCCAGTCTCGAGGTCAAAGGTGTGGTAATTTGCAGCTTGTCTGATCTGCCATCCCTCGATACCCTTTGCCCCTGAGTGCTCGACGGAACGTAACAAGTATGATACGTGAGTTGAATTTCCTGACCTCCCAAACTTCGGAAGTGCGTGAGAAACTGGGGCCTTGCATTCTACAAGTGTCTTTGACCTGAAATGGGCCAGGCAGTAATCGATTGGATACGGTTGTCTTCCGAACGAAAGAACAGCCTCCAGGAAGAAAGGCTCAACTTGGTGATAGGCACAAATGAATCGGAATACTTCAGGAGAGCAATTCATTGGCGATCTAGAGTCGTTTGACCCGATAAAGCTGAAGGCCATCGTTAGCACTCTCTTTTGCTCAAGGATGTTTGACTAAGACTTACACATGGCGGATATGAGGGTCTTTCTCAGATCGAATAAAATGCTTGCGAATCGCATCAGGCTTAGAAAGTGACAGAATATCCTCTGGGAATTCTGAGAAGCGTAAGCGGATGTCTAAAACTCATCGAGGCTCACAGACTATTGCGTAGTCCTGTCTCCCATACGTCCAACTTCGCGCCAGGTGTATTGAAAAGAGTCGGTACCCTTTCCGGGTCACTGAACGGACTCCAGAGCCTCTCGGCCTCGAGAAAATCCAAAGGTTCTCGTTCGTCGGCCTGCGGCATGATGTATTGGCCTGATTCTGACCAAATCCCCACCAATTGGTCATGGGGGTCATGCTGCTGCATGGCGCTAGGCGGGATCTGCACCTGTGTCGACATTTTCCCAGTTTGGAGCTGACGGTCACTGAAAACCCGCCCGCCAAACCCGTCTGATACTGTAAGATTTCAAACGGAAAGCGTAGTTGTTCATTTGGCTGCCTGCAACATCTGGGGGGAACAAGTTTTTATCTTTAGGTATGGACACGAATGTAGGCCAATATCAACGAGGCTTCTCACTCTGCTGGCCTCGGTACTTTTTGGCCCTCACTCGTAGTGGGTGTATTTCCTTCGAGCTTTCGACCACAACAACCCAGAATAGCAGGGCAGACTTCGCCCGAAGTACCTTTACACTGGCATGCCTAAGGCATTAGCTGACACCACCAACTCTATCCCTGCCAACGCCCGACTATCGTAAGCCTAGCCGATATCGTGCAATATGCCTTCATGTTGTAATTCTCGCTGATTTTCACAGCCTGCTAAGGCAGTCTGAGACAAAACCCTCTCTAATCAGACGTTTTCAAGTGTTCAACTTCGCTCTGTGCAGAGTGTCAGAAAAACGTAGAAAACATGAAATTTGATATTGAAGATTGAAGACCTGGCCTAGTACCGGTACATACCGAACTGATGCTTCTAGGAGCCGAAACAACGTAGTCACCATTCTTTGCCTGATAAACGGGAGGCAATCGTTAGAGAAGCTTCTGAAAAACGTCTTGCCGGATGTCTTACTTGGACTGAGCTCTGACCAGCCCCAAACTGGGTGTTGAGCCAACCTTCTAGGTCACTCTGCTTGATTCGGTAGGAAGGAATTGTGGACGTCTCCATGATGAGGCGGAGTCTTTTCCCTGCTTGCGCGTGGTCCTTGTTTTCGGGGAGGTGGGCGCGAGGCAGATTTTCAAGCCAGGCATCATTCAGCTAGACGGTGTGTCGTAATAAATGGAAAAATCGAAAGACCATGGGCATTGGCTTGGCGATACAAAAACGCCAGTCAGTTTACAGAGAGGAGGGTCAACCTAGACGGCTCGGTTTCGTGCTTGTTGAGCCGCATCTGTGTCCGCCTGACCTTCGGTTTCTACAAAAGAGGCAGCTCGCTGCAGGCTGTGGGTTTTCATGCTGTACTACCCAAAATGTTGCGTTGGAGCTGACCAACCGGTGACCTTGAATAAGGGATGAGATGCGCCATCCCCGCCTTGTCTTAATCTACACGCCGATAATCGTCGACTGATGACTTGGTGTGGTTCACTGCAGCACTTTCCACCTTCGTATCTCCAATCACTCATCTCCAGAACCGCCCCCCTGCTTACCGCATATCGGAATCACCACGGGCTATCGTTCCCTACCCAAGGACGCCTCACTGCCGTCTGGATGACTTGCAGCTCAGCCTGCCGCGGCTGCCTTGGTTTCAGTTGCCTCATCGCCTCGTCATCCGTCTGAGCAGCGTGATAACGTCATCCGCAAGATACGCTAACTGCAGGCTTGTGCAATCTCGTTGGCGCCAAGGCAAGGTCAGGTTCCGTACTGACCCTTTATTCCCGAAGACATCTTGAGGAGAAATGACACATTTGGGAGTAAAACTTACCGACTCCATGATTACAGACAGCCTGCAGGACGTACAGGCTCATTCCGAAATTGGAGAGGTTGAAATATGCCATTGATCCTTGTTACTACACCGACCAAACGAAGTCGATTCTCTATCCCTTTCGGTCACATACATAGCATCCAACCCCGACGATCCAAATTATCCCTCTTATTCTCATCGCCATCTCTATTGCTTTTGTCGTATACTTGGCCTCGTCGTTCTTCACTGTCCACCCGGGTCGTGAAATTTGCAGTCGGTGTCGCATACCGATCGCTATGAATCGAAGGAATTCTTGAATCATAGACATCTTAGCTACTAAAAGGATGTTTCAATTTACATCTGACCAGGAACCCGCAAAATTAGTTGAATCCTCTAATTAGCGCACCTTGCTTTCTGTAGCTCAAGCCTCTATCCGCTCTCCAGGATCTGTGTGAAACATCGATAGCCCTTGATCTCTTGAATGAGGCATGCCAGCTCCAGATAGGTTTGAAAGCTTTACGGTATGAGAGAGATGCAATAAGTCGAAGGTACTATGAGAAGCTGGAAAGAACGCTTACACCGCACACCTATCGACATCATGGTAATCATTTAAGAGCACTACAGGCCTCATAAAATCTACGAAAGGGCTCTAGACTCGCAAGTGTGGAAGTTCTCTGGGCGTGGGTTGGTCTGAACGACAGGGCTTCGTGTCTTGGCAATAAAATCCATACCAAATGACTTTTGCTATGCGGGCTGATACTGGTAATAGGACAACGGTAGTAATAAGTACGAAGACTGCGAAGATAACGGCGATAATGATAACGACAATAAGGATAGTAAGGATGATAATTAAAGGAAGAATGACAAGGCGTCATTTTTCAATACAGCCCACAAGTCATAGTCTGCCCGGTAAGCAATCTGTGAAATTATCTGTCCTGATGGCGGAACTCTATTAATTATCGGTTGGAAATGGACGATATAGAAATTTCAGCTTCGAACGTTTCCACGCCGCGTGTATCTACATCTCCCGGACGAAAGATTCCACTACTATCACAGGCATTTTATACGCACGACTAAACAATACAATATAGATGGCCTCTGTCGTCCTGATGCTGTCTCGTCTCTGCCAACGTTTAGTAAGGTTGACGTCGGCAAGCCCTGACTCCTAAGCCTCTTGATAACACGCGACGGGGCCTTCGTTGAAGCATATTGGCCAAATAGTTCATTAACAGGACTGGAATTGAAGCACTTGCTTTTGCATGATCCAAGGCAAAGGTAATTAGTCGTAATCAGGGCTAGGATAGGTCGTCGTCTCATCAAAACTTCGTTCTCAATACCCTGCTCCCAAGAGCTAGGTTGCTCTCTCGTTGGGCATAACGGGTGATGGCCCTCCGTAGGCAACGTCATGTTTGCCGCTCGTAGGACTGATGCTGGAGTTGGGATACTGCAACTCGGCTCCATTTCCAAGTTCAGCAGGCGGTAATGCAGGTGAGGTAGCTGTCATCGTCGGCGATGACACCTGCGTATTGCCCCAGCCGCCATACATCGGCCCCTGATGAGCTTGACCATGGTGATACGCCATTGACATTCCTGCCCCTGGAGCAAGTGCGGAGGCGTGTCTCTTCCTGGAATACGTCCGCCGGCGACGGATGAAACAGAAGCATCCCGCCAGCACTAGCATGAGAGCCACGCCACAACCAACCGCAATGCCTGCTATGGCCCCCTTGCTCAGCCCAGAAGATGGAGTGCTAGGGTTTGACGAAGAGGAGGTAGCGAAGCTGACAGGGCGCGTTGGCGTTCTAGTTGCCGGCGTCGCCTTGCGTGTCATGAGGACGGAGAGGTCTGGGGCATCGAAGCCGCTGGTCGGCGCCGTCCGTGTCGCGCCGCCGCCGTCACGGCCACCTACAGCTGTCAAAATGTCTGTGGGTACAGCGTAAGTGGTCAGACTAGGCAGGTAACGCAGCCAGATAGCATTCTCATCGTTATCTTGCCCTAGGTTCATGTTGTGTGTGCCCCAGACATTGTCAGCATCGCATGAGTAAGTTGTGTCGTTGGAATAGGAACCTCCAATGACAAGCATTTGTGAGTTATCGACCACGTTGCAGCTCATCATGCTTTTGGGGAATTCCCCCGTGACGTTGCTATTCGCCGGGTATGGACCTCGGATCCACTGAAAGCTGGGGATGGTGAGGATGTAGATATCGTCGTATCCTGTAGTGTCTGGAGGGAACCCTGCGCCGCCGAAGATGTAACTGGGATGAGGTCAGTTTCAGGTCCAATAGCCTTTCTGAAGGCATGGACTTACATGTTGTAGCTGGACTGGTCTTGGGCCCAGGTCGCACCGCCACAGAAACGCCTCCGTATTTCGGGAGTACGACCGGAAGTTTTCTGCGTGTACCACTTCGTATTCGCGACGTCGTACAGAAAGATCTCATCCATGGGTTGTGGTGTCAGGGTCCCATTGCCGTCCAGGTCTTGACAGCCACCGAAGTAGACCAGCATTCCAGCATCTCCGATTGGAATGAAGACCATTACGCCTTCCGCCCTGCCGACGTTGTCGGGGCCTGCGACGCTATTCCAAGAGTTCTTGTCCATGTCGTACTTTACAAGTCTGCTCGTGGCCTTCGGCGGACCTGTCCATCCTGGAACAGATGCGTTGCTCTGCCACCCCCCGTAGTAATACGCCTCTCCTCTTGATGAGATCGAGACTCCGGCGCCATAACTAGCTGCATTGGCGTTTCCAGCGCCAGTGGGAGACCCAAGTGACGCCCAATTGTTGTAGAGGATATCGTAGCTGTAGAGAACGAAGGCGGCCGGTGGCTCCTCGTAGTATTCACCCCCGTAAAGGAACAATCGCTTGTTCACTGAGTCTTCCCATAGAATGCCGCCGCTTACACTGGGTATCGTCGTATTCTTGGAAAGGCCGTCGTGGAGCTGGGGCATTCCCAACGTTGAAGGTACGTCATCGAGGTCATTGTACGCGAGTAAGGTATCTGCTTTCTTGTTACAACCTGTTCAATCAACTGCGTAGCCAGGTGTGAGCCCAGAAACCTACTGCTGAAATTTCGAGATGATGATGAGAAGGGTTTGTAGTTGATCAGGCCCCCGTCAATGTATAACCTACGGTCCACGACCGCCGACTGGTGCCCCCATCTCCGACAGAAGTCCCGGACAGGATCATTTTGCGCAACTGAGGTCCCAATAATGCACCACGCGAGTAGCAGGATAATGTCTCGTGACGCTGGCCATAAGAGGTTCATGATGTCGCATTCAAAAGTCAGCAACGAGTCTCGTTCGGGAACCGTTCCGTCACTAGTGTCTCAGTTGATGAGTGGATAGCCAGACTTTAAATAAGTGCAAATTTTGCACAAGGCAGGCTGAACTGCAGGTGAGCAATCCCTCTGACTGTTGATAACGAATACTCGCCGCACGTAATTTTAATGGGTGACATGGCTTGCATAACTCCTCAGCCGGCCTGAAGTGAGCGACCCGAATGGTCCAACTTGCCCGAGCACAGAATTCTACCCAACAGCGTTCGCTGTTGGCTCGGTAGAAACTCGCCCAGCTGGCGAATCCCGTTGCGGACGCTGTCAGCCGCAGTGGTAGCAGATGGCTACGCTGACTGCACCAGACCGGGATGTATCTAGGCCGGTGTAACTTGGAACGATGTGTGGTATAAATACAAAGAGGAGACGGCAGAGTCGTTCTCTGTTTTGACACATAGAACAGCCTGCTCGCACTGTTCAAAGCCGGCTGCGTAACACACAGTTGACGGGGAATGAACTGAGTCTGAACCAGACAATCCGTAGGCGTATTTCTGTGAAATTCCAATTCATTGCTCAAATGTGTATCAACCTCACTCGTACACTTTCCTTCCTCTCCTCACCTTATAGCGCAAGTACAGCGACAAATGTACACGACGCACCTAGCTGTACGAAGGCGGGGCTGAAATCTGTATTCTCCGGTATACGGGGGCCCCTAGTCTTGTATTCTTCCCTTTCCGCCCGAGCCATGCATGAGATTCCGGATGGCCAACAAAGCCTGCGAGGTAAGACGGCAGAAGTCGTCTGACAGGCTTGAATCCTGCAGGATGCCACGGCGCTAGTCACCAACATTTGACAGCCACTGGAAAGGCATTCCAAGCGACCAGGCTTTGGCTTAGTAGTGGTAATTGGACTGAAGTCAACACGAGGGGGTCCATTACCGCAAGTTCAGAATTCTTATCCAGGCGACGATCGCGGCAATCAATGGTCTGCCCCATTATTGACCTGGTTGGATGCATGGCATCATCAAGTGGTCTGGGGGATTGGGGGGAGCAAACAGGTTCTACTCAGAGTATGCCTCATGCCACCAGAAAGTGATAATATGACGGCATTATCTGAAATATCATAACTACACAGTGACCATACAATGCCTCAGTCTTGTTGGTCATTCCGCTCGGTTGCGGAACGAAAAGATCATTCTTTTGGATGGAGGGGCTGACCTTGGCTTAGTTCTCGCTATCGCACGAATGACTGTACTCTTGGTATCGGCGGAACTCGAGCATTCGTTCTGGTTTCAGCAAGGCCTATGTAATACATAAGGTATGATATAGACCTTGAAGAAAAGCCCATGGTATCGTAACTTCGAAAGTTCGGGTCAGCCGCCCTTTCTTGGGCACTTACCACAAAGGGGCCGAGCAATTGCTTCTCTCCGCGGGAATGGTCGGAACGCATTCTGCTTGACATATTGTGAAATTCAGTGGCACCTTTCCACTCAAGAAAAACTCCCGGATAACCTTCGCGGTGCATGAGTTCACTCCTGCCCCAGTTACACCGTGGCCTGCCGATTCCTGAATTACAACACCCGAGCCCACATGTTGTTTCTGCAAGGTGAATGCATTGGCCACAGGTGTGGCGGGATCCAAACGCGAAGAAGTGATAAGTAATGGGGCCTCAGGGGCATTCGGATCACTGGCGTTGGCTGCAGGACTACCGAAAGGTCCAGTGAAGGTGTAGGGTGGCCGAATCTTGCGGTCGGCGCACGCGATGACACGGTCACCCCACGCGACGCCGGTTGTTGGAGCTTGTGTGTCGAGTATGCGCACCAAGTCGTCGGAGACTGAGAGTTTGCGATCTGCTACACCGTCAACAGCATCGCTGCAAACAATACCGTATGCTACATCTTCGGACCAGGTATAGGGAGGCGCCTCGTCGTGGGATGCGGTGCCGCCACAAGTGATTTCAGGGGCGTCACCCGATATTATGTCAAGAAATGAAACGTATTCGCCAGTAATTAGGGCTCCGAGGCCAAGGGCAAGTAGCTCAAATCTAGCGGTTTGGTAGATTAGAGTCAAGATGAGAAGCCGAACAGCAGGTGATGTAATCAAATCAATTTTGCCGCCGTGTACCACTGAGATTGGGCGGAGGTCGAGAGCGTTGAGAAACGTGTCAATACGGCTCTTTATATCGGCAGCTTCCTTGTCTGATGACAATCGAATTGGACAGCCGTCGCCAGAGTCATAGCAAATTTGGTAGAAATACTGAAGAACGATCTCGGCATCGTTGAGATTTTTCTGCCAAGTCTTGAAGACAGTTAGATGATATGTAGCAGAGTTCGGAAATTTCTAGGAATGACTTACAACTTTCGTGTAATCCTCGGCATCCACGATTCCGTCGACCATGATTCGTCCCACCCGCTCAGGGAACATGGAAGCGAATGTGTTTCCCAGGAAAGATCCATACGATATGCCGATGTACTGCAGTCTGGGCTTCGGAGTATCCGCCGGTTTTGTTAAGTTGCGGTTGTGCCAGCGAAGGTCGTCGATACGGTCGATAATCTCAACCATATCTCTAGCAACTGACGCGGTATTGAGGTGACTCCAAATACCATCGACGCCATCAACCTCACAAAGCTCACTTTTTCCTGAAGCAGATGCATAGTGATAGTTGAGAGCATTCAAATCCTCCGTGATAGGACTGAGACCTGTGTTGCGCTCTTGGTCTAGCTTCCGAGAGAGTTCATCGCCTTTGTAGCAATCCCCATGAGGTGTAGTCAGATTCACACCCCGAGGGTCGAAGCCAATAATCTCATAGTTGCGTTCACCAGCCAAAAGGCTCTGGAACCTGCTACCTGAACGAAGCAGCAAGTCTGTGCCAGAATCTCCGGGGCCTCCAGGGTTGATCAGGACACTTCCACCGAATGTTTTGTCGCCCTCGGAAACTGTGGCCGGAAGCTTTATTATGGCGACAGCAACCGTCGTGTTTGTCTTCAAGTTCGGGTTGGGCCAGTCAAGCGGAACTTGCAGTCGAGCGCATTGAAAGCTTCCGTAACAGTCGTAATACTTCAGCTCTTTCGAAGGTGGGGTTGAAACCCAGCTGAAATCCGTAGAATTCGAACTGGTGTCAAAGGCAGTCTGGCCGAGGGCCGCGAATGCTCCAATTAGAGTGAATTGAAGTTTCATCTCAATATTTTCTCCGTCGTGCAATTCGAACACGAGCATAGAACAAAGTGTAATTGAATTGTCACAAGAAAGCCCTGTTAGCCTGGCGACGTTTTATTCTAAGCATTGAATCATGTTTGTATGGAGGGTCTGACGGAATCACTTCCATGTCGATGCGCACAGTAAGCCGCCGCTGAACAGTTAATGAGTCTCATTAATGTGGCAGCGATGAAAAGAAGTCTGAATACCAGTTTCTGTTACCGCATCACGAACACCTACGCCGCATGACTACTTCACGATACCCCACTGTGCAGTAATTTGACAGGCCAATCGCATCTAAGTTGGATTTAAGGACGAATCCTACTGGCTGATTGTCATGCCATCACAATGCGTGGCTGCTGACTGCGAGCTGAACCGCAGCTACGCGTAGCTGCTGCCGCGTCTTCGGATCCTACGGCAAAGGTACCCTTGAGGACTAATAGGCTATTACGCAGTGGGCGTGGATGAATTATTGGTTCATGTAGGCTTACGGGAGAAATTGAAGGAACGTACATGTCGTTGTCCAGGCTTAGAGGGCTGAATGACGGAATGGCGCCGTACCAAAGCTCTGTCGGATGAATGTTACATCTGTTGTGCCTTACCTAGCCAATGTTGTGAAACCTGGTATCAACTTTCTTGACTTTGCGTCATCTAATATCGTGGCTTCGCTCTTCGCGCCTTGTCGTGAAGGCGATGCAAACGCGCGAGAGTCCCACGGCATATGTGAATGAACGAAAAGGTCGACTAAGGGGGCCACAAGACTAGGGACAGCGGGCATCACATTAAATGAATGAAGGCTGGCCAGCAGATATGGTCACACAAGTTCTTCAGGAAAAGTTGTTTATTAAGCAAGACATACTCATGTTGCGAACTCATGTGCAAGTAAAGCCCTCTACTGAAGTGACGTCTCTGCATCGATATTTCGTAACGGCGTCGCCCGTAGTGGTGTTGGTCAAGCCGACATTTTCGATGGTGATATTGTCACAGCCCCCAGCCGCTTTGCTGCAATCCATATCTGCGACGTAACTTGATGCTCCATCGCCGACCCAGCCGCGAATCGTCATGTTGGATATCTTGAACTTGCTGCTCTCACAGTCTCCTTTTTCACCGCTGTAGCTTGTGCATTGGCCGATGACGAATGGCACTTGTTGTGTCTGAGTCAAGTTGAAGTCACTCAATGCTATAGAGATATCAACATCTCGAGCTTCAATCATACAGAAGTTTGAACACTCACTTGCATTCCGAAGGTCTGTCAAAGATTCATGTCAGCCTACGACCTCCTTCGAGCGGGGTGGAAAGACTTACACCCGATACCTCCGCCGCCCCCGTTAGGTGGGTACGACACCTGATCACCGGTCCAAGTCTTGACATAGGCACCATATCGAGTCTTGAGCCCCTTGATTCTGCGGACAGTAATATTCTCAACTCTTTCGAACACACCCTTGTACTGCCCAAGACTTCCAAATGCGATTCCGAGGGAGCGGTCGAGGGTCGACTCCTCGATCAAGATGTTGGTGGAATTACCCTTCAGGGCAATGGCATCATCGCCATTCCGAATGTACATGTTGCGAAACGTGATGTGATCCGAGTTAATCGTGTCTGCTCCGTCGGTGTTCCTGGCAGGGTAGCCATTGCTAGATGTACTGTTGATGTAGATACCATCAAAGAGGACGTTCTTTGACCACATGATTGTCATGGTCCACATTTGACTCTGAACCATTCGGACGTTGCGAACCGTCATGTCCGTGGCTTTCCAAATGGCCAAAGCGTGAGGGCGATCTGGGTAGTTCGACTGGCCTTTAACCAAGTTGTACCTAGAACGCACATTAGTCTGATTGCATATTATTGAGCTGCGGGTAAACCACTTGCCAGACTTGGCCATTGCCGTCCAAAGTTCCATAGCCGAAACCATCTATGGTGACATTCTTGCCGCCTAGGAACCAAGCTGCAGAACCATTCTGGAAACCAGTCGGTTGAGGGTGGCTCACCCAGTAGTCGGTGTCGTTGCTCCACTTTCAGCTGCTTGTCAGCTACACAAAGACTATGGAGTTGACGATGTGAGGGACTCTACCAGCAAAGTGCCATGTATCTCAATTTGGGTATCTTCCAAGTCCGTGGTTGTCATCATTTGGTTGACGTGATATGTCGTATTCGAGAACACGATCCGACGACCTTTGCGGCATTCCTTGAATGCAGCTAAGATGGCTGGCGAATCATCGGTGCCATTATTGTTCGCGGGGACTGTGCAGGTGTAGATAGCTCGAGGGCCGACGCCATGCGCGGTCAAGTCTGCCACAGCCAGTAAGCCCCATAGGAGACATATAAGAAAAGAAAGTTTGAGAGTTTGAGACATGTCTGTACACAGCAATATGATTGCAGGTGCTACAAACACTAACTCTTGGCCTGAGATGATTCATATTTATCTAGAAGCTGCCGATGATGGTCAATACAGCATTGCACAGTCTAAAACTCGGGATATCTCTATACGAGAGGAACGAAGACTCGTCGTCGTTTCTCGCGAAGGTTTTAGTGATGTCTTTGACTATGGAACAATATGGCGTGCACTTTTGCATGCTATTTGACGCACACAATGAGTGGTGATTGCTGAGTGGTGGAATCCAGTAGGCTCGGGACAAATCAAGCGCAGGAACCAGCCCGATGTCCATTGACAAATCCGAATTAGGATTTGGGAGAAGTTCCATTTGCCCGGTTTGTTCCCGAGTGACCCTGAAGATGATTATCCCACCGGAGTTCCTCTTTTTTCCGTCTTCTACGGATAGCGGCAACCAAACCATTTGGGGTAGTGCTGTAATCGGATAGACCCGATCGATGGCCAAGGCAACTTTCGCCTAAATGCGGGGTTTAACGAAGCTGCCCGACATCCACGGCCGTGGCTCGGGGAACTTGGCACGGCTGGGCATCATTGGCGATGAACATTCATGACAAAGCCCATGGAACAAACAATCTGTCGGCGACTTTGAGCCTATCCCTTCCGCCCATGAGCGGACTCCAGCACAAGCTCACGTGTGCTTTCGTCGAAGCACTGGGATCCTATTCACTATTGGACAGCCCACACTTTCTTTAACAATTCCATCATACGTTATACAGGCTTCTTCGCAAGCATGTTGCTCGGCTGTTTCAGGTCACATTTCACAGTAGCATTCACTACTACTCAGCATGTCGTATGAGGTATAGACTTGGATTGGCTGGGAGGCTATATCACTGGTGAAGTAAGTACACTCTATTAACTCTATACACACTCTACAGGATATATATATAGGAAATTTTAAACCCAAGCCACATCACCCTGGCGTCATAAACGGTACACCCACAAACTCTACAGTCTCGGCAACTTAAGAGCAAGTGCCGAAAAGGGGCTGGCAGCCAGTACCGCAGTGAGCAGTAGTGGTGCCGCAGAAGCCGTACTCAGAGCAGCAAGTGCTCTCGGGGCAGGTGTAGGCGTTGGCACCACCGCAGGAGCTGTCAGGGCTGACGCCACCAGTTCCGGTTTGGGTGGCAGCGGGAGCGCTGGCAGTGGTGGTGACGGAGCCGGAGGGAGCAGGGGCAGCGGCACCGCAGACACCGAAGAGGGGCTGGCAGCCGGTTCCGCAGTAAGCCTGGGAAGAACCGCAGAAGCCGTACTCGGAGCAGCAGGCACCAGCCTCGCAGACGTAGCCCTCAGAGCCACCGCAAGCACCGTCGGGGCCGATGACACCGGTGGGGGTAGCAGTGCTGGTGATGGAGACGACGATCTTGGAGGCGGTGGCGGTAGGAGTAGAGGTGCGCTTGGTCTTGTACCAGTTGGCCTCGGGGTCACCAAGGCACTCACCGACGGTGACGGCGTTCAGGTTGTTCTCCTTGATGATGCGGAGGAACTCGGGGACAAGGTACTCGGCGGTGTTCTGGTGAACCTATTTTGATGTTAGTGATGAGCGTTGATGAGAGGCGTGAGATTGTGCTTACCTCGTGGGCCAGAGCGATGGAGCCACCCTTCTTGAGGCCCTCCTCGAAGATGCCAACACTGGTCAGGTTGCCGAGAGGGGCGTTGTTGGCGTAGTCGAGGGAGTCGACATCGGCGTGGATGACGTGGTACTCAAGAGCCTTGAGGATAGACAGGGTGTTGTCGTTCCAGCTGAAGTAAGGAGGGCGCATGTACGTGGGGTACTTTCCGATGATGTTGATCAGAGCGTCCTCGAGGGTGGTCATCTCAGGGATGATGTCGGCATCGCCAAGGGTAGCGAGGTCAGGGTGGCTGTAGGTGTGAGAGCCAATCTGGTGGCCGTCGGCGATCATACGCTTGACAACGTCCTGCTCCTCGTTGATGTTGCCGAAGTTCTCGCCGTTGACGAAGAAGGTGGCCTTGGCACCAGCCTCAGCGAGGAGGTCGAGGACGTGGTTGGTGTAAGTGAACGGGCCATCGTCGAAGGTGAGAGCGAAGTCACCAGGAACGGTGCACTTGGTGATGGCGACACCGTAAGGGATAGTGGTAGCGGGAGCAGTAGAGCTAGGAATAGGGGCGGAAGCGTTGTTGCTCGCAACGGGGAGGGTGGCGCTGGCAATGGGCTCGGTGGGAAGAGCAACACCGGGGACGGTGGTGAAAGACGGGGCAACAGAGGGGGTGGAAGTGTTCATGGGGAAGGGGATGTACGGAGCAGAAGAAGCCGCCTCAGCAGCCTTGCTCGGGTACGAAGGGACGTTGCCGCCGTTGCCACCCGGGTTGGAAGGCTTGCCGGGGTAAGAGGGGTAGGAAGGGTAGGAGGGAGTGTTGCCGGTGCCGCCGGGGGTGGAGGGAGTAGAAACACCGGGAGCGGAGGGCTGCTCGGGGTAAGAGGGAGAAGCGTTTCCACCCTTGCTGGGAGTGTCGTTGCCCTTGACGGGGTAGTCACCACCCTTGGAGGGAGTGCCGTTGTTTCCAGAGTTGCCAGAGCCAGAGCCGGAGCCAGAGCCAGAGCCGTAACCGGTGTTGGAAGACTCACCGCCGGTAGAGGCCTTGCTGGGAGAAGAGGGTGTCTCGCCGGCGTTGGTAGGCACAACCGGGTAGGAAGGAGTCTCGTTGCCCGGGTTGACAGGCTTTCCGGGGTAAGATCCAGGGTTGCCGCCAGTGCCAGGGCGAGAAGGAACTCCAGGAACGGTGGTGTTCACGGGGAAAGGAGCACTGGGGAAGTGAACAGAGGTGGTAGGCTGCGTCTCGGGGGCGTCCTCCTCGCAGAAGGTCTCGTTCGAAGTCTGACGGCGGAAGGGGGAGGCAGTGGCTCCGGCCACGAGGAGAGTGGCAGCAACAGTCTTGTAATGCATGGTTGGTAAAAAAGAATGACTATTTAGATATTATAAAGAATGACTTGGTTGAGATAACGAATGACTCTGCCAAACAACACAGCGACTGACAGTTGACTAGTAAAGAACAAGAGGAAGTCCCAAACTGGACGTCGCGGCATGCGTGCTCCCATATATCCCATCGACTTTGCCAAGTCTGCATGGCCCCCTGATGCGTGAAAGTGAAGGTTAGCGCCTCCATCACGTTCATCCCGTTTTAATTGCCAAGATTCGCAGCCAAGGATTGGAGTCCCAAGTGACAAAACAAGGCCGAGTCATGCCCAGGAACCCTCGCGAGGCGCATCCAGCCTGCTGTGCCTGGCAGCGGAAAAGCAAAGAAACCTGGCTAGCTCAGCTTGGCATCTGCAGAGTTGCCCAGCTGGCTGGGAAATGGAAAGGTCAAAACCTCCGTGTCACAGTGTCTCGCTGCATGGGCAGGAGATAAGATGCAAGCGCCGAGGATAGCTGGTCCATGCACCTTGGGGGAGAGGAAATACGGATAGAGAGCAGAGATTGTCGCTTCTGTTGGTGACGATGTTGGCCTTGGCAGCTCGTAGTGCGTCGACGGGCGCACAACAGACGGACTATTCCTCCGCACGAAGTTGCCAAGACCCTCAATGCCAAATCAAGGCGGGTCTCTTCTTTAAAAGAAACCCAGGTGATGGCATGTCGTTGTGCGACGTTTTTCTGGTCTCCGCCGGTTAGACTTTTCAAGTTGTTCTTGGTCAATTTGGTGAGCCTCAATCCAGCCAATCGAGTTGAGCATGACTCGGAAAACGCCCACTTCTAGGTCCTTATTAACTAGCTTAATGCTACGCTTGCAGCGCCCGAGCCGTCCGGCACTTCGCCGCCTCTTCCCACCAAGATGCGCCTACCGCAACACCAACGGGCAAGTCAAACAGCCCGATGCTCAAGCGAGACGGACTGGCTGCCCCCTGTGACACCGCGCGCGGAGTCCTCCACGCGCCATCTACGAGAGATGAAAGCCATGGCCTCGTTCGTGGTCCAGAGGTTAAAACAACGGGGCTGATGGCGACGCCCCTTTGGGGCTGGAGATTCATCCAATATTTCACAATATCGGCGACGGCGATCCTCACCGTGAAGGTTTTTGATTGCGTTTGTTCCTGATCATGTCATGTTGGAACACAGTTCCAACGGAGGCGACATTACAGAGTACAGTGTGAAGGATTTGGTTGCGGGGGGCTCTATCAGAAAATCCTACTGCAGTAAACCAAAGCACGAAAATCATTTCGCGGGGGCCAACTCCGGGCGCACGCCAAAGGCACAGCTGAAGCAGTCATCAGGGGCTGCAAGACATGACCAACAAATCGCCGATGGTGCACCTGCAGGGGTTGCTGGGCTGGCCGAAAACGAGGCCTTCGGGGTTCGACAGGGATTGGCTGCTTGTTTGTTGGAGCAAACAAGTCGATTCGCAAGGCCTCCAGGCGTTCGTCTCCGCCAGCACAGGCGGCCGATCGTGAAGTCCAGAATCCCAAAGACATGGAGTCCTTGTTTATGTCAGCGGGCTGCCTTTTTAAGAGTGGTCATTGCTGCTGCGCAATGCGTTGTCCCGCAAGCAAAGCTCTAGCGAGACGTTGTATTGGAACTTTGGTATTGAAACTCTAGAAGGAGTTGGTTTCGCTCTTCCGAGAGTCTCGGGACCGTCTTGAAGAGGCGGTGACACATCTGAGATAACTTCGCTTTTTCATGTCAGCCTTAGAAGCCTCTGGAGAAGAAATATTCACCCAACCGTTGGTTGATTCGTTGCCCCTTTATGTCATTTCTCTCTCCTGGCTAGCGTCTTCCTGCATCTGTCTCGCCTTCTTGGCGCATAGGGTCTCACACCACGGTCAAGTGGGGCTGGGCTGCGCAAACTGAACTGCTCAATGCACCAACTGGCTTGGCAGATGAGTCCGTCCAGACGGCCGGAATCCTTCAGTGAGGCCAACATAAGAACCATGTGAATTCTGCATCATAGCTGAAGAGCCAAACATTTTGTAAGACTGTGCGGTTGGCTTCTGATATCGTTCCTTGAAGTCCTGCGATGCATGGATCACTTTGCTATGAGCGATTTCAAGACCATGGGGGCCAGCCTTTGGCGGCCAGAAGGCTGGCCCCCCTGAATCCTGGCGGTATCGACGAATTGGTTGACGAAAGAGGCTGAACTTCCAATCTTACCCGCATGAGGCACAGCGCAACTAGAGCAACAATGGCGTTGAACAGCATTCGTTCCTGCACAGTACTTCCGCCCGAGATGCGCTTGTAGGGGGCTTCGCGCCTAGAACATTTTCCAGGCCGCACGGCACGGTGGTCCAGTTGAATTGAACGCTGCCCAAGAGCCATGAATGCTGAGTGCAAATGTGTACGTATGTCGACTGATAGGGTATTATTCGAAGAAATTTAGTAAGACACGTTGCTGCTTCGCAAAGGCTTATCTTCGGTGGTCATTGGAGTAGGCAGGTGTATGGCTTTCTTCCAACATCATTCTCTGCACACTTCACAAAGCGAGAATTGCCATGCTTTCTTCTGTGCAGCTGGCGCCAACTGCAGTCAACATTAGATGACAATCTCCCAGCGCCCAACTCGACTGCAAAAGTAAAAACATAATAACCTAGGTTCCTAATAACTCTATTCTTTTTATAGAGGCCCGAATTGATAGTGACCACTTGAAGGAGAATTTATGGCAAATCCTTGGAATCAATCGTGGAAGCAATCGGACTGAATTACTCATCCTGATCTAGCGAAGAAGAAGCGCTACCGAGCCTCTTTAACGCCCACTAAAAGGTCTCAGGTAATCATGCCTGCGCCACACAGCGGACCTTATGTCCTCCGGTATCCGCGCATAGCCCAGCCGTGATTACGTTTCTCGTTCAAACCACTGTCTGCAGCCTATCGTTATCGAACCTCACAGACAATAACCTCTCCGGAGACCGAAGACCGGACTCCGTGTCCGGTGGTCATGCCATATTCCGATCCTGCCGAGTCCCGGTTCCTGTCCCCACTAGACCGATCCGATGCCATGCGGGCAGCTTGATCGGCGACGCGTCGGGCACCGTTGCGCCCCTTGCAAAAAGTCGCATATTAAGGTAAGCTGTCGATCGAGTCTTTGATTGATCGAAAGTCGAGAGGATGCTAACACTCTCAGTGCGATGGAGCCCATCCGTGTTCAAGTTGCGTCACCCGGGGCATCGAGTGCGCGGCCTCCATGGCCGCTTCGAGCTTCCATTTCGTGAATCAGCGTGAACTCTCACGAGTCCCAAGAGTATTGGTCCAGGACTCATGGCGCTACATAAGCACGTACTTTCAGGCCATGGGCTCTCTCACTCAAGCGTCCGTGCTGAGGAGTGCTGCTGTGACGGCCATGTCTCATCAAGATGAGAACGTCAGCCGCACCTTATCCATCATCGGAGCTTTGTATGCCTGTCGAAACCCTCAAATACTGCGCATCAACGCCAAAGAGAAACGAAACGTCATGGATACATGGGTTCGACAAAAGTCTATCATTGACGCGGAGCTGAAGAAACCGGAGATTACAAAGTTCACGGCGATCTTAATGAGCGCTCTCCTGCTTGCAGTTGTTGAGGTTAGTCCATTAGTGACAGATGTGCCTCGTTCGGAAAGCTAACTTGCCAAAGCTCATGTTATGCGAGGCACCTGGCACATTTGAGATGTGGCTCAGAAGGATCTCCAAATTCCTCGATAAGTACAGTAAACGGCGAGCAGTCTCAACATGGACGCCGTTTGAGAAGGATCTGGTCCGACTTTTCAAGTTCCTCGACATCCTCTCGAGCATTGCGAAGAACGATCGACCCGTTGAAACACAGGTTGCCCCCGAGCCATGGCCCGCCCTACCCCTTACAATCGAAGCTGCGGGAGGCTCGGTACCACTACCGGACTCCAGAAAGGTAGACGCCATGCTCTCTGCCATGTGGCAGTGGGCAGATCTACAGCCAAGGTTGGTGAACAATCTCGTTGCCGCTCTAGGCATCTTGCTAATGTGATCAGGGCCCTTGCTTGGGTGTCCAAGACTGAGGAGCAGCGGCTTTTTCTTAAGGAATGGGACGAGGTATCGAAGGAGTCAATCGACTTGAAAGTCCAAGGTCTGAACATTGTATGTGAAGTGTCGGCCTTACAGTCCCGCATGATTGGAAACCTCATGCAACTATCTTCGGACCCACATGATCAAGCATCTGCCAGTATCAGCCCATATTACCACTGGGCTCTCACTGGGCTATCGCATATGTTCCAACAGAATGCGTGGAAGTCACTAAGGTGCGACCTGCCTGTCATGCCCGCCGAAGCACTTCATCAGCAAGCCTTGGCAGCTCTCGGACATGTAGAAATGCTGATCAGCCAACTGGGTCTTGATCTTGCCCTTTACCTACCTTTCGCCGACTTTGTTGGGCGGGAGATGGAGACAGAGCTGGAGAGGCAACGAGTGCTTAAGTTTCTTGATCTCGTTAAGAGTAGAGGTTTTGACGCGGCGGATGAGTATAAGCAACATCTCCTTATCCGATGGGAGCCAAAAGAATCAGGATCTACGCTTGGCAATGCAGCGGAGTTATCAGATGATTGGAACGAGCTGTCGGTAGACGGGCTGTCGGATGGGCTGTCCACCCTGATTTA
Organism: Colletotrichum gloeosporioides; assembly: GCF_011800055.1. NCBI lineage: Eukaryota > Fungi > Ascomycota > Sordariomycetes > Glomerellales > Glomerellaceae > Colletotrichum > Colletotrichum gloeosporioides. Next base: position 454,978 of record NW_025544762.1, on the reverse strand, counting down.
AATACTACACGGAATAGATATTCTCATTTTGTTAAAGGGCAAGTCACTGGTAGCAAGTCTCCTCTTTCAATATCCCCGATTTGTTTAATGTTTCTCGCTAACCTGCGAAATCATGAATGAATATGTCACTTTTGTGAAAGGGCGCTCGTGAGTGTGATATGTGCTGCTTGATAACAAGCCAGTTCAGAACGTCATGGTCACAGACATTGGTAATCAGCAAATCGAACAGACTCTTATAAGTCTCAAGTAGATGTATAAATATGTCGATTTCCTACACTTCGAAAATGTGGCAAGAGCTGATGGTTACAGCCGAAGTAGAGTCAGGTCTATCAGTCGAGGACTGCATGAACACGCAGTAATGGTGTCAGATACAACGGCTTTATTCCCACATGAACTCATCCGTAATTGGACAGGTTCCTCAATACCGCGTCAGCTTGACCTGAAAGGAGGAACCGAGCTATTTCGCCGTCGGGCTGAATCCCATATGCCAATCGATTTAGTTCCAGCATAGTCGGATTGAATTGAACAGCGTGAGTCTCAACGTGGCTCCCTCGTTTATTCCAAGCCAGTTTTACATTGTGCTACGAGAAAGTTTTATCCAGCTAGGAAGCAAGAAGAAAATCATTTGACTTTTCACATTAAAACAGATGACATATTCTCACAACGATATCTTCATCTCCGGACCAACGATCAACCAGCATACTTGCGAAGCTCCATGAACTTTTAAGGTGGCAGTATTTTTCTGCATCACTTATGAGACATACGAAGCCAAGCTTTCGGGCCTCGCCGTATTAACGAACGCCAAGTTCCAAGTTGAAATTCCTTTGCAACATTCTTGAAGATTTGGAGCCTTGAAGGCTGCCTTTTCAACGATGTCTGCGCCTCGATTTGAAATTTCAAAAGTACAGTGCTCCTTAGTTCGTTTCCTCTTGATTCGCAGTCACTGACTTCTTAACACTTCCGTGTGACCTTGCGGTCTGCTGCGGGAGAGGCAGCAGGCCAGGCCCATTCCATCGCGACGTTTTAACCGCTTGTAGCATATTTCTGGCGCAAACTCAAGTCTAAGCCTCCGTCTTCTGATTGAATAGTTTGAGTATGCATTGCCCTCGGCTGGAAAAGTTCCTTGGACGGGCCGTTGAATACGCTTAGCGAGCCAAAGCCCTCCGCTGAGAAACGGGATTCGGGAGCTCCACCCGGCGGAAGACCCACCCGGCGCTAGCGTCGCGACAATATTTCCATTTCGGGAATGATCATCCAAGACCTTAAACGTCAGCTTGGTGCCACCCCGGTCGCTAAAGCCAGGGCAGCCACGAGGTCGCGTCAACCGTCATTGGCATTCGTTGTCTTGTTCCGCTTACCCTGCAAACAGGCAATGGCCAGATTCATGAACAACTTTCTCAGGGCGGGCGTGGGGGAAACCGACTTGCGCGTCGGGAGGCCCGTCCGTTCGTAAACCGGGCGGTGTGAACATTGTACACTTTTGAAAGGCGTGGCAGCGGTTCTTTTGTGATCTTATCTAAACGTCATTTAGGCACCGAGCCTTCCGTATGGCGGCTCCAGGGTTAGGAAACATGCCACGCTTAGCACCTTGTGAACTCCGTCTGACCCAATGAAGGGAGCGTATTATTCGGCTAGATTAGATCTCTCGTGCGTCTGGTGGGAAGCGGCTAGATAGTGGGCCACGTCGGAGGATGTCTAAGCCACTTTTTGCTAATACGTGCAGACGTCGTCGGAACCCCATTCTGGCCGATTCCTGCGGACGACCGGGCACTCGACTCCTGTGGTGTACTTTTTTCCGCACAGAATATCCCTTGACTAGCCGACATTTTATAAGAAGACTTCCCAGCCCTGTCCCATAGCTTTACGATGAAGCCGTCACTACACGTTCAGACATTGCGAGAGGACCTGACCATACGAAAATGTCGAGATTACCTGACGGCTTGATCGCCTTTGGGCCGAATGCCAACTGCACACTTGAGCTTTGCCCAATCGAATGGAGCATCCTGCAATATCGACCCTCAGTACCCGCCAGCGCCATATTCATCTCGCTATTTGCTATTGCCTTGGTAGGCCACGCCATCCATGGAATTAGGTCGAGGACATGGGGCTTCATGGGAAGCATGATAAGTGGCTGCATTTTGGAAATAGTCGGCTACATCGGACGACTTCTGATCTACGACAATCCATTCAACTTTGAAGGATTTCTCATGCAAATCGGTCAGTGTTCACACACATCAGTCTCCATGAGGATCTCATGCTTACGCCACGTCACTACAGTCTGCATCACGGTCGCGCCCGTCTTCTTCTCCGCCGCGATCTATGTTCTGCTCTCCCAAACGTAAATATTCCTGAGCAGCATGAGTGAGACTGGCCCCTTGGCTAACCAATTGCATGACATAGCATCAATCACCTCGATCCCTCGCTATCTCGGGTCAAGCCGAAACTCTTCTACTGGATCTTCATCCCCGCTGATGTCGTCTCGCTGATCCTCCAGGCCGTTGGCGGTGGGTCATCCTCCGTCAGCACCACCAAGGAAGCTGTCGACCGAGGTGTGAACATCTCGTTGGCCGGCCTGGTCTTCCAGGTCTTCTCGCTTGTGGTCTTTGCCATCCTCTTCATGGACTACATGGTCAGATACAACCGCTCGATCGGCCGGTCCAAGATGAACGGAAAGCTCAAGTTCTTCCTGCTTTTCTTGGGTCTCAGCACGTTCTTCATTCTGCTTCGATGCGTCTACCGTATTGTAGAGCTGCATGAGGGTTACTTCAGTCACTGGTTCCGGGATGAAGCCCTGTTCATCGCTTTGGAGTCAGCGTAGGCATATCCCCTTCCCCTTGACTGCTAGACCGCTAATATTATTCAGGGTTATGGTTATTGCCGCATTCTGTTTGAACATCGGACATCCCGGCCTGGTGTTCGGCAAAGGAAAGTCAGCTGCAAATGTTTCTCGCTATGAAGGCGTTGCCATGGAAGAAGCCCGTAAAGGAGAGACTGACAGGAGTCAAGACCCATCACTCAGTCAACCTTCGGAGCTACCCCACCATTGATACGAGTTGTTCAACCATTGACATGGAAATCAAGCGTGTAAATCGTTTCGTATACCAAGTTCCTTTTTAGGTATCGAATAGAAGAATTAATACCAAATTGTTTTCTCAAATGTGTATTCATCAGCGAAAATGACGTCACCAAGATTTTCAAACGAATTCGGAATTTGAGATCCATTACCAATGCACGTTGTCAAAATTTCACTTTTGGAGAATCTCAGTCTATCTTTGATGAGGTAAAACATGTGCTGAGGATGAGTTGCGGAGAGAACAGCAGGTCAGTGTTGTGGCTGAGTCCATCAAGGTATGTTTACCATCAAAAATTTCAGCATCCAACCGTGGAACATGGCAAGGCATAAGGTTTGAGAGTTTTAGAACCTCTTTTTCTTTTTCTTTTTCTTTTTCTTTTTCTTTTTCTGTTCTTTTTTTTCCTTCACACTTATCTCGTTCTTCTGTCCTTATCCCTCTCCCCTCGGAAGTTTCTCCCGCCAGCCACGTTTGAGACAACTGATCAGCCAAAGATAACCCTATATCCTCACCACACGTCACAGTAAAACTATTTCAACAGAATGCAAGAAGTATCAAAATTCTGTATAAGTCCTTATTGGGACCTTGTGACCGGGCCAAGCGTGGCTTGGGTAGGCAAAAGAGAGCAAAATGCCCTTCGAAGTCCCGTCTATCGTATTCCCAGGGAGCTGTTGTTAGAGATCATGGATTGGCTGGATCCTGAAGACGCTTTTATCCTTCGACAAGTATGCGTCCTGTTTCATAGGGCTTTCTCTCATGGTAGCTTCTCCAACCTCCACGACTCGGAACCAGCACAACAGCCCCGATCGATCTCACGACTGCGACGATGGGTATCGGTCATATCAAGACGATCGCCCGTCTCCGCGCCAACGTCATGCAATCCCTTGTTGGCGTTTAGGCGTGAAAGTATCGGAAACGCCGGACAGTTGCAAGTCAGGAGGCTTCTCAAGAAAGACTTGCTTTGTAGTGGATGCCGTTCAAACTGGCCAGCGAATTGCGAATTCATGGAGCTCAAAGAGAGGTATCACGACCAGCCAACGATCTACTGTAGCGCTTGCAACTACAAGCATGCCGCGTACTCATTTCCAACGGGACAAGATCCTGAAAGCCCACGTCGGTGTATCGCTTGGGAAGGCAGAGTGAAGATATGCCCTCACCAAAGTCTGGCGTGGTCTACTCTTATCTACTTGTTTAACACGCCAAGAAGACGAGGCATAGAAACCGTAGTATTAGACTGCACCAGTTGCATGGCGGCCTTTCGAGGAATAGGGGAATCTCCGGTCATACGGCATACGTCGAATTCTGAGGATAATTCCTTGATCTTGACATGGAAGATTCAAGTTTGTGTCGTCGAAAGAGGACGATTCGTAACCAAAGATGCATTACGACAGGCTCTGAGACAACTGGACCAAGCACATGCGGGTCTGATGTGTGGACACATGTTTTTCGAGGACATGATGGAAGCCGTCAGTGCTGATCGGTGTGTCTGTTTTCGGGAGGCTACCAGTGATAGCCGGTGCTATAAACACCCTCTCAACGACGCCGCGTTTGAATGTTGTGCGTGCTCCATGAAACCTACCTCGCGTAAAATAGGAAGATTTTTGGGAGGAATCAGGAGAAACGCCCCTGGACTTCACGGAATCAGATGCCGAGAGTGTTTGGTAGAATATGAGTGGACGACTGAAAATCGCAGGATCTTCATTCGAGCAAAAAGCTTTCTTGCCGAGGACTTGGGGCGGCATTATGGCGCGGAAGCATACTATCCGCGTCTACCCTCTGACGCTTGGTGGTGGGCGAAACATTTGGACCAGACTTCGTGGCAGAGAGACGACAGCCAGAGGCATTTAACGTGGTGTGCAGAAAAGAAATGCCCCATCAACAAACGCTTTTTATGGCTATGACAGCAAATCCTAATAAAACTATGATACACTAGCATTGGCAAACTGGTTTCATTGGGGGATAACCTTCGTAGAACTTCGCATGGAGTATTCTATTTGAATCTCGCTGCAATAGAATACCTCACAGATGTTAATGCTTTTCTAGATGATTGTAGTGAATAGGTACGATTTTAAAGGCGTTGTTGTGGCTATTGCTAGCCGAGGACGCCATCTGGACGAAGAATCGCGTTGCTTGTGTGAAAAGCACCATCTCCGTAAATACAATCACTGTACTTGGCTTAAGCGTATGATAAAGGCAGGCGGCTAGTACTCCATGTGATTCCGGTAAAGAGATAGTCAACAGTACCCCACGTCGGGTCTACGGTCACGGTCGGGGGCATCGGGGCTCTGATGTGGGGCCGAAAATTAGGCTTAGTCATACACCGAAATCGTCGGCCATGTGCAATGGAAGCTCGTCAATCGAGCCCGAAGCTACAAGCACCACCTCCACAAGCTGGCATTCGCGGCCCCATGTCCTCTCATGTCAAACTCTCACGCCTACGCCCACGGGCACTGCACTCGAGAGGCATTGGACAGATACAAATAGCCTACCTCCAAAGGCGATCGCAACATGATTGCAACCACTTCGTGCGGACGGGTACGAGAGACCGATAGCTTTCCACTTGCGCGGGGCACGGCTAACAGATCGCAGAGTCCGCAGAGGCGGCATCTATTACGCCTCCAACCAACAGCTCAGCAAAGACCTTCAAGCTGGCTGTGAAGGACAACATCGCTACCCACGACCTACCCACGACATGCTCCTCCGCCATTCTCTCCTCCCACAAGAGTCCGTACGAGGCCACCATCGTCCGCCAGCTCCGCGAACGAGGCGCACAAGTAGTTGGAAAGACGAACATGGACGAGTTCGGAATGGGATCGCACTCTCTGAACTCAACCCATGGGCCGGTGCTCAACCCGCTGTCTTCGACGCCCACCTCAGCTGGCGGAAGCTCTGGAGGAAGTGCGGTTGCTGTTCAGACAGGCGATGCGGACGTGGCTTTGGGTACGGATACAGGTGGCTCAATTCGTCTCCCAGCGGCGTACTGCGGAGTTGTGGGATACAAGCCGTCGTACGGCATGCTTTCTCGTTGGGGCGTGGTGCCATACGCCAACTCGCTGGATACCGTCGGTCTGCTTGCGCGGGAGGTGGGCATTATTGAGGATATCGTGTTCAGCACTGGCCTAGATGCCGAGCATGATGCCCAAGATCCCACGTCCATTTCCAAGAGCTTCCGAAAGCGCCAACAAGAACAGGAGGCGGACCGCCGCTCACGCCTGAGAATCGGCATTCCTCTCGAGTACAACATCGAAGAACTCGACCCCCACATTCGAGCAGCTTGGACAAATGCAGCAAACCTACTCCAAAAGTCTGGCGTTGACATCGTCCCTGTCTCCTTGCCGTCGACCAAGCACGCCCTTTCAGCGTACTACGTCATCGCTCCCGCAGAAGCGTCGTCCAACCTCGCCAAGTACGACGGCGTCCGCTACGGTACCCGCGGCGACGAGAGTGATGGCGCTGGCGAGGTCCTCTACTCCAAGACCCGCGGCCTCGGCTTTGGTGACGAGGTCAAGCGGCGCATCCTTCTAGGTGCCTACAGCTTGAGCTCCGAAGCTATGGACAATTACTTCATCCAAGCACAGCGCGTAAGGAAGCTTGTGCAGAGGGACTTTGACCGTGTATTCCGGCTAGAGAACCCCCTCTACGACCGACAACAGTTTGATCTGAGCGACATGAAGGATGAAGTTGAGCTTCAGGACAAGCTTGGCCCGTCGCAGGTGGACTTCTTGCTGTGTCCCACGGCACCAACGTTTGCGCCCAGGATCGAGGAGATTAAGCAGCAGACGCCGGTGCAGGTCTACATGAATGATGTCTTCACGGTGCCTGCGAGCTTGGCTGGCTTGCCGGCTATCAGCATCCCGACCAAGGTTGAATCACCAGACGCGAATGCAGATGATAGCCGCAAGGTGGCCGGTCTGCAGCTGATAGGCCAATACTGGGACGACAAACGTCTTCTTGGAGTGGCCAAGAACCTTCTACGTCAGCTTTCTGCTAAAGTATAGACTTGAACAGCAGCTGCAGCATTTGTGCCGTGGAAGAGGCCTGTTATGCTTGTACAATAGAAAAGAAATATACCCACGACATCACGATTGTAATGTTCCAGCAATCTTGTAGTTGAAGCAATTGGTGACTCCATTTGCTGGAGACATTGGGTATCATTTTGTAACTTTTTCCATCTAGGGAGACCGATCTCTGCTCCTTGACCGTGATCTCCTTTCCACGTCCATCGGCTCACCGCTATCTCTCCTGTCCTCAACCACTTCTCCCTCAGAGTCATCAGCGCCGTTCTCTTTTGGACTGCCTTCGCTTGCCTCCCTTCTCTCCTCTTCCTCTGCCTCCTCCAACAGCTCATCAATATCACCAAGCGGACTGATCCTCTCCTCCAGCTCTCCCAAGTCCACCAGATCAACCCTCTTGGGCAATTCCCTGAAACTCGTCGCGCAAACTCTCGTCTTGGTCAACAAATCGTCCACAAACTCGTCCATGTACGTCAAACTTGTCCCGGCGCGCCCCTTCCTCCTCAGCTTCCGCCGATCCTCCAAAAACGGCTCCAGCAGCAGGTACACGTCCTTCGCCTTCCTCGTCATGCGGATGTAGAACACGGCCAGCGCGCGCAGGTACTTGAACTTTTCGCCGCCGAAGCCTAGGTACGTCTCGAGGATCTCGTCCGACGGCGCGAGCTGCAAGAGCTTGAACGCCAGGCACAGGAACGGCGTCGGCTTCTGGGTCACGCCGTAGGTACCGCCGATGAATGTAACGTGCTCGACGACGCGGTCGACGATGTCGGCCTCGTTGACGGCGAAGCACTGCTCTTTGTAGAAGTAGGCGTCGATGATGCGCTCGCGGACGGCCTTCTCCATGATCGTCGCCGGGTTCTCGCCATTGGGGGCCAGGGAGGCGGAGGAGCCGCGCTCGTCGAGGAAGCGTCGCTCGTCGGCGTAGATGGTGTCTGGTTTGCTCATCTTCGCGGCGATCGAAAGAGTGGAAGGGGAGGTTCGATACAACAGGACAATTCACTGAGAAGGTCCACTGGTTGACCCAATTGGAAGGCGCGTCGTTCAATGCACGATAGCTACTGTGCTCAAGTATCGTCGAGCCAAGCTTTCTAGAGCCTTTGCGCGTCGCTGGTCTCGTGGAGTAGATCACGCTCGGTCGATACTGGTGGGGTGGATTCGATGCGACGCAGAAGCTAGCTTGCTAGGCGTGACATCCGCCGTAAGGAAAAAAAGTTGACTGACGTTGGCGGCCAATGACACCCATTGACAGCTGGCTTATCGATAGTTGCCCCGCGAACCAAGTAAACAGCCCACTTCCAAGTTCACACTCCTCCGCCACGTCACATCTGGCGGCGACTGCAGCCAAAGGATCAGGGGAATGCAAACGGCGTCTCTATCTGCTGTTTCAAACGCATGCAGAACATCTTCACATACTCCATCTATATATACAAATTTATCGAATTTATTGTCACCGAAAAGAAAGATCGAGAAAGCACGGCAATCATGGTGCTCCTCTCATCGTCACAAGTCTCCGTTCTCCTCTCCACCGCCATCGGTAACACCCGCCCCGTTCCCGCATTCCAGTCCCGTCCACGAGTGAGCAAACGGCTAACTTCTCAACGCGTCACGCGTATGCGCCCTGCCGCATATGCAAACGCATTCTCTTGCCAACAGTCCTCTCTTGTGGTGCAGCTCTGTTCCTCAGCGGCTATGTGATCCAGCAACGCACGCTGAACCAGCTGCGGGAAGCCATCAAGCCCGACCATGACCCGCGGCCGTCACCCAAGACCTCGTACACCGTGCCCGAGCACCTCAAAAACACACCCGGCAACGCCCTGTACGGAGGCGGAAAGCAGGACCAGATCATTATCGAGGTGAACCCCTCCGTGCCCGAGCAGCAGCAGCAGCAACGCCCGAAGAAGCTCGCCGGACAGAACCAGCAGGGCTGGACGTCGGACCTGTGGAAGAAGATGGTCTCCTCGTCTGAGAAGGACGAGCCGGGCGTGAGCAAGGAAGACCTGGAGAAGATGGATGAGCGGGAAAGGAACATCAAGGGGTGGAAGGTTAAGGACCAGAAGCACCCAGACCCCGACGCCGCCAGCGAGAAGCCCATCAGCCGAGCGGAGAGGAGGAGGCTGATCAAGGAGGAGATCAAGCGCTTGTCGCAGGGCGAGGAGCCGGTCTACTACCAGCGACGACTGTGGTGAACTTTTTTTCGCGATGGATCAAGGTTTCCTCAGTATATACGGACCTACGGCGTTATCTGATTTCTGGGATGCAGTTAATGAAGGGATGTTTACGATATCAGTAGGTACATCATGTACACACAATGTAGATAGTACGGGACGGCCTCGGGCAGACGCAAACGAGAAAAGCGTTGTTTGTTGTGTATGACGCGGACTGGAAATATCATTCCACAGCTTTGTATTCATGCGTATGAACCGAGTGAGGGTAAACGATGCTCTCGTCGATAAAAGAGGCCATGCTATCGATGATGTGTGCTGCCCTTTCCCCACGACAGCAAAAATAAAGCCGGAATCATGCATTTCGTCAGCGCGGTGAATTCGTCATGATTCGTCTCCTCCATGATAAGCCCTCAAACGCCGTGTCCATGCCCCAGTAAAACAATAAGATGAAACTAAAAATAAAGCCACTGTTCACTAACGCCATGCCCGTCGTGCCATCTAAGCATGCCTAGTGGCGGCATCCTGGAAAGCTTCCCGCTGCATCCTCTCAAGCTCCTCGAGGGAAAGCTGGCTGTTGGCGAACTTGTTTGCCTTCTTCTCGCGTCCCTGCAGAAGATGTGTCAGCCCCGACTGGTGTCACGGGTCGGAGGTGGAGGGGCTGGCTAAGATTGGGAACGTACCTTTTGGACTTCTTTATGCTCCGCCGCCGCCTCGAGTACGGCGGGAACGTAGTCTGAGAAGCCCAGCTGCTCGAGGGCCTTGGTGATGTGGTCGCAGGCGATGGTCTTCTTGGCCTCCTTTTCGGAGATTTCGTTGGCCTCGGAGGAGATGAGGGTGATGAACTCGACGCAGCACTCGATGAGCAGGTCGCGGGCTTCCTTTGAGAAGGCGATGCCTACGGAGGGCGGGAGGATCTCTGTTACGATCTTTTGGACGGTTGCTGCAGGTCGTTAGTTATGGTCATGGTGAGAGACGGGATGAGAGGCCTACCCTTTGGCAGAGACAAGTCATCGTTGCCTGTGGTGCTATGTCAGCATTATGTCTTGCAGAGATCAGGCTGTGCGTGGGCGAGGAGAGAAAGGGCATCCACGAGGCCATCCAGGTCTTTCCAGAAAACGCCCTGGCGCATCTAAATCGTATGAGAGGAGCATCCGTGCCGCTCTCGGGCAGCATCGTGTACATGCAGTACAGGTGTCTTATACGAGACAGCTGTGATGAGGGAAGATAGAATGGAAGCCTAGTTGCGATGATGCAGTCGAGGAAATGAGGAGCGGCAGCAGTGAATGTGCCCGATAAGGACAGCCGTCGGGGGTGATGGGGAAGCGAGTGAGAGATATGTATCTGAACAAATCTGAGAGTCACTTACCGGCGATATCGTGGTCGGACATGGCGCAGGATGAACTGAGAGGAATGCGATATGGGTTGAGATGTTGCGGTGACGTATTCGAAAAGAGAGAGAGAGGGTGCGGAAACCGACTAGATCCCAGCCGGATGGTTTCAACGTAGGCCGTCTTGAAGGACCTGGCTATGCAGTTCGTGCCCGAGAGCTGAGACCGGTCTATAGACTTATATCGGAGATGGTTGGCGGTGAAAAACACGGGAGCGGAGCGGGCATGTGAAGCAGACGCGGGACAGTGTGGCTCGCTCATCGGGCGGCTGCTAGTGGTGGGGTCTTTTATGCTATTTGGATGCGGGACACCAACTGCATTTGAACCCTCCCCGCGCCCAGGCCTCAGCTGTTGCCTCTTTTTTTGGGCTGTCCACTCAATGCGCGCGAGCCAGAATGAGTGTGGTGCACGACTTTTTTTTGTGCCCACCCATGGATCCACCTTGACCTGCCCACCTGGGCTCAGCCAGTCAGGCGTGGCGCTCGGTGAAAGGAGCTTCCGACGTACCGCCATGCACGGGCCACCTTCTCCAATCACTCCAAATTTTTTCTTCCCTTAAAAGTCAGATTTTTGACGGCAGCTTCAGCTTTTCTTTCTCTTGCATCGCCAAACAGCAGAGACAACAAATCACCATGCGCTCAATTGCTCGAGCCGCTGGCGTCTCTGCGCCTCATCCGGACTGACTCTGGTAGGTTTATCTTTTCCTCCTTCTTCCCGCTTTCCCCCTTCGACCTGATGAGCTCTGTTGTCGCCCCAAACTTACGAGGAATAACTCCCCTCACACAGTGGTGAATGACCGTCCTGCCAAACGGACTTCTCTGACTTGTCACCTTGAGCTTTCTTGCTTCTTGTTGCCCACCTCTTTGGCGCGACCAAAGCTAACAGAAATCTCTTCAGAAAATGTAAGCTGGCCCGCCTACGTTCTTGCCGCGTATCCGTGTCTTGCGCCGATTCGCGCCTGCGATGATGTCCAAAGTACTATCAAATACCGACCTTCCAAGACGGAGAAACGATAACCCCTGAGCACCTGCTTTACAACGCACTCTTGTTCGACGACCAGCATGCGTGGACTCGATGCTGACGTGGATGTGGTTGCAGGATGTGCTGGCAGTGATGTGTGAAGGCGGTCTTGCTCACGATCCTCGCCCACAGCTCTTTCGTTCAAGGTAGGCGCAGACTTTTTCTTTCTACTTCTGCTTCGCGCTGAGCGAACTTGCCGATGATGATGAAACATATTCCATGCTAATCCTGAATAAACAATGTGGAATCAAATATGAGCTTTTCATCTTTCGACTGAGGCATCATCTATTCAATGTTTTCTATTCTGCTCTCACTGGCTCAAGCAGCTGGCTAACGTTGGACTTTTTAGTGAACACTTCCATCTACGCTTGGTACGCCGAAAGCTCTGTAGCTTGCCACCTGCCATGGGGTGAGCTTCTGTCAAATGTTGACGGGAAGGGTGCGACCTACTTGAAGTACTTGCCGGACAGGGCGTGCTCTGGCTTCACAACGAACCGCGCCATCACGCTGCCGGGTTGCTCAGGCTTGAAGAGCTCGCCCTTGTCAAAGGCGGAGACGAAGGATGTGTGGTCCTTCTCGGCCATGTGGTCCTTGCCGGTGTCGCGGATGACCTTTTGCATGGCGGTGTCGACGCGGCCGGGACTCATGGCGATGCTCGTGATGTCGGGCTCCTCAACGGCCAAGTGGGCGGAGAGGTGGTTCATGGCAGCCTTGGAGGTGCCGTAGGCGCCCCAGGCAGTGTACGCGCCGGTTGCCGCTCCGGAGGAAACCCAAAGGACGCAACCCTTGGACTTGCGCAGCTCAGGCAGAGCGGCTTGTACCTTTTCAAGTAGTTAGATAGCAATGAACCTGTGAACGAAAGGTTTTGCCTCACCAAGGCCAGTCCACTGAAGACGTTGATATCGTATGCGCGCTTCCATTCCTCGACGTTGAAGTTTTCCAGACGGGAGATGGGCTCCAAGACGCCGTGGTTGATCACAATGCCGTCGATCTTGCCGAAGGCCTTTACGGCCGCCTCGGCGATCTTGGGGATGGTCTGCAGGTGTCAGCCCTCGGTGCCAACGCCACGCAGCCGCGAAATGACGGTCTCACCTTGAGATCACCCAAGTCTCCCGCAACATACTCGACCTGTCCAGGATGCGCGGACTTGAGAGCCTCCAGCTGGTCCTTGGACCTCGCTGCCAACACGACCTTGTGCGAGTCCTTCAACAAGTACTGGGCGATAGCCAGGCCGATGCCGCGGCTGGCGCCGGTGACGATGATCACTTTGGAAGCCATTGTAACGTGTTGTGCTGATCTGTGGTAAGACAGGTTTCTTTCTCAAACACCAAAAAGCAGCGCAACCGCGGGAAAAGAGTCTGCACCTCTGGATGGAGCTGCTGGCTTGCGCCATCCGAAGTCAATGGGTCCGGCCTGCCTCTGTGTGTGTGGTGGAGCGGGGGCCAGCTGCCGCAGAAGTCCTTATCTTATCAAAATGGCGGGGTCCCAGCTCGGTGTTGTCTGGGAAGCTCCCTGGGCTGTTGGACGATAACGTCATTATTCACGATATTACTCCTCAAAGTGACATGTTTTCACAATGAGTTCAACAGTGATTCTGGGCTCGGGCATCATCGGCCTGTCGATAGCCCACTACCTTGCCGACCACCAGCCTGGATCGACTATCCATCTGGTTGAGCCTTCACCGGAGCTGTTTGCTTCTGCATCTGGGTATGCCGGGGGCTTCCTTGCGCGCGACTGGTTCTCTGGCAAGTCTGCATCCCTCGGAGCTCTGAGTTTTGATGAACACAAAAGACTCGCGGAGGAGAATAATGGCAAAGAGGAATGGGGTTGGTCAACGAGTACGACGTACAGCCATGCAGCTGCGCTCATCAAGAAGAGCAAGAACGGCGAGAGATGGCTGAGTGAAGGGGGCAGCCGAGCCGACGTCGTTGAAGCTGTTGAGACATCCAGCGACGGCCCTTGGTGGCTACGTCGTGCCGCCGGCGACGATGTCCAAGTCATTGGAGATTCAGAAACGACCGGCCAGGTGTGCGTATCCATCCACGGCGTTACTCGCATGTGAAATCTTACACGATAGCAGGGAACCCCTCCGCCTATGCAACTTCCTGCTCGACGCCTGCAAGTCGGAGGGCGTCCACCTCCACCACCCAGCCACAGCTCTCTCCATCAACACCGACCTCCGCGGCGAGCTCTCGACAGTCTGCATTGGTGACACGACCTCGTCCACAGAGACCGACGTCCCCTGCACACGCCTCGTGATCGCCGTAGGCGCCTGGTCTCCCCGCGTCTTCTCCCAGCTATTCCCCGGCGCGTCCATCGAGCTGCCTATCTCCAGCCTGGCAGGCCACTCCCTCGTGGTCAAACCTCCAGGCGATGACACCACGCAATCAGGATGTCACGCCATCTTTAGCACTGACGGCGCCGGTTTCTCGCCAGAGCTCTTCTCTCGAGTCGGTGGACACATCTACATTGCCGGCGTCAACGCGCCAGAGCTCTCCCTCCCAGACTTACCGGGCCAAACACCAATCTCGCCAGCCGCGATAGACCAGCTTCAACAAACGGCGGGGCGCATTATCCACGTACCGGAAGGTGATCTCGAAATCGTCAGGAAAGGCCTCTGCTTCCGCCCCGTGACGGCCTCCGGAGAACCCATCCTGGCCCGCATCCCGGACTCCCGTCTCGGAGACGGTATATCGACCCGCCCGGCCGCCGAGAGCGGCGTCTTCGTCGCGGCCGGCCACGGACCCTGGGGCATCAGCCTCAGTCTCGGAACGGGGAAGGTAATGGCGGAGATGATGCAAGGACGGAAGCTGAGCGCCGATATCTCGCGGCTGGGACTAACATGAACCCCGCGCGCAATGTACATTCGCCCCGTCCCAGCAACCCGTATCATCCACAAACCTATACCGAAATATCATGCCATGATCGTGATGATTTTGTCAAAGCAAACAATAGCGCCTGCACCCCTCTCCTTGATTCGCCTCCATGACTTCAACGGTCCCAAGCCAATGGGCATGCCGACATCACGATCAGCATTCCCCCCACTTGCGTCTCGCCGCCACACCGCACGAACCAGCTGGCGATGGGTTCATGCGCGTGGCGCAACTTGGCAGGTTGCGCTTGCCGTAGTGTACTAGTGCTATCGTCGGAAGGGATGGTGTGCAGCAATCGCAGCTGAACGAACCACTCCCCGCCCAGAACGACCACCACATCTCCAACGTCCGAAACGCCTGGCGCGGCTGCGACGGCCTCTGGGCAGCTTCATCACGATCCATCAAGTTCGTCGATTGTCGGAACGTCTTCCCTGCCAATGTGCCAGAGTCTTCCATAACCGGCTGTGCCCAGGATCCGCCCGCTTCTCGTAAGAATCTTTATGTCAACTTTACCCAGAAATAGCCGTCCGTGCTAAGAAGCGACGGAGCAGTTTGCCCTGTTATCCACTCGAACTAGACCAGGGGGTGGGATCATGGGATACGAATGCAGACGTAACAAGAGAACAACTTCATGGAAAGAAAAAGAGGGAACCCGAGAAAGCTCTGTCGCTATCGGCACCTTTTCGCGGCATTGTACGGATTGGGAATCTGCGCAAAGATAGCGCGAGCGTGCATGTAGCTTAATTACTGGGTATGTTCAGGGAACATTCGGACATTGCGCGCTGGGCGGACGTGCCGCATCCCGATCACAACTCCGTGTAGCCGGGAAAAGTCTTTGCACATTTCCACGGAGCATCTTTACCGAAGACGGCCGTCGGACGAATCGTTTCTTCTTCCTGTTCCTGTCCCTGTTCTCTATTTCCGTATCTCCGTTCTTACCTCGTTGTGGCTACGTCTGTCTTCCCGTCCCGTTGCCTGTCTTCAACCACCACAAGTCTCCATCCTAGTCAACTATCGTCAGGGATTTTAATGGCTAAGGATTTAAGAAAAAAAAAAGAAGAACAGGCAGAGCTGAAAGACGGGAAGATGCCTGGCGGGTGAAACCGATAGTCTGGCTCAGATAATGATGCCCCAATTCGGGTCCCCTGTCTTTCTCGTCCAGGGCAACGCAGCCTCATCCTTCGGTCGGCAGGGCGAAAAGAGCTCCCAGGCAGCTCTGTCCAAACCCCTGGACGCAAGCTGGAGAAGAGGTGTTGCTTCTTTTTGCATCGCAACGACGACATCTCAATTTGCCACACGTCAAGCAGCAGGACGAGGCTACGCTTCGCCGCATTGTCTGACAACAACTCAGCCTCACCCGAACTGTCTCATCCCCCTTTTTATGTTTCTCCTTTCTCCCGCATGATTCGACAAGTTTATAAGCCAGATGCATTGAGGCTCTCATCGTTCATGACGATGCACACTCCATGCCCGTAAAACCCGGCAAATGTCTGCCGCGAGCTTCAACCTTCTCCCCATCAATGACGATGCACAGACCCGTTCGTGAAGCTGTCACGACTCATGACACCGTCTTTTCGATAGCTGCCGTCGTCCCGTCTTTCATCGTGGACCGTGGTTTGATGGGGCGGGGGCTCCATGTTTCTCTGACAAGCTGGAACGAGATGAAGTCATCTTGATCAAAAGTATTATGTAGGAAGGTCGAGAAAAAAATGAGGCCCAGCCTGAGGAAATCTCAAACCAACGATTCCAAGGCCTTGGAACTGTCGATCAACCGCCTCAACACCCACCGGAACCACCCACTGTCATCACCGCCAATTAACGAAACCCCATTGCCGTTGACTCAGGCACCCGGCCAATCTGTTCCCACGCTCTCCACGGGAAGCGTAGATCGCGCTTGTGTGTGAATTGATGTGCCTGGCGGAGAGAGGCCAGCCTCTTCGTACAGAGAAAAAAAGACATCTGCAGATCCTAGGAACGCCTCAAACGACCGTGCCCCGTCGATTGTCGGCGTCCTTCACGATCTCGAGATGCCATCTTCCCCTCCCCTCCCTCCAAGGCCGCCGCCGTAAGCGCAAACGGTCGCCGGTCCCAGTCACCGGTGATCTATCCGGACCTGACCCGACGGATGGCTGGGCTGGCGCCAGGCTTGTGGCTTTCTTTCGGCGCTGCCTGTCAAAGGTGCAGGCTGCAGGAACCGCAAGCCTCGTCCCCCACCGACCGAACACCGAACCCACCATCTCCCGAAAAGAGTGCGACTATTGAACGCAAGTGCCATGTCTCAAGTGATGAGCATCAGCAACACCCATGTTTTGACAGCTTTGACAATTCCATATGCTTGGGAAAGAAAGGCCATCACCAGGGGCGGCCGTCGCGTAAGCTAGCTAATCACCGCACTCGTAGGGCTCTGGCTGAGCCCATCGTGATGAGCAATCACATTCGTTCCCATGATCAGTAGAGAACGGTAGCCAGCCCTGGAGGGAGCTTTGACCTTTCTCAATCTCTCTGTCTGCCCGGAGCCCTTGTCCCGCTGAACTCTGTTCACGAGCTCTACTAATCGAGTGCCGGGACGTAAATCCCCTAGCTAAGGTCCGTCAGGTACGGCCTTACGAAACATTCGCACACCAAACCAACTATGAACGACTCCGCCACACGACGACGACGAGTACGCGGACGCGGACAACAGGGAAACAATTGATGTCCTCTCAGCGGCTGGGGCCAAAAAGTTACAATGTCACTCCGAAAGCTGAGACGTTTCCGAGGACATCCGCAGCGTCGTATCCGCAACACGCCATGTGCCCTTTCCACAAAGTGACAATTCAACACATCCACGTGGGAGCAAACTTACACGGGTACACACAGCTGTGGCGGCGCAAAACCTTAGCGATGATGGTACCTGAGAGGGGGAATCCCGCAGTAGGTAGCTTCGGTCTCCGCCTCCGAACCAACCCACGAACATTGGACGAACAAAACTGCGAAGCCATGCTAAGGTACCCGTCCACGGCCGGCGCGGACGCGAACAGCTGAAAAATCGTAGTCCGCAGGCCCGGTAGCGTTCGGAATGAGACCACACTCTTCCCAACGAACCCTCTTGGTGGTCCAATGGGAAGGCGTAGTTGCTTGGCGGCCTCAAATCCGAGCGGGCTTGGCGGGCAGCACTTGTTCCTCTCTCTTCCCTTTGTCTGTAAGCAGTAAGCTGCTGACCGACCCTCATCACGAAATTTTTGCGCCGATGGAGTTTTCTGTCTTGTCGCCCGTCGGGCTATTTCCGTTGCGAATGGACTCCGGTGCGGATGCGGGGAGCGGAACCTGCGATCGACCAACCAACCAACTGCATGCAGGCAGACCACACACCGAACCAGCACGACCAGAGAGGGACTCCATCACCACCACCACCACCACCAAGATTCGGTCCTTCTTGGCGGGTTGCCGGCGTCCGCTGGGCGGGGGCAGGCCATTGTGAAGTGAAAAAAGATGTTCTCCGTGCTTTGAGCGTATTCAGTGGGGTTCTGTCCTCGCTCTCGCCGTCGGTGAGAGCTTAAGCCTCAATGTTTGGGACATCGCCGGAGATTGTGCTTGTTCATCCCTTCCGCCTGATATTGTGTGTCCTTTGCTGCCGAGAGCACCTTCGGACCTGGGCTTTGGGACATGGGATGGGAGTTTTCAGCTTGCTTGCTTGCCTGCCTATTCCCAGCAGACGGGTCACGCGCACTAGAGAGCTGCAAGCTGCGGTGCCTTGGGCTAAGCTGCAAGCGGTCAGCACCCTCTTCAGGCCCCCTGGCGAAATTGAGGAAACTGAAAGAGAGCTGCTGCAGCGTCTGGGGCGCGCGAAGTTGGGTACCTTGCATGCGGCTAACGAGAGCGGAGCGGGGGAGAAGCAACTAGCAAGGGCAGCCGCGAAGCTCATGGTCATGGGACTGATTCCATGATTGATTGATGGATTTCCCGCTGCGGTTGTCGCGACTGATGGGATGAATTAGAGATGCCCGACGGGACAGGGGGGTCGGAGCCATGTTTCCTGTTCCTGGTTCCTGACTAAGTTTTTTTTCTGGCAGCGCGTGCTTCTCCGCTGACAAGCCCACCCGCTCGTTTTTCGGTGGGCAAAGGTTCGTCGTTCTTCGACGGTCATTATGATCCTTGTCTCGGTGTGCTTGTGCTTGGCGGAGAGCTCGGGATGAGACGAGAGACGAGAGATCGTCATGTTGCAATGTGACTTGAGATGTGAAGTCAGACGAATCCATTTTTTTCTTGTTGGAGGAGCAGCAGCACACTCGGCACACACACACCGGTTTCCATGTCATGACCTACCTGCATACGAGTGCTGATATCATTCACACGCATTTTGCATAGTCTGACGACACACCAAGAACGACGTAAGAGCTGGTTGGGCAAACGATTTTTTTGCAGCATAAAAGTCCTGCCAGGTTTTGAATAAAATTACAATATGAAGATGATGCTATATGATGTGCTTTCTTCGGTGACGCGGTCGCGTAGCGTAGCGCATCTCCTTGCTCGTGTTCACAAATCTCCCGGTCCCCTGGTTGACAGCTGCCCGTGCACAGCAACGGACGCAATCCCCTTTTTTGTGTATGCCCAAAAAATGACGTAACGACCAGACCTTGGACCCCCAGACCGTCCGTTTTTGTCCCTTTGGGCTCTCAGACCCCCCCGGTAAAGAAAAAAGAAAAAAAGTCTTGAAGCAGTAGTAGTCTTACAGCAGTGAAGAACCCAAAATCTGAGTGGATGAATCTGGTAATCCAGAAGGGGGAATAAGAAGAAGAACCAATACAGAGGAAGGCTTGCTGAACAAAGAGGAGGTAAAATATCAAAGTCAACGCCCGCTAGTGTTGTATCGTAAAGGCGTTATAAAAAAAAAAGACAGCTGAACGAAGCAATCGCCGTTTTTTCCCCCTTCCCGCTTCCGAAGTACCGAGCAGACAAATCAAAAGAATAACAAATAAAAGTGAGTGGTAGTGTTGAGTGATGGGTTGAGTAGAGATGAAGCTTTAGAACAAGCTGGGGTCGGAGTGCCGGGTGCTCTCGCCGTCGAAGACGATGCCCCGCCTCTTCCACCCGCCGCGCTTGAGGAAATCCTCCACGCTGTCGAGGGACTTCATCTGCGGGCGCTTGGGCGGCGAGTTCCTCTTGTGGGAAAAGTTCTGCCACCGGGACTCCCGCACGGGGCGCTCCTCGTCGACGATGCTGCCGTCGCCGTCGGCGTCGACGTCGTCGTCCTCCTCGTCGGGAGAGGACATGTCGAGCGTCTGGACGGTGGACTCGGACCAGTGCGAGCGCGGCAGCTGCGGGCGCGTGGCGGCGATGTGCTGCTGCACCTTGAAGAGGAAGTAGTCGTCGCCCTCGGCGGCGTGCTCGCGGGAGCGCTGCTGGTCGATCGGGGTGCGCGGGGAGTCGACGGGCGGCTGGGGCATGCTGGGCACGGCGGCGGCGAAGGCGGCCTTTGTCTTTTGCTGGTGCTCCGCGAGGGCGGCCTCCTGGGAGGAGAAGTAGGAGTCGAGGACGGCGTCTTCGATGGCCTGGGAGTTGTGGATGAGGGGCCGCTCGAAGAGGCGGCCTGGTGGTGGTTGGAAGGTCGGGTGCAGCGAGAGGGGGTCGAAGTCGAGCACGCGGGTGTGGCGGATTGTGCTGCCCGAGGAGCGGGTTGATTGTGTCGAGGAGGAGTCGTTGCTGGAGATGGAGTTGGAGAGGGAGGGCTTGCGGGTGTGCATTGCCTCGCGGGGGCATTGGCCCTTTCTTGAGGATGATGGCGATGGTGTTGAGCCGAACATTGTGTGGGATGTGCGTGTAAGTGGTGATGCCCGTAGAGGATGATGAGCCAAGTGTCGTTGGCAGTCGTGCGTGGGCGGGTGCTGTTATATATAGATGCGAGATGTAGTCGCCCTTGCTTCCTTCCCGCTGTTCCTGATCCGGATTGTCGGGATGTGATATATATCGTGAGGTGAGAGAAGGAAACACCCGGTGATGGGAAGAAGAAAGGTTGAGAGTGAGGCTTATGAGTGCTGGTGCAAAGCCGTGGACGGGTGGGTGGATATGATATGTTACCACAGAGTTATATCACACAGGGCATGTAATAAGTTTAAAAGTTGTTCAAGGAGTGTGGTTTGTGTGAGTGTGTGACCAGGGTCGGGAGTTGGTTGAGGATGATCAGAGGGGGGGGGGGCAGACCGGGACAGGGCATGAGGTTGAGGAAACGAAAGCGGGCATCGGGTCTTATTATAAAACTCGATGATGGACGAAAGCAGGCATTCTGGGGCGGCCAAAAGCCACAACGCATCTGCCTGCCAAGCGTGGGGATGGGATGAGCAAACCGGCAGCGGAGCATCGAGCAGGAAACAGCAATGGAGAGACATGGGCAGCTTAGCTCTGCACACACTCACACGCTCACACGCACACCGCAGGACCGCCAAAGTGGACTGGCAGCGCACGCGGGCCAAGGTCCCTGACGATCTGGGCTGAAAGAAGGATAGACGAGAACAGGCAGGGAAGCTAGTGAAGGTTGTGGTGTGCGTGTGTGTGAGCCACACTACAACGAGCGGTACGTATGGGAACCGGCGGTGGTACCTACAGAGTAGTAGTCTTTTTTTTTTTTTCTCTTGCTCTTCGTCTTCGCCCTCGCCGCGTTCACGGGACGGGGTGCAGCTGAGCAAGGGTGTGGGGGGTTCACGCTGCCCAGGGTGGAGCTAAGGCGAAGCATGAGGAATGAGAACGGTGCCTTGCAGCAGCGTCGTGCGTGTCGCGAGAGAAGGTTGAGGAATTCTTGGGGACCTGACGGGTGACTAGGCTTGATGGAGAGGGAGAGAAGCGGAGGGGCGGAATGACCAGCGAGAGGATCAGGCGCATGCCGATGGAACGAGATGAGGCCAGGCAACCTCCCCAATCGAGCATGATGGAGGACGACGACGAGGAGGGTGGCATGCCTGTCCGCAGCAAGATGATGAGTCTATGCTGATGCTGTGTCCGCCGGGGCGGGAAGATGATGGTAGAATGACAGCGTCTTGGTGGAGAGGGAGAGAGATTCAATGTCGATGCGATGCAAGATCGAGAACGGACCCGTGAATGCCGCGCCTTGGGGCCCGGCCGGCGTGGGTGTCTATTGCTCACCACTGCAGCGCGGCTTAAAATGCAAACCTCACGGCGCTGTGCACACAGAAGACCACTTGGATTGATTACTCACACGATCAATCAATCATCCGTGGAAGCCCGACGAGCCCAAGAAACCCAACTACCTCGCTCGGAGAACTGTGAGGCCGAAGAAGAAAAGGTTCGTCATTCCAATTCCACCTGGAAACTGCGGATGCGCCTGTCCAGGTCCCCCGGGCAGCTTTTGGGCGAAGATGGAAGCATGTCAAATTTGCATCTTCCTCTTCGGGTGAGGCGGCACTAGTCTAGGTAGCTTCGTGTTGTTTGTGTCTGTTGGTCTCTCTCTCTGTACCCGTCTGCCAGTCAGTGACCCGTTCCTCTCTCCCTTGAGCCTCGTATGAAGAGAAAGAATGGGGGAATAAGAAACGAGAGCCCGGCCAAACGTGAAAATAGAACATGCACAGCAAAACGGAGTCACGAGAAACAAAAAAACTTCTGGGAAGCAGCAAAAGGATTGGCGGTTGGCTTGACCAGGCTGACGACCTATCGAAAGGCAGGGACAGGGGCCAGCAAGGCAGTGTAGGGACAGGGCTCCCAGGCTTCGGGCAGCTCTCTTCCCGGTTCGCCTCCAGGATGCCTGTCTTGCCTTTTGCATGTTGGTGGCCTTCCATCATCCATCATCATCCATCATCATCATCCAAACCCGAGCAGCCCCTCTCCATCCCGGGCGGACACCACACCCTGGAACCTACCCTGAAGTTCGGCAGCGACCTCCAGCAGCTCATTTTCCCAATTCTGCACATTCTTCCTCCTCGCCTTCCATCCCCATCCACGCATCCATCCCTCTCGCTGTTTCCCCCTCAGTCTGGAAGGGATGCCGCGCCCGCTATCACTACGTACCCGGGCATGTACACATATCGGCATCACACGTACCCATGCGGGTATCCATCTCAATGCGCAAATCAAGGGTTCTGCTGCCGATGATGACCTGACGGCGAGAAGAACATTGCTGGAAGAAGCCCGTCATCACTCGGCATGGAAACTAAAAAGCCACTGACAGAAGATCCGCCCTGGCCGGTGCACTGGCGGAGAGCGGCCCAAACGACGACCGCCCCGGAACGGACGGGCGCAACGTTGGGTCCTCCCCCTCGGGATACGTCATCCGGTCAATTCGTCTGAACAAGCATCATCAACAGACCGTCTGATGTTTCTTCCTCGCTTTGATAACCTTGAACCTTCTCTCGCCGCGCATCACGGTTGACAATCTGCAAAACAAAGTCGACGAATCCCAGCAGTACGTACAACACACCGCGGCACGCTACGGCTTCAGATACGTTCCACAGGCGCGAGGCCGTGTGTTTCATCTTGTCGCTCTCTTCGTCTTCTTTCTTCGCCATCTGCATCTCATCTTGCAGATCGCGATTAAAAAGGATATGTGTCTGATGTTCGTCTTTGCTGTCGTCGTCGCAGATACAGTCAGACAACCACACTCACTTTAGTGAGACTTGGGTACCTCACTTTAGT
Organism: Colletotrichum gloeosporioides; assembly: GCF_011800055.1. NCBI lineage: Eukaryota > Fungi > Ascomycota > Sordariomycetes > Glomerellales > Glomerellaceae > Colletotrichum > Colletotrichum gloeosporioides. The sequence continues at coordinate 431,829 of NW_025544762.1, read as the reverse complement.
AGCGCTGCTTGGAGTTACGTACTCTCATTGCACGGCAAGAGGATGGCTGCGTCGTCTTGTCATCACGGTTGCATGTCTTGTTTTCCCAGCTATTACCGGTGTCTTCCTGTTCCTGTCTTACACGCGTAGTCCCTTCCGACCGCCAAATTGACCACCTAACCACACCCTCGAAAAACAGAGAGGAGGGGTGTGGCGTGCCTCTCAGTATCTCATCCACCCACTCACTCACCTCGTGTTACTCTTGCAAAATCAAGAGGAGCCGCCATGCTGCCACGCTGCCACAAGAGGGGATATTCCGACAACGATTGACGGTCTGGTTGGCTGTCACCGATCTGCCCCCCTCAAACCCCTCCCTTGGTCGGGTAATCTGTTTCGCTTGGGAGCAGGTAGATGGCGTGTGTGTGGCTGATCAGCGCTCCTGCTGATCATCTTCGCGGCGCTTCCCTGATGTCTTCTCCCCCAGCTTTGCCTCCTTCGCTTGTCAATCAGTGAACCCTTTTTTACCCCCTCCGCAATTCCCTCATCTCATGCACGCTCCCATCGAAGATCTATGTTAACCGAATGCTTGCCTCTTGGAACCCCTTCAATAATAAAGCAGAAGATCAGACGAGAGAGCCAAGACCTGCCCTTGCCCCCATTTCCTCTTCCATCTCGAAACGCTCCCTTCAACAAAAGGGCAATGTCTCTGCTTCAAGTCTCCCGATACGGAATACTCCCGCGCCCTTGAGGGCCATGCCACCCTGAGCCCTGTCAGAGAAATACAACGGCTGTCTAGCGGGAGGGGGGAAAGAGCACCACCAAGCCACTGCCGCAGCGCTGATGCTGAGTGGCTGAACGCCTCACGGTCAAGATCGCCTCAACGGAAACCATCACCATCCTTCAGCCTCCATTGGGACTGGCGGATGCTGAGAGGATCCCCTCCTCCCCTAAACCAAAACGAAAAAAAAAAGCCGCCACCGGTCTAAGCCAGAGAAGGGAAAACTCGTGCTTTCATCATCAGCCGTTTACGTCCACACGCAATTATCCAATTGATGCCGCTATTCTGCTGCGGAGTTCTTGGCTGCCGCACAAATGGCATTATTTTTCTGGTGGGAAGAGAGCCCACACACACGCATACGCATGCGCGAAAATGGTTCCTGAAGATGGAGCGGCGCCACGCAACGCCATGGCACGACGAGAGTTCGTTCGTCTCGCCTCGGGCTAAGCTGCTAACGGCAGGAGGGCAAATCCGCCCACGCAGGCGGCGAAACGGGGGTTCAGTCAGACCGAATTTTCTGTGGCCTTATCGCTTTTCGCAAGCGGACTCGTGGATGGTCCGTTCCTGTTCCTGTGCCTGTTCCTGGCCTGAGAGAGAGAGAAAGTTTGTTAGTTTCTCTTACCTGGCCTTCGTCTGAAACGAACGTGGTCGTCGATGAATCACCCAATCCATCCCGACGGGACCGGAGCCGTTCGCGGACAGCAACGAATGGGAGGGCATTGGAGAGATGCTGCGGTTCCTGAGAACTGACAGGCCACCACCACATGGCGGGCGGCTGAGCAAGCAAGCAAGCAGACACGCAAGTGCGTTCGCCGTGCCCCAGCTGCCATCGCATGTTCTGCATGCACTCTAACGCAAAAGACTGCCGCCGTTTTGTTCTCACCACCACCCTTCCCGTATGCAGACCGCGGGTATGTCCTCCGCACCTCATTCGCCGGAGCCCATGTATGTATCTCACATCCCATCCCTTGGTGTTGCCATGTTTCTCTAGGGTTGATCTTCTTGGAGGGCTTCTCTTCTCCATGTTCTCAGTCAGCGAGCATCAAAATCATCCAATGTTGGAATAGCCCCTCCCCCGGTCCGAGGTCTCTCTCTGGGGTCTACAAACGCCGTTCGGGCTTCGATTCGATCTGACTCCACCCCCATATTCCCGCGCATCCGGACCTGCTTCTCCTCCACCGAACACCTTTCAGCTGCGCCGTGCATTCATCACCCCCGGCATCCCTGGCAAACACTCATCAAATTGTCAGTCAAGCATTCCGATTGGCTCACTACGCACCACCTCCCAACTGCCCAAGCCACCAGAAACAAAGAAAGAAAACCGGTAGGAAAGTGTATATTGCTTGCTCAGCTGATCGTGACCCCCTCCTCTCGTAGTTTTCAATAGGTCCAATAGTGATCAACTCCGCGAAAGAGGTCCCAGCACGCATGCATCTCGATCTCGCGAAGAACCTCCCACCGGCCGCCGATGCTGTAGAACATCTTTTGCCTTCAGGAATCCAAGGGCATGTCACGCTTGCCATGCAACCACCTCGTGCTTGAAGGGGCTAACATGACTGACACTTGGCTCAAGAGACCGTTGATAAGAATAGTTTTCAAATGTTGGTTCTGCCTAGGCTCATTGGATCGGTGATGCCGCCTATGCAGTATCCTGCCTGCCATCACGTCTGCATCATGCACACCCTCTTCTTCCGTAGTTCGAACAACCTCCCACCCCTTGAACGTACGATACCACCACTCCCTGTGGTATTTCCAATGCCGAACCGATTCCCAATCCTCCGAGAGTTCTCGGAGGCTTACAAAGTGTAGACGTCGTCGACCAACATCGCGGCCCCCACTTGGTTCGATGCTCGTGCAGACTTACAGAATTTACCGATCAATCGGAGACGTTGGAAGGGAGGGAGAGACGATGCGGTTGCAGAAAAGTAGCTCCGCCCTTGGACCAGAACGCGCACGCCCAGCACGACGGCCCAAAAAAAAGTTTTCTGTGTATCACCCGGCCCCGTGGTGACTCAACACCGGCGACCCGGCGAAAGGGAGGAGAAGCGAGTCAAAGACAAGACAGAAACTTCTCCAGCGGATCCCCCGTTTGTCTGCCTACTGCCTCGCGTATCCCAAGAATAGCGACGCCGATGGTTCGTTTTCGAGGCTTCTAGGCGGACTGGTGCAAGTGCCTAGCGCAGCAAACACCGAAGTACAGCCTCGTCATGATCACGCCGGCGACACGTATACGACGAATAGTCATCGAGGGCTCGTAGTGTTTGTCATCGCCGAGAGCCCAGTGCGCCCCGTTGGCCAACAGGATTCCGCGTTCACGGTTCCCACCCCGGATACCGAGAGGATTTCCCAGCTCCTACGAACCGGAACACGAATCCCAGAGATCCCACTCTGACTCCTCCAGGAGGGCTGCAGCCGTCCAATCCTGCCGAAGGGGTTCGAAGCTGTCAGACGGTTTAACGCCAGCCACAGAAGAAAAGCCCCATCCGCATCAGTCAGCAAGTGCCGCCAAACAGCCGTTTCCCCATCAGAGCCGGACTGCTGGGCTCAAACTCGCTGCGGGTACGGGTGACGGCATCCCGACGATCCCGATCGACAGAGAAATCCTGGTCCGCCCGCGGCTGCACCCCTCAGTTTCTGAGACCGCCCTTTCACCGCACTCACGTTCAGGGCGGCCTTCTTTTGCGGTCAAACACAGATCATCGATATGTTCCTGTGCAAAACCTGCCGTGTAATTTGCCACTTGGCCGAGCTGAAAAGCTGAATGGCTCACCGGGGGATCTTCGCTCTGCTGGTGTCGCCCGCTGTAACATGATCGACCGATGCAGTGCGACGGAGAGCAACTTTGAAACAAAACGGCCGCTTGAACGATGGGCTTGACAGGTCCAGCAGGGCTGATATCTTCCGACAAGGAACCGTTGACTTCGCGCCCTACGAGTCCACGATAATCTCAGCTCGATCACGATGCAATCTGCTCCACAATAACTTTCATTCTTTAATCGAGATCGCAAGTCCCGATCGAACATGCGCGCGCACACATAAGAGGGCCAGGATGATGATGCCCTGCATGTAAGCGCCTGGTACGCGCGAGAGGTTCACTTGGAGATATGCCGAAAAACGCTTGATGATTCAAAATTTCGAGACTGAGACCCGTATCGTCGGCCGTCGACTGCGCCGGCCGAGCAATTTGCTATGTTGAATGATGTTGATATTGGCAGCCGCCTCGTCAGCCCCCGTGAGGAATTTCTGCCCGCGTGGTAACGTGTCGCGCATCGTCAGGCGGGCGTCCGAAGGGAGTCGACATCAGTTTGTCCCGAGGGGGTTTCGGACCCCGTGTCGACCTCCCGACCCGACAGCGTGCTTCTCACATTCCAGAGATCTCCCAGCTTCCTTCGCTAAAAGGGCGTCCTGATAGACTGCCCATCAAGACATCCTGTTTCGACCCCCTTGGGTGGGGATGAAGTGGTCGCCAAGGCACAACCTGGTCGACCCCAGATCGACCGCAGGGTGCGTCATCCCGCGTTGCAAGCGCCCAGGAAAACCCGCCCTTCCGTCGTGCAATTCCCACAACAACGGCCGCCCGCCAGACCCTTAAAAGAGCTCGACATCATGCGTGCATGCCTCCCGTCAACGGCAGCCAACCGTGGCCGCACCGCACCGCACCGCACCGTAAGACCCGTCATATAACGATTGGCATAGGGCTTGATATGGTGACGTCAAACGCGCTGTGCGGCTGTGTTGAACCCTGAGTGGTGGCTTGAGGTTTGTTGTTGCGCATTGATGCAAGGTCGGTAGCACCCGAGATTAGGATATGCAATTTCCTTGCGTCAACATGAAAAATCCTGGCAGCCAACAAGCGCGCGTTGCCGCCTGCCTCGCGTTCGGGTTCGTGTGAGGCTAGAATGGGATTAAAGTAGGATGACGGCCGCGCTGGAAGAAGACGCGGACCGCGAAGCTGAAGAAATCAACACTGGAATCTCGTGCCCGCGCGTGCTTGTGATCTCGTCATCTGCCTCATCTCGATCTGTCCAGGATGTGGGCTCGTGTGATCGAAACTTTTTGTGTGCGTTGCGGTTCAATAGCCAGTAGATCGAGATGCGAGAGGCAGTCGCCGTGGAGGAGTCTACTCGATGATGCCGTCGTGCTCGCCCTTGAAACGCTTCACACGCTTCTGCTCCCAGTTGTCGATGTCCTTGGCCGCGAGACGCTGTTTTCCCAACAATGTCAGTCCTTCATTTCTTTTCCCTCTGCGTCATTTCCATGGCTCGCGCAGCTCCCTCAAGAGGCTGTGAGCTTGGCAGAGATTGACTTACGTAGTACTCCTCCTTCATGTCGACCTTGCGCGCCGACCGCCGCATGCTCAGCTCCTCGTCCCTCGTCATCTGGCGCACCCTTCTGTCGTGCTTTTCGTAGCGGATGGCCGTCGCGGGGGTCAGGACGAAGGAGCCGGCGACCATGACGGCGACGAAAGGCAGACCGAAGAGCAAGAAGGGGCGTTTCGCCATCATGGCTCGGTACCTCGCGGCGAAGTTGTTTGTGTCGACGGACGACTTGAACTTTTTGCTGTCGAAAACGGCCATGGTGGCGGCGGGATTCCTGACGGTATTCAATTGACGGCTGCTCGTGCAATGGTAGTCGGTTGAACCAGTCGCTGCAGAAACAACAACGTCAACGTCTTCAGATACTATCGTGGGTATTCGCAATGGCTTCACTCAGGGCGGCACCTGGGGTGATGCGCGGAGGTGGTCTGATCTGAGGATGATGCGGAAAGCAACGAAAGAGAAGAATACCGAACCAAAAGCTGACAGGTGCAGTTTCCTTCCGGAGCTCCCAGAAAGTTTGAGCTTTCCATGGTGCCAGGGTGCCCACCAGGCCTCCACTAGCTTCCGCGCACGTGCCGCACAGTGTCGAGTCTACGGCGCCGTACAGCGGTGCAGCTGCTGAGGGCGTCCAGGGCGTCGTTATCTAATCGCAGCCACTGCGGCGCCCTGTCTCAATGTTGCTCTTCACCATGAATGAGTTTACCCTCACCTGAATCTACAACCGCAATAAGCCGCCCCGATGCGCCGTGGCGGCCCGTCTTTTAGGTATATCGATTCAGTTAGTCAAAGTTAGCATGTACTCATCATATCTCTGCCAGCAGAACCACAAAGTGACTGGGCAGTTTGCAGAGGAATGCTTGGTCCCCTAAGCCTCAGAGTAAATGATGAATGACGGAGCTTAACATGCCAACACCAACATCAAGACCCAAAACCATGGCGCGTTGCGGCTCAGAGCCATCTTGAGTCAATGAATCCCGCCATATCAGTGCCCATCGCATAGAACATGTCACGGTCTAGATGGCTGACGTGGACCCTCCAAACGGTCTCGACCGACTCCATCCGCATAATCCGTCACCGGGCAGAAGGTCCCCCGATCTCCACCAGCCTACCAAGCCGGTCCCTCCCCCGAACTTGATATCAAGGCATTTGACAAACACCACAAATAGCAGCAACCGTCTCTTCCACTCCTCACTTCTCGTCTTACGTTGCTGTTTCTGGGACCAGCCGGGTACAGAGTACGGGATGCCTCCACGAAGCTCCGTGTACACGTAGACACATCAGCCACTCCGTCCGTACTTTTGAGTTGCCGTACTCAGTACTCGAGTTAACTCAAGTCACCTCGTCCCTCATCTGAAACCCGGCACGAGCCCAGGAACGCCCTTCGCCCACAGTGTTTGCCCTCTCTCACCGTCCCACCCGCCGTGTTGCCCAGCGATGTTCCCCGCAAACCCGCCCCAGCCCTGGCACGTCTTGTGTCTTGGTAAACCCGTTCCGTCCGTTCTCTTGCCGTTGTTTTCCCTGCTTGCCGGCCCTTCCTAAGGCACTTGCAGGAAGAGAAGAGGAGCAAACAGTGTCCCAAACGTTGCGAGTCGCTTGCGCCCGACGACGACGGGGAACAGGGGGCCAGAAAAAGGTTCCCACGGACTACCACAAACTACAAGCAGCCATCCCGCTCAGACGAAGAGCGCCCAGCTAAGCACCACCACCACCACCTCCTCCACCACCCAGGCCCGGCCCAGCCCAGGGCAAGCAACAAAGAGGGCCCCCAAGACAGGAAGGGGAAGGGGAGGGGAGAAGAGCCGGCCCAGGGGTACCGCTGGGTTCCCGGCAAGCTGGAAACCGTGCCGGACAAGCACTGACCACGGAAACTTTGGCCCCCATTGCCCACTGCGCTGCACTGGACCACTGGACTGCAACCACCGCAGCTTCGTCGCAGCTTATGGTGGTACTGGGGGCCCGCAACAGCTGCACCGAGACCCTAACATCGTCCCCCTCAATCTTCTGCCCGTCTGCCCATCTTCTTCACACATGTCCTGCTTCCCTTCCCTTCCCCTCCCCCCCTGGGCCACACAGTATTAATGAATTCTGCCTTAACCCTTCGTCGGATGATTTTTAGGCTTAGTTGTTGCTCGTCGGGCCACAAGCCGACTGGAAGGCCCTGTGAAAGGGGTAGCCCTGGACAGGTGTCACGGTCTCCGAGGCTTGTTTCGTTTCGTTGAGGCGGACGACGCAAAGCGGGACCAAGTGGCAGTAGCCCGCTACTCTGCTGCCGCAGGGAAGCTTGCCGGACTATCCAAGAGTGAGTGAGCGTGTTTATTAATGGATTTTTTTTTCTTGGTCTCCCAAATTCTCCTGTGCCGCCGCGTCTGGGCGCTCGTGGCGTTGGGGTGTCCCAAGCTGTGCCGTGTCATGGTATAAGTGTCTCTCTAGTCCTGTCCGTCCCTCTCCTGCGCTCGCAAAGGTGACTTGGCACTTCTTTTCTTTGACATATATCCGCGAACATCGAAAGTCGAAAAGAAGAAAAGTTGAAGATCGGCAAGCTGTCACCTCCTGTCAACCTCCTCTCTGTCTCCCTTCCCCGGCTGGTCCATCCCTCCCCTCCCTCGAGTTTCAAGAATAAGTTCGCTTCTTGAACGCACTCGCCCATCTCGACGGCCACCTGACCAGCTTTTTCATCTGATTACCTCCCCGGCCAAAAAAACATACACATTCAAAATGGGTTACTACTGCTCTAACTACTACGTGAGTCTCTCCCCATTGCGGTCCTTTGTCTTGAGGTCTTAGTCTCACGTGATACCAATACAGGGCTCCATCCACTGCCACAACACTGTCTCCCGATTCGGCGATAGGTGTCATCTCTGCGCAGTATGTTCTCTCACTCACCACTCACTCACAGCTCAAAAAATACTCATCAGCGACCAGGCATCAAAACGCGGCGCCGCCATCAAGGAAGGACTCCTCTCTGAAGCTGAGCGCTGGGGATCGGCTACCCCCCGGTCGACCCATGGCGATCGACGGGTCGAGCGGGCCAGTCGTCCGGCCCGGGACTCGCGGGTGAAGAACTGAAGCCGCCAATCACGGATCACCAATCACCAATCACTCAAACTACGGAACCATTATTTTTTGGGATTTTTCTAACGACGACAAACGCTAAAGAGGGAAACGAATGAACTAGAAAGCGAAGCGGACAGCGAGCAATCGGCGCAGAATGGGATCCCACCGGGGCGATGGCCGCCGCAAAGAAAAAAACGGTTGGGGGCGGGATCTGGCCATCATGCAATACAGCAAAGGCGTTCAAAAAACCAAACACTAAAAACTCACCGGACCCCGCGATGGCGACGATGGTCCATGCATTTTCTTTCACTCGGGAGAGGTTCCGTCCCTCCCACAAGAGATACACAACACAGGCTCGATCATTTTACATGCGCCTATCATGAGGAAAAGAAATCTAGATGACAAACTTACCAATCAAGTAATACTTCCAAATGATCAGACTGTGCTGAGACCCAGGGTGACGGGAACGTGATGATGCGATGATGTCGTTCATCCGTGAGACCCGGGAGGGGCCTCGAGGCAGTGCAACGCCCGAGCCTGAGCTCTGCAGCAGCTCAGCTCTGAAATCGCCGAATACATGCATGTACGCTGCACTCCGTACTCCTGACGTTTGGGAGTTTTCACAAAGCACTTCACCTTGCAGTAGTCACGGAGCGCAGCATCAGCAACATCAATGAGTCGGACATGGCTTCAGGAAGGTGGGTGCAAGCTTGACAGCTCGCAACGGTTGTCTATCAATCTACGAGAGGCAAAACCCTATCAACCGCGTATCTTGTTCCGTGTACCCGATTCGCATGACTTGGGCAATAAATTCCCTCTTCCCCAAATCAAGATAACGCGGGAAGGTGACAAGGGGTGCTCCGCGTCCCGAAACGACGGCAATGTCAAATATTCAACTTATTCCAACTTTTGTGAGGAGAAGAGGGAGAAGCAGACACCGCCTCAATTGCTCCAGCTCATAGCACTCGCATATGCCCGCTGTCCGAATTAAATGCCTCTTCAGAACCAGAAGCCAAGCTGCAGCAAAAGCATGCGGTTCGAATGCGAGCACAGTGGGAACCTTGTGCGACGGGAAACTTGGTTAGCTTGGTTTGGCTGTTGTCTGATCATGGACGCGGCAAGTTCAAACGATGACAGATTAGCTTACCTGAGTGAGGGTTTGTTTCAGAACCTGCGGCAGATCCACGAACGCAACACGTACACGCACCACCCACGCCGCTCACTCAAACCATCCTTCACAATACACATACCTTACCTCACACCCACCCACCCTCTGTCTTTCACAATCTTGCCTCTATCTCTGCCCCGCTTCCCTGCAGGAAGGCAACTTCACGTGATTATCGTGACCTCGAGCTGTCAGAAACTCTCGAGAGCTCGTGTCGACGACAGCGGCCCGTCCTGTCCTTCCCTTAATTCTGCCGAGGTATTCCAACACGACAGGAAAGAGACTTCTCTTCGCTCGTGAAGTTGAGACGATCACGCCATGACCAAGTCTCTTCCCGGGCCAACCTGGGAGCCCGCGCACCACCCACTGCTCCCTCGCAGCACTTGGGATGGTTGATCTAGCCCTGGTGATTTTGGGAAATCTCTACCAGAGGGAGGATGAAGCTTTGGTGGAAGTTGGGGTGAAAAGGAGGCACCGAAGCCTAAGCCTCGAGATGCCGCGAGAATGTGAGAGTTGGTGATACGCTGGAACCGGCATGTTGGGCCATCAGTTCACGCTAGACAAGGGCCACCGAGCGTTCCCGCGCAAGTCGTCGACTCAGCTGCCAAGGCAGGAAGACCTGACAGAGTTCATGAGGTCAGATAAGCGACTCAGGAATCCCGCTTATCACCGTATTCCTCAACAGTATTGCGTGATACTCTGTATCATGAATGAGTCGACACCTCATGCTACCTCACACATTGGTATCACTGCTAATGATGTAGACGACTTGAGTCGAGTATCTAAGCTCGTTCGGATTTACCAGATATGTAACTCTGCTGAGTCGATTTCTTGCATGAGTGGCACCAGCATGTGAAAAAGAGCCTTGCGCTGGGTCGGTCCATCATCTCATCTCTTGTCCCGTTGCAGATATTGGGTCCCGCTACCACCCACGTGGCAAGGTAGACTCTACGACACATGGCGTTTTCGCCCAGCCGACGGGCTATCTGTCATGTTGGCCGCAGCTTGCTTGACGTTGGGCGTCGCAGGGGTCTCCACTGTGTTTCGTTCCGTCGTGATCTAAGAATACCACCATATGATACACTACTTGAACGGAAGAATAGGGCCGAGATATCATCTCAACGGAGATGCTTCATTCACTAGAAGAGCCATAACTCATCTTCCAAATAACCCATGGCCTTCACAGTCGCCTTTGCGTAGCAGGTCGCTGCCCAAACGCAGGCTCATCCGCCTCCCGTTTCACACCGGCAACACTCCCCGAGTCCGACTGGCTGAGCAATGGCTCAAGGAGAATCAGCTCCCGATACCTACCTTCACCAAGCATGTTCTTCAAGAAGTCGCTCCTCAAGGGAGAGAGAAGCGAGGCCATTGATTGAACATGGCGACGCCACTTTTCGACGTCGTCCTTGTACTCTCCGCCAGTCTTTTCAATTACCAGAGTGTGCGGAGATCTGGTACGTTCCGTGGTCATTCGAAAGTACTTCTCGGTGCCGTAGAGAAGGCTATTTATGTGTTTGCGGCGCGCTTCTGCGGCGGCAAATCTCCATACCTTCTGGTCTGGCGCTGTCAGGAAGACCTCCAGCTCGTCGCAGTCGCGACAGACTGTCCGCTGGCCCCGGTAGGGCGCGCACCTTCGCGGCTTGTATGTCCAGCCGACGGGCCTTGGTGGCAAGGGGCCAAGTTGTTGCAGGAGTCCTTCTCCGATGATAACCTGCAGGAGGTTTCTGACTGACTCGTGGTTCTCGACAGGAATATTGTGTCTCTGCATTGTGGTCAACAAAGGAACCAAGAATTTCTCAACGACGTGGGCTTGAACGGTTCTAGGTTGCCACTCTGACTTCGTCCACACCAAGTTCTTGCAGCCTGCCTCGAGAAGTCGAAGAGCTTGCTCTGCGGCGCCGAGGGTGAGGCCCTCGTTGACCCGGTAGGTGAACTCAGTCAAGGGCCCGACGACGGCCGCTGAAAGTGCGGCATAGGGTGTTGAGGTAGGTGTGATGTCTTCGCCAGAAGGCAAGAGCTTTGGAAGTGCGTTCTGAACCATGTACACATAGATGTCTTTGGCGTTCCTGAACTCTCTCTGCCCCCGTTTCACAAAGACCGTGTTCAAGACCTTGTAAATGAGGTCGCGGTTGCCGCGATCCGCCAAGGAGGGGATCAGGCTGGATGAAATATATCAGTAAGATCTGTGATGGGTGAAGGACGAAGCACCTGAAGTCCTACCTTGACATAATCCATTCCTGGTCCTCATGCCGAGATTCTAACGTCTTTGAGAAGAAACTGAGATCGTTGATGCCAAGCTGAGGTTCGGTCTCGAGCTTCAGCGTCAATTTCAAGTTCCCCCATTTGTTGAAGGAATCCCTGACGGCATCCGATTTGAAGCGGGGCGTGAAGTGTTGAATGCTATTCATCACACTCGACAAAGAAGCATTGCTCGTAGTCTCGCCCAACCTAGCGCAAGTACGTTAGCAGGAACTTGAAAACAAGACAGATTAGAGTCGCTCGTCTGAGAATCACCTACCACTTATCCCAGTCAATCGCCTCCGTCTTCTCGCCGTAATTCTCTTCAACATATCGACACGTCACGTTGAGTGCCTCGTTGTAGGTGTCTTGGCCAGCTTTGGCTGCGGCCACCATGGCGAGCTGAAACAACTTGCTGTCATCTAGCTGAAGAGCCCAGTAAACAGCAACGGGAGGCGTCGTCTTTTGAGATGGTCCTTGTATTCCAATTGCATGGGTCAGAAACTTCAACGCTGTTTCCCTGGTGGCTGGGTGTTCGCGATGCTCCTCAAGATCTTTGGTTACGAGAGCGACCATGTTCTCGGTATGAGCATCAGGGCCGTAAGAGCTCCATACGTGGCTATAGCCCCTTAGAAGCTTGTGCAAGGCCGACTTCTTCACAAGCACAGCGACCTATTAGATGATTGAGCCCTCGACGTTCTAGAAAACAAGTGAGAGTGAGTGAGTGAGTGGCTGGGAGCTTACCGTGTCATGGTACCGATAGGTGCTAGGAGCGCCTTCATTGCCAGTGAACTCTCCTTCTTCCTCGCTATCCGGGCTGCGGTCCTCAAACAGCTTTGGAACCATGACCTCGTCATCATCGAGCGTATAGTCCGTCGCGATCTCCTTGCCTTCACCTGTGAAGATGGCGTCTAGGCAGGTGCAATTTTCGGCGTCGTTATCATAGTAGTCATCTTCATCCTCCGTAGTGGTATGGGTTTGGTGTGCAAGTAGTAAGAAAACCCCGCTTTGAGCACCAATGTCTTGTATCGCCTGACACACTGGCTTGTCCCGGCCCTTCAGATTTCGCAGGGAGATACTCGATTTTGAGTATTTGTGATCCAGGGGATAGACAAGCAGATCGTTGTTGGGGTGGTGGATTTGCCATTGTAGCAGTACTTGCTTCACCTCCTGCGCCTGCTGCCCGAAGAAGCCCGCCGACTGCTTAGCAGGCCCGTTCTGAACGATGTTGTAGGTCAGGGCCAGACGATATCCAGACGTCAGCTCCTTCACCTCGTGCGTCACGTCGGAGAACCAAGCAAGAGTGGTAATGTCCAAGGTAGACGTGGGCGCAGTGGAGAAAATGCGTTGATCGGAGCCGAAGGCGAGGTGAACGTCTCCTCCCTGATGCTCTGAGGGAAGGCAAATGACGAGCGTTCCCACCATGCCTGGTTCTTTCTCGGAGTCCTTGTGGCGCTTGAAGAATGATCCTTTCTCATACAACAGCAGCTTGTGTGGCTTCACCGAGACGTCCGTCAACCCCAGTCCACCAGCGGCCGTCAAGTAGACCTTCTGCAAAAAGCCGGCCCATTCTGGGTTGACGAGTTGGAACTGGGTGTGGTTCAGTTCCCACGTCTTCCGCACTGAGTTGTCGACAACGGTGTCTTCACCTTTGCCAAAGGGTGCTTCCCTACATGCTGCCTTGATCACCCCAGCATCGCTGGGTGTTAGTGGAAGAGGGAACGCGGGGTGGCCTTCAATCTTGAGGCCCGGATTGGCGAAGGTGGGGTAACGGGTGAAGTTGGCAATGTCCCCCACGGATTTGATGCCGTTCAAGCGCTTACGCAGACTCCGCTTCCACGTGTCCAAGTCGACTTTGGTGTTGTTTATCTGTTTGGCGGGCGCTTGGTCGTTGGATTCGTAGTCTTCAGAATCCGAGCTGATTGACACAGCTGAAGAGTAGCCCATTGTTGCATAAGAGTTAAAAACGCCTGTCCACGATGCCGACTGATGCGAAAAGGGAATGAGCTCAATGTTCCTTGAAAAGGTATCCCTGAGACGTCGTTGAACCTTGCTGGGCGCGTCGCCGCCACGCGTGTAAACGCGTCTTGGATCTCCACTGCCGATCGCGGGGTGTCAGTACCCCGCGATCCTCCCTGTTACCCCTTTCTCAACCTCGACAAACACGCGAAGGGTTTCAACTTGGGAATGCCTGTCATGGGGAAAGAGAGGAAGACAATTGGAATAGAAGCGTTAAGTTGCAGTTCATTTATTTGGGCCCAACCACCTGGTGATACTTGCGCCACTGAGTGCAACGTGAAGATGGTCTGCTAGTGGAGCACAAGCCCAAATTAAACATTGAAAGCATGAAATGCCTAACCGAACAGCAAAGCCATTTCCTTGCTCGGGAGGCCTTTAGGATTTCAACCTCATCAGTACCATTGCTTCTTCCACTGCCATGTCACAGGCGCATTGGGCCAAGCCAGAACACTGTTCGTGTAAGTCCGATTGCGGCCCAAAAGCAGCCATGCGTCGTCGGGGGACCCAAGTTCCTCATCAATCTGAAGGACGTCTGAATTCGCCAGCGCCGTGTCCTGGTAGATGATTGCAGAGTCATATTTCCCATTCAGAAGGTCCTGCGCAATTTGAACCAGTCCGCCGGAAGTGATTTGGACAACGTCTGGCCACTTGCTGGTGTCGGTGTAGTTGGCGACAGAGGGGTACAAGATGCCGATTGATTGTGGGTCCGTAACATCCTTTCTGGTAACCACCACAAGCGGCTTGCTTGGCGAGATGAATGTGTCGATGATGAAGACATTACGGAAGTCGCTGCCCACGATTGATGAAGCTTGAGGATGCACGGCATTCATCATGACATAGTCGAGGGTGTCGTTCTTCAGCGCAGCGACGGCGTCATAGAAAGAGTCGTAGTACGAAATGTTTGATGTCTCTGAGATTCCGTGGAAGTCAAGGTAGCGTCTCATGACGAGGTCATGATTGGTTCCTTTTGTCAAAGTTCCGAAAGCCAGGTTCTTGAAGCTGGAGGCCGAACAGCTTGCCACACTACCAACCTTGAATGTCAGAATCGTGAGTCTTCAACCTAGAGAAATTTGGCATTCACTTACGTTGAACCGACAAGAAGTAAACTAGCCAGCGCAAAGCGCGTTACCATATGGATATTGCACAACATTTCGAAACTCGCTATGAACGCCGACGACAAGTATCGATGGTTTTTACGAGTCAAAACCTGCTTACAAAAACAGGGTCATTTTAAAAGTCGAATAACCGAAAAACCATCCAATTCAGCAGAGATATGGTTGAACAAGCGAAGATAAGCAGTCTGCGGGGAAACATTTCCCAGCCACTCTGCCATGGTTCAAGGTTGCGTTGGTGATGTGCGCCCCTGTCGCTGAGTCATTTTCAGGCTTCACCCTGTTTTCACGATATTCCGAAAGCGAGGATTAAACACGACAAAGATCTCCATCATCGCCGTTCCGTCCTCGCCATTTGATAGAAGACAATGCGGGGAATCTGGCGGACCCATTATCGGAGCTCCAAACCAGTCAGATAATGTGGCAGAGTAACCAACGGCTCAGTGAAGTGCGGGGGTCATCCGAGATAGTGATATCGTTATCTGTGAGATTCTTTGACATGGATATTTCAACTCATAAAGCTCATGGTCTTAATGAAGACACGACAGGTTCTAAGGGATCCATTGCCAGGATCAGGACACATCTTCAAACCCTTCATGTATTGCCCATGCCTTTTCAACGAATACGCTGGACTATCGAAGAGTGGGGTTCTTTCCCCATCAACGTCATCCCAAAAGCTAGATAGATTTACAACGTGGGAGAGCCGCGAGGGCTTAAGAAGTACTTGCTCCGGGCTGACTAAATGGTGCAGTACGCCTGAGAGTTGTCAGCGTTCCCCATGCACACCATTTGCAATCCGGGCCGCTACAGTGGATCCTGCACGGGAGCCATCTCTGTGTAGATGCCCGGCCGCAGCCAGAGGTCAGATGTAAGAGCAGCTTAGTAGCCCTCTTAATTATTTGGTTGCGAGCCCGCTCGACATTCGAATTCGAGTTCTGAGCCTCTGCCGTCAAGTACATGCACCTCACCGCCACCAAAGTTCAGCTAAATGAGCATTGCATTGGGCCCTTTCGTGGTGCGGGCCACAGATAAGCAGCCTCCATGATGGGTGGTGTCGACGAATAATCGCACCGAATGGTCTCGAGACATACTAAGGCTTCCAGGCAGCGGCAAGGCAAAGTCGAGAAGGCGACCGAGACACTGTTGGTAGGCTGCCAGCTAGAGGCCCTAAGGATCGGGAAGAAATCGCATTGGTCGCCTGTTCAAACAAGGTACCGCGAAGCCAAGTTCTGACACCATAATGCGGCTGCGTAACTCAATTAGTACCAGGGTGTGACGGTGTTCCAAACTGGTCTTACATGCCGCAATCTGCAGGAATGTTACCACCAGGCCGCATACTGTAGCCGGTCAGCCAGTGTAAGATCAGGCGACCAATGATACGCCAGTAAACATCAATGGAAGAAGAAGGTCGGATGGAGATTTTCTTGGCGAGAAAAGAGGATGGTGGTTGTCTTCCCGCTGGAGCTTCGCCCGGTGACCATCGTTTTTCCACATTTATTCAGCGGTCGCATATCCACGGGGCTCGACTTGTGAAATGGAATTTCGCCCAACGCACAATACCCTTTGAGTTAAACATCTAGCGGATGTCTACTATCACATAGTCTCACCACGATGGAGGACTCGAACGTACGATCGGTCCTTTCGATCTACCGAATCAGGCTGGATGTCCTCACATCCTGGCTCGAGCATAACCATGGGAAGCAATGTCAAATTGAGGTAGAGCAGCAGCAATCCTTAAACTTCCATTTAGTAACATCTGGTGTACTAGGTGAAAGGCATAAAAGCTGTGATCTTTGCGCCTGTGGAGCTGCAAAAGGTAGGATTGGTTCACCTTCTTCCTGCCATTAACAT
Source organism: Colletotrichum gloeosporioides (assembly GCF_011800055.1). Lineage (NCBI taxonomy): Eukaryota > Fungi > Ascomycota > Sordariomycetes > Glomerellales > Glomerellaceae > Colletotrichum > Colletotrichum gloeosporioides. The sequence goes on along the minus strand of NW_025544762.1, from coordinate 415,314 downwards.
CCTTTTACTGACTACAAGATCAAGAGCGACATAGAACATTTGAAGAACTTGAAGGCCTGGAACCCACCGGTCAAGAAGACTTGAAACACGGGGACTTTTGCGAGGAGGCTCTGAATTCCATGTATTTTCGTTTACTAGTTGCCAAGTCAAATTACGAGGGTCACATCCACCTGCTGCTCAATGACGAGCTCATGTTACTCCAAGACAACTGGCGGCTGAGGTGATCCAATATGCACTAGACCCCTGTAACGTTGAGAACCCGCTATACCTGCCACAGGTAGCCTGCATTAACAGGGCAAACCTGTATCTATCCGCCTGCTATGTACAGCCCGCTGTAATAGCTAGTAGTTCTGCCTTATGGCTATGCCTTGCCAGGCTTGGAACCGTGGCCTACCCAGTGGCCAGTCATGCTCCAAAATGCCCAGAGAATCCAAGACTGGGATCTAATTCGCCTATTTGAACCATCGTTCACATTAAATTCGGCGACCCCGCCCTACCATAATCAGGTGTATCTTAGTCTCAATTAATGACTGTGAACCACCTTCAGAGCTCCATTCTTGTCCCTCGGAACATCATGCAGAACCACGACCCACAAGACGAGTTTGCTGAACTCTGTCGTAGATACAAAGAGTATCCAAAATTCCAACTTCACACCCAAAGTCCCCAAGAGGCATGGTATAATGAAACGCAGTGGGACAAGCTTCAAGAGAAAGAGAAGACTGTGTTTTGCGCCACACATGAAAACATCGACGTATGGGAGACGGGAGGTCTCAATAGTAATGAACCCGCAATCAATCTAGTAAACCACGGTAGTACTGATGGATTGTTCAGAATTCCCTGCCCAGGAGACCAGTATCTCCGGTGTCAATGACTTGAAGCAGCACCTTGTTCGGAGCGATAAGGACCCTATTGTCCGTCATTTGTAAGTGATACAAAGGTCTAGACAATGCACGGCGTTTTGCTGAGATTCACATAGGTTTCTGGCGTCACCAGACTCGAGATCGCCTTTAAATTGCTCCGTGGATATGTTTAAATTTGCTTGCGCATACCACGAAGTAGATCCCTACTTTCTTGAATCACTCCATGCCTTCGGGGAGCAGGATGAGCCTATCGATCTTTGTCTCTCCCAATTCAGAGGACAGAACATTCTCAGCGCTGATTCCAATGGGTCCCGGGAACTGAAGAAGCTTGGAAGGTCTGGACGTGAGACCCGAGTTTCGTATCTCTTGAGGTCTGTGGAATTTTCAGAGAATGAAGAGGAAGGACTAAACTGGAAGTTCCGACAAACTGCGAACTATCATTCATTCGACTTGAAGACCGGAAGAGCCCTCTGGATTAACATCAAAGGAAGCGAACTTTTCAAAGAGCGCATCTTGCAGTTTCGACACCTTCTGAACGTCCCGCCCAAGACAGAATTGAACGAAGGTGATGTCTCACACCACCTACAAGCATCACTTGCCACTCATCTCATTTACCTGTCTTGGTGCGACGAGAATTGGCGCCAATTTATCAACGACATAGAAGGAGCCATAAAACGCATTGTTGCGCCAGCCAGGGAAGCACTTGTCGATGATCACGTCGGCGAAGACGGGTTAGAAATCTATCCGAAGCTCATGAGGGAGACCATATCACGGAAATCAACAACGAACTCAAAGAATAGCCCATCAAAAACCAATACTATGGTTTCTGGTACGACCCTGACAAAGTCACCAATGCTCTCTAGGATGATGAGTGCTACAAGCTCAACTCTTAGATCTTGGACTAGGACGCAGACAAATTTACCAACAGACCTGGAAAAGGGGCCACCACAGGAAACATCTGCCGATAACGCTAGCAGCCCGTCTCTCGGACTAGACCCTCGAGGAATGCTGAAAGACATTCGATTCAAACACATGCAGTCTCTTCACCACCATGCAGAGACAATCCAGAAGTCGATGTTGATCTTGGATCTCAACGTTGGTGTCCTCAAAAACATTGGGGAACACTATGACAACCTCGCTGTCACCGAATTCAAGGATATGGATGCTTGCAAGGCTGTGATTAACGAGTTCTTGAGAGAGATTGCTTCCATTTCAAAGATGCTTGAGACGCGTTCGAGACAATTGAAATGTCTGGCAGCCAACCTAGAGCAAGGCATATCTTTGGTGAGTAACCCAATTCGTAGGTATGCTGGAGTCATAGGAGATTGAACGAGGTTTACTGACAGAAGTTGCATAGTACGACAAAGCTTTACAGCAGAGAAGTGACCAGATTAACACCAAACTCGCCGAGTATGCCCAGAAGAACAGCGAGCAAATGCAGATAATATCCGACAAAACCTCACGACAAACAACGTCGATGCATGTCATTACCGTCGCTACTCTTTTCTTCTTGCCAGCCACTTTTGTAGCAGTAAGAGCGAACGTTCCAGCAATATCCAGTTTTATCTGAACCTCTGACGAAATGCCAGACATTCTTTCAGAGCGGTGTATTCCTCTGGAACGAAGAGACGCCAGAGGAAATGCAGGCACCATTCAAGTGGCAAGGTGACAATTTTCGACTGTTTATCAAGATCACCATTCCGCTGACTATCGTAACTATTGGAACATGGCTATTCGTATACTTGAGACTGAGGTGGAGAACAAGCAACCTTTAGAACATGGGGTGATTCTGTGGAGTTACTTTGGCGAAACCACTAACAGGAACGTTTACTATGTTAGAAGCACAACTGTCAAATACATGTAGAAATTAGACTGGAGTTCACCCAGTGGAACTGTTCCCTGAAGACAATGTCTCATTGAGACCTTGCCACACTGTCAATACCCACACGCCGGCAAGAATTCGCTGATGAAGAGGCCATTGTGGCATGTTTTGGGTTCGTATGGTTTCTCACCATGTCAGAAACGATATCAGGAAGTAAGATTCACACGTGCGTCAAGCGTCTGGGCTACCGACTTAGCCGTCATGGTGTGGTAGCCAAGTCCAGCTCGACAAAACCAAGGCAATTGCCAAGTCGGCGTGATGAGCTTATGCATGCGGCAGGCTACGGCACCCACGAATGGGAGGCGCTTTAGGGAACCGGGGTCAAAACCATGCAAAATAATCCCTGAGCTTCCTGAATCTAACTGGTTCTCCCGAATCAAGAATGCAAAATGTCGCGCTGAAGGGGGAGTGGGGGCTACGATGACTGTCCTGCGGTCTGGCAGCCACAATCCTGTTGAAGCCACCGGTCGCCTACATGGTTCGCCATTCTATTCACATTAGTTCCGATGTTTTCAAAATGGAAATAAGGCTGGAGGCAACCTGCACCGTCGTCAGGCTCGCCAGTTAAGTAGGCAGCACGCCCAGGGGACCCCACCAATCTCCGTCACCAGCATTGCACAAGACTTCAACTGCTTACTAGAAACCGACATTACTTTACGATAATTTCTATCGAATATCTATCTCCCCTATTTGCTCATTGGTCGGTGTCACTCCTCTCATATTATGGAACCTGTCGGAGCTGTGAAAGACTTTCAACAACATGTCGCCCAGTACATCAAGGAATACGACTGCTACGGGAACAGTGCAGAGAGGGACCACGTTGAGTTCATGCCACAGATTGAACTTGGCCGATTCTGGACTATCGAGAAAATTGAAGATGTTCTTTGCAGCACGGAGCCTCACATCCTGGATACCGGCCAAGAAATCAGGGAACATTACCTCGTTGTATTCTCTGTCCTGACGTTCATGGCGCGACATCAAGATATATCTGTCTTCATTCGGTATAATGTGGATGACAGCGGGCTGCCACTACTGGCAACACCAACTGCAGCCTCGGAATCCAGCAGCGATCGCGAAGTGTTCGAGCGATTCCAGAAATCCCAGTGGAAATTTTGTCCACTGACACTCAACATGGGTAGAAGTGAGAGAAAACCAAGCAAGAGGGAATTATCTCCTTTTCATATCATACCAGTTTCGAAAACAGAAAGAATTAGTCCGAGGGAGTCTGGTCATCGTGACGATATCTGTCTTGACAAAGTGACGTTGCATGAGCAATGCTCCGCCTACAAGGTTAACAACCCCCAAAAAAATCGCTCCTACGAGAAAGCTTCTAATGCATACTCTGCTAGACTGTTGTATTCAAGATTCTTCGGGGTAGCAGTGACACCCTAAAGGTCATGTACGATAATGAGGTTGACATGTACAAGAACCTTATCAAGGAAGACTCATTCAATCACATCATGAGATACTACGGTTCTTTTCAAAGCTTAGATGTGCGGGTAATTATACTAGAGTATGCCAATGGTGGCACTCTGGAATCCTTTTTCGAACATCAACCTCCTCCGCAAAGCAAGGCGGAGCGCGAGCTGTTTTGGAACTGCTTGATGGGCCTGTCCAGAGGGTTAGAGCGTATTCACAACCTTACTGATTCAAAAGAATATTCGAAAGGAGCCTGGATGCGAAGAGGGTACATATTTATTCGTGCCTGCTCATGTTACATTGATGTACTGATATTACCACACTAGGACCCATCAAGACATACATCCACAAAACATTCTAGTCTGTAATGAGGGCTTCGGAAACATGCATGGATTCGCGTTCAAGTTTGCAGACATGGGAACTGGCCATATCCGAAGGATGAGGTATAAAGGTCTCGACGAAGATGCCATGGATCAAGAAGGCAACGGAATGTACAGTAAGTCATCAAGCTTTCTTGCCATTTGACGAAATACTGAAAAAAGATTATAGGCGCACCCGAGGCCTGCGTGGATAACAAAGGCACAAGAGGCATACGAGGAGACAATGACATCTGGGCATTAGGCTGCGTTGCAAGCGAAGCGCTGGTTTGGTGCCTTCAGGGCGACCGTGGGCGTTGGCGCTATCATAACGACCGCATCAAAGCCACACAACAAACCGTGTTGAAGGATGGATGCCATGTAGGCGCGTTCCACGACGGAACATGCGTCCTGAACACAGTGGAGGATTGGCATCAAAAATCAATCAAAGACGCCGGAGAAGATACTGATTTCTACACCCAGCTGAGCAGTCTCATTCTTGGTCGGATGCTCGTTGCTGAACCAAAGCATCGAATTGATGCTGCCGAGCTCTACAACGAGTGGAACTTGTTGTTTCCAAGTCGGCCCTCGCTTCTTCCCACGAATCACACCGATCCAGGGCCATCTACACACTCTAAGACGGATAGTTTAGAATGTTTAGTGAGCGATTCCGTATCACAAGGCCCCATCAGATCCTTGACAACCCCTGCTATCTCGGCCACGCCACATGAATCAAGAGGGTTGCATATTATCACCACAATCCCCGAAGACAACTTTTTATCACCGTCGCCAAGTCCAGGACACGCTCCTAGTATCTCAATTACGGAATCGCCCCAGGAAGAATTACCGGAAGAACCTCCGCGGTTGACAACATCGTTGAGGGTACGAAGGACGCATGAAGACCGAAGACATAGATCTGTTTCTCCACGGCCGAGCCAAGTGCCCGACGGGAAAGCCACTAGCCATCCAGTTGGAAGCACTGACCGACACTCAATGCCACGAAGGCACACGCTTTCGGACAGCGGCGTTGGTCTAGATTCACGACCTCAGTCAACTACTCAACTACAGACTGACAGTATGAACATGATCTCAAAAACGAATACAGTTGTTGGGATGGAAGGAAGCGGCTCGTCTCACTCGGCGAGACGTCGAGATAGGTCGGCTCAGCAGAGTTTCGCAAACGAAGGTGGTTCCTATAATCAATCTCAATTCGAAAGCAACAGGACGCCAGGAAGCAGAGTCTTAGAGAACACGTATAATTATACACGATCTCCTTCACCATCTGATGGAGGGAGTTCGCAACATACAGTTGCTACTAACCCACAGTCATTAGACCTCATTGCCACGGTCGACCTGGTATGGCACATTTGCCTGGCAGACAAAACAGGTCTCTCCAAATATCTCAACCCGACTCCCAAGAAGCAGCGTGGCAGGCATCCATTCAAAATATTCCCTCAACTAGCAATAGATGTCAACAAAGTCAAGGGGGACAAAGGTCGAGATCAAGTAAGTTTCCAAGGAATGCCGAGAGATAATGAAAGTGCAAGAAGATAACCGGCGACAGATTTTCCTCGTTGATGATTCAGCATCTATGAAGAACCACAAAGAGGCTGTAGGTCGGACTTGTCGGGTTCTTGCGTATGTTTTGAAAGAGGGGGGAGCCGATCCAGACGAAGCATTCGATCTTTACTTCACGTCAGCCCAGCCGAATGTGAGGTCAGGAAAGAGTTCGGACCTTCAGAAAGCTGTTCAAGAATGCAAATTCTCGGATAATACCTGCGACATGCAATCGAGCTTAGACCTGATAGCCACCAAGGTCATCCAAAATCGAAAACAAGTCAGCATTTATGTCTTGACAAACGGCCATTGGAACTTGCAGTCTGAGGAGAAGTTTTGTGGCGTGGATTTCCCCATCCGACGCCTAATCAGATATATCAAGAAAGAGGACAAGCAGAGAAATTGGGTCGGGATACAGTTCATTCGGTTCTTCGACCAACCCTTCTCCAATGAAGACAAACTTGGACAGGAGCGGTTAATTAGACTGGATGAAGAACTGGAGACAGAGGCTGATCGGTATGCTCCCATTCCCGTGTCGATCCCCAGGTTCATTTCAAGGTTCCGGAGGAAAGCTAATCCCACATTTAGGGACATTGTTGACACCACGGACTTTGGCAAAGACGTCCACAAAATGCTAACAGGGGCACTCTCTCGATGGGAAGACGCTGTTGGAGAACGAGAAAAAGACTTGGAAACATGAGGAATGGTTTCTCCCGCATGTATTTGTTTTGCATTTGGACTTGAGCATTTATGACGATCTGGCATCATAGAGGGTCCGAATCGGAAACAATAGAGCAGAAAGTCAACTTGGTAAGTTGATGGTAAACATTGGGATCATTTCGTCCGCAGGAAGCTAAGTCTATCACGTCTATATATGAGTGATGAGACTCTGCTCCGTAAAATCACGTGGTGAACATCTTGTACCCTCAGTTGAACGTAAATCCAAACGGTCGTGTTCTCAGGCCTTGCAAAAAATGGTGACCAGCATGGGAAAAAAGTCATGCGTGAAGGGCATGGTATATGAAAAGGCTGGAAAAGGGTGGTATCGTATCGTGTGCTTGCTCAATATGTAAACAAAGTCAGACTGCAGATGCAAACACTCCTTCTCTCCAAACAGCCTCTATCGGTAAACATCGCCCTGTCTTGTCTGCTAGCACTTTCAAGACATCGCCCTTTATCAAGACTAGGTCGGCCTTCTTTCCAGGCTCAATCTTTCCGCGATCATGAAACTTGAGTCGATCTGCTGTGATAGAGGTTGCTGACTTCAAGACATCGATAGGGGACATGCCAACTTCTTGCACCAATACACGCATCTCTAAGTGCATCCCCAATCCATAGGGCAAGCCAAGACCCTTGCCAGCAGCATCGGTTCCCACAATCAGAGGCACGCCTGCTTTGTATAAAGCCTGTGTTGTCGCATATGCGTTCGCGATGCTCGCCTTGGGCTTCTGTCCCGCAGCTAACCCGAGGGGTTTCGTTGGTTCCTTTTGGATGAGAAATCGTTTTGCGTATGGGTCCTTCATGTACGACATCAGCATTTCCTGTCCCTCGCCCGTCTGAGAGGCACATAGACCAAGTGTGGGGTTGCAATGCGCCTTCTTCTCCAGCATGATTCGGATGTAATCATCTGTCGGCGGCTTGTCGAGGAACATATGACTCAGGCCGTCCGTTCCGGCACGGAGCAGATCCATCGCGCCGGCATAGCTGAAGGCATGTCCAGTGGTGATGACACCATGTTTGTGGGCAGCAGCTACAACAGCTTCTTGGATATCCATAGGAGGCCGGGGGAGATCCATGCCCAGGGTGTCGCCGAGCTCGTGGAACATTTTTATGTACGCTGCGCCGTTCTCTTCAATCTGCTGCTTGACGAATGGCTCCGCATCTTCTGGCTTGCGGAGCATGGGCCAAGTTGAAATGATCTTGTCAACAATGTGATCACCGCATGGCGTGTTGGAGAATTCTTTCCTCATCACAGGGATTGGCCAGCCACCTTCAACGACTGCACCAAGTCCAGCACACTTGAAGTCTGCATATTTTCCCTTTTTTGACGGTTCACTCGCGAGCTGAAATCCAACATGTCAGTCTATGCTAGCCGGAGAAAGCTAGCCGGAGAAACGCATCGGCTAGATGTATTGACGGACCTTCTTCAACTCAGCATTGTCTTTTGGATCATTATGCATGTCGCAGACGGTGGTGACTCCGAAGCGGAGTGACTGCTCAATGCTGTTGACATTTCCGGACAGTGCATGTATATGCGCATCAATCAGCCCGGGTATTATTGAGTGTCCCGGTTTTGATATGACTGTGAATCCCGTTGTAAGCTCTCCATTGAAGTCGCCTTCACCAACGGCTGCGATCTTTCCATCTAGGACGTAGACATAACCTCGCTCAATTATTTTAGTGCCATCAAATATTTTGACATCTTTGACAAGCATGGAGTTAACGATCCCCATGGCTGATTTGGGATTCTGGAAGAAGAGAAAAGATCGTCGCGCATGTATGGTTGAGAAAGGCAGTCCTGGCGGAGCCGACGCGCCTCAAGATTTCGTGGAATCTGGGAACGGCCGACCTGCTCCTTTTTCTCTCATCTTTTGCGCGTACGTCACGGCTTTAATTCACCCTCGCACGCCACATCGGACAGAGCCACCGCCTAGTCGCACGGAAACTAACCTCAATTGATCGACTCACAGGCAGTCCGGCAGATGAGCAACGACGGACAAGTCGTCGGTTCCGCGTGCTAGTGCCGCCCTTTGTCAGCTCCGGCCTCCGTCTGAAACTTAAGCTTTCAATCGTTTTTGGCCACTGCTCTGCATTGATGACGTCTTAGCCTCAGCAAACGGGGACAAGATAGCAGCCGGCGCGTGGTGTCGGCCCAAGCGAGCATGCGGATAACGCAGGCGTGCAAGCCGATCTTGTCTGGGGGACAATAGCGCCGACGTCAGTTGAAGGCGAAGTGAAGGCGAAGTGGGTGGGTTTTACAGGCTCGGAGGTGGTCTGGACCGCCAAAGGCCATGTGGTGTGGAATGACCGGCGATTCAAGGCCGACTTTTGCACTGGGATTTTCGGCCTTTGCGATCGGCCTTCTGTTTTAGCGCTGTTCTGCGGTAGAATTCTATGCGACAATGGGACAAGGGTTGCTTTGTGGTCTCTTGGGTGATGCTCATAGGTCTGTCGGCAGGCATCGTACCGGCGGACACTAGTACTGCGTGTAAGGCTTGAATTGGGATGGCGGCCGCCTGGTTCCTTGCCGCAAAGAGTCGCTCGCATTCAATAAGACAAGGTGATTGATAGCTGTCTCTCCTGTTCTGGTATTATCCTCGTGAGAGCGGTGTGAGTGGTTGGGACATGCCAACATAATAACGTTCGAGAGAAAGCAATCTTGTGATTTCAAGATTGCAATTCGGCTCACGGTGAGCCGCATTTCTTCATTCATCCCGGCTTCATGCCGAAGGAAGCCAACCCGTGGTGCTTACATGCAGACAAATTGGGGTCATGCTTCGCTTGCCCTCCGAAACCCCTCACTGAGGTGGTGGGGGTCATTGCAATGGCTCGTTACCTGCTGTGGGGTCGTTTCTCAACATGAGATTCGCAGGAAATGGTATCATCGGCCAGTCTTCCGATCTGGATCTGCCAAGAAAGGGCGCATTTCGATGGAAATCTTCACCAGCCATCATTCTAGCTCATTGTGATTAAGCTTCACAGCTGCTAATCATGTCACCTCAATCGTCTCGCCTGACCAACTACATCGCCTTCTCTAGGCAAGATGGCTCAACCCCGCAAATTGGCCATCTCGACCATGCTCAGCAAACTATCCAGCCCCTGGCCTATCTCTCGGGCACTCCCGTGGAAAATCTGTACCAAGTCATCGAAGTGGGCTCCCAAAACATCACGGCATCAGTCGACCCTGCTATTCCGTTGAAGGATGTAAAGGTTTTCCCTCCAATTTCAGGTCGCGATGTCCTGGCAGTGGGCAAGAACTACATGGAGCACGCCAAAGAATTCAACAGCTCAGGATACGATAGCTCTGATAAGGTCGATAAGCCCAGCCACCCTGTCATTTTCACCAAGCGCGCGACGTCTATCATTGCCGATGGCGAAGACATCCTGTTGCACAAGGGTTTCACTGAGAGCGCCGACTACGAGGGTGAGATTGGTGTCATTGTCGGAAAAGCTGGGTTTCGCGTTAGTGAGGCGGATGCATGGGACTATGTCTGGGGCTACACCATCATCAATGACTTGACGGCGAGAGAAAGACAGAGAGACCACAAGCAGTTCTATATCGGAAAGTCTCCCGACACGTTTTGTCCTATGGTAAGGAAACCCTGATCGAGTGTGTCTTGATATGTTTAATTGAAATTTGCTAGGGCCCCGTAGCAGTGCCCAAGGAAGACTTACCGAAGACCCTTCACATCCAGACCCATGTCAACGGAGAGCTGCGCCAGGATGCCACTACAGAGGACCTAATCTTTTCGATTCCCCATCTTATTAGCACATTGTCTGCTGGAACGACCTTACAGCCTGGTGATGTCCTCGCCACGGGAACGGTGGGTATACGTCTCTGCGTGCTGTCATACCTGTACTAACATCTAGGCCAGCCTGCAGGTGTTGGTATTGGGCGTAACCCGCCAGTCTTTCTGTCGCCTGGAGATGAAATCGCAATTTCCATTGATGGCGTTGGGACTTTGAGGAACAGGGTGGCAGACTATTCCGCGGCCAACACAACCATCGAGCGATTTTCCGCTCGGTCAGCCCTCAAGCCCAACAACACCGCGAGATCGATTCAAGGCAGATCGGGGTTGACAACGGTCAACTCAAAGCCGATCAACTATCAGCGAACGGGAACCGGAAAACAAAACATCATCTTTGTCCACGGTCTTGGCTCCTCGAAAGAGTATTGGACACCCTTGACCATGACACTGGACCTGAAGGATACCTTCACGGCGCACGTCTTCGATTTTGAAGGCCATGGCCTCAGTCCAACTCACCCGCTCAGCAGCATTACGTTTGAGTCGTTGGTTGCTGATTTGCTTGGTATCTTCGAAGTTGCCGGTGTCTCTGCCCAATCTCCTGCCATTTTGGTCGGCCACTCGATGGGATCCATCATTTCCGCCAAGTTCGCCATCGAACATCCGTCTCTCGTTAAGAAGCTTGTGCTCATGGGGCCGCCGCCATTCCCTCTTCCGGGGATGATAGTCAAAACTCTTTCCACGACGATCTCCAAGGTCAGGAGCGAGGGGATGGACATCATCCTTAGATCTCCCTCGGGGCTTTCGGATCACACGATCAAAACCATTCCTCTCGCTGCTGCGGCGGTACGATTGGGTTTTCTTGGTCAAGATCCCGAAGGGTATGCAAAGGCGACCTCTGCCCTGGCCAATGCCACGGAGGGTTTGGCCCTTGAGAAACTGGCAGTCGAGACACTGGTTATTTCTGGACAATATGAAGCAGTCTCGCCCGAGATCCGAGAGAAGGCGTACGTTGAGAAGATCCACAAGGCTAAGCAAGTTGTGTTGCCTGATGTGGGCCACTGGCATGTATTTGAGGATGTGCAAGGTGTCGTGCATAGTCTCGAAGACTTCTTGGAGTGAGAAATGCAAGGGACGATGATGACGTCGTCAAATTTCTGAAGATTGGCTGATAGCCCACCCCTATGCAGCTTTTTACCGAAGGATGAAACCTTCTGGGACTAACGCGCTCGTCAATGAGACCTTAGGCAGCAGAGTTAGACCGGTCATAACTTTCAGGACATGTCATGCTACACCGGGCGAATAGTGGGTTGCATGATGTGGCATCGCAAATCTTATCGCCTGCCATATTTGGTGGGCGGTGCGGGGTTGTCAACACTGTAAGATGCATATATATCTAGGTAGCACAACACAAGATGCATTCTTAATTTACTTCACTGTCTGAAGTCGTAGCCCGTCAAAATGCGTCTTGTTGGTGGTACGATGGTAGCGAAGGTGTCACTACTTCTTGTCGCCAGTGCGGCTCTGGCTTCCTGCGGCAGTCAGGCCAAGACTGACCTGAACGCTGTCGCAGAGGAATACGACTACATCGTGATCGGCGGAGGAACAAGCGGGCTCGTCGTGGCTAACAGACTGAGCGAGAATCCAGCCAGTGAGTACAATTCAACTAACTTGTACCTAGTATTGTTATTGTTTTGTTGGTTGCTTCGCTAGGGCGAACCTTCTGGCCTGTTTGACGATTTAAGCTTCGGATGCCACTAACACCAGCAAAGAAACTGTCCTGGTCGTCGAGTACGGTGACTTCCCAAACACCATCAACGTTACTGTACCATATTTCACTACATATGATCAGTCGGCTCGCCTTTATAATGTGACTTCGGTTCCACAGGTTCACCTCGGTAACCGAACCTCGCGACTCCGGATTGGCGCTACTGTCGGCGGAGGATCAAGCGTTAATGGAATGGCCTGGGATCGAGGCTCAGTTGCCGACTATGATGCGTGGGAAGCACTGGGAAATCCTGGATGGGGCTGGAACAACATGCTGAAGTACTTTCGCAAGTCATCAACATTTGCTCCTCCCTCCCAGGAGTATGTTGACAAGTATGGTTACGACTGGAACCGAGATGCGTATGGAAATGGCCCCATCCAAGTTGGATTCCCTTCATGGCAGTGGCCTGCGGCTGGTACGTTTCTGGCCCAAATGAATGTCAAAGCATGGAACTATACAAATAGAAACTGACCGACCTGAAAGACCTGCAAGCTCGAGCCTGGGCCGAAGACATCAAAGTCCCAAGGTTAAAGGACGGATCCGATGGCGACAACGTCGGGATTGCTTGGTTACCTCAAAACTCGGGCGGAAAGAACGCCACGCGCTCGACATCTGAAACCGCATACTTTAACCCGGTCAGTGACCGCAGCAACCTTCATCTTCTTGTACGGCATTACGGTGGCGCGATCAAGTTCGAAGGCAATGCGACGGCCGGAGTTGATGTTGCGAGCCGCGATGGAACAAGAATGCGATTTGTGAGATCGCGAAACGTGGTTCTCGCGGCTGGCGCCGTCAACACACCGCGGATTCTCCAACTTTCCGGAATCGGCCCCTCGAAGCTTTTGAAAGGACTCGGCATTAATGTTACTGTTGATTCTCCTGGCGTGGGCGCTAACTTTCAGGACCATCCATCCGTCTTCATGGTTTATGACTGTAAGCCATTTGCCCACTTATGACCAGCTTTGCGTCCCGATTACTGACAATCTGGGTGAAGTTGCCAATGACACATCTGTAAACCCAACATCGATGAACAACGAAACGTTCTACAATCATTCATGGGCTGAATATCTAGCCAACAAGACGGGACCTCACTCGCATGCTTGGGGGAACAAGGTGGTCTTCACATCGTTACGAGATCTTGACTCGAGCAACTATCAGAATATTGCCGACGCTCTCAGCCAGCAAGAACCCTTACAACACTTGCCACAAGTGTACGCTGAGAACCCAGCATTAGTAAAAGGCTTCCAACAACAAAGAGATGCTCTGAAAAAGCAGTTCTTGAACCCAAAAGCGGGGGTGGTAGAGATCACGTTTGGCGGTGCCGAGTCCGTCCCGGTGGCTCTTCAAAAACCGTTGTCGAGAGGTACTATCACTATCAATAGTACGAACCCGGACCCTTCGATCGCCCCTTTAGTCGACTTCAACACCATCTCCAACCCAATTGACAGCCTAATCCTTATCCGAGCCGTAGCGAAGGCCCGCGCGTTCATGTCGAGTCCCAGCGTAAAGTCGCTTGCAGCCGTTGAGATGATGCCCGGTCCAGGCGCCGCGAGCGATGCCGAGATTGAGACTATCATGCGCCAGTCGTGGGTGTCCTCGACTTTTGATCATCCAGCTGGGACGGCAGCCATGATGCCCAAGGAGTGGGGTGGCGTTGTTGATAGCAAGTTGAGGGTGTATGGGGTGAGGGGACTTTGGGTTGTAGACGCAAGTGTCATGCCTATTTTGCCGGCAGCTCACACGCAGGCTACTGTGTACGCAGTAGCCGAGTATGCGGCCGACATCATCAAAGCCAACGGGAATATGACGACTTCTTGAGGGTCAGATTATTCAGGATTCATGCACACATGGCCCAAGCTCCACTAGACGGAACTGGAGCGTGATTGGAAATTCTATGATCTGCAAGTACACTGGCGTTGCATTCTTCCAGAAACAATAAGTGAAGTTACAGCGACATCGGAGTTGTTCCGACGGTATTCGTGCGACCGCGTGCAGTTTGTGTGCTCGAGTAACGATGGCGTACTAGATGCCTTGTGATTGCGTGCGGCGTGCCTTATCAACAACAACGACGCTGTGTCAGCATCGGCGGTCGATAACATCTTGGCCTCTTCAGCATTGCAATTGTCGAAAATGACTTAGACAATTACAGTTATCATCGCAATCGACAGATTCAAATTTCTCCTTGATCGACCGGGCTCTTCACTTGACTACTATTGTTGAATGACACACCGTAACTATAGGTTTTCTACAATGACATCTCCTTTATCACAAGACCCCATCTCTTCTGTTGACCCTCAGAGACTCGAAGATGTCCGCAAAAAGTACGCTGAGGAGGCCAAGAAACGTCTTAGGCCCGAGGGCGCGGCCCAGTTTCTTCCCCTCAACGAAGCCCCGGAGGACCGACTTCATTCACTTCTTGATGATCCTTGGGCAGACCACGCAGCTCTGAACGCAAAACCATCGCCTATTCCCAAGGATAAAGCAATTCGATTTTTCGTCCTCGGTGCAGGCTTTGGAGGCTTGGTCTATGCTGTTCGCCTCATCGAATCTGGCGTTGCCACTGCAGACGAGATCCGACTGGTCGATGCTGCTGGTGGCTTTGGTGGTACCTGGTACTGGCATCGTTATCCTGGACTTCACTGCGATCTAGAGAGCTACTGCTATCTACCTTTGCTGGAGGAGACCGGCTACATCCCATCGAAGAAGTATGCGCCAGCTGCCGAAATTCGTCAGCATGCGGAGCGCATTGCTTCTCGATGGAAGCTAGATGACAAGACTCTTTTCCGGTCCGACGTGCAGAGCCTGGATTGGGATGACGACAAGGAGCTTTGGAACATCAATCTTTCTGAGAGAAGAGGTCCAGGTTCAGACACCATTCAGCACAAAGTTCAAGCGCAATATGTCTACCTGGCTGCCGGCGTTCTCACCAAGCCACAAGTACCTAAGATTCCTGGCCTTTTGTCATTCAAGGGCAACATATTCCACACGTCCAGATGGAACTACGCTATCACGGGTGGATCTCAGGAAGACCAGTCACTCATCAACCTGCGAGACAAGAAAGTCGCAATTGTCGGTACCGCGGCAACGGCCATAGGAGCAGTTCCCGCGCTGGCGAAGTACGCCAAGGAGCTTTATGTCATTCAACGAACGCCGGCCTATGTCAAGCAACGAGGCCAGCAAACGACGGACCCCGACACCTTCAAAGCTACCATCGCAACCAAGAAGGGTTGGCAGTTCGAGCGACAAATCAACTTGAACCGGCACATGACCAACGCTGTGCTGCCCGGTCAGCCCAACCTCGTCAATGATGGCTGGACTGATATGCCCGCTTACTCTGCGGTGATGGGGTCTCCGGCCCATGGAATTGTGAACCCAACACCGGAAGATGAAGAGCGGCGAGCAACTTGGTTCCATGCCTTAGATCTGCCACACATGGAGGCAGTACGGGCTCGCGTCAGCAGCATTGTAAAGGATACAGCAACTGCGGAGAAGTTGAAGCCTTGGTACCCCTCGTGGTGTAAGCGTCCGACGTTCAGCGACGAATATCTGCAATCCTTCAACAAACCGAATGTCCATCTCGTCGACACGGATGGGAAGGGGCCTTCTCACGCCACGGAAACGAGCATCGTAGTTGGAGACAAGGAGTATTCGGTTGACATTATTATTTTCAGCACCGGCTACTCCGTCGCTGGTGGTCGCACGGGAGGCAGCCCGGCTGGAAGGGTTGGTGTCCAAGTCCTGGGACGCAGCGGGATCTCTATGGATGATAAATGGCGACGCAATGGACCTGTCACCCTCCACGGATACGCTACCAATGAATTTCCCAACCTGTTCTTCTCTGGTACAGCGCAAGGGACTATTACAGGGAACAATGTCTTCATGTTGGGACTCATTGCTCGGCATGTCACTTACATGATATCCGGAGCTGAGCGTCGTGTGGGTTCCGGCAAGAGAGCTATCGTGGAAGTGACTAAAGAGGCAGAGGAGCAGCACAGTCAAGAGGTTGCCAAGCGAGCACCCTTCTTCTCCTCTCTTTCTGGATGCACGCCAGGATACTTTAACGGACACGGACAGGCAGCTTCAGAGGATCCTGAGGACAAGAAGAAGCAAGCACGAGGTGTGGTATGGGCTGAAGGCACTGTCTCTTTCTTGGACTATATTGGAAAGTGGAGAGATGAGGGCAAGTTGAGAGGTCTCTCCGTGACAGCAAGACCTAGCATCACTTCGAACGAAGGTGGTAGGTTGTCCAAGCTCTGATATAACTTAAGATGTTGAATACGAAATGTGATGACCAGAAGAAATATGATTCAAGATTGTACGTGAACAAGATGCCTTTAATACACATGCATGTGTCCAACTTGGTGACAGAATTCATCTTCACTTGAACTGAGATTCTCATTGATGAGTCGTGCCACCCAGATACACACTTAATTTGACCAATATAGTGACGTAAACGCTTATTCAACTGATTTATCGAATTCGACTCGAACTATCAATTACTCGTTTTCAATATGTCTGTTCGCCGGTCGGGGTGCACCTAAGTTCTCTCGTAATGTTCTACCCTCATATTCTCCCCTGAAAAGACCGCGCTTCACCAATTCAGGGATGACATGTTCGGAAAACTCCCTCAAACCGTCAATCAGACGTGGCTGGATGACTGCAAAACCATCGGTCGCATCTTGCTCTAGCCATGCCTGAAGGTCATCAGCGATAGACTGCGTGGTGCCAACCAGCGGCCGGTGTCCTAGTCCTATGGAACATCGCTCCGCCGTCTGTCGTATCGTGAGATTGTTGGCCTTCGCAAATGATGCGATTGCCGCGGAGCGACCTTGTGAAAATGTCGCTGACCACGACTCTGGGAATGGAGAGTCAATATCGGTGTCTCCAAATTCAATACCGAGATTCTTGACGGCGACCTCTATGGGCCATAGCGAAGTCACTTCTTGCAACTTCTTCTCCGCCTCTTCTTGTGTTGCTCCCCAAATGACAGCCACGCCAGTGAGAATGACAAGGTGATCTGGATTTCTCCCAGCAGCTTTGGCTGCATCCTTGAGAGCGCGGTATGTCTTCTGCCCATCTGAGATGGAATAGTTGGCGCAGTAAATCAAGTCGGCTGTGGAGCCACCGAAAGCTATCCCTTCAGCAGAAGTTCCAGCCTGCGCGATAACTGGGTGACCCTGAATCGGACGCTCAACCTTCAAGGGCTGGTTGATTCTATACAGTCCATCGTCAATATTGGGCCAATGAACCTTGTTCAGATCGACGTAGATGCCCGTCTCTTTATTTCTCACAAGGGCGTCATCTTCGAAGCTGTCCCAAAGCGTTTGGACGGCAGTCAAAAATGATCTTGCGCGGTTGTACTTCGCAGCACTGTCTTTCGTTTCTTCGGCGGGAACGCCTAGATTCGCAGTACCCGGTCCAGGAGTAGTGACGACGTTCCATCCTGCTCTTCCGTGACTTATATGATCAAGGCTAGCGAGCTGTCTTGCGACGTGAGTCGGCTCATTGTCGCTGACGCTCGCTGTATAGACAAGACCAATGTGCTTCGTTCTTGCTGCGATTGCGGAGAACAAAGTGGCAGGTTCAAAGCCGCTGACACTCCATAAATGCTTCGCGAGATCTCCAGTCGGGAAAGATGCACCATCGGCAAGGAACAAAGTGTCAAACTTGGCGCTCTCTGCAAGCTGTGCGTAAGAGATGTAATATTCGACATCGAGGCTCTCATGCGCGTGTATGTCCGGGTGCCGCCATATTTGTGTTTGAGCTCCGGAGTAGATGAAGGCGGCTAGCCGAAGTCTCTTCTTCTCCGCAGTGGACATGGCTGTATACTGTTGGCCTTGATGAGACGATAGAATTGTGAAGAGATTGGTCAAGTAATGGATGAGTTGATGTTTCTGTTCGGCAATGCTTCTTGTGAATCAGGCTAGTGCAGCTTGAACATCCTGTTTGAAGTCCAAGGTATGGTATCAAACAAGCCAGATACAACTGTCGGCCTTAGCGTCGTCCGTCCGTTAGTAGAAGCACGTCTTGAGAAGCATCGCTGACGTTACTGGCACGCCATCGAATCCCATATGGCACGGCACTGATAAGCATGGGGATCTATCACCAAGAAATGCATGAATGCCCTTCTCATTGGCTATGGGGACTGTCCGACAGTTCTAATAGGACCAACATTGAAGAATGCGCCGAACTGGCGCAAACCACTATGCTTTTCACGCATGTCGGCCTGCGACCGATCTCGGACTGTGTTGGCCTCGAAAGGTTCTGCTGCTATTCCCGCGGGATCTCCCCGACGTATGCAATGGTGTTGATGTTCTTCATGCACGTCTCCTCATCACGTCATAATTGCTGCGAATTCGCAAGATTTCTGGGTGCGCATGTCATATTGTCACGGAGATAGCACTCGGACAATAGCTTTTGAGACCGTAGCTAGGTATCCAAGCTTCCAGCTAATGAACTTTTATGTGTGCTTCATGCGAGCCCGAAAATATCGCTGGAGGTAGGATGATAAGCCAAACATGCTAGCTTCAAGCTTGGCATAAAATGCATGTCCCGAAAGCGCGATCATAGGCCTGCAGCACGAAATTGGCTCCTAGTCAAATTGTATGCTACCAGAATGGCCTTTATTTTAACATAGAACCTGCAATAAGACTGATGTAGAGCCGAGACGGTCTCTCCTTTGGCGAAATTGTGGTGACTACGACGTTCAAAATGGCCAACACGGCAGTCCCCAGAGGCGAGACCAGTGCAGAGAATGATCGCTCCAGTTCCAACCTCGACATGGACCCTTACGCTGATGAAACCATTTTGGAAATTGGAAAGACGGTCCCCATAACACATGCAGATCTTGCCAGTCTCGAAGATGTCTCTCGAGATCTCCGAAAAGACCCGGACGCTCGAGCAGCGTTTCTTGCGACATTCACCGCCGACGAAGAAAAGACCATTATGAACAAAGTCGACAGAAGATTCTTGTAAGCCTTTGTTCTTGGGTGACATGTAGCAGTCAGAATGAATAGGTAGCTCACTGTCAATAGCGTGCTCATAGGCATCATGTTCATGGTCAAGAATATCGACTTCGGAAACATCAGCATCATCAAAACGATGCAGGCTGGTTCGGAGTCCAACATAATAACGGAGCTGAACATGACACCTGATGATTACAATTGGGTTGCTACCATTCAAGGAGTCAGTTCCCAAACCTTGGGCATGAACCCTCGGCTAATATGGATCTAACAGATTCCCTACATCATCTTCGAATTGCCCAGCAACCTCCTCCTCAAGTACATGACGCCTCATGCCTGGGAATCCCGCATATTTCTCACGTGGGGCATAGTCACGGCGTGCTGCGGCGCAGTGAATACCAAGTCACAAATACTAGCTCTGCGGTTTCTGGTAGGCATGTTCGAGGCTGGCATGTTCCCGGGAGTTATCACAACCCTCAGCTATTGGTACCGTACAGATGAAGTTGGCCGCCCCCTGTTATGGTACTTCGCCATCTCCAACCTCTCCAACATTGTGGGAAGTCTTGTTTGCTACGGGGCAAGCTTCATGGATGGGATACAAAACCTGAGCGGCTGGAGGTGGGCCTTCATCCTAGAGGGCGTCGCCACCGTTCTATTTGCAGGCGTCATTTTCTGGGTGCTCCCAGATTTCCCGAAAAGCCCGAGAAGCAATTCGTGGCTCACTCCGCGCGAACAACAGTTTCTCGAAGCTAGACTTCCTCCAAGTGCCCCTGCAACAGCAGACAAGAGCTGGGATACCAGGGAGGCATGGACAGCCTTCAAAGCGCCGACAACTTGGGCGTTCTTACTGGACCAGACGCTCATGAACCTCGCTACATATGCACTGAGTTGGTATCTACCAACGATAATAGCCAGCCTGGGATTCGCCAAGCTGCCAAACAGTTTGCTTCTCAATATTCCACCCGCGGCTGCTGGCATTTTAGCCATGTTGATCTGCGTTCTGATCACCTCTCGTGCATGGGCGCCACGGCCGCTAATGTGTATTTGCACCGTCCTCGGAACAATTGTCTGCTTTATTCTGTTCTTTTCTGTGTCCGGTAAAGCAGGGCTCTACGCTGCGTGTATACTGTCACAATTCTTCTCAAGCTCCTATTATGTGCCGTATTGGTCGTGGCGAACGTCAATAATGGCCGGCTCGACAGGTGCAAGCTTTGCGATCGGTCTGCAGAGCAGTGTTGCGCAGCTTGGTGCGGCGATAGGGCCGCAATTCTTCCAGTCGAAGTGGGCGTACAATCGCTACAGAAACAGCTTCTTCATCGGATTTGCGATCACGTTGGCTGCGTTGGCTACCAACCTTTGGACGTGGTGGCTGACGAGAAGAATAGAACAGAGGGTGGTCGAAGTTCGGAAGGATACTCTGAGGGCAAGGCGGGAAGGAAGAGCTTATGACGGACGAATCGACATCGATATCATGGATAGTAAGAAGATTAAGAACCATGAATGGATTTAGGCCGAACATCCTGTTGTTGAAGTGGGACACATCGACAGGCAAAGAAGAAATGAGGGGATATGTAGCTGGAAATCACCAGTGGAGCTAAGTTAGCTTGGCGATGTGTTGAAATGATGAGCGGGAGATAGCAACTGAACGATATCAATTCTTGACCATCAGTGCGACAATTACCTCACGTGAGCAAAACTATCAATTGGGCTGAACCAAGCATAACAAGTTGAAATGGCGGCTTCTGGGCCCCGGCTAAATTCAGAGGAGGTACCTGAGGATACATTTCAATCGATCAAGCTAAGGCGAGGTTGCCCAATGAGAATGTTGATCCATTCCGTAAAGACTGACCGTGTTTCTGTCCAGAGCACAGTTGTGCGCTTTCCGCCAGCACGATTTCTGGCAATTGATGCATGTGTCAGACAACGCATATGCAGTAGCCGCCGACATCGGTAATTTGCTCTGTCTTTGGTGCATGATCCATACAAGGTCGAAGATGAAGGCCATCCGGTCAATGATCCTGCTTCTGGAAGCGATTATGCCTGAGAAGACTGAGAATATCAGGGAATCGCACCTGTAATCGACCGAGCAAAACCATACCCAGATGCTGATATTGCGGACAGGCTCTCATGTTCTTTACTTGTGCCAATAATCCTGTTGTTTGAAGGTTGCTGTGTCGCCAGATTACCGTCATGTGAATTCAGAAGTGCTTGAGCGTTCTCAATCCACCATGTAGTATTATGACCAAATGTGTGAGAGGTCTACAACGTGGTGATGGAGTACGAATCACCGTGTGTACGGCAAAGCCCGGCACGGAATTCTCCATCAATCTCCCGTAACAGTTGGGGGCGGCTGGTCTGAATCGTGGATCTGACTGAATACCAAGGCTCGGACTTCGATGCTCCGTCGAGGCTTTGCTTCTGACGATGCCAGAGGGTGACGAAACGAGGCATGTGGGCACCCTAGAGCCTGATTTAGTATGCTGGCCTTCGAGTGAGAGAATTAGACTTACGTTGGGCACTGATGCTTGGGTCGGAATCGAACATCTTGATCAACAACACCTCTTCCGGTCGCTGTTCGCCGAGGTAGTACCATCTCTGCCCATCGCGATGGTGTGCATAGAGATTAGAGCCTTTGAACTTTCTCCGGACGTGATCGCATTCAATCAGATCCTCGTCAAGAACTGACGTGGAGTCACAACATGCCAGCGGATAATCTTGGACGGAGTTTCCGATCGGCCGCCATACACTATAGTGATCCATCCCATCAGCATGGCAGGACGTTGGTGGCGCCAAGGACAATAAAGAGGACTTACTTGATAAGCCTCACCCGCCCTTGCAATAGAAATGGTGCATCATCTGGCAAGTGAAGTAGCACCCGGTGAAGAACTCCTGATGCGCTCTGGTCTGGAAGGAGGATGTTAGCTTGCTGGAGACTGAATGATCGCGATCATGAATGCATCGTGGCACTTACCTACATGGACCGTTGGCGAGGGACGTAGCCACGTAGCCAAGTCATTCATGTCCAACTCATTGTCCTCCCTCTCTCGTGGTGCCCCGGCATCGCGCAACTTGGGCGGGTTTATTGCGTCAGTGAAAATTGAGGCCAACAGCGCGAGACTAGAAGCTCACCCTCCAATCAAAGATGAAAACCCTATCGTTAGAATTTCCCACCAATTTCAGGAGATTCTCAACTTCCGGCAAATATTCCTTCTTGATCAAGCTCTGGTCTGCGAAGGACTGTGCATTGAGCCTGCTTGGAGAGGTCTCTACTTGGAATCCATGTGAGTCCAGTGAAAAGTCGTTGACCCGGTGTCGGATATCAACGAATGTTTGCGTTCTCTTCTCGAACTCAAGATTTGTGGAGCGCGCATCCTGGTCACGCTCGTGGATTGGAACGAAGAGTTGGAATGGTTTCTCTCGTTGGTAGAGCGGTAGCCGTTGAAGATAGTCAAGCTCCGCATCGACAGTTCCGCAAGCCATCTTGCAGTAGTGTGATTCAACGATGGAATGAAAACTGGGTAATGGAAGCCAAATGCGTCAAATGGAACACGAGAACTTCAGGACAATTTATCCTATCAGACGAACCCATGTCTTAAAAGGCATGGTGGTGCGCGGATATTTCCTTTGCAGGAAAAAAAAGGTACTTCGCGGTACTTCAATAACACGTGGCTTGCAGCAACATACCGATCGGCCCAGCCTAGGCCCTACCCCTTGAAGCCGAAGGCCGTCAGGCTCCTTCTTATATCTCTACTTTGCACATTCACGGAAGAAAATGTCTGCTGACCTCGGCTAACATTGTAATTCGTTCGAATTGGCTTCTTCACGCTTCTTACGTTTCTCGTGATCATCCACGATGCAAGAACTCCCGGAACAGATCAGCGGCAACTCATCGCAGTCCTCGGCAGCATCCAGCAAAAAGCCCCCGTCTCTGCCAGCTTGGGCTCTCGCTGCCACAGAGAGCTCGAAGCACTTGTCTCAGCCGTGGAAGACTCACTACGGGGCGGAGCCCGACGATCCAAACTTCGCAGCTGAGAGGGATTTAGTTGCCCATTATGACAGGAAAACAAAAGTTTGCTATAGCGAGGGTTCAATGGCTGCATGACACCCGCTGTTTTTGTAAGACATGCCCAATCCTTGACGCCGAGTCTTTGGATCTCCGACTTGATTGAGAACGGTAGCTCACAATGCGCCGCTCCTCCAGACCGCTCGCGTAAAATCCCAGACCTTACATACGTTATGGGTGAACAGTTAGCCTGGGCACTAGAACTGTTTTCCCGCCAGCTGCACAGCTGAAAAAAGATTGCTCATCTACGTTTACATGATTTACGACCTTGGCGTCGTTGTCAGTTGTTGGTTGGATTCGCCCCAGTTTGAGCCACATAGCAGAGCATTCTCCTTCAGGGCTCTCTTGCAGGGATCGCCATGGGTAGAGGAGTGTTGTTGATCACAATGAACCCATTCCAAAAGGTCATATCAATCAGGAGTGACTGATATCGGTCAATGGATGCCATAAATGCTATAAGCGGGAACACAGAATTAACTGGACTTTTTCTGATATGCCGCTGGAACTCAATGTATGTCGACTGGTGAAGGTGAAAATAGGTAATAGACGTCGACGCACTAGATAGACATAGTAGAACGGGCTCTTATTCAACAAGCTCAACTAACGAGAGGCGTTCTGAAGTAGCGCAACAGGTAGAGCGTGCGACGAAGAATCTGGCTATAAACACCTTACAGAAGAAAAGGAGACAGACACAACAAGCGAAATTCTTGAGGAAACAATCCATCCTCCCAGAATCCAGAGATCTGACTGCATTCATCCCACCCGTTGCAGTCAGCACGCAGTATGCTATGATGTCTGCTCTTGGCGTTGAAGATGGGTCTGTAACTGCTTGAGAAGCGACGTCCCTGTGTAGCGCCCGAGCAGCGTGGGTTGAAGATCATCAAATATCATAAGCTCATCGCCTGAATCTTGCACACATTGTTCCGCAAAACGTTTGTTCTGTTCCAGCACCTCTCTTGACGTAGCTCTCAGAGCCTTCGCCTCTTTGTGCTCAACTCCCCGTATCTCGTAAAGCGTTGCGAGGTGGTATTCTGCTCTGGCGAGACCTACGATCGACCATCTCGAATCTCTCGCACATTCGACGCATTGTTCCATGTAAGTACTAAAATGTTGAAGGATGAAGTTAGCTTTCTGAAAACTTCCAAGTTACAGAATGCGTATGTGATATAGCACTTACATGGCGTCATCCACTTTGTCCAAGTGATGATACATTGACGCAACCGCATAAAGACTGAGGATGAAGTTGGCGTCGTGTTTGCCATCGATCTCCAACCTAGCCTTAAGAATCTCAAGGTGGTACTCGAGCGCGGTTTGAAGCTCGCCCTTCTGGAGATAGATACTTGCCAGTAGGAACAATCGGCGGTACCATTGAGCCTTTTTCCCGGAGAACCGCTCAGTAAGATCGAGACACTTACGCACTGACCCAATGGCCTCTTCCATCTTTCCCTGGAACATAAGTACAATGCTGTAGTTGCCATAATACTTCGAATTCTCAAATGGATTTTCATCCTCTCGTCCCCAGACTTGGTAGCGTTCAAAACATTTCACCATTTCATCACCAGCCTCGTCAAACCTATGATAGTTCAAGAGGCAAAGAGCGTAGTCTGAATTGGCATTCATGCGCAGCACATCGGTGTCGTGATCCTCAGGGTTCTGCTCGTAGATGACCTTGCGGATGCGGCGGGCTTCCAACAGACGGTCGGTGCCTCTGAGGCGATCTTCACAACTCAACTCGAGCAACAAAAGGCCGAGAATGCAGTTGATATCGGCACGTAGTTTTGAGTCACGATCGAAGTTGATCTCGTCGAGCAGACTGATCGCTGTCTCCAGAAGTTCAAGTCCGTCGTAGAGCGTGCCGCGTCTCGACCAGATGTGAAATCCAGCGTCGTAGAAGAGCTCAGCTACCTCGAGGGACTTCACAGCTGAGAGACGCTGTATTCGCTTCCGCTCCTTCGCAAAGACCTGATGGCAGCTGTCGATGTGGGGCATGTACTCCTGACAAACTGTCCAGTTTGTCGGATTTGGAACCTGCTGGGGGTTTGCCCGGGGAAACCGTTTACGTATGAGACGGAATGTCATACGGAATGCGTCAGCGATGCTATAGTCATCCATGTCGCCCATGATCTTCTGCTTCAGTAGTCGATGAATTGTGTATTCAGTTTCTGCGCCAGGTGCCTCTTTGATAGTGATAAGCCTTCGACTCTTCAGCTTGGTGATCATTCGATTGTAGCTGAAAGTATAAGGATCAGTACATTGCTTTCATCATTCAAGTTTCTTATAGTAGAACTAACCTCAGTGATTCGGAAGCATGCAGCAAATCAAGATAGTCCTCCTCGTGGTCGTCAACGAGCAGGCTCTTTGGTATTCGGTCAGGGTTCAAAAAGGCGAGAATGTTGAGTAACTTTCGACTGTTACTTGGAACCTCACGAATGCCTATATCCCACAGCGAGTCGACGGTGTCGATGTACGCGCTGGCCATGCTCGTGGTGTTTGGCTTCCTGCTTCTCAACTCTTTCTCTTCCCACATTTCAAGAAAATCGCTCAGAGTGCAACGAGACTCTTTGACATATCCGACGACCATACTGATTGCTAAGGGGAGACCTCCCAGTATGTTGACAGTCTTCGCTGCAAGAGCATAATCTTCGTCGTTTTCGAGATCCTCTTTGCGCATGCGTGGATAGATTGACGTGAGAAGGAACTCGCGTCCGTGCTCGGTTGACAAGGGTCCTAACTGAAACCGGCGTTGATGAAGCCATGTTGGAGCGGATTGGAGAGGATTTTCTCGAGTAGTGATAAGCACAGAGCCTCGACTAGACGTCAAGGCCTTCGCGACGTAAGGGCTGATATCGGTCCAAGCAACGACGTTGTCAAATATCAACAACCAGTCTTTGTCCAAAGCTGATAGGGTCTCCCTCACGCGGAAAATGAGATTATCATCGTCTTGAGAGCTGTCGCGGCCGGGGTTGAGAGCATCGGCTATCGAAGCATACTTATCTGCAAGTAGTCCCGGGGACTCAGCCTCGACCCAAAAGACATAGGAGTACTCGACGCCCAGGCGATAAGCATACTCCACCGCCGTAGCAGTTTTTCCAATACCTGACACACCGGTAAGAACGCATACTCGGCTTTGTGAAGATAATGAATCATGGATGCGACTGAGATCCTCGTCTCTGCCTGCGAAGTTCTCATACTGTGCGGGCAAATTGTGCTTGACGGTATTGGTCCTGGCTGTTTCCCGTTGACGATCCAGAAATTTGTTGATTTTCCAATTTCCGCCTGTGCTTCTGGGCACTTGCCCCCGGTCTTCATCGTCGGTTACGGAGTCGGCGACTTGGATCAAGTGGTTGGCGTCGATAGAATCTACACCTTCCGCAATCGAAAGGGGTTGAATCTCAAGGTTATAGCCCTTGCCTTCCAAAGCCTGATCTGAGACAAACTCCATGATCATCATTTCACGATTCTCCTTGTCTTCTGCGTAAGTATCGACCGAAGGCTTGTACTCATGGGCAACCGCAATTGCGAAGGCCTCCATGTGGTTCCCAAGATGGGTTTCGAGTTCGTCGAGGTTTCTGCAAATTCCGCGGCAAAAAGCACATTCCAAAGAGCTATAGATGTTGTGTGAAAACCGTTGACAGGCACGTATTAGTGTGTCAAGCTTCTGTGGTAGGGGTAAGTTGACGTGGGTTGACTGCAAGTGATTCTGGAACGCGCTTGCATCGCCAAATTCCGTTCTGCAGAACCCACACTTCCAAAGTGACACACTGCGGTGAAAGTCTAGTTCGTGACGAAACCATTCCTGCCGTGACGCAAACGAGACGCCTGAGGCATGACACCCCCCGAATGTGCAGATGTAAGGCTTCACGTCCTGGTAGAAGTGTGTTTCCCAATCACTATGGCTCATGCCAACCCCAACGGCGAGTGGTAGTGCGCAATGGCAATAAGGGCAATCGAAATGATCAGCACCAAGCTTCTCGAGGTCAACCGGGGGGCTTGGTACGGTTGAACGACGTATTGGCTGAGACTGCGACGACCATTCGAATGACGTGACGGAGTTGCCCGCCACTCTTGCGGTTCGCGACATTACTGTATCGACATGTGAGCGTACCGTGGAAGTTGCTTTATCGGACTCGGTGTCATTCGCATTATGAATCGTCGGTGTCTTCCGGTGTGAAGGCCAAACCTCACGACGCACCAAGGCTCGTGAAGTGGAAGCCGCATTGCTGGGGTCTATCGTGATCGCTGGGATATCGCGTGCGCTCGGAAGCGTACGTCTAGCAAGCCACTGGGCTTGAACCAAGCGCTCCAGGAGACTTGGATCGGCACGCGGGAATAGCTCTTGAGCTTCTTCCCTATAAGAATCAAGTGAACAGTATTCGAAACTGTAAAGTGTTGCGTCTGAGGGCACCGATTCCTCGAAAGGATTTCGAAGAGTAGGTAGGAGATGCACCAGACTTTCGATGATGTCAAGGGCCTCTTGAAGCCTTGGGCCAAGACCAAAATTCGAATCAGCCTCGGGGTCATCTTGAAACGCCTCAACAGGCAATACTGCGGTGTTGAAGCCGTCTGGTAATCTAGACGAGACAGGTTCGGATGTTTGTTCGGGTTTCGGCCCCTCGAGCGGCTCGGCCACGATCACTTTCACGTCGTTAGAAGGTCTGTCGGAAGAAATAGAGGTATTTGACGATTTCTATGCCTTGACTTACCCCGAATGATTTCAAGCGTTTGACGTAGCTCACGCAGAAGATTGATTACTTGCTTGCGGAGCGATGGTGAGCTTTTCAAAGCATAATCAAGATTCCGGGAGGACGCGCCGCTGTCATCGTCCCAGATGTTTAATCTCCGCCAACACCTATCGACGAGATGATGGATTCGAGTATTTTGAAGAGCATCTGATACCTGCGCAAACAACTGCTGGCAGTCTTCAAATTTGGCGGCTATGGGGCCTCTTGATCTGAAGGTGCGGGCCACATGTTTTCTTTGGGCCTTGATCTCTGTGACCGTTGTCGTAGGCATGTTCAGCACGTATCTGGACGGTAAACAATAAGAAGTGCAACAAGGACTTGAATGGACAAAGAATTTCGCAGTTTCCAAGTTCTAAACAGGGAGAAATCTTCGCGGCTGTCAGATGGTCCCGAAAGATGTACTTGGTTTGATAACTGAGGAAATCCTCGCTTGTCGATGAGCCGGCCACGACCCCCGCGTCGCCCCCCAAACCTCATGTGAGTGTTCGGAGAGCAAGGCGAGTGAATGGGAGGGTGTGGCACAGGTCACCAGACCAGTCTTGGCGTTGGCGACCAATGAATTTATTGTGA
The DNA here is from genome assembly GCF_011800055.1 of Colletotrichum gloeosporioides. Taxonomy (NCBI): domain Eukaryota; kingdom Fungi; phylum Ascomycota; class Sordariomycetes; order Glomerellales; family Glomerellaceae; genus Colletotrichum; species Colletotrichum gloeosporioides. Next base: position 386,669 of record NW_025544762.1, on the reverse strand, counting down.
TAACTTGATAAGCATGCTGCAGGCAGTAAGCAGAGCCATTGACAAGGCGAAAGTGCAGTTTTGCCCCGCACATCGGTTGGATGACAAGCTCTTGGTATGTATGGTACTTTTCCCACACCGAGTCATCCTGTCTTCTCTACACTTGGTCCATCCCATTCACCCCAAAGCTTTCTCAGTGAGATACGGTGGTGGTCTCAGAAAATGAATAGTCCTTGGGCCATCTGCTTCTCCTTTTTACCCCGAAATATCCCACGTCTAATGACGGATGCGATCTTGCGACTTCACTTCTCAATTTGTTTCTCTGCCGGCCCGTCAACATGTCATGCCAGAACGCCATCGGCGGGGTATGGGAGATATTTCCCGGTGTCACCGAGGCTGTCGATAACTATAAGATCGCAGAGCCTGATCGTGAATCGAGCGGATTGAAGCGGGGTGTCGCCACCGAAAGAACTGTATTCCATCAGACTTCAGAAAGATTACAACGGCTATTGTCTTCATCTACATCCCATGACGAGAGTATCCAGATACAACAACCAGAGACAAGGCTCGATGTAAACATTGCATCGAAAATCCTGGACGACTTGGAAATTCTGACCAGGCAGCTCCATACGCTTAAGGTTGATCTTGTTAATGCCGGTAGAGGAAAGGTATGAGTCTTTTCTGTGAACTGCTTCGATGAATGCAGTCGAAACAAATCTTCTCTTCATTCACTTACCGATATATAGGAGGTATTAGACAAGATCCGTGGAAAGTTCTTGGACTTTGGAACAGGGCAAAATGCGAATGCCAGAACACGGCTTCAAATGCAGCTGGAAGATGTTTCCGACACAAATCGGATCCTAGCCTCCCGAACATTGTACGGGCAGACTTTACTGTCCCAAGCATGTCATGCACCATATGCGACTCATTTCTGCCAGTGCCTCAACAACGCATCACGGCGGGCAACAACCACCTTCAACCTGCTCAATGACAAATACAAATGTCGCTGTCATGATCCCCATATCATCTATGTTCGCTGTCCTGCCTTCACCACAAACCCTGCTCTCGAGCAATTGAATACGGCAGACAACGCAAAGCCACTTAAGGTCATCATGCAACCCAAGGAAGGTGGCTCCATAGAAGACAAGGCCTGCTCATTCAAAGCCCTACTAGTAGAGCAGGAAGCAAGGCCAATTCTACCCTTACAAGGGTGGATGCGTTTACAGCGTGCTGATCTCGACTGGAAACGGCGGATAGAGCTGGCCTTACAGCTCAGTTTTGCTGTGATCCAGCTATCGCTCACCCCTTGGATTGACGACTCTTGGAACTGGGACAACTGGGCAATTGCGACTGACACGATTTCGCATCGTTCAGGGCGACCCTTACTTTTCCGCCGACGTTTTGGATCCTCCATTACAACCAAGGGGGCACAGTCATCGACATCATCGGTCTGGTCCATCCTTTCTCCTGAGCCCATCCTTGCAAAACTCGGCCTTTGCCTTATTGAACTTGCGTTCGGGAAGACGGTCTCCGAAATACGCTGTGAAGATGCAGGCGATGATGAAATAGTGGACAACAATGAAGTCGACTCTGAGTCTTTGGATTTGATCACAGCTAAAGCGCTGTTTGACTCTCAGAGAATCCGCAACCAGTTTGGAGAGCCTTTCGAGAATGCTGTCAAGGCCTGCATTCACCAGCAGTTCAGAGCGGAAAAGAATGGCGATATAATTGAACTTGACTCTCGAGATCCATCATTCTTGCAGAATGCTGTGGATTCAATTATTTCGCCTCTTCAGTTACAGGCAGAAACCTACCTCCGGTACGTATAGATATTGTTAGCTCAGATGCGGACTCACTAACATGTTACTAGGGCTGAGTTGCGTGACAGTGTCTCTGCCAAGAACGCGCCGAACAAGACTGACCCCTCACCAACTCGCGAAAACACTACACAGCCGGTTCATCATCGAGATGTTGTTGAGCCGTCGAAGGCGAGTACTCTACAGCATGACAAGAATGAGTCTCTCGCGGTAGAACCGGGATCTAGCGACACACAGGGGTCCCTTTCAAGGGTGGGCCTTAACCGCGACCGCAAAGCAGACGCCGGGGCGCGTCGTGGACTTCAGACCACAGACCTAGTAGCTCATGCTCAAAAGACCGACGTCTCACACTCAGCTGCTACAAAAACGCATCCCGAGACGAGAGATGTATTGAACCCCATGCCCCCGCAGCCTCGGGGCCGGGGACAGAACCTCCCAATCGGATCCGCTGGCGAGCGAAGTCATTTACGTCTTCCGTCACCGGGTGGCCAATCCATAGAAGAATCGGAGTGGACTTATGGCTCAGTGACAGAAACGACAGAGTCTGCACGCGCATGGGCTGCAGAGGTCCTAGACGAGCCTCCAGGGGTGACACACAATCCAGTTCTCTCCAGCATTGCGCCTGTGGTCTTGCGCATCATCCTACGGCACTTTCGTGCTTGGACGGAGAGGAGTCCTGGGCCAGGCAATGGGACCGCGGCATCATCCGTCCCGCTCAGTGGCGGCCGGCAAAACAAACGACCTCGAAAACAGCCTGGTCGAGGGAGCCTTCCTGATGACAACGGTGACGACGACGATGACGAGGCTGAGCAGAACGGAGACCGTAAGCGAAAGAAAAACAACGAGGATGATGCGGACAACAAGACCCTGGCCTGTCCGTACTTCAAGAAGGACCGTCGGGTGTACGGAAGTTGCTGTGGTAGGAAGCTAAGCAGAATCCGTGACGTCAAACAGCACCTGAAAAGACGGCATTACCTACCGATATACTGCCCAGTCTGCAACGAAGTCTTCGCTCGTGAGACAGTTAGAGATGAACATACTATCCAGAGGAACTGCGAGAGGGGAACAAGGCCGAAGCCCGAGGGGGTCAGTGTAGCGCAACAACAAGAGCTCAACAGACGAGCAAACAGACAGCATTCAGAAGATGAACAGTGGCACGCAATCTTCAAAACCCTTTTCCCCGACGCCCCCCGGCCATCCTCAGCATACATCGACCCAAGCCTCTCCGACAGCGCCTTAGCGTACCAAGAGTATGTGACAGCCCGCGGACCCGAGATCCTGCGACGAACTCTGGTGGAAAGCGGTGCTGTTGTCGCGTGGAATGAAACCAACGTTGACGATGTTGACAATTTTCTCCGCCATATCTTGGGACGGGGCCTAGGGGCTATCGCGAAGGCTTGGGCCGAGGAAACAATACCGGTGGCTGCAGCAGTGACACCCAGCGAAGGCGAGTCACTGGAGATGGTCAATACCGGGGATATGGCCAGCGCATCTTCCGCCTTTCACAGCAGCAGTATTTCGTCGGCGTCAATGGCAGACTACTCGGACTATGCTCGCAGTTATCCGGACGCGATTCCTTGGTCAGGGCAGCAAGCTCCCCAATACAATCAGATCCCCGATTTGACTTATATGGACTTGTTGGACGAAGAAGATGTTGATGAGATGCAGCGGATCCTGTTTCCAGCCGACATGACTGATGTTGCGGCTTGGCAGAATTATACACACGGCCGGCCAACGGGAGGATAGACATGGGTGGTTTGTGTAAGGCAAAGCTTTCCTTGGTTATGTCGGTCAAGTATTCGCGGCTTGGGCACCAATTTTGGGAGGAAATCGTGTCGCAAGGCTTTCGAGTTACTGTTCATGGGTCGGCGATTTGCTTGGCACATCCAAACATTAGCTTTTTGTATTCTGTTTCTTAGCAACTGCACTCGCATATATCATTTTCATTATCATGGCTCCTTATAGCTATCCCTCGTTCGTTCAGGGGTGAGAGTCGTGTGAGAAGCCCATGTCGCTGCGTTCCTGCACATGTGCTTATTAGGCTAATTCTCATATTTGAAGGTTGTTGAGACATAAGTTTTGATAATCTACACCCTTCATCTCCCTACTGCTGACAACATCAGGGGAAAGCCACCGGTGCTGACGCTGCTAGGCTCCTGACCATCGCATCCATCCTTCTTTGCATTTACCATTACAAATTCAACTTCTTTGACAGCGAAAAACTGCTTGAAGTCGACGCGGCATCTACCCTTAGCCACACCATCAAGCTTGACAGTATCGACATAGGCTCGGGCGCCTGAAGGTATGTTGCGTGCCAGACTCGCCGGGTCGAACCCTGTGACCTTCACATTGACCGTTCCCATCAGTTCATTCTGCACTTTATACCCTGGCATAAAGGGCGAAAGCACCAGCATCTCCCCGGAAGCAGGCACTGGATAGAAGCCCAGTAGATACCATGTCAGAAGACTGGCCATAGCCGCGTTGTCATCATTTCCAGGCAAGCCACCACGGGTCAGATTGAAATTGTCGTACACGATCCGTCGAACCTGTTGGACTGACTCGGCAGGTTTTCCAATATGATGAAACAACGATGGTGTCTGGAAGCTTGGTTCGTTGCCGGGGAGGTAGTACCCCGCGTCGAAGAAGTGGTGTAAGCGATCTTCGAAAGTCTTGTTGCCCCCCAAAAGATCAACAAGCCCCTTGACATCGTGAGGGGCGTAAAAGCTGTATTCCCAGCTGGAACTTTCATAGATACCGAACGTATTGGTAGCTTGCGTGCTGCAGGGACGCGTTGAGTTGCTATCACGCGGGGAACAGTCGGTAGGATTCGAGGGAGCAAAGGTGCCGTTCTCAAACCTTCGGGCCACGAAGTTGGAAAAGCCGTCCGACTGGAGATTGGGGTTGAAGTTGTTGCGATATGACAGACTACGCTTGAAGTACGGATCTGAAACTGAGTCAGGCTGCTTTAGCGCCCGTGCTGCCATACCAACGGCAAAGTCGCCAAACGCGTACTCGAGCCCACGACTTGCTTCTCGTGATCTTTGACCCACAGAGGTGGTGTCTAAGTAGTCGTAAGCAATGTAGCCAATTTTGTTGTAGGTCTCTATGCGACGGCCCTCATAGTCCCAGTTTGGTGGCGCTTCATCGACGTCATGCTTCAGCGCCTTCCAGAAGTCGTCCATCTTGAGTCCCAATTTGTCGGCTTGGTCCGCGTATTTGACGATAAAGTCCGCCACAATGGGAACGCCGTTGTTGCCTCCCTGAACATATCCTTTTACGTTGTTGGCTCTGCATTCGGGCAACCATCCTTCCTTGCGATATCCGTCGATGTAGGTATCAACGATTTGGGCCATCTCTCTCGGAGAGGTCAGCGCCATCAGGGGAAATAGAGTTCGGTACGTGTCCCAGGAACAGTACAGCCCATCGAAATAAGGATGGGACGAATCAGTATATGGAGGCGGCGCGTTGCCGGTCGCATTGTTAGGCGAGAGGAATGTCCGGTAAAAGGAGGTGTAGAACAACATTCTGATGGGATCTGTTGTGTCGTCGGACAAGACGATGCGGCCCAGCTTGTCTTCCCACATTGCGTTACTTGCTGCTACTACCTTATTGAAGTCGGTGTCTGGTAGTTCTCGCTTCATATTCTTGCATGCAACGTCTGTTGAAGTATAAGAAACACCGCGACGGACAATGATGGAACCCTTCTGGTCCGACGAAGGCTTGAAGCGGACGATAGCGCCGGCCTGTGTTGGCTGTTCGAAGTCCGGTCGGCCGAGACGTTGGGCTATAGGAGGTAGAACCCACCGATCCAAGTTGGCACGGATGGCATCCATACCATTCGCATTGCCTCCGAAGAACGCATGGTCTGTGATCGTACCAGCAACGGACAGGTCAACACATTGGAAGGCAGTAGACGTGAACTGGCTGGGACCGAAGCTGCTTCGATACGTTCCATTCATTATCAAGCGCTGTGCTTTCCAATCGGCATGCATCTCTCCATACAAGAAAGAGTGCTGAGAATCGTCGGTCCAGTCCAGAACCAGTGTTGGTACTGACCCCTCTGGAAAGGTGTACCTCTCGAGAGACGCCACCTGAGTTGATGCGAGCTCGATCCGCACCCCATTGGCAAGCGGGGTGCTGAAATATCCAGGGAATCCCGTATCATTGTTACCGTCGCCCACTCTCCTCTGAGATCGTGGCTGCTCGAGTCTCGGGCAATCCAGAAATTCCTTGCAAACAACGGGCATGATGCAAAAGTTGCCATAGCTGCCCGCGGAGCTACCAGTACCGGAATCGTGCAACGGCGATACGCCTCGTGTCAGTTCAGTCGAGACAGACACATATCCCGCTGGAGCATAGCCGGCTACTTGTACGGTGACCTTTGCCATTCCGAAAGGCGTGGCTGCGCCGGCAAACACGTTGCCAGGGTCGTCGTTCTGTGCCGTTCCCGTGAAGATGTTGACATGTTGTGTCAAGGGGCCCGGGGTGAGGTCTGCGGCTGAGACCCCAGAGAGTGCCACTGCTGCGATGACTTGAGAGGACCAAAACATGATTATGTGTGAGTTGAGAACTAAACAGTGTGGGCTGTTGGGTGTTCGGATGGGTCACGATTGCTCATGTTGCTTCCATCTAATTAGAAGTGGGATGGAAAGAACTAGAGATTTCCAATCACTTAGTAGACAGGTGACACGGACATTTCGGGCGATTACGAAGACGCGCAATTGCCGACATGATCAACATGGAAAGGATGACTTGAATTGCAACCTTGAATTTAGCTTAGCGAAACCGCGCTCTAGTTTGAACTTTGATTCCTGACCCCTCTCCCCCTCCTCGATCACCCAATTCGTCGAGAGTGAGATGAACCGTTGTCTTCTTTGCCGCGCTTGGGAATTACCGGTAATTGAACGGCCCTTGCGGCGGGATGGGGTCACGAGATATCGCAATATCTATGTTGTCTTCACTGCCATCCACTTAACGTCTCAATGATCCAGATCCTTGTAGCCCTTACTGACTCTGTTCAACAATGCGTGGTTTTCCTTTTCTCGGCAAGCTCGGCCTCTGTAGAAAATCTCAAAAATTGCGCACAATAAAACCATCGATACATGTAGAGTCCTTCATGTCGGTCCCCACCAATGAGCTAATTACAGGGACAATGACTCAATGACGGCTATAGCGTAAAGTATCTAGAGATGGGTGGTCAGAAATCACTGGAAGAAGGCCTGGTTTGTCATTCGATACTTACTGCCGCCACGAAGTAGGGCAATCCAACTCCTCTGGGAAACCTGGACTGAAGACCCAGGTCAAATAGGCCAGCGAATGCAAAGGTACCCGATAACCCGGCGAGTAGCTCGATCAGTGCAGCCCCGGCGAAGAGCTCTCCTGTTGACGAAGGGTTTGCGAAGGAAGCCAATGTGCCTTGGAGAGCCTGGCCGATTCCGTATCCTGTAGATTCAAATACCGAACCTGAGCGAAGAGACACTTTAGAAATCTGTACTACATTACGATGATGGGAGGAATTAGGACTGACCCACGACTAGAGTCGCCGCATTTATGCTGAGACCGACAAGTACCGCTCCCAACGCTAGCATCGCCAGGCTCAAGATGACCACTCGCCTGTTCAGGAGCAAGGTTGCGGCTTCGCCCCGGCGACTGGCAGCTGTCGACATACCGGCGAGTAAAATCAGTAGCACGAGAGAGATGAAGCTCTTGACTGATATGACATATCCAGCGTTGGCGATGGGCCAGTGTAATACCTTGGATGCGTATTGAACGAACAGGCTCGAGCATTCTCTCGCAAATTTAGATATAAAGATGATCGACAGTGTGACCTTTGCTCCCTTGGGAAGGCCCCTGAGACCTTGCCCAGCTTTCTTGACATTGTTGGCCCCTCTTCTCAGAAGCATGTGTAGAAATGGTTTGTTCTGTCATCAAGTCAGCGTTTATTAAACAGGGAGTCGTGGGGCAAACGCCAATCATGTACCGTATCCGAGCTGTCCACAGACAAATCGTCGGTTCCATCACCAGAACTATGCTTGGGATCATGAGTTTCAGGCAGAACGCCAACTAGCACCAACGACGCGAGAAGTATAGGCATGGCGACTTTGAAGGCTAACCACAAGTCCTTCAGCAGCAACTGAGAACCAATGGGGACCATCACAGTTTCGGTAATGAGCAAACCCGCCCCAGTGACATAGAAAAGCGTTGGCCGCATACTAGGCGGAACAGTATCCACGACGATTGAGCTTAGACTGGCGACCAAGACGCGATTGCCGCCACCGATGATGCGGAAAATTGGTGTCAGAAGGACCATGTTTGTCGAGAAAGTACGGTGGAAGTACACTGTAGCTACTTAGTTGACTGGTTCTGGCATCTGTGAGGATGCAATCATGCTCACGAATCCCGATAGTTGCGAACATCTCCAGGATCTGACCGAATAATGAAAGAAAGACCACAAGCTTGCGGCCAACTCTGTCCGAGAGATATCCGTATGGAAAGGTAAGAAGAATGCCTGAAATTACCCTCGATTGTTAAAGTCTGTTCTGAAAATCTGGGGCTCAGGCACATCGGGCCGCATTCTTTACCTGGGATAGTCATGATGAGTCCTTTCGTGGCCCGAAGATACGCCATTCTCGTCTGGATCCCTCTCAACTTGCAAAGGCTCTCATCCACGTAAGACCAGGGAGGCTCCCCGATGACCGTTGGGTCGTGCTCCACGTAGTAGTCTCTACAGACTGCCATTTCGAAAGCGCGTACTTCGGGGACACCCAGGAGCGAGGCCCCAGCATCCGCCAGGAAGCATATGGCGAAAGCGATCAGTATTGCACTCGGGTATCGTGGGTGTTTCGCTGCATCTTCCCCACTTGCCGATAACAGAGGAGTCTCCGGTGAAGTCTCCGCTTCAATCGGGTCCGCATTTTCGAGCAGAGGGGATGTCTCCCGCGCCATCTCGCAATCTTGTCGAGAGCCGTAAAGGGCTGTGTGTTGACCTGTGGAAGGAAAGCAAGCTTAAAGAGACTCAGAAATGCTTCACAAAATCAACCAAAATTCGCATGCAGTTCACAAGACTTTGAGATTGAGGTCGTTTTACGTCCGCGATTTTGAGTCGTCGGAGTCGCGAAAGTGTTTTTGGTGGGCGGCAAAGCAATGACCGCATACGTTGCCTGCCCACGTCACTTTAGCCAAGAAGGAAGGTGGATTTCGCTGTGCCGCAGCCGCAGCGTTGGAATGGAACTGATCGACAAGCGTATATGTACGGGATAAAGTTCCGTTGACAATGAGCCAGTCGCTATCCCTTCGGCGCACAGCCCTTGTCATAGATGATAACGAACTATTTTCCGGTGTCACGAATGCGAAATCTGTGGTGGAGTTGCTGTCTTTTCAATGCTCGTGGCTGGTAGAAGACTGGAATGACGGAACAATGACCCGCCGCTGTGATAAGGGAAAACGAAAGGGTGTGTGTTGGCAGGAAAAAGAAACGCCTGCAATCCAGGGATGATTATCTGTGTTGGTGGCGCAAATGCCACCTTCACTGGGCTTATGCTAAGCGAAATGAGCTTTCTTCGCCAGTGTCGAAAGAGACAACCCGTGGACGAGTCTAGACGAAGTGAAGCCTGAACATAGCTACGCAACTAAATTCCAGCGCGGCCATGAGTGCCGTTGAAGGAGATGACACCTTGATAAGCCACACATGAAGCGCTTTCCTAAAACGGATCGCCGCTGACAGCAAGCCTACGAACTCAAATCAACAACCCCTCCTTCGCTGGCACCTTGGTAAGACATGCCACTTTCGCGTCTTCAGCAACCAATCAGAGCCTTTTCAATCAAAACCAGCCGCCTGGTGCGTCTAACTTTCAGTAGACATCAGCCCGCTCGGCCCGCCGCGTCTTCCCCGTACTTCCCGATCGTGGGGGAGACGACGTTCATGATAAGCACCCGCGTCCGCATCCACCGTCCGTCCACAGCATAGAGGTCCAGGATTGCTGTTTGTGCTCATTCGTTTATGCGTTTTCACGATGCCGCGCATCATTGCGGATGGCAGCCATGTCTGGGCAGCGGTCTTTGCGGTCGTCATCACGGGATTCCTCTACTTCCTCACAAAGCTGTATGCAGCACGGGAGAAGATATGGAAGATGCAGAGAGCAGACCTGGTACGATATCATCAAATTCCTACTTTCCGAACAATGTCTAAATTACGATACAGCCAATGCCTAAGTTTTCGTTCCTAGCGGGCCACTTTCTGGTGCTCGGCAAAGTCATGCGACTGCTGCCGTCTGACTCCATCATCCACAACATCATGTGGTACATCTCAAAAGACTATCCGAAGGGCATCTTTTACATCAGTCTCTGGCCATTCAGCGGAACTGTCATGGTCATATCCGATGCCGATGCCGCGGCTCAGCTCGAAAGCCTGCCCCTCGCCAAGGGCGCTGACATCATCAACCCCCTCGAGCAAATCACCGGCGGCCGAAGTCTGTTGACGATGGATGGGGATGAGTGGAAGCGATGGCGGCGGTTGTTTAACCCAGGCTTCAGCCCAGGGTACATGATGGGCCTAGCTCCCGCCATCGCAGACGAGGTTGCCGTGTTTCGGCAGAAACTGTTTGATCGATGCTCCGAGGGCTTGAGCGAGGTTTTCCAGCTAGAGGACTTAACTCTGAGGATGACATTTGATGTCATTGGCTCTGTAGTATTGTGAGTATACTCGTCATGATTGAGACTCAGCTCACTCACCTATCGGTCCAGGGACTCCCGCCTACGCCATCAACTGATAGACCACCCACTGGCCACATCTCTGCGCAAGCAAATCATGTGGACTTCCTTCACAGAACCTTTGCATCCGTTGACCAAGCTGTTTACGATACGACCGTTTGTGTTGTGGTACAACGGCAAGCAGGTTGATCGATACATCCATGCCGAGTTGGATGACCATCTTTCGAAGCGCTCGGCCCAGTCTCAGACTGGTTCGACGAGGTCAAAGTCTATAGCGTCGCTGTTTATAGATGAGTATCTCAAGGATGTCGGCGAGAAGAACATCAACAGCACAAACGAGACTCTCAAAAACATCATCACTCCGCAAGTGCGTCTCTTCCTTCTTGCTGGACACGACACCACTAGCAGCACCCTTCTGTACTCCTACTACCTCCTCGCCAAAAATCCAGAAGTCCTGTCACGAGTAATAGCCGAGCACAACGAGGTTTTTGGTTCCAAGCCATCACAGTCCAAGGACAAGATCCAGGCAGATCCTCAACTCCTTAATAAACTTCCATACACCATGGCCTTCATCAAAGAGGTACTGCGGATACTACCGCCAGCAGGTGCCCTGCGACAGGGACGCCCCGACCTGAACATTGTTGACGAAGACGGTAAAATTCATCCGACCGAAGGCTGCAACGTCTGGACTCTTCCGCTCGCTATCCATCACAACCCAAAGTACTGGAAAGACCCCGAACTCTGTATCCCCGAACGTTGGCTCGTTGGGCCTGAAGATCCTTTGCATCCCCCCAAAGCAGCCTGGCGGCCGTTCGAATGGGGGCCGCGAAACTGCATCGGGCAGACGCTGGCGTTACTCGAGTTGCGGGTGGCGTTGGTAATGACTGTGCGGGAGTTCAGCATCACGCCTGCTTATGGTGAGTGGGATCAGATGCATTCTAAGCGTGGAGTGAGGACTATCAATGGCGACAGGATGTACCAAGCCGTCAAGGGGGGAGGCGGTGGGCATCCCGCTGATGAGTTTCCTGTCAGAGTTGAGCTGCGAAAGCGATAGACAGATACAGCCATTTAGAAAATCAAATCCAAGCCTTCATCGCCTTTAAGGGTTGGAAGTTTGGGCCAAAGACTCTGTCTTATGAAGGAGTTTGAGTCGCTGGCGCGAGATGGCCCGGATCCATGGTGACATGAAGGCAAGACATACAGTTCTCTCTGATCTATAAAAGAGATCCTGAAGTTTGATGTGGGAATGTGCCAGTACTCGGACAAATTTAGAATGATTGACGGACTTTTGGGTTTATCTGTGCGTCCGAGTCGTAAAACCGAAATTCAAACTCAATGGAAGAAACCCACGAGCATCAGGAGAACTCGACCTCTGGTGCGGAAGAAACCCACCTTTCGGATATAAGCCATCTCCAGCCCAGACACAAACGTACGTGTTCCTCAATCAACGACACTTTCGATCCCACCATGCGGAAGCCGTACCGGCTTGATCTGATAGCATCAAATCGGACTTATGTTCGGGATCGGCCGTAAGCTGACAAGGCAAAATAAGCAACTGGTAGCAGTCGATTGCGAGCACACGAATGGCGCGTGCCGTTTGTGTTGATAGCGAGTTTGCGTGAGACAGGGGTCGCACCGCGACGTTCATACCCACCAGCCAAGCGGTCAAGCTCCATCAATCGCAACATCTGGGGTCTTTCAGTGGCCACAACGGGGCCGAGCCGAGCATGATGGAACAGGCGTTGCACGGCCTGATTAAATGCGCAGTGGAGAAGCCTCTGTGTCTTGCGTGTCCAGGGCTGGAGTTGCATTCGGGGCCCTTGAATTTTCCGCAGAAGACGATCTTGTTTCCTAATTCCTACGATCTTCGCAATGCGGACGGCATCGTGTCCGCTCATTTACTACCTTGATTAAGTGAACATCCTTGTTGACATCTGACGGTAGCGTATCATCTTCATATAAGAACTTTGGTTTTTTCAGGTGTTCTTGCCCTTTTTGAGTTGCTCCTTCTCATCATCATTAGCGCCTTTCCTTGCCATAGCGGTCAACATCAGAATCCTTCTTTCATATCACACCAAATCAACTAGCAATCACAAAACAACATCAACACCATGGCGACCCAAGACAAGAAGCGCCAAGTCATCATTGTCGGCGGTGGCATCACCGGCCTCGCACTTTCCCTGATGCTCCAACATAGCGGAGTTGACTACATCCTGCTCGAGGCATACGACTCCGTCACTCCCAATGTCGGCGCCAGCATCGGCCTGTTTCCCAATGGCCTGCGCATTCTCGACCAGCTCGGTCTCTTCGAGGATATCCTCGCCAAAGCGCAACCAGTGAACTCCATGATCGTCAGAGACATGACCACCGGCAAGCGCATCATGACGAGGAAGACGCGACAGCTCATCACCGAGCGCCACGGCTACCCGAGCATGTTCATGGAGCGCTACGAGCTGCTTTGCGTCATGTACAAGCACATCAAGGAGAAGAACCGCTTCTTCGTCAACAAGAAGGTCAAGCGTGTTGAGACCCGAGAGAATGGGGCCACGGTGTACACGGAAGACGGCTCCGTGTTCCAGGGTCAGATCGTCGTCGGCGCAGACGGCGTGCGCAGCACCATCCGCCGGGAAATGTGGAGAAACGCCGACGCCTCGAACGATTCCGCCGCTATCCCGGCGCGCGACAGGCAGGACATCCCGTGCGAGCATGCCTGCATCTTTGGCACTGCCAAGCCTACCGAGGGCATCGACGCCGGAGAGGTCATGGGTGCGAGCGGCCACGGAACAGTCGCAGGCTGTATGGGAGGTCCTGGGGCTGAGGTCTTCGTGTTCTGGTTCTGGAAGCTGCCTGACGGGCAGCGCAAGTGTCCCATCAACGACATCCCTCGATTCGACGACGAGGACAAGGTCCGCGAGTTTGCGCGAGGCGCGGATAGCACAGTCGCCGACAACGGGTTAAAGTTCGGCCAGGTCCAGAAGAACTTGCTCTACAGCGGCGTCACCGCTCTGCCGCACTTCGTGATGCGAAGATGGCACTACGGCCGCATCGTCATCCTCGGCGATGCCGCGCACAAGTTCAACCCCCTGGTCGGCCAAGGTGGCAACAGCTGCATCGAGTCCTGCGCCGCGCTTGTCAACCAACTTCAGGAGCAGAACCTGTTGGGTCCCCAGAGCAGCAACTCGGCCTCGTGGCCTCTGGCAAGCCTGAGCAAGGCCTTTGTCGCCCTCGAGAAGCAGCGCGTCGACCGCCTTGTCGATATGGTTGAGAGCTGCCAGGACGCCATGCGCAGCTCCGCTTGGGAGTCGTGGAAGCTGAGAATGCTGCACAAGTACATGCTGCCTCTGATGCCGCTGGACAAGTACGTCGACTACTACAGCCGGCAGATCTCTGGCGGCCTCCGCCTGCTGAGCATCGATCCGCCCAAGGCCGCTCACAACTGGCCGTATTCTGACGAGAAGACACCCGAAGAGAAGTCGCTCAGTATCAACAAGGCCGGTGTTGTGGCTACGATTCCTGTCGCGGCTCTCACTGCGTTCATCTTGGCGAAGGTGCTGCGCAGCGAGAACGGGCTCGGTGGATCGATGTTGATGTCCCGGGTTTTTGAGAAGGTGGCGAGCTTCAGGCAGTAAGCTTTTTGAGAACACATGTCGAGCGTTTTTCAGACCGTTAGAATGGTCAAGCAAGTTTTCATACCCTGATTAGATGGTGGGGTTTTCGGTTTCCTTTCAAGCTTTCCATCAGAACATAGAGAAGCACATTCAAGTTCATTCCTAGAAACAATAGATCCATATATAGGAGTTTCTCAAATGAGCAAACTTGAACCAGATTACGGCAAAGCCATCGTAGTATTAGTTACGGATCAGCACAGAAGTGGCCATCGGCGCATCTGCCTGCAAACATCGACCCATGTCGGTGATCCTCTCACGCCTCCAGCCGCATCCCGCTGCCTCCAGACCTCTTTCAATACATCCTTAGAAACACCGTAGCCCTTCCATCCAGACTTCCCATTCGCTCTACTAAGCCAAGCCTCGAAATTCTTGCGGTGCTCAGCCCCTGTCGCTTCTGCCCCGGCGATGAAAGCCGGCCAAGCAGTTCCGGGTCCGACCAATCCATGCTTTTGCAAAGCCTCATCAAACCTGTGCAGGGAGTCCATCACCTGATTCACGCTGTCTTGGAGCATCATCGGATGAATGTTCCGGATCCGTCGATAGAAGAAAATCACTAGGGCCGCGCTGAGAGCGCGTGCCATGTGGATGTGAGGCCGGCTTTGATTGGACTCTGTCTGAGCTGCAGATTGATACCGAGCTTTGAAGGAGCACACAGCTTCCTCAAGATATGCTGCCTTGGGCTGCAGCGATGCCAAGGTCTCCGCATCTGATTTACCCTGAGACGGTGACAGCCTATCCATGACATTGGCCAGCCGGGTGACCTGCGACACAAGCCGAAGCCAGGTTTCTGGAACGCCGTATATCCGCATGTGCATGTCCTCACGACAGTTGAGTGAGCTGACTAGGTGTATGTCTCGGGTATCGTCATGTCGACGACCGCGGCTGTCTGAATCGGACTGTAACTGAAACTGCTCCAAGTGTAGGAAGCTATCCAGAGTGCTATCGGGATTGATATTGTGTAAAGAGCCTGCTTGTCGAGACCTCGATGTTCCCGAATCGTTGTCGTCCGGTGTGTTCAGTCCCGTACTGGCCAGTTTCAGCGGCTTGAGTGTGATCTGGCTTTCGTCGTGGAGCACCTTCGTACTCTCAGAGACAATCCTCATCCAAGCATAGATGTTGTGAAACAGGCGGGCCCGGCGGGAGAGCTTTGGCTTGGTTAAGCCTCTGACTCGGATCAATCGTTCCATCTCCACGAGATATTTGTGCGACTCGGCCTCATTGCCGGACAATAACTGGAAGGACATTCTACTGTCAATCAAAAATCCATGAGCACGTGCTTGCTTGACGAATACTTACGGCGCTCGCTAGTACTGCTCCTACGGCCATGAGCTGCTCCTTATACTTGGCCTTACTGGGAGAATTTCGACCGATTTCGCTCTCAAGACTGATTTTCAGGTGTATCTTGGCGGCCTCATATGTCCGGTCCGAAAGGAAGTGCCAGTAGTCCCCAGGTCTGATTAACGCCGGAAAGGCACCGGGATTGAGGGACAGATGGAACGCTGACACGGCGAGTAGGCCATAAAGATTTGCCAGACTCGCGTGCCTGATTTCCTTTTTATCCACGCCAAACATGGTAATGTGGCTCAGAGTGAGAATGGCGGAGGGTACGTTGAGAATTCTCCAACCGGACTTTTCGTTGATCGGTAGCGAACCCATCTGGTTGATGACCTCTTCATTGAAGTGTTTGAGCAGCGCTGGAGCGTCGACGACCCAGTCTACCTCGGGCCAAGCCATGCCTTCCAGATCCGCGTCAGTTCCATCAGGAACGGCATTCCCGCTGTGACCATGAAGATCTCCGGTGTTTCCAGTACTCCACACTCCCGATGGGTGGTCAGCCAATTCATGGCTTTCAATACTGCTCATGGGCAAAGGGCCTGACTCAAGTCCTACCACTTCGGTGTCCCACGTGAACAGGTCTCCCCATTGCAAGAAGTCCAGTGATGTCGAGAAGAGCTCGTCCAACGCATTAGACATGCCAGCGCTATCGTCCACCGAGTCTGCATTGTTGACCGAGGCAACGTCGCCTGTATCCATTTGGGGTTCCGTCTCATCACAGTAAGTGGGCATAGAAGAAGACATGGTAGTAATGGGGGACACAAATGAAGCTTCTGCGATTGATGCTGATCTGCATGTGGTTGCCGTCGGGGATGTCATTGCTGTGTTTTCGACACTGGGAGCGCCCTCTTGAACTGACGAGAACGAGAACACCCCAAAAGGTCCCACAGCAACTTCCTCGGCGTGTGATTCCGTATTCCTTGCTTTCTCGTCGATTTTATTGAGTGCCGACGTAATTGTCGACGGCATATCGGCCACCATGGCGGAGCTCATCGACTTCCTTGACGATTCTAAGAATTTGTCATTTGGCAGTCCCCTCAGTCCATCAAGATGAGTCATGACTCACCACTGAATAGGTGTCGTCTTGAGAATTGTCCATTGTTCTCATCTGCGTTCTGGGCAGATGCACTGCCTGCGTCTGGTCCCGTACTGACAAACCACCGCAGAGCCGGCCTAAAGTCACAGGAAAGTCCAGCCAGCTTACATCTTTTACACCTCGGCAATGTCTGATCGCACTTCAAATGACGCCTCCTGCACGTCTTGCAACCCTCGAAAGTGTGCGAGTTCTTGGTTTTGGGACCTTTCATGTTTGCGTCGGATGGAATATCGTAGAATATGGAGAATGAGCAAAACAGGAAGGGTTCGGGATCTCTATCCTAAGCGGGCAGAGGTCTGTTTTAGACAAGTTGCGTATTTTCGGCCACGACAGCTTGGTCCCTGACAAGGTTGAAGCTGATAAGGCAAGCCAATCGAGGACCGAATTATTTACCCCGCATCGCATGGGGAAATGCATGATATGGTTATCTGACAGTTATCGCCCCGTTGTGAGTCAAGCTGGGAAGGCCTCCGCGACGAGCATGACGATGGATCCACTTTCGTTTTTAGACGTCGAATTAGATGTTGCTCATATGTCACTCAATCTGGGACTTGATGGCGAGCACGCTGACACACTCATGGTCATGTGAATGTCATGGGAGAGGATACGTGAACATGATAAATTCAACTGCGGGTGCAATGGTCCAGCCACCAGGCGAAGAGGGAACCAATCCGACTCGCAACTTGCATGCCACATCGAAATCTCATCCAGTCACGTTCACCAACCAAAGCCAGGGATATTTCTAGAACCTGCAAAAAACAAAACTCAAACGCTCATACTTTATTTGAAGGGCCAAGACTGCCCTTGAGACTAAGCCTGTCCCACCAGTCGAGTTCTCTCGCTATTTCATCGCCAATACTTGTATCGACTGGCGACAGTGAAAGCTCGGTTCCGGTTGATCGAGTAGTTCCAGTGATCTCTTCGAAGTGTTGTTTCCTGTAGTAAATCGATCGTCTCAGCGGAGCCGCCTCACTAGTTCCCTTCCTGGAGATCTTCGTACTTATGGTTTTCAGAAGTGGTCGCAGAGCAGGGAGGCTCGCGCACAGGATAGCACAAAACACCTCAATCAGAGACCAGATGACCACGTCAACATTATCCCAAGTGACGTCGTAGGTCGCCGAGAATTTGATGAGAAACTTTAGTCTCACCATGCTTGTTATGCAAGCACTGCGGACCGTGTTAGTAAAAGAAACTAGCCATATTGAAGGGATGAAAAGATGAAGACTCACAATGATCCTAAGCTGAAGATGAGACCCAGTCCAACTTTCTTCTTCGTGCTGAGTTGCAGTTTGAGCAATTCGGGCACTGGGAGCAAGAGGATTCCAAAATCTTCAACAATACTGAAGGCTGCTCCGCTGTACACAATCGCCGTGATGTCCTTGCAGGTGCGGTCGGGGTTGCTGAGGTCCCAGATCGATGAGATCGGTGTGCACTCGAATATGATGAGAAACATGTAGATGACTCCGTGCAGAACCAAGAACAGAATGAACCATCGGATCGTGTTGTGGAACCAGCGAGATGATGAGAACAGTCGATCGAATAGCAGCAGGATGGATATCTTGGCGAAAAGCTGGACAAGGATGTAAAGTTGCTGCCCGGCGTAAAATAGCTGAATGAGCGTGACGCTGTTCGAAGGCTGCACGTTCCAGTAGTGTAGTCCGAAACCCAGCTCAGTGCCTGCGATCTGTACACCAGCCATCACGGCCAGCAGGAGCGTGGCAATAATGACCATGTAGTCATCCCACCACATTTTTCGTGTGACGAGCCATCTGGCAAGGCAGCGCAATGCGACGATCGGGAATGTGATGACGGAAAGGGCGATGGCAACATCTTTCGCTTCCTTGCTTCTTGATGGCTTCGGATACGCAACGCAGAGGTCAGTCTGCAGCTGTGCGGCACCTGGTCATGGTCAACCTTCATGCCATCCTTCGGTTGTTCATTGAATACCTACGAGTCTGGTCGGTGAAGAAGCAACTCTGTTGGACACAAGTAGAAAGAGATGCCTGGAGATCGATGTTCGGGCAAAGACAGTCGGTAAGGATGGGGACTGAAGTCAATTTGCAGCCCCCCTTGATAAGTCCATCCGTAACGCAACTCAGCTTTTCCCATGAACCGCAGTCAGCACGCGGATACCGCCAACATCAGAAGCATTCCAGACTTACCGCGCAGTTTGGTACTTGGGAAATTAAGCTGGTGATGCTTGTCGTCTCAGACGAAGAGGTCAAATGTACCAAAGACAAAAGCAGAAGCACCAAGAGGTCATACTGACGGTTTCTGGCGTTGGTGAACATTTCTTGAAACGCACAAGAAAAGCCGCTGACCACCAGATGGCGAGGGCATCGGGAGAAGCAGAAGGAAGAGAACAAATGAGCAGCAGCAAGCTTCCACAGCAGAACGAAGGATCATCTGTTTGGTGGCACTGCCATCCCATTTAAGAAAACAACATTACGAAAGCGAGATGGGAACGGACGTCCACATGGTTGTTGGCGTATGTCCAAAACGCGCGGCGCGTTTACATGGAGATCTGCGCGGTGCCACCAGCCCAGTTCGACACTGGGGGCGGTTGAACACCCGAGCTGTATCCAGAAGAGGCGGTTGAATGCGAAAGGAGATTGTGTCACGGACTGGGAGCCAGTGAAGCGGAAAGGAGTCCACCTGTCACAGTCCTCTTGCTGGCGCGGTCAACGGTGGGCAGGTTGTCTCGGAGAGATAGGGGCGATCCTGCCTTCGAACTGCCGCGGAGTACTGAACATCATCAACTTTCTGCATATGAAGACCAGACCTGTAGTCATAGTGACCTCCATTTAGACACGAGATATCCGTCAATCGGGCCGTTGAACTGCATCCCACCGGGCTTTGTTTTCTTGTCGTGACATCGTCCATATTTCGACGTGTAGACTGTAGCCATGTTTGGTTTCATGATCCCAAATGCCGACTCAAATGGGGCGATACAATCGCACGTGGTTGATGATTCCTAGGAGTATGTTTCTGCATTGGCTCTGCAACGAGGCTGACAATAGTCTTGCTTAGCATCAACGCCGGCGATTTTAGCGCGTCACTGCTGACGGATGGCGACATGCTAAGATGTCTAGCATACCAAGTGAGGGGATCTCGGATGTCCTCATTGGTCATAGCTCTCTACACGTCGAATCATGAACGTATTTCGCCAAAAAAGCGCGAACTCGTTGGGGCTGTCTAGAAAGGGAAAGGGGTTGAAGTTGGGCTGTCAGTGCGCACGACACGGTCGAAGCTCAGGGGCTCGGGGCGCTGAGGCGGGCAATCAACTTCCGCCTCTGTGACGACTTGGACGCGGTGTTCCCAACAGTCCGGAGTGAAATGCGAGCGGCTCGGAATCCTGCACGGCAAGACAAATTGACAGAGGTGCAATTTCGAGGTATATATGGATGTGCGTCTTGTCACATCGGCCTTGTTGATAGTAAACGGAGTAGTCCGGCTGCTCGGCGACCCTTTGAGATCCCGCGGAGCCCGAGACACCTAAGAAGGCCTTCAACGATATCGAAGACTCCAAATCACATATAAAATTCAGTGATTGCCCCGAAATTCTGCCCGCGACCCCGCGATATCATCTCGAACTTGTCGCGACCTCGGTCCTCAGTCAGAACCGTGCTTGACCCCTTGCAGTAATTCAGGGGAGGCAGGCGATCCCGAGGAGCACAGGACAAGCCCCACAACCCAAAGACTGGACCAAGACACCGGTGCATGCATGTCATCCCATGTTTTGGTCAATTCTCCGTGCTGAAAATGTATACAATCTTGGATTGGCTTGCTACAGTCTCATTCTAGATTTCAATTGCATTCAAACTCCCCAGGCGGAAAATGGAAAAGAGAAAAGGAAAATCACAACGCCCAAAGTATGCAAGCAACATTCCGACTTAACCGAACAGCTTAGTGATTCTGCGATTGTTCCACTCCCAAGCAGTAACATCTTCGTATCGACAAGGCGTCGCATCAGTGATGAACTCCTTCAACGGTAGCAGCGACGCGTGGCGGTTAGGCTTGACAAAGTAGGCGATTGAGTATCGCTCCGGAATCTCGACGTTGTCTCCGGCCTTAATGGCAGGCGGGTAAGTGACTCTGTGGCAGGCCGCGCGGAAAGTGTCGTTGGTAAGGCGCTGAAGCGAATCGCCAATGTTGAGGATGATATCTGTAGGCTTCTCTGACTCGACACTGCGGAAGACACCGGGCTGAGTCTGGTCCTCGACTTGAAGACCGCCAACAGAGTCTTGGAAGAGCATGGTGATGGTGCCGAAGTCGGTGTGCTCGGCGATGCGGGTGGCGGTGCCGTCGGCAAGTTCTGTGGCCGGGATGGCCGGGTAGTGGAGCAGACGGAACTCGTTCTCGGCGCGGTTGTGGAGCGTCTTCATGTGGTCCTCGGAAACTCCGAGAGCGATGGCGAGGGCGGAGAGGAGCTGCATTTCCGTCTTGAAGGCCTTCTCGTAGAAGGACTCCATGAAGCCGCGGAAACCTGGAAGGCTCTCTTCGGGAATCCATAGGTTGTCGACGAGGTCATCTTGGGCACTGCCCATGTCGAGCGTTTCCTGGTGCGTGTGAGCGATCGTTGGTGTAAATAAAGAGATACTCGTAGACCGACCTTGATATCGCGAGTCTTTCCAGGTCCAAGACCCTTCTCATAGCCGCTAATGTTGGCGACATTCTCCTGGCCGATGAAGCTGTAGCCACGGTTGGGGTTGGCCTGAGGAGGATGCTTGGCCTCCATCTTGGTCTCGAGAGGCAGAGCAAAGAACTTGCGGCTCTAGAAGTATTCCCAAGTCAGTCCGATACAATCCCACTCAGATAGTATAAACCTACCATGTCGAAGAGCTTGTGAATATCTTCATCCGGAATGCTGTGGTTCTGGATCTTGACGCCACCCCTCAACTTCAGTAGGCGGAGGAGCTCCGTGCAAAAATATCTCTTCTCTTCAGGAGTTCCGAAGAACAAGGACATATCGAGAGTGGCACCCTTATCTGACATGTTTGCTGCTGATAGAAGAGTAGATATGCGTTGTAGATCGAGAGGTTTGAGCTGTGAGAGAGGTAAAGTGATAGAGAAGGGTGATGTTGAATGATGATAGGTTGATGGTTTGTCTGATTGATCTGAAGTTTGAACAGCCTTCATGGACGGATCTCAGACATCTTAAATATCACTTTCAGCTTACTGCCAACCGCCTCTTCCGCCAAATATCCTCTTCGTCTGGTCCTATCTTGACGTTTCAGACAAGTCATGGTATCAGATGGAAATAGTTCAAAAAAGGCAAGCATACAATAGGCACATTACGGAATTGGAAGCTAGTTACTGCAAACATACCGTAGAGTTTCACTTCGTCGTCGGAACGAGCATCGCATTGCCTAGATGGGCCCCAGAAGAGAAAGAGAAGCCGATGCAGCGGTGTATGTATGCGCTTCCCAAAGGGGTAGGCAGGTATGTGGGGCAAGCAGCTGTCGCCGAAGCAGGCATGAGAACCCGACCCCGCGTTTCCATGGGTCCCGGCTACGAATGGCGAGTGATAAGAGTGATGTTATCATTAAATAATTCATTTTCTTTTGATTACCTCTTTAGATATTTTGAGACTAATCTAGAATTAATGTCATTCCTACAGCTCAGATGCTTTGGAGATAGACATGGCTCATACTCAACGCACACTGTGAAGACGTGCGAGACGGTAGTTAGCTAGGCCCAGGCCCAAGGCCTAAATCCCAGCCTGAATCCTACCTTTACGTAAGGGGTTAGCTACACTACTTTATAGCTAGGTATACCTAATACTTATAGCTAGATTAATTAAGCTACTTTATATAGGTTATAAGCCCTCTAAATACTTAAATCTATCTACTAGATAGTAAAGTTATTCCTAAGTAGCTATTAAAACTTTAATTTTATAATTTAATAATTACTATAGAGTAATTAATAGATTATTAAACTACTAGAAGTAATACTTTTAAGTAGAGGTTATAGCTATTATAATATATATCTCCTATTTATAAAATCTCTTTAACCTTTAAGTTATTAAAGTTAATAATTATTTAATAATTATTATAGTTATATAGTAATAACTACTTAATAAATATCTAATAATTACTTATAACTACTTTTTAAACCTTTTTTAAACTATTAAATTAATTAAATAAATTAATATATCTTTAACTAATAATTTAATTTTATCTTTTTTTAGTTTTATTAAAAGGGGATTATTTTAAACTAGCTCTCCCCCTTTTTTTACTATAAACTTTATAGTTAAAGTAGCTATATAGAAAGTAATTAATAAGGGATTAGATCTAAGAAGTTTAGTATATAATACTATCCTTAAACTAACTAAAACTATAAGTTTTAAATTATAAGAGATTAATCTTAAGAATACTTTTAAAGTAATAAGATTACTTTTCTATTTAATAGCTAAAAGGATATTAGTTAGATATAATAGAGATATAATCTTTAAAGAAAATAAAGTAGTAGTAGTTAAGAATTTAAGATCTTTAAGTAATCTAATATTTATAGGTTTTATATTTACTAAATAGTTATTTATAGAGAAGATTTAATATAATCTCTTAGAAAAAATAATTAATAATAATTTTTCTATTATAGCTTTAGCTTTCTATATCTTTATTAAAACTAAAGAATATACTTAGAAGTTTAATAAGCTAGTTATAAATAAAATTTATAATAATTAGAATAGAATAACTAGAATTAATTATAGAAATACTAAGGATTTTATTTAAGATTTTTACTTAATTTTTAATAAACTAAATAGTTTTAGTATAAGTTTATTAACTATAGCTCTTACTTATAAACTTATCTAAGGTTTTAGATATTTTAATTAAACTAAAGTAAATATTATAGAGAATAACTTTATTATAGAAATTTATACTTATAATAACCTCCTATAAGAACTTAGAAGCTTTAGTAAAAAGGAATAATATAAATAAGCCTCTTAAAGTATTAAGGCTTTATTAAATAAGAAGAAGTTTATTATAAAAAAGTAAACTTAGTCCTCTAAACCTATAAATAATAGAGAGATATAGTAATAAGATTTATATACTTCCTATAATTCTAAGTATCTATAAAACCTTTATAGATATAAGATATACTCCTACTATTATAGAAAAGCTTCTTTATATTTTATTTCTTATAATAAGTACTTATTAAAGTATTATAAGTATTATATTATAAAGTTTAATAAGTTTAAGTACTTAAATATACTATAAATAACTATATAAATAACTATATAGGTATCTATTTTAGTATTTACTTTAGAGGGTTAAATCTAAGATAGTATTTTTAGAAACTCTAGTATTAAATAGGATATTAACTATTAATCTAAAGCTTTTATAGATACTTTATTAGCTTAAACTTAGAAGAGGACTTTTCTATTATTCCTAATAGATAACTTTAAAGTATTTAGTTTATACTCTAATTTTTAATCTTTTACTAGAGATCTATATAAAGTTAACTATATATAGAGAGTTAAGAAGTAATTAATAAAGAGATTTAAATCCTCTATCTAAAGTTCTATTAGCTAAACTACTAAAATAGAGGCTAATAGTTTTTTTATATATAATACTATTAAGGAAGTTAATAAAGAAGAAAGTAATAGCTAAGAAGTATAACTAAGTTAATATATTATATCTATAGCTTTTATTAAGAGGATAAACTCCTTTATACTAGATATTAGTACTAATAAGTATATTCTTAATAATTTCTCTATTTTTAAGAAACTTTAAGATCTCCCTTAAGGATTAACTATAAACTATATAAATAGAAAGGATTAAATTAACTAAGCTATTAGTATAGCTAAAGTAATTACTATTAAACTAAATAGTAAAAAGACTACTTTCTAACTATATAATACCCTCTATAAACCCTATAATATAATATAAATTATTAGTATTAATCTTTTTTAGAAAATAGATATCTATTTTAATAGTTTAGATAATACCTTAGTTTATAAAAATATATCTAAAGCTATTACTAATTTTAAATAAGATATATAAATCCTTTAGTTTTAAATTTATCCCTCTAATTAGGGTAATAAATTTAGTTCTCTTAGACTAAATTACTAAACTTTTTATATTTATCTAAGATATCTATTTAGAGAAGTAACTATTACTACTATAAGAGATACTAATATAAACTTCTTTAGAGTACCTCCTATAGGATATAAGTATTATATCTACCTTATAATAAAATTAATATAATAACTTAGTAATAGATAATAAGAATAACTAATTTAAGCTTTTTAGAAGTTTTAAATTAATTTCTTAGAACTAATACTATAAAGCTTTAGAAGTATTATTTATAGCTTTTATATTATAGAAACCTTCTTAAATTATAAATAGTTCTAAGTATTTAAATTAAAAAAAGATATAACTATTTAGCTATAAAGCTAGTTTCTAAAAAAGATTATAGTAATAAATAGTATTATTTATTTCTCTAAAATTATTATAGATAATAATATAGCTTTTTTTAAAGTAATAGAACTTTTTATTTAAAAGTAAGGTTTTATTTTAGAAATAGTAATACCTTATTCTTATTAGTAGAATAAGGGGGTAGAAAGCTTTAATAGAGCTATATAATAAAAAGTATAAGTAATATATATAGAAACTAGCTTTCTTAAATCCTTCTAACCTTAGTTAATAAAGATTTCTATAGAAGTTAGTAATCTACTATTTAATAATAAAAGTAATATTAATCTTTATAAAAAACTAATAAATACCTTTAATATATCTCTTATTATAAAGAAACTATATATATATTATCTCTACTACTAGAGCTATTAAACTTATATCTATATTTATTTAGATAGCTATCTATATATAAAAAGGTAGAAGATAAAATTTAAAACTAAACTTAGAAGATTTATAGAATATAATAACTTCTATAGTAATATCTTCTATATTCTTATTAAAAGGACTAATAATATTTAGTAAGTAAAGGATATAATATTTAAAGAAGATAAAAGAGAACTTCCCCTAATTAAATTTAATAACTTATAACTAAGAGAAGAGGTTAAGTTAGAAATCTATAAATATAATAATAAATTACTAATTATAACTTATAAAACTAAGTTTTAGTTTTATAATTTAAATATAAAGTTATATTATTATATTTATTCTACTAAATAAGAATTACTATAAGAGGAAGTAGATAATTTATATTTAAAAGAAACTTAAGAATTAGAAAGTAATAATAAATAAGAATAAAAAGATAAACCTTTTTAAAAATAAAAAGAAATTAGTAGAAAGGAGGGTAATTTACTAACTTTAAATCTAAAACTATATATATTAATACTAAATATTAGTATTATAAATATATAAATATAATTAATACTAAAAGAAGCTTCTCTTTTATAGTAAAATAATTAATATATTCCTCTAAAGTAATATTCTCTTATTACTCCTCTAAAGTAGAGATCTCTTATTACTCTTTAATAATAATAATTACTAGAGGATACTTTATAATAATAAAGCTCTCTTAGTATTTTACTTTAAACTTCTTACTTAATATAAAGAAAATAGAGGGGAAGACTAAGAAGTAGTAATAAGAACTTTATCTTTATAAGATTACTAAGAGTAACTACTTTTTTTTCTATTTAAATAACTTAGATATTTAGAACCTAAGTATTATATAATATAAAGAAGTTTAATAGGGAATTTAGTAAGATAGAGGCTATAAAGATTAACTTAATTAATAATAAAATAGATTAAGAACTAATTACTTTTACTTTCTTAGTATCTAACTTATTATAAGTTTTTAGTTTAGAGATTTACTTATTTATAACTTTTAAGAAATAAGAGGTAATAGAAGAAGGACTTCTAAAGTTAGTTATTTTTAATATTATAAAGACTTAAGTTAATAGTTTATAAGGGATAGAATATTAATAGTTTAAAGAGCTTTTAAATAGTTTTAAATATCTCTTAAGTAAATAGGTATATAATAAAAAAGTTATTATAAATAGAAGACTTAATAGAGTTAAAATAAGATAGGTTATTTATAGTAATTTTTAAAATAAGGATAATAAAATAGTCTATATTACTATTACTAATTTTATTACTTTATAAGTCTTTTTATTAATTATAATACTTAAAGATCTAAAACTTTATTAAATTAATATAGTTATAGCTTTCTTAAATACCTTTATAAAAGATTATAATATCTTTATTACCTAACTTTATAAGTTTAATAATAGATCTAGTTAGTTTTATAAATTAAAAAAAGCTCTCTATAAACTAAGAGAATCCTTTCTTCTCTAGTATAAATAAATTATTACTATCCTTAAGTAATTAAGGTTTAATTTATTCTTAAAAGAACTTTATATTCTTATTAATAAGGATAGTATTATAATATTACTTTATATTAATAATATACTTATTACTATACTTAATATTAAATAAGTTAATAACTTTAAAAATAACTTATATAACTTCTTTTAGATTAAAGATTTAGGTAAGATATAATAGTTTCTTAAGTTTAAGATTATTTACTATTAGAAAATAAGATAACTTTAGATTTTATAGGTTAAGTATATTAATAATATACTAATAGAGAAGGGTATTACTAGATATAACTAAGTTCCTTACCCCCTTAGTAATACTTAGTTATTAGAGATTATAGAATAATATAAAATACTTATTAAGATATATAAATATTAAAGTAATCTAAGTAAATTATAGTAGATTATAAATAGTATATAACTAGATATTATAATACCTATAAGTAGAGCTACTAGAGATTAATAATATACCTCTAAAAAGTATAATAAACTACTAAGATTAATATAGAGATATCTCTATAGCTTATAATAACTAGTACTCTACCTTAGTAGTCTAAGTTATTCTATTAATAACCTTAAATTATTAGTATTCTATAACGCTAACTAGTCTAATTATAAAAGAATAGGTAAGTTAATAGCTAGCTATATAGTTATATATAGAGGAGTACTAATTACTTAGAAATTAGTATTATAATTATTTATAGCTATATTAATTTATAAAGCTAAGTAAATAAATCTAATACCTAAAGGGAAAGCTCTACTATATATTATAGATCTCTTTAAAGGGATAAATATCTCTATTTACTTACCCCTCTAAATATATATAAATTTTATAAATACTTTTAATAATTACTTATTAAGTAAATAGTTATTTAAATTATACTATATTAAGATTAAATATTATTAGATTATNTTAATAATATTAATAATAAAGACTTTAAGATTAATTATATCCTAACCTATAAAATAGTTACTAATAGCCTCACTAAACTACTAATAGTAGAGAAATATTATAACTTTATTAGAATACTAAGTTTATCTAAACTACCTATAACTAATAATAAGTCTTAATCTAAAGATAATATCTTAAAACTTAATCTTAATTAAGTCCTATATACTTATTTATTTCTCTTATATATAATAACTTTATTCCTTTATATCTTACTAACTAATTAACTTTTATAGTTAGATTTTATATTATTTTAATTACTTTAATTTGCTCTTTTTAATAGTTAAATTACTAACTATAAAAGTCTCCTATATAAGAAGTTATCTAATAATAAAAGCTTAGAAAGTAATTAAAGACTTTAATTTCACTAAGTTATAACTTTATTACTAAATTAGATATCTTAGTTAATATTTATCTATATTAAAATATAATAATACTAACTACTAAAAGAGATATAAGTTTAAGTTTAACTTACTTAATTTTAATTAAATCTTAAGAGTATAAGTTAGAATAAAAGTAAAAAGAGAACTAAACTTTATANTATTTTCTAATAATTATTTTAATTAATTAAGTTTATATAAATTATTAATATATCTTAAAACTAATTTTTATAAGAATTTATAAACTCTATTTATTTTAAGGTATTAAGTTTAACTATAGAATATAAAACTTATATTATTTAATTAATATTAAAGAGTTAATTAGACCTAATTACTATAAATCTAATTTAAACCTAAAACCTTAAAGTTAAATTATTAGTTTTTTTAATCTAAGTTTATATAATCTAAAAATAACTAAACTATTAAACTATATAATTTAAGTTTATATTAAAGTTATTTTAAAATTAATAAGGGTTTTATATTATAATTAGTATATAACTAAAAGTTAAAAATTAGAAATATTTTAAGAAATAAAATAGAATAATAAAGTTAATATAGAAAAGAAAGTATAAAGGAGATAGTTAAGAATAAAGTTAATAGTTATATAATTAACTTAATTACTATTTTAGAATAGGAATAGTTTTATAGGGAGTACTAGTAGTATTAGCTAAAAGGGGGGTATAAGATAGTAGTTAGTTAGGTTTAAGTTTAAGGCCTAAATCCTAGCTTAAATCCTACCTTTATATAAGGGGTTAGCTACACTACTTTATAGCTAGGCGCGCCCAGCGCTTATAGCTAGATTAATTAAGCCACTTCACATAAGACGTAATGAAAGTATTACCTGATTATTAATGCAACTATTTAAAATCCTATTTCTGGCCATCTTACATAGATATCTGACGACTATTTGTATGTTCACACGAAGCGTTGGCTGCGTTGACTTGACCGCGAAGGCAAATATCCTAATGGCGGTCTGATTAAAGGCAACCGCAAGTCCGGAGCAACATTCCGCGTGGGACATCTTCACTAGTTCTTTGACACGAACAAGGTGTTCGGAAATGTCAGGCCCAGTCTGCTTGAAATAAAAAGAATGTTTCCCAGATGGAGAAGTGGTGGTTGATGGTCATACTGCCTTGAGAAGGATGGCGCTGTTTATTATCACGGGGTGCTATTGGTAGGTCTGCTATTCGCCCAGCGTACATTAACACGCTAGCAGTTCCAGCAATAAGGGGACACTTGACCCCCGGTGCTTCTAAGGCATAGACGTCAACTTGACTGTTATTCTTCATTATCACTGGACTGCGCCGCATGACAGCGTCAACTCCTACGTCTAGGCAACCACATTTAGCACACAAGCTTTAAAGTGATTATGTTCCCTCAAAAGCCCATGTCGTGAACAAAATCCATTCTTGCTGACAACTCTCACGCCATCATGCCAACGTCAACGCTCTCGCAGGTAACTTTTGTCAACGTTGGGCCCTTGACGACAACGTGGACCGCGCCCTCAGCATGCGCGACGATTACGCCACCTCCATACCTGGCTCAATCTTACCAGGCCGCTGCTGGCATACCCTACTGGACAGAGGATTGTGCCGCCCTATTAACGGATGATCCTTTCAACGAATGCGTGCCATCTGCTACAAAGATGAACGAGGATTGGGCCTCGCGAAAGGATAACCCACTGATAGGCAACGCAGTCTACTACCACTCCCCCGGGACCGTTTGTCCTTCAAACTGGACAACTGTGGGAGTTGCTGCCAGAGGCGATGGGACATCTTACAGCCTTTCCGGCATATACGCTGACCCGACATTCACCCTCATCCAGACTGACAGCACGACAACACACTTCGTAACTCAGTCAGGGGTGGAGCCCGACATACAGCCAGCAGCCAACATGTTCATGTCCGCGATCGAGCCTCACGAGACCGCTGTAGCCTGCTGCCCAAGGTACTTTGAACGCGTTGCCGATCGCTAGGATTTCATGGACAAGCATTGTGTACTGACACAAACCTCTCAGCGGATACACGGCAAGGGCACTCGGTTTGGGGTGCTTCTCTTACATCCCGCGAGAATGGTACACTGCAACCACTGGCTGTCAGCTGATTGTCGACAACGATGTATACACCCTCATCGACAATACATACACATACCACGGCCGGACGGTCACTGGCCGATTCCCGTCTATTATTGCGTCCACCGCGACCCGGCACATCGAAACTGAAACCATCGAGCCTGATGAAAGCTCGAGTTTCATTGGAATTGTGGTGACACCAGGGGTTACGTTGGTGAACAAGGCACAGGATACGGGATCTGGAACCGGAGGGGGTGCAAGCACAGCCAAAGGCCAAGCTGATTCGACAGGAACACCGAATGCCGCAGCATTGACCAAAACGAGAGGATCAGGACTTTCCGGCCTGGTTGTCATGGTTTTAGGCGTTTCCACACTGGCTGGTGCAGCTTTGATGCTTCCTTTGTGATCCTGATTTTCACTATTTATTAAGTCTTCAATGTTGTCTCGAAGTGAGACCTGGACCTAACCAGCCTTCGCCAAAAGAAGCAAGGGGAGGGATACCAATTATGGCGATGATAAACACAAGGACCTTTGGGTCAGCAGAAAGGGAAAACACGTAGTAAATTGAAGAAATCTTGTGCCCTTAAACACAACACTCTTTTGCAGATGATCATTTATAATTGTGTGCAATCAATGTTCGCCCAAGCCATACAATCACTCCAACTCCTATACTATCAAACTATTTAACATGCGTTGAGAGACGTCTGTCCTTTGCAATTAGCCGTAGTAGTCACCTTCGAACTCTCCTGTCCCTTCTGGACACCCTTGTATTCCTGGCACACCTTCGTAACCGCTGCGCCACATGAGTTGGACACGGTAGACACGTCGCCGAAGTTGGAGTTGATGCCAGTGAGAAGCTTGACGTTGTTCGCTTTCACATTTTCAATGACAACATTGCGGGGCCCTCCATTATTCGCACAGTTGCCGCAAGCACGATACAGCCGGTTCGATCCTACCACTGTAAAGTCCTTGATGGTAACGGTCCCCTTGCCTTGATGGAGAATGACATTTTCGATTGCAGACTGTGCACCTCCTCCCTGAATGAGGATGTCGCCGTTTCCAACAAGCGTGATTGCATCTGTGTTATTTACGTCAGCCCTCTGGCGCATCCTCTTTACCAGACATCTGACATGGCTCCTGAGTGTTGGAAACAGTAGCTTACCATCGCAAACTTTGCGAAACCAGACGTTCTTCAGCGTGCAAGCTCCTCTGCAGTGGATACCCTCAACTTGAGCGATGCCAATAATGGCATTGCTGAGTGTCGCGCCGTCGTCCAGGATGAAGACAGGATGGCCATTTGGTGTCTCGACGTCTGTCTCGCATGCGCGTCCTCGGTCGTATTCCTTGTTTCCCATGTCCTTTGAACCAGAAATCACGCTCGGCGCAGGGAGAGAGATGATGGAGCCACTTCTTGCTGGGATGTTGAGCGTCTGCCCAGTGACAAGACCGGCAAGAATTGCAACGGGGAGGAACTTGGCAACGGCCATGGTCATCATGTTGAGGGAGTAGATCAACTCTAGACAGTAGCTTCAGATATGCTCAATGATGTTGAGGTACAGCCATTTTCGAGTTTCTGGACTTTATCAGTCAGTTACTTAAATAGTTAACATCGGGAGATGACAGGTTGCCATCAGATGAGGTGAATAAGGAGGGCGCCACGCTTCCCCATTGGCTTCCACCTTATAGCTCGTATACGCTTGTTTGTATCCATCTGGAAGAAAGCTTGGCAATATGTGTAAGACGGTGTGAAGAGTAGAAACAATTTTCCGTGTGGGCTAGTGCCTCCCTTTGTTTCCTCGCGTTCCGTGGATTCCATACAAGTAGGGCGGAAAACCAGGAGAATGGAAATGTTCCATCTCACGACAAGCCACTTGATTCGTGGTTAAATACAAGAATGCATGCAGGTTGAGACTGCGGACTAGAAGTCCGCTCTTGGGAAACTGTCCGACCATAATTATTCCACTCATCACCTTTTTAAAAACAGGCTCCCCCGTCGGTTCAGAGTGAAAACAAGCGACGCGATGGTTTGAAACTTCTTGGCAACGATCACCATTTGGAGCTGCCGTCCCACTGACTGTACCCCTTAATCCTGAAGACCCCTTGTTCTGTCATCCCACCAGTAGGACCTCGCGATCCACCGAGTCGAATTTGGTATTAGACCCCCCAGACCCTAATCAGTCATCACCAAGACTGTCCAATAACTTGGCCGATGGCACAAAAAACGTACAACCCGTGACTGCTTTCGAAAAGTCCAATATCCTGTCATGCAGCCCAGGCGGATTGCCAATGAACATCCGCTCAAGCATCCTCTCCGTCACCCAGAGCTTCTTGGAGTATCCGATGAAGTAGGTGCCAAACTCCCCAGAAGCTGGAGATCCAAAAGGCATGTTGTCCCTGAGGATGTCATGCTCGTTTCCATCTTCGTCCTCAATGGTTGCTAGGCTCTTGTGAGACTGCTGGTATCCATCCTCCGCGTCGTCTAGCTCTATGTTGTCCAATTTTGTCCGCCCGATGATGGCTTCCTGATTCTCCGTAGACAGGCTGCGCCACGCCTTGAGATCGTGTAGATATTTCTGCACCACGACGTAACTTCCTCCGGGTGCGGCCTTGGTCTTGTCATCATCTTGAGTGATGACAACAGCTTCAGAGACGTCTGGGCCGACGGGGTTAGCTGTGCCGTCGACGAACCCGAGCACATCGCGTGCATCAAAATACCGAAAGCCAACCGTCTCATCCTCCGTCTTGACTGCATCGCCTAGCAGATCCATGAGCTGTCTTTCAAACTCGAAGGACATGTCTCTCCTTTCCGATCGAATGTGAAATAATAAGTCACCTGGTGTCGATACTGCAGTGTGTCTAGCACCCCGGATCTCTTTAAATGGTCGCAACTCTGTCGGCCGGGGCAGCTGCGTGAGCTCATCCCAGACTTTGCTGCCGATGCCCACGGTGCACGAGAGATTGGCGCTCGGATGGCGGGTCGAAATGTTCTTGGTTATGTCCGATATGCTTGAGACGGCGGATCGAATGTTCTTGATGCCATCGGGTACATCTGTGGCCGATAAGACGAGAAAGGTGGCCGATTGGGTCAAGGGGGCCTCGACAGCTTGGGGGTTCATCGTAACCGATGAGCTGAAGCTGCGACGTGACGAGAATGGACGTTTACGGTTGAACGGTATGAGAGCCGAGCTGCACGGGCGCGGACGCTTGAGTTTAGTGATCGGTGCCACGGGTGGTTTTTGGGAAGCAAAGAACTTGGCGATCTGGATCACACGCATGTTGTTGACCTTCAAAACAGTTCATTCACTGCGGCCAGCTGCACAGTATTTAGGGGATATTGAAGGCCGTTAACAAGTTTGACAGCAGGCGTGCAAATAGGGTGCGTTCACGGCATTGGAGACCTCGGGATCATGGGTACATTTGGCAAGGGTGAAAGTTCATGGGCAGCAAAAGCATAGCGCGGCGCACTGGCAAGAGCATCATCAGTGAGCTTACAGAAGCAACTTCAGTGTCGGTGTTTGCAAGAAGGCAGATAGCTGGCTGCCAGTGATAGTTAAACCAATAGTAAGGCGTGCATTGCAGATGCAAGCTGTGCGATTTGCGATGCCGAAGCTTCTGCGCGGGATGATGCGCGGAGTTTCGGGATCGATCCGGCGACCCACAACGGCAGACACCGAAGGCGAGTGTTCGGGAAGCTCTTTCACTGGCAGACGCAAGGACCCCGATGTTGCCCCGGGGAGGCGGTGGAAGCTTGTTCTCGGCTTTATTCTAAGGTGGGTGGCCTTGCGGGAGCCTCGACCAAGCCATTTGCAGCTAGATAAGCACGGAGATCGGCTGTTGGAGCAGGATGTCCATTGTTACGGGGGCTTCAGCGCGTTGCAGCGTAGTTTTGACTCAATCGCCTGCTGGAATGAGGGCGATGGTTGTCAGCGCGACCAGTGTTTAGCAGTCATCAGTGTGTATTCTACTCTTCATACATCATCTTTGAGCTTGGTCAAAATCAAGTAATTCAGCACTTCATGTGAGGCAAGTCTAGTTTTCGACAATCAATTCGGTTTGGCATTTAATGTCTTGTTGTTATTTTCGTTGCCCATATTACGTATAAGCAATTCCTTACGAAGGCCACCGCAAAGAAAACCTAGCATCATCGTTCGGGGCCAATTTACTCATCCTCAGCGTCTCTCGGATCGTGACTCTTCCAATACTTGTCGTAATCATCCCAACTCTGGGATGGGAAAGCGAGGGGAACGGTGATTGGGGCAAACGGAATGCCCTTGTCTGCAAACTCTTGGAGGCGGGCCTTGGTCTTCGGTCGGGTGTTGTTCACGCTGTAAACCGAGATTCTGTGGCAAGAGCTGGTGACGTGCAGGCCCCAGTTCCATGCAGTGCGCACATCGGGCGGCTGGGTGTTGAGAGAATTGTCCCAGCAGCGACAGACGATCTCAATCCATCCTTCAACATCGCACGGCAGATCCATCTCCCAAGTTCGCCAGGTCCATTTGCGCTTCTTTGAGAGATTCTCAACGGGTACCGTGTACCAATTGAACCCTCCGTCGGACGAGAGCTCAACGCGCTCCGGCCAGCGTCCACCACCAGAGTAGGCCCATCCCTTGCAGCGAATCTTGCCGTTGTGGATGACGACCTGCTTGGTCCAGGGCGACATGATGGCCGAGCTGACTGGCATTTCTTGAATCTGGATGCCATCTGTGAGCTTCAAGTTGTGCTTGCCGACCTGCTGGGGGAAGTAGAGGTACTCCTGGCTCTGGACCGGCGCGCGGGTGGGGTTCTTGATGGCCTTAATGCGGTAAAGCCACTTGACGCTTCGAGCGCCGATGTAACCGAAGACGACAATGCGAAGGGGGTATCCATGAATGCGCGGGAGGACTTCGCCGTTCATCTCCCAGGCCAGCATGACCTCATTGGCCTTGACCTTGGACCAAGGAACACTAACGAGGTAGTTCATCGTCTTGTCGTCCTTGAAGTAGGTGTCCGCGCCATAGAACTCAAGGTGCTTGGCTCCCTCAATGAGTCCACCACAAGCCTTGATTACCTTCTTGAGACTGATTCCGACGTATTTGGCAGTGCCGATCGCGCCCTCTGCCCATGGAGCTTGGGGTACCTCGTCGCCCTGACCGGGATACTTGAGGATCTGCTCAATGCGTCGGGTTCCAGAACACTGCATCGTGATAGTCTTCTCCATGCGAGGAAATTTGGTCTCGTCCATCAAGTCATCTAGAGTGAACGACTTGGGGTTCGCAACGAGACCGTCAAGAAGGAAGCTGTAGTGTTCCTTATCGATAATCGGGATGCCGCCGTGGTTTCGGACGAAGTGGAGGGGGTTCGGGGTGATCTCCTTATCGGTTACAAGGCGCTTTGGAGGCTCGCCATTGTAGGGAAACTGGAGAAGATGGAGCATGTCGGCGTGCTTTTCCTTGAGGACGATGTCCCAAGAGTCGTCGGGGATGCGAGAAAGAGCGCCGCCGACCGCCTTATGCCACATCTTCCAATGGGTACCAGGAAGCACGGGATTTGTCGCTGGGATGGGACCAAGCTGGAATTCGGGATTGGGAGGGAAGGTCTGGGAGGTCAAGATCTTGTGTGCTGCAGCCTTTTTCTCGGGATAGTTCTCCCACTCGACGAAGCTATGCGGTTGAGCTCGGTCAGCGATTGTAAAGGACTATTTTATGGAAGAACATCATCATGACCGATTGCGACTCACCCAGTCCACCCTTCACGCTCTTCAGTGAAGAGCTTGTTCGGGTCACCAACACTCTTGATGGCGGCCTCATCTTTCGTCAGGTCACCAAAGATCTGGGGAGGAAGGGCCTTGGTCTGCGGTCCCGTCATGTCAAGGACGGGAAGCTCAGCCCCAGCCAGGCCCTGCTCAATCTTCCATTCATCGGGTCTGTTAGTGGTCTTCATGATGTATGAATGATCCTGCACGTATCAGCGTTAAAATAGCACAAAGGGATGGCGAGTGGTGAAAAAGCTTCGCTTTATTATTATTCTATCTATGAGAGGGGTAGAGGAATGCTATGGGCCTGGTCTAAAACACTTTCCTGCGTGGCCTCCATGACCGCATACCAACTGGTTTCCGCAGCTCCTAGCGAATCAACGGTTGTAGCTGCACTAGCCCAATGATAGCTGTCGGAGCTTAGACAGAGTTGGGCTTGGCCAACTTGAGATGAATAAGCGTGAACCCAATCAGATGAGAAGGTTTGTGTGATACGCAGCTACGGCACGGAAGCTCTTGTCGCTGGCGGCCTTTGCTGTTGCTAACCCCGCTGCGTGCTTGACTGCCGCTGCCCCCTGCAAGCTTCTGCAGTAGGTGCCTACCATGTGCTAACGCCGAAGATTGTGACATGTCTTGAACCTTACCGGGAGCCAGACGCTAAGCAAGGGGCTGCCGGGTTAGTACCGGTGATCCGAGCGGGGGTTCGGCAAGACGGCAGGACGGAGAAAACGGGTGGCACGGGTGACGCGATGATTACCGCAGGTGAGAAACTGCTGATGTTCAGCTTTTGGCTTTCAGTTGAGGTTGTGCTGGCCGGTGAGGGTTTTGCCAAGTTCCCCAAATCGCGAACTTGGAGGCACTACCTGTTGGAATTGTGCCTTCAAGATTAAGCAAGCAAGAAGATCGGGGTGACCAGTATGTACGCGCGCAAAGCTGTGGCGGGTGCTTGAAATTGCCTTCGTTACGCACCACGATAGGGATGAGGCATGAGCTTCCTTGACTAGTATGCTACCCTTCAACATGCCACAGTGTAAACCAAAATGATGCTGCGAACACAGTGTGGTGTCTGGATTTTAGTTGCTGATAAAGGTAATGCAGTGATTTCGGGACTGGTCCAGGCCAGTTCAGCAACGCTTTCGATGCCCTTGGCGACGCGCTGTGGCTCAACGCGGTAAGTGCGGGATATCGAAGGGTTATTATAACCGTGGCCAGATGTGCCATTGGTGCCCAAAGGGCGTGATTGACCTGCCGACGGGACCTAAGGGACGGGCATCTGGCTTCAGGCTCAGTATGCCGGTGCCAGTGGACCTCTACTCGGCCGAACCACCCCACTTATGCCGGTGCTATCGCTTGAGGTGGCCCACACCCGGCCCGGCTTGAAGTCTTTGGCACCTGAATAGAATTCTCAGCCAATCTCTTGTATGTCGACTTCGACTCCAAAGTTTTATGCGGAAATGCATGTTGATGGAGTGCACTGAGAGAACGCATGCACGCTGGCTAGTGGGGGATAATTCGAACTGCTCCGGTGTGACGCCCGTATGAATGGGTTGTTGGCGGTAGGCGGTTGAGTAATGGGCCCGGTTTCGTGATACAGAATGGTAGTTTCAAGGTCGGAACAGTGCTTAGTAGTAATGAACAACGATAGATTGAATGATGTATGTCTCATTCTTCCCTCAGGAGCTGCCCAGCTAATTTAGGCTAGGCACATCACCTGCTCATGTGAACACCGCTGTTGTATGGTGGCACAGGCGAAACGAGTGGTAATGAGTGATGTGTGTGATCTAAGGTCCTGGGCCGCACAGGTCACCTGGGGCACCTGCGGGCAGGTGCCGCCACATATTGGATATCTTAAGTGTCCACTCAGGTGGGAGAGAAGAGCCCCAATTTTGGTAGGCCTTGTTTTCCGTAGGTTTTGTCTAGTACTCGGAAGAATGCATTCTTCGAAGCGAAGGGGTTTCCGGGAAGAATCTTGAGGATGCCAAACGCATCTGTCATCTTGTTCTTCATGGGGAAGGTGGTAGAACTGCACTTCCGTTTCACGTCCATGCAAGATGTTGGGCCCGGGGTTCTAAAGACATGGAAAATGCCTGATGCGGAGAGCTGACATAGGGTAGGCCAAAGGAATCATTGATAGAGCAGGAAGCAAGTAATATACCCCGCGGGCTCTGATGATCTGATTTGATGACGTTGCCTTCGAAGGAAGGTCCTATGTGACGTCAGGAACAGCAGAGACGAGCATTTTGAACTTGTCCTCAATGCTGTCGACATCAGTCACATGGTGTCTGAGAGTATTTCCAGTGATTGAAATGTAATTTGTCCTCTTTGGAAGGAAGACTTATCTCATTTTCCAACCATCAAAGATGTAGTCGTGTCACCAGTTGGCGTTCATTGGTCAATCTACCGACGACGCCAGAGTTGAGCAAGATATACTCAAGGTGAGAGCACCAGAAGATACATTGTCCTCTGAGGTAGCTTGCTTAAAGGTGAGGTCTCCTCACTTTCATAACATACGTCTGAGAGTGATAATCTGTATGTGTTCAGATTGTGTTTGGTACTAAAGATACGCCGCGTCTATTAGTTGGCCTCTGGCCGAGCCGATGATGGTTCTGTGCTTGCGTTTGATTTTGAGGTTGAGGCCCAACATTGAGCATCAGACGAAGAAGCTTCTGAAAATTGCTTTTGTAAGGATCTCTGAGGAATTTGACTTGTTAGTTTAGAGAAAAGGACATTAAAGCGATCCTTCTTCTTCTTCCTTTGCTGCGACTCCCAAGGATTCTCGGCTGTTCAGCCACCAGTGACGCAATGCCCTGTGAAGTACAGTCGGCAAGAACAAATTTGACTACTCGCGCGAGGCAAGTCACAAATCCATACTCACACAAAGTTCGGCGAGCGGGTCAATAATCTCGCCGGCCTGAAAAGCTCTCGAGGCCAAGACGACTGACTGCCCACATCCTCTCGGAGTGTGCATGGAATCTCCACGAGACGTCCTTGTCTTGTGTACTTGGTGTAGACACCGCCATCGCCCTCCTTGAGAGTTATTTCAAACTGGATGATGCGAGGTTCCTTGTCTCAAGCCCTTACGCCATCTGCGGATTTGATGGGCATGCCCCTCTTCGGAGCTTCCCTGGGTATTCCCAGTTTTGGCATGAACAATTCTATGTCGGGATGTTCTTCTGATTGTCTCCTTTGGCCTGCGCTCCCAGAAGGATTGCCAAGCCTGGCATCGTAGGCGAGAATGGCTCTGTTCGATCCCCTGGCCATTGGCGGGACTGAACACCTCTTCATAGAGGCGCTGTTATCCTTAGAGGGGCCCGGGAATGGTGAACGAACATCGATGTCCTAGTCTGGCCTCAGATTTCGGGGAGGTAG
Organism: Colletotrichum gloeosporioides; assembly: GCF_011800055.1. NCBI lineage: Eukaryota > Fungi > Ascomycota > Sordariomycetes > Glomerellales > Glomerellaceae > Colletotrichum > Colletotrichum gloeosporioides. The sequence goes on along the minus strand of NW_025544762.1, from coordinate 347,280 downwards.
AATCTTGGACAATCGAGGTGACAGAGATGGCAAAAGGCTGCCAGCATTATTTGTTCAGCATGACAACACAACATCCTCGTCTTACAGTCTCCATGTGACGAGATCAAAACAATATTAGTAGGAGAACCAGATGCCCGCTCCATATAGCATCGCCAGTTCCTTCCTGTTTTGATGCCTTCGCCTCTAAGGTCGAGGTGGTTGGCATGCTCCTGGTCTAGACTCAAGATCGAGTTCGCTGCCGGGATAGCGCTCTCTTGCGGTGACCCAGTACTCTCTTAGTTGGATCGGTGGGCTCCCTGCCTGAGCCACTCTCGATTGCCTTCATCGGCGCACAGAGAATGAGGTCCGTTTTGGGGTCTCAGGTGCATAGGGCTCCTGGTATCTTGTGTAGCCAAATACTGTCCGTCCCCTTGAGCAAAGATTGTGCAAATTCAATTGTCCATTGAAGCGGCTTGTTAACGAAGAGACCAAGCCATTTGTTTTTGATGGCTATGATCAGGCCAGGCCAGGCCTTTGGCTGAACGTTGTCAACGAGATATTACCTAGTAGTATTGGAGACATCTAGCGTGGCCAACCCGCGCTCACTTGTTAGGCAAGGCCAACACCAAGGGCTTCGAACAGTGAGCGAGTCGCTCTATTCGGCACGAAGTTGACAAACAGACGGGGGATTAGAACGCCACTTGACTTAGCGACCCTGCCTTGGTGAAGCAATGGTAAGATACTGTCATCGTCACCGTCATCGCATACATGAGGTACCAAGTAGTCAACGCAGAAACCTCTGCTGGTGCAGCATGGTCGTCAAGATAGGAAACAGGAAAGAAAATTCGATGGTTATTTTCTCCAAATACCTCTACTCCCCGCCCGTCAGTATTCTGTGTGGGGCGTTCATCATGATGTGAGAGCGGGTGTCGAATAGTCCGCAGTAGAGGCTTCGGAACAGGATCAAGTACCGCGTCTGGTAACCAAAGAAACCGAGAAGTCCTATGTTTATAGTAAAGTTCTCTCGGCTTTTTGTATCGTGCTAATGACGAAACACGCGGTGAGGGGCATCGTTTCTCGTGGCATATCACAGCGCTACCCCAACCACCGTGAAGCTGAGAGATCTGCACCTACAGACATGTTCATGGGCACCTGACAGAAGCCCTCGAAATGTCAAGGAGTAAACAAGACACTCGAACAAGCTGCGAATGAAAGGAGTGCTGCAGAATATTCGATATCCCAGCCTCGCTACAGCCGATCCTCAGAGGGGAGATGACGGTTTGCATGAAGCTGGGTAAAAGGAGAGGAGGCAGCTAATCAACTTCGCAGCAAATCCAATTTTGGGAAGTCGCGTCTTGAAGTGATTCAAGAGGACGATTGCACCATCAGCGGGTGCTACATGAAAATGTGGGATTCCCAAGACCCTTGTACTAGCCGTGCAGCGTGCTTGACGTCCGCGCCGGATGTGGTTGATGCTGTATAAGGCGCTATCTCTCTCCGGGCCCGGGAAGCACAGAGACTCCTTAATTCATATGGCATGGCCTTCGACAAATAAAAAGGGAATCTCTCCTGCGCTGGTAAGCCGACGATGAAGGCTTTATGGCGCTTCCATGTTACAGTTTCTCTAGCTTAGGCTTTCTATATTGATAATCGCCATGACCCCATGAAGCTAAATAATTCTCGCAGACGAGAGTCCTTGATAGGCCAGACCATCTCGATGTGTAATAGCTCGAGATGGTGAAGTACAGGGCTGTGGCATCGTCGGAGGCGCCAGCCGGAAGACTTCGTATCGAAGCGTGAACTCCGATCTCGTCCCGACGCACGATCTGGTTCCGTCGCTCGATATGGTTCCGTCGCTCGATATGGTCACTAGTGCGGTCCTTTTCGGATGGCAGATGGTGATTCATGTTTCACGATATACCCAGACCGCATGGTACTCCATTTTGGTGCGAAGTCCTTCTGGCCGGACCTTGTAGTAGGTGACCAGGCTGTATCCGCCAGGGAGGCTAGGTTTGGAAGAGTGGCAGAAACTAATTCATGACCTATGAGAAGCAGTCGAGGGCTGGGGGCTTGCTTCATGAACTCCTTGCACTGCCCCTAAATATCCCCTACATTTCGTATGGGGTGGACCCTTACAACTGAGACAACAGACGCTGGTACCATCGCTGACGTTGAAACGGGCCCGACTTGCTGTTGCAAGGAAACCTTCTCTCTCACATCACCCTGGTGTCATTGTTCTTCAGCGCCTAATGTGAATAGAAACTTGACCCGAACCACTGGCCGAGGCTCTTTCAACTGCGCCTCTAATAGATGAGCTTCGCCACAGGCTCCAGAAGCAATGGAGTAGAGACGTGGCGGAACAAGAACTCTCCCGCTCTTCCTAAACGACAGCCGCCTAGTTCTTGTATTCCAAGCATCGCAAATGTGATCTCGGGAGGATGTCTCGTCATCGAGATCATAGGCTAGTGAGATGGGCACTAGGGCTGCAGGTGTCGCCTGAGCTTTGATTGTTTCTTTAGGATCCACGGCGGCCAAGGTGTACCAACGGGCCCAGGTCGAGGAACACGTTTTTCACATGAATGCTGTCACGCGCAGTAGAGTTCTTCTATGAAGAAGTAGATGTTATGTGGGTCGTTGATGCGATAGAAGTAGTGTTGTCGTAGACGAATGGCCTTGCAGGTACTTAGGGACATATGTGGCGATTCTTCGAACTGTAGCTCATCAGAATAAATGGCCTGTTTAGTTCTCAAGCAGCTCTACTGAACGCTCAATGGCTTCCGCAGCTTCCGCGAGAGGTGGCGGACCGAATGTGCAATTCATTGTGTAACATCCACAGGTTTCTAGCGACCTTATGTGAGCTCCGCGAAGTCGAATGACCAGCGTTATCGCTGATCGTCTGGTTTGCCTGCGCGACTGCGACCCGGTTGCGACCCGGTGGCGGCAAAGTTCCCACCTGTCATGATACTCTTGTGGAGAACAAGGATGCAAAGTCCGCTATCGCCAATCTTCAGAGAATGACCAAGACCACACGCGTGCCAACTGACAAACATCTAGCAAGAGCTTGCGGGTTGAATCTGTGCTAAGGCGCATATGCTAGGTCATGAACGAGCTGCGCTCCCCCTTTTGAACTGCTGCTGGGTGTTGTCACTGCATCCAGGCTGGTTGGCTGGTTGCAGCCGGGCCGGGCATATGTACACCGCAAGTAGCGATTGCGGTGACGAGAGAGCTATAGCAGATAAGTACGCGACCGACATCGTTGCCTGGCGTCGACTCATCTCTTCGTGTTTCTTTTCATGGCGTGACTATCGAGTCGAACCCTTGGGATATCTTATGAGCGCCGGCCTACTCTGATGCAAATGCGCGACCTGAGACCAAGACGCGTAGGATCCCCAAGACAGAAGCTTTCCGCGGCGCGAGACGCCAGACGTGTGGTTAAAGTCGCGTTTCCCACAGTCGATGCAAGAGGCAAGCCATTGCATCCTTGAGCAAGGGAACTCAAGGGGCGTCACGCTCCGCGGCGGCTTGTTGGAACTAGAGAGGGCCCGAGTCTACATAGAGCTTCCTGGCCACCAGCGACACGGGGTTCGTTGTTCATTAAGACACAAGGACCCAGTGTATCTTCTCGTGAGGGCATGTTGGTAGAATGCGGACGATGGCAAGGAAGCGCAAATAAATATGTGACGAAGCCTGACGAAAGTGAGGAGGTAAGAGGACGACGAGAGGGATGGCGAAAAGCGAGCCGGTGACAATGAGACAGGTACGATCCCGAAGATCCCACATGCGAAGTCAGTTGATCCGAGCGAGCACATAACTACAGTATGTTGAGCGCAGCCAAGGATCCAATCCGATCTCCTGCATTTGCCTTGTCTCGTTCACGATGCCCATGAAGAATAGATGCAGCGTTGACACGTTTACCGAAGGAGGCAATTGAGGCGTCGAGAGTTGCTTCAGGGCCCGGGGTTAATTGACGCGTGTCGTTATGCTCATGGATGTGGTAGAGAAACAAGGAAGCACAAAAACCGTTGGACGGAGATGGCGAGTCGCAATGCCCCTGCTGAGCCAGATTGAGAGGTAGCAAAATGTGCCCCATCTCTAGATCTCATTCAAGATCCACGAACCATTGCATCTCCATTGTCCCATAGTCGGCAGGCCTATCCCCTTCTTTGGCCCCTCATTGTTCTGTATTGAAATAGGACTTCTTCAGCGTCCGCGAGAGCCCGAATGATGAGGTCCTGTTGCTTCGTATGAAGACAAGGCATGTTGTTCTTTTACAGCACGGAGGTTCGTCAGCGACTTCAGCGAGCCTGCTGTTACTAATAGGGCAGACAGAATTGGATAGTGCTGCTGTTGCGGTGGCGGCGGCGAGCAATATGCATCATCGTACTACCTTATGCCTGAAAGAAAGACTGCCACGCAGCGTGCTCGTGAGCAGCTTGTATCAATTCCGCTCATGCGGTGGTAGTTAAGGTTGCCATGTGCAAATAGTGTATCCTGGAGGCTTCTGTTTGGACGTACGGGATGTGGTTTACTTTGGATCAAGAATAGGTTGGCCAACATAAGCAGCGCCAGCAGAAACATGCCTTGGAGGAGACAGCGGATAAATCATTTAAAGTCGAAATGTTCGCTATGTGACAGACTCAGTATGTGATTGCCTGATAAAGCATTCAGGAAGGCCCTGAGAAAAGCCCATGGGAAAGTCCAACCCTAGTGTCGAGGAGCGCTTCTCGGATGGATAGGGTGGATCCTGGCGGGAGGCCACAGTGCGAGCGATCCAGTCCACGCGTGAGGACTGTCAGCAAGGCTGGTCATAGGAAATCGAAGTTTCGCGTTGAAGGAGATGATGTCCTCTGAGAGCGTGGTGATGTGACCTGCGCTTATTACCGAAAGCAACGCCAGCGATGAAGCATTCGGGAGAAGCTCGAGGGCCCGACTTAGTCACAGGCGTGTTTGCATGCTCGGCTATCGTCGCCGTTGATCCCACCTGCGTTGTCGAGGTTGGAGCTTTTATGCGATTATTGAAACGCCAAGGGGGGGATGAACGATGTGGAGCTCTCTAGTGAGGCCCTGATTCACTGGAAACTCATGTAAAGAGCTGCTGAAGTCGTCGAGTGCTTTTGTTGTGGTTTCCCACAACTTCCTGGGGGCTCTCAGGGCGAATGCAGCATCAACCCCAGCCGCCATTGCGCAAGCTCAGCAAGAAAACAAAGGCGCACGATTCCCTTTCAACTGACAGCAAAGATTGCTTCTGGATACACTCCAATAAGCCTGCCATTCCCTGGAGTCCTTATTGAACCAAGTCGGCAACGAAGATGCAAGCCCGAGTCGAGTTACTGGACCATTGGTACCCCATCCACACGCTCAGTCACCGCCATATTTCTTCCCATACAGCGTGGTATCCCGCAGGTCCCCTGGACTCCGGAGGCCCAAGTCACATCGGCTAGAGCACGGAGTTGGGCGCTGACGTTCTCTAGCGATGGGTTTATCTTGACCATGGCGAGGGGTGACGAGGGAGGAGCTGCGAGATGGCTTGCGGTAGCTCCGCGATGTGGAATCGAGATTCCGGGCTCAGCAGTTGAGCTCACGCGCTTCGGGGCAGCTTCTCGCTCTCGATTACGTATATCACCAGATCGTAGTTCGAGTAGATTTGATGGAAAGAGGACCATCAGGTCGATGCTCGACTAGTGGTCAAGCTTCGGGTCGCTTCCGAAGTGTAAAAAGCCGCCGACAGCAGGATTACATGCCAGGTGTGCCTCCCAGACTGATGCGCCGCGCACAACACCCTTTCCTGTTGCAAAGAGCATCATTGACGCAGCAGGAGCCCTGATCTCTCTTGTATGCCAACACTCGAGTCCTCAAAGAGGGGCGTATCAAGCTGAACACACGACGAGGGGCAACAGAGTCTACGCTGTAGCTAACGGCGGGCTGGGTCCGCCGAAGTACTGAACTAGTCTATGTTGAGACTCATGGCCTCAAGAAAGACCGGACCAATATCGTCGGTTGATTCCATGGTTCTTAGTCAAATCCCTGCTTGAGCAGGTTCTGGCGAGAGCTTGAGAAGGCGAGTTGCCTCATAGACGTTGTTACAATCCAGCTGACTCAGATTACCGCTATTTTCGTGCGGTAACCGACCAAGAAGGCGACCAGGACTCCTTGGTAAGGTTCTTACTGGGCTGCCGAGCATGGTCAGGCTCATTGCAAAGCCATGAACCCCGAATCTCCTCATGTTAGACCAGTCGAGATTGATGGCCAACTGGGTAAATATGCGATCGAGCCAGTTAGAATGGGCGCCGTTACTACTGTAGTCGCGGTCAACACGGTGCCGATTTATTCGCTGTGTCACGCGCCGGTTGAACCTGATTTCTGTAAGCTGCCCTCTGCGCGAGGCATTCTGCGCGAGGCATTCTGGTGTTGGTTTACGTGGTCCGTGTCGGCTTCTCTTTCGTTCTCGGTAGAAGTTTGATTTACGAGGTTCTCGGCCTGGCTGGATGGACTGGAAGCGACGACATTGGCGGTGTCGACTCATTATCTCGGCGCACGTATCCAGTGCGGCGTAAAATAAGCCTCATGTTTGTCGGGTGAACCCTGGGCGGAAATTGAAATGCTAGGTTCTTCCTTTCCCGAATTGATGGGAGTGGCTTATAAAGTTACCATCCCCTACTACGGACCATCGATTGTCCGTACAAACAGCCCCAGACCAGCCCGCAAATGTATACGGTAGCAATACTAGTCCGAGTTAGAGGGATCACCGTACGCTCACCCCCAACCAAGCTTATTGGGCCCCAGGATTTGTAGTCGTGCTTCACAGCAGACTAATGGCGGGGCAAGGGGGTTCGGGCCCGAGGTACAAAGCGGGAGAACCTCGAATCTTAAAACGACCTCGCCTACCCACTAAACTCAACAGTTGGCCTACGCACGCCACACCGGCCGGCATCATTCCGTTCCATCTAGAGGACTTGACACCTTGGCTGTAGTTCACCGAGTAGTAATAGGCAGCGAAGCAGCTAGCAACCCATCGTTGGAGAACTCTGATGAACCAGCCGTCGCGTGGGCAGCAGCACCCCTAACATGATATGGGCGACGTGGGGGACTAGATAGGAGACATTGTTGGCAGTGGAGGGTACCAGGTCCAGACCCATGCGGCTTCTCCGGACCCCTCGCATATTGTGAGATCTACTCAACGATAGCGAGCGCTTCTAGCCGCAGTATTTCAGAGGTCAACCCCGCAGTAACATACATCATCTCTCTGAGAGCCAGGACTGCAATAGTCGGTCTTGACTACTCGCTTCTGCCCTTGAGCGTCTTGCCGGTATGAAGGGGACGCCGGTGAATATAAGGCGGTGTACTTCCAGCTTGTTGCGCCAGGGCAGCCTCCAGAGTATGGACAAGATCTACCAGCTTGGCCTTTGCTCACAAGGGTTTCCACCAGCGTGTAGGCAGACGGTATTGCCGTATCGAGCTATTTGTCGGGTGGATTGAAGGAGGGACCCAACACCGCCTTCTACAGACCGGTGCTGGGTCTTCTAACAAGCCACACCGGCCAGTGAGCGCGCGGAGCCTGTGGTCGAACCTGCGGTCGCTCAAAGTGGCCCCGGAGGTGAAAGTACGATGTGGAGGGGCGGCGGTCTGCGAGGAAGAAGCAGAGATGGCGGGGGTTGAAGTTTGTTCGTATTTGCTCCAACAGAGGTGTAGTTGCGATAGAAGCGGAAGGCGCAATGACTAAGGGAGTCGTACGTAACGGATTGTTAACAATAGCCTGCGATCCTTCTTAAGTTAATGAGCCTGCGACGGAATCGGAAATCGTTGCTGAGTAAGGAAAGCGTAAAGGATTGTTGATGAGAAGTTTGTGACGATCCAAAAGTGTGAGTACATGGGTGACTGATCCACATAACCTGTGGCAATGTGATTGCCTTCTAATGCTGAAATTGACATCAATCTTCCATGAGATCCACGAGGAAGCCTCGAGACTACAGACATAGCATGCCGTCATCTTCACGGATAGTCCCTCCGGCCGACCAGCGGCAAAGAACCAACATATGAGCCTGCTCTCTAGCGTCGCTGAGCTGTACAAGTCGAAGATGGCATAGTCCGAGTCCCGGTCACACCAATATCCCCGCGCTTGAAGGCCGGTCTCCAAAACCGGGGCCGTAAGGCGGCAGATGCATTGCTGGCCAGCCTTTGATACACTCAATCAGTCCTTAGCTTAGGAACGGTTCCGGTCTCTCGAATATTACACATTTCCAGCAACTCTCATATCAGAAGAGGCGCATGGTAGGACTGGAAATGTGGTCTCCAGGTTGACTCTCGATACTGCCGCCAGTTGTAATGGGATCAAGATATTGGGCCCGGGGGCAAGACCCTCGCATAAGGTTACCAGAGAAGTAAACCTCAACCCGGGCCCCAGAACGGTGTCTTCGGCATTCATCGTTCGCCATGAATTGCAAGTGAATGTGAATGTAGTTTTGATTTTGTCCTTGGCCTCAGATCGATCAACCTTAAGTTCCAGGAACTGAGTCTTCTCGAAGACTTCGACGGAGTTGTCTGATTGTGAACTCTGTCTTGAGCTTCTGTTCACAGAGTTGATCCTTCAGATGCGTCTCAGGGCGACCATCTTTGGGGTAGTTCAGTCATCTTCATTGTTGCGTGTAAACCATAAACCCGTAGGGTAATTTCCCGACGAAGAATTGGCGAAGAATCTGCTGAAAACCTTCCTCGACAACGGCCTCGGAAAGCAGAAAATCCTCTTTTTATTCGACGGTTTTAATGGGTCATGGACCTTCTCCCAACAACAGAGCCTGTATCGAATTGATCTCTGCTGTCGAAAGCTCTTGATGAATTCTTGCTCGTTGAAAGCGGATTTCGAAGCTCTAGGCTGGGTTGCTCGATGCTCCTGTCAATAGGCGACCTGACATGAACGGACCCTGGTTCGAGACTCGCGCTGTAGCGCTGGGCTCATGTGCGACTGGCTTGGGCTTATTATAGTCGCCAGGCGGGGTTCTCAACACGGAAAATCCGTCAGCATCTGATCTCTGGTTTCCGCACTACGGTCGACCTGGTACTGTGGGTCGCGCGGTTCTACTCGAGGCCCTTGTTCTTCATGAACGTTCGTTAGACCATCGACGTGTGAGTGCTGGGAGACGTGGCACAAGTCTGTTACCTCCACGACCAAAGACGAATGAATACTGGGAGAGCCTTATGTTGGCTGTCGCCCTGCACCTCCTGGCGCAGTGTTTGTGGAGGATGGGCGTTGAGGCCCTTGAGTTCCCTGGTGGCCTCCGTGATCTCCGCTTGACGCACCTCCTGACGCACGTCTGGTCTTAATATGACCATGAACGCGTTGTCAACAACTTTCACACCGAGTTCATCCAACCATCTAGGAGTTTCAGCTGAAAGTGGTAGGCATTGCGTGTGGGACCTTTCCGCTTCTGCTGATACTTGTGGAATATAATCGTAGCGACGAGGCTGGGAGCTCGTCCTCGTGAGGCTGCATATGCTACAGGTGACATCCAGCCAAGGACACAATCTGGTTCGAGCGAGGTTTGAAGACACGACTGTGCTCCGCCCGGCATTGTGTGCTACATTACGCGGTCTCCCAAACAGTAACGGGGGCACGGCTGAGACAGTCGGGACGTCTTGAAAGATATCATGATCTCTTATTGGGCTTGAGCCACGAGAGAACCACCCAGGGAACTGAGACTGGTAATATAGAACCAACAGGCCCGCGGAAGTCTCCTGTCATCAATGAGCTCGGAGTCTAGAAGGGAAATATCTCTTGGCCACTTCACATGACTTGATCCTGAAGAACCTCGTTCTCGAGTAGCGTCTCCAAATCAGTTTCCGTGGGCATTTGTGAGGATCTCATATTTCATTATGATCTTGGCCAAACGCGCGCCGCCAAGTATCGTGTGTGGCAACTCCGTCGATTGACCCGATGTCTTCCCGGGGGCGGCGCACATGGATTAGCCATTATCTTGGGCTGAAGCCCTTCTCCAATCCCCAAGCCCTTCCTGATTCCGATCGATTATCTCGTCGGGTTTGACGACTTAGGATAGCACATTCAAAACGCGGTCCTGGCATGATCGTCGACGAGAAGATAACCCGAATCTCCGGAGGACGGAGCCAAATGAAGAAGCCGCGCAGCCTTCCAATTGCAACAGTCGTGATGTGATTACGGCAAAGTCTCCACCTAAGAAGAGTGCTGGCACTCCTTCCTCGGGATGAATAGTGATGGATGTGACGTTTGGAACAATCTGATTGTCCTCATAGTCAGTCTACCACGTGGCGAGAAGTAGCCGAGGACGATCGGGGCCCGGGGGAGGCTTTCGAGGGAGTTATGCTGGAGATATACATCTCACTGGATTATTAGTATTTGTACTTATGAAGACATCGTTACTCGCGGCGTCAGAGACGCGCAGAATGACTCATTTAAGCAGCCCAAGAACCGTCTGATCGAGAGCTAGAATGAAGATGGCACTCATATGAATCTATGATTCGTTGGCTGAGGTCAGAGACCCCTTCACTGTTGCGCTCGTTGTTGCGTCAATTGTTGGCGTTGTTCGTGTCGAAGCAGGGAAGCGCTGCCGTACAATACACACGGCACCCGCCAGATTCGACTGCTGGCCGGACGCTCGGTGGTTGACAATTCTTGCGACGGGTCAAAGGACAATGTACACGACGTGAGGATATCCGACGAAGGCACAATAAATGTCTTCAAACAGCGGGCAGTAGTCATTTGGACTGCAAATGACGCTCGGCACGCTCGGCGCAAATTCACTCGAAATGTAACCCATGTCTGGTCCATGGCTGCTTCCACACCGTGCCCGGCTCCAGTTGCGTGTTTGCCCCAGTCATCATCTCTCCCCTCGACTCCACGTATCGATGCCTGTGGCGACAAGACCTCTGTGAACCATCGAGGGAAGGCTGTTTGGCTCGGGCTGAGGACGACTGGCAGAGGAGAGCACCAGAATCCCTGCGAGAGCCGCTGTTTCTGAACACCCAATTGGTTGTTGCCATGCCAGTGATCGTCTTTGCTTGCGGTGCCATACTGGTGTGGTTGGCCATCTTGAGATTCGTGTCACCGGGGGGCCTATCCTCCGTGTCTTGAGCAGAACAGAAGTCTCGCAATTACATCTCCGTTGGCGCAGGCAGCCCGAACGCAAGCGCGATATACCATCTGGAGGGGGGTGAGTTCGATCGTTTGCGGTGGTGTTTGCGACGGTCACTCTTCTCTCCAACTATCTGCGCCTCTTCGTACCCCTGGGTGATGTTGCTGTTCAATCGGCAGTTCGTACTGGTATCAGACACAGGGCGTCCGCATTTAGCTGCATGAGATTGCTGTTGGTATGGCCCTCGTTGATCCGCATCCCCTTCGCGGGCGATGTGAGGTTGCCGGCGGTTGACGTGACGTTGGCGCCGTACCGGTGGCGCTTGTGCCCATTGCCTGATTGTCCATCTGCCAACGAGCCTCCAGACCAGTACCCTCCTTTTAACTCTGGACTTGGCGTCTAGCCAGCGCTTCTTGGCGTCCGACCTATCGTATCCGAGAACACTGCCGGCCACGGTCTGCCCCAAACACACGCCGTTCGGGAAGATCTATGCTCAGCCCTTCCAAAGGCTCACGCCGAAGAGGTCGTTATAGGTAGAGCCAGAGATGGAGACCTTCATACTGAGAGAAACACCGGGTCCGAAGTGTGCTACCCTTCCCTGTGACTTTATATGGTGATCGTAGTCCCCTTATCAGCCAAACGGCAACAGATGCCGGAGCGCTATGGCACACCGCAAGGATTGAGAGTCAAGGAGCAGAGAGCCCGAGAAAATGTGTGCGAACTCGTGCCCTGCGACTCAAAGTCCGCCCCCAAGGTTTGAACCGAGTGCTTTGAGAATACACACACACACACACGAGGAACCAGTCCAGGCTACCAGGAGACCTATAAGAACCACACACCTCAATGAAGTCTTGGATGTGCGAAGTGACTATTTGCCTTAATAGCCTGTCGTCAATCATCCCAACAAGACGTACAACTCCACAGATGGTGTTGTACTCAGCGTCAGCTGCGAGGCGTTTTCATCTCGCAAACAGCCGCCAGCACAACAGCCTGCGTGGTTCCAGTCTGCGTGCTTCTTGCCCGCTAGGTCATGTCCTGGGAAGGGCAAAGGAAACAAGACCACTAGTGCGAGTGGAAACAGCTCGGGCCCCAGGTAGCTTTGTATCCCGCAGATTCTTTCGATACTGTGTGATGACGGAATTGCAATTGCCTCGAGAGCATAGCCAATGGCGTACTGGTCGAGACAATCGACTCTTGACGGACTGTTTTCGCTGGGTTTTTGGTCGGCAATACGTCCATTCGTATTCACAGGCGTGGGAACCGCCCTCACGCTTCCATCCCCCAAAGCCTTGCGTATGGGCGCCCACGGCCGCTAATTGACCGAATCTCCAATAACCTCGTGGAAATGGTCAGGAGGCTACTTGCAATACTGAAAGTGGCAAACAGCTAACCAACAGATGCCAGATGGTAAGAAAGGCCAAGACTATGTACTTCATGGTCTAGAGAAGGTACAGCTGTCGCATCGCTTCAGGAAGATATGGTTGGAATGAAACGAGGCTGCTCGGGGAGACAGTGAGGCCACCAGCTGTCTCGGGGCCCGGAGGACAACTATAAAGACGCTATATTCGAGGCAGGCGATCCACAAGATTCATTCTTGTGATTTGTGCCCCTGTACCCGCTGGGCCAGTGATCTAAGCAATGTCCTAGCCTTAGTACATGTGGTTTTGGATGTTTGGACGTAACCATTGAGGCTTCTTCGGGTATCCGGAAGGGACCCAACAGAGGCCGGTTTGAGCGACAACAGCGGACCAAGGGATCCTAGGAAATCTGGGGAACTTTTCCCAGAGACATAGGCGCTTGATGATTTTTGACACGCCCCAGGGCGCATTGGAAGGTAATAGCAGTAATGTACCCCAAAGGCCCCCGGAATGACATAGAAGGAGGATGTCCTGAGAACTGGAGGCCATCATCCATAATACAGCTGATAATGAAGAGATGACTCAGGACGTAAAGCTGGAAATTGGCTTCTTCCCTCGAACGTCTTTTTGAGATCATTGCCATATTACCGTAGGGAGCCACCAAAGCAATGTAGCATGCCGGACAGCACCGCGGCCAACGCAAAGCCTATGCGATAGATGGAATTGACTTTGAGCCAGCGGCAGATCCTATGGTAGTGGAAACTTGTCCAGGCTCCAAGTGTTCTGTGCTCCGACAAGCTTTAAGAAGTCTTTGATGTACGCCAAAGCCTGAGTTTCAAACTACGCATCTTCTGCTTCCTGCTTACTAGCCTTCAACTTCCGGTTTGCAAACGAAGCCTTCTGCGGCAGGACGCTGGAAGGGTCCACTGAGGGCTCCAATGAGAAATTGCCGTCGTCCTTCTAGCCGAGACACTTCCTCACGGTGTCCGTTTGACGCGGCTCTGGAGGCCTTTGCGTGTTGTGGATGTCGCCAATTTTGGTAATGGCGTTCTCGGGCTACACAGCAACATGAGCTCAAGAAATGCAACGCACAAGCGAACATCGGGTGGCATTGTAGTCCCGAGATGATAGACAGACATTCGGGCCCGGGGACTAAAGTACGTCGCCCGAGAAAGAGCCAAGTGGCGTGCCATCTTTCCTCGTCCAGGAGGCGTTGGCTGATTCCAATTTGTCTTCTTGCCGTCCATGCTCTTGACAGTGGCGAATTATTCGCGCGCAAACGGGCAAGAGCCCGTTGCCTCTGAGTCTCATCTGATCAACGCCCCCTTTAGACTGCCACCTACAGCCTTCTCCTACGACGCCCGGCCTTTAGCCACATTACAAGCCATTTGAAGTTCTTGATCCTGGTCCTCGATCAGCATCAGTCTGCGCTGCATCCCTCCTGGCTGCTGTTCAGGTTCTCCCGTCGCCTTTCTTTCCTCTTTGTGATCGTGAGAACCGTGGATCGAAAAAGGCACCATGGCTGGCTTGGTTGTTTGCTGAAGGTAATTTGGAATGCCTACAACTATCCGGAGTACATTGGGCTCCCTGCGAGATGTCTTCATCTCGTAGGTAGCCGCCAAACCAATGGCGAAGCGTTCCCGTTGGGAGCGTTGCCATTGGGAGCGATGTTGTGGATAGCAGCAAGATAGCCTACATAGAGGCTAGAAGATACTCCCAGGCCCTCATCTTGTGCGCTATGAATCAGAGAGCCCCTACATCAATGACTATGATGCGGAGTTCTTCGGAAATACCCTTGAGAGCCTAAGGGAGGCCAGATACAATCGTGTGCACGTATGGTTGCCTTGGAATTAGACATGTTGGCATTCAATAAAGCTTTGACGTTATTACGGGATTTTAATATCCTAATTTTTTCGATGTCGGTTGCTCGGTGTACTGGCGGTGTATATCCACAGAATAGCAGCAGACTTTCGGCGTGAATCCGAGCTACGCTTCTGCGAATCACAGCCTCGACATCGACGACGTCTTCTTCTCCTACGTTGAGACATCGTGAATTCAGCGGCAGTAGACGTATAACAATAGCGTGAAGAAGGCCCTGGTCTAGTCCTCGTCCGAGTAGTCCCATACGAAGTGCGCGACATTCTTAGGCAGAGCGGGCGCGTTCTTGTTACCTTTCCACTCGATGAAGATGTCGGGGTAGTGGATTATAAGTGACCATATGCATAGGGTAAACGTGAGCTCCTAGTCGACGTCCCTATATACATATATGTATATCTTCTATGCCGAAAAAGCTAATAATCGTGTTCTTGGGTCACTTCAATATCATCGCGGAGGGATACATCTTAGCAGTAGCAAAGCGACCACGACGAGCAGAGCACGTCGACGAAGATAAGCTCTTGATGTGATTGAAAATTGCCTTAGACCTCGGCCGCAGTGGCGGAAGTGCACGCATGATGTCTTCACCTGCGTGAAAGCTCTGAGCCCGAAACAACGACGAGCCCCAGTCGCGCTAGGTAATCACGTTCTGAATATCCCATAGGGTTGCTGTCGGTGTCTTCTAGACAGCCAAGCATCAAAAATGCGTGACGTGAACCTGAGGTGTGCCTGACTGGCCAATTCTTTTGTGTGAATTGAGAGCAGCTCTATTGAGACTTGAAGACATGCGAAGTCTGGCGCGAAGAAAGCACAATCGGCCGTCTAAAGCCGATACAGAGCTCTCCCAGGAATGATGACTATCAAGCTCTCAACTGCATCATCGTCTCGGTGAAACAGTGTCATCATCCAACTTTAGACAAGAATAACAAGAGCGACATCGTTGTAGATGAACGTGCTGCCGACTTGTCTGAGACGTTGGTGAGTCGGAGCCGCAAAGCTGTCGCCAGTCCAGCTGATGGTGAATCAATCCTCGCGAGTACCAACCTCTTTCTTCTTAGGACTTAGCCATACGCCGTACGTCAGGTCCTCAAGTTGTGGAATTTCCTTATGCGGAATATCACGATTACATTTTGTAGTAATCCGCAGACGGGAGCTGGAATCTGTCGGGGACAATGTAATCCGGATGATTCCAGCCCAGACACCTAGATCCTGGACTTTCGCGTACGCCTTGTCATAGATTTGCAAATCCATCACAGAGAATCCAGAATCGTATTGCGGCTGTTAGTGGCGGCCCAGAGCTAGCATCTCTCTTCTCCCCTTGACGGTTGCAACTGTCCAGGGCCCGGCGGCGGAAATGAAGTTCGTTGCTTGGTGTTAGCCAAGGCATAGTCTTAGGAGTTCCAGGCGTGGAATCAGATTGGTGTCTTTTGATCTGATTTTGAAACGGTGGCCGTCGTAGATGCGGTGTTGAGTATTCGTTGAGACGAAGAGGACTTCAACATGTCTCGATGCTCTTTTCGTAGCCATTTTGCTCGTCGGGTTCATAGATTTTACCCCTAAGCACAACCTAGTAAGGGCGCTTGCATTCGGCCGAGACTGAATTGACGCCCCAACCACGGCCCAACCGATTTGGCTCCCACTCTTCGCTTGTCAATGCAGCGAGGGAGATGCGAATAAACCAGACAGGGTACATGATTGTCTGTGTACGGTCTGGTTGCCGAGAAGATCAACTGGCGTCATCGAGACACATGGGCCCGGGGGAAGCCTACGGGGTAGTGGTGATGGTGCCCACGGGAGGCAAACAACCAGCGACTCGGCGAGGAGCTGTAGCGCGCGAGAAAATCGGTAAAGACAACCTGCAGCCAACTGCAGAGCAAATCTCGTCAGGTTGGTTGACTCTGTGTCCGCGACGCACTGAAGCAGGGCCCACCGCGGGACCAGAGCATGGCATAGCTAAGTGAAAGCAAATCAAACCCGAACGCCTGAAAAAGCTTGATCCTCGGCCGCCATTGTATCTGGCCGCTATCGTTTGCGGCCGCTGTTATCTTCATTGTCGTCTCTACTGTTGTTATAGGCTTTCTTTGAGGCGACCCTGAACATACGACTGACCGGGATACCCACTTCACGAAATGCATCATCGTATTGGTAATGAAATCATTTGCACACGGGCCCCGAGAGACCATGACTACAGCCGTTCAGTTCTCGCAATACTGCGTCATGATGACCTCCGCCCAGCTTGTCTTGTTTGGGCGAGGCTCGTATCGGTCTTGTCGGTGTTGTCGCACGGAGTGAAGAGGGTTCCCCCACCATATGCAGGCAGGGGTTGGTTCCGCCGGACAAGTCATCCCATCATGTCGTTGGTATTGATACCGAGACCGAGGTACACAGATGTGGTTAATAACGGGATGAACAGGGGCGATGGGGCGTTTTCAGTTCACCTAACAATAATGATAGTATCGAGGTAGGTAGGGGTTGGCTTCGAAGCGTTGTGGACGACTTAGATGGGGCGATTGGAGTGTTACCGCAAGGCCCCACGTCTAGGATGGCTGCATTTGGTCTCGGGGCGTGATCGACCGGTGACGGGTATCTGGTGCCTTGAGGATAGCCAGGGCAGCTTCGGAGGAGGCAGCTCCTGTGCCTGCCCGGTATGAGGTGACGTCCTCCAGAAGGCTACTTCGGAGCATCATCTAGCTGAGAGCTCGGAGCACAACCTAACGGGCTTTGTAGAAGGTTCGGCAAATGCATCTGTCGTGCTTTGTCGGAGCTGGGACACAACTCTAATGGCGGCCCTGACGACCTGGGGCTAGGAGAGGTAAAACCGGTTGCCCTTCCTCGAGACGAGGGTTTGGAGGATTGTCGTGACCAACGAAACCACCACCATGAGGGAAAGGCCCAGGTACCCATTTGAAGTAGGTGACAGACTCGTCGAGTTCCTCCGCTGTCGAGAAGCCGAATATGGGAAGCTTCCGACGCACCCCAGCCTCAGCGACTGGCTCTACCTCAGCTAGTGGCAATGGCAGATGGCGTAAGCCGCCATCGGGTACCTTGTGATGGTTCAGTATCTCGTCATCATGAAAATCGTCCCCAAACGATATAAGCGGCTAGTTTCCATGGAGTGACGAGCTTCAACCAGACATGGAAGCGTTCGACGAAGACGAAAGACATTTCTACATCTTTTCCACCCTGGCAGACGCGGCCTTCTGCATATATGTGGTGAGACTCAGCCCAACGTTGGGTGGCAGATTGGGAGTCCCAGCCTGCGTTTGCTCTCCTGGCGAGGTTGAGCGAAGTGAAGCACCCGCCGTTTCGTTTGAACAGGCACGAGCGACAGGGGGTCATCGGGACTTCTGCGCAAGCACTTGCCCGACCGAGATGTCGCAATGGATGTTCCAAGTCCGAACGAGTGGTGTAGCTTGCTGTGGACATTCCGTCCCAAGCCGCCGAGATAGATGATAGCCGAGGCAGCATCGCCTATCCTACTTGAGGCCTGCACCACATGAATGTCTGGAGTTGCCGGCTGCCTTCAATCCTGTAGTCTCCACCGTTGCCAAGTGCGTACGCCAGGTCGAGCCGAACTAGACTGTTCATCCCATGAGAGGGCCGCAGGAAACGTCGAGAAGCTTGGGGGCCAATTGAAGTAAGGCGGGCGGCTCTACTGAGCCACCAGAAAATGCGGCAACGGCCGTCGTGGCCGAAGAGTATGTTGTGGCCATGTCCAAGCGTATCTCAAAGGAAGGGAACAGGTCATCCTCATGCTGCGGTTGTCAACTTTGTGAGAGGAGACGTGGACGACATAACCCACGCAAACGCCTATTCCTCCTTCACTCACAAAAGCCCACCAACGGACGCGCCGATGACAGACTCAGAGGAGGTGGACGGCGTCAACGACCGTGCAATCCGCCCTCGTCATCTGGAAGAGCGAGCGTACACATTGAGCCGCGAATACACTGGGCAGCTTCCGAAATGGAAGTGGATGAACATCCCGTGGAGTTGTAGGCTTGTGGTGTTGCTCAGCTAGGGGGGCGATGCCTGTACTAATTGGCAAGGCCAGCAGAAGCAGCTTCTGCAGCAGGTCGTAGTCGACGCACTTGACGTTCCAGCCTACGCAGAGCCCGTGTCCTCTGATCGCCCGTTGCTACTCGCACATACTGAGTGATCCAGGCCACTACATGAGGCATCGCAAGGTCTCCTGACAAAAGACGCCAGCGAAGACAATCATACAACAAGTCGTCCTGGGCCCAGGGTAGTCGATTATATCACGCACAGCGCCTTGTGACATCACTACTTCGTAGGTCAACAAGTCGACTCCAGAGGGAGAAGGGTCCAGAGTGGTCTCCCATAACGCCATCTGCGATCGAGCTGGTACTCAAACCTGGCTTCCTCCTCACACGGACACAGTTGTGGTCTGCTCCAAATGCCACCTTTCAGGCCATCTGGTAGATCACACACTTTTCGCTTGTCTAGTGATTATGTCTCCAGCAACGGTGCGAATTTTGCTGTCTCGGCGGAGCTAATCTTTGCATCATCCCGAGTAGGGATTTCGCATAAGACTTCATGAGCACGAGGGCCCAGACAATGGTAACAGAGCCAGACACGCACATCTATGCGAAGAAAGATATTTCACCAAAGGTCTGAGTCGTACCAGTATGCCGTATCGCGGACCTGGTCGAAGATGGTGCCCGTGAGGTGACGGTAACGGTGCTGTCCGCCGTGGGGGGCTGGGAATAAGACGTGGCGGGCGACCTGAATGGCTTTGGGATCGATGTCCGCCGTGAAGAGCTGGAGTCGATTCTGGCCGTCCGCTCCACGTGCCCTCTTCCGCTTGTTACCCTAGTGGTAATGCCTGCAATGCGGCATGATGTAGACCTCGGCCCCGAACGAGTAGCATACCTCTCGATTTGAAGGTCGACGTGCTCTGCTACTGCCACTAGCCAGTTATATATAGCGGATGGTGACACCCAGCTCTCAAGCGCGAAGTAGCCCGTCCCGGCCTCAGCCTCGTTCTGCGTTCTCGCAGCCTTCGGGTTAGGGATCCCTTCCTCCCTGATTCGTTGAGTTTGAGACACTGTGCGTCGAATGGCACAGTCCTCTACCCAGGCGCTTGAAAATTCGAGGTCGAGGCAGATGTCCATACCAGGACATAACACTGGTGATTGACTTAGGCCAGAAATCAATACGTTGGGCGAGCAGAGAAGGACGCCGACGTAGCCTTCCATCTTGGTCCCGGGGCGTAAGCCGTTGATGAAAGCGTTTGCCAGGCCGGTCATGCCCCGACTATAACCCCGATAGGCTCCTGAAAAAGGAAGCAGTAAGCCAGCGAATAATAAAAGGCTAGAGCCCCTGGGAGTAAATATTGTGTATGATTGAGTCATGAAAAGACAGTATTATAGTATTAGGTAGGCATATCCTCATAACGGGAGATAATTTTGAGTTGCGTGCCTCGACGGCGTTAGGGCCAGCAACTTTCAGAATAAGCCCTGACATTGGGCTAAATGCGTCGGGCCACCGTCAATGCGCCGCTATGCTTGCCGTAGTCTCGGTGTCTTGGGCTTCCTTCCAGCTGAAGTGATCAACGGCAATAGGACGGTGTAAGTAGGGTCGAGCTGTACGACTGTCTTAGTCTGACCAGCGGCTTGGTCCTCGGCAGTAATGTTGTTCTCGCCCGTGATGCGGTTTTCAGTCGTATCTTCGCTCATGTTCTTCAAGGCCACCTCATTGCTCCCGCAGCATCCATTAGAGATACCAGGCCTTTTCCTCAAGGAGTCTGAGCAGCACACTGACGCCCCCCGATGGATAGCACTGACAATTGTGTCGGCTTCAATCTGCATACTATTCCGGATGCTGTCCTGTATCTGTATCTGCGTTAAAGTATTATAACGCATCTACTATTGTGCTAACCTGTGCTATAGCATCCGAAATAGTATCACAGACATAGGGGGCTACTAGAAGCCATCCGTCGATGGGGTTGAAAGTCGAGTATGTCTCCGGGAAATTGAATGAGCCGGTTGAATGCTGTGCTGAGGCTGTGCCACGAAGGACATCATCGAAGCCATTGACGCCTGGGAATGGATAGCCTGTCTAAGGAGTGTTGCCCAGATGCGCATCTCGTGGGTCGGCGAGATGGAAGTCGAGAGAAGACGGACACCAAGCACGCGTAAAGTCGACCATCCACAGCAGCGACCCCTTATTCATTGCTCCGATGCCCGCGATAATCAGGGACTAAAGCTCATCTTTGAGGCTGCCAGGTACTTGATATTTGGGTTGTTGTGGCGGGCTTGTCGCCGCGGGGGAGTGGGAACGGAGATTTGACAAGGGTGATGGGATATCGAGAAAGCCTCCCAGAGTAAGCCATGACCTGTTCATCTCATAGAGGGGTCGGGTGGTGTTGTATGAGGGTTTGCTGGCTGGACCACCTGGGCTAGTGGCCAGGCCAAACGTTGAAGCTCAATCTGTGCCTCCTCTTGTAGCTGTCGGTGTGCCACGTTGGCCTTTGAGACGTCGGAAGTCGTCGCATTTCCAGGAGGCGTGGCATCGTCAGAGATGTCAGGTGCCGCGAAAGTGAACCATCGAAGCTGGTAGAACTTTCAGTGGTTCAGAGTGATTTCCAGGTCCGCTTTACTCGTGAACGGCTGAACCTATTATACAGAGAATGCCGGTCCCTAGCCTACATGAGGCGTAGACGAAAGCAGAGACAGATACTCTGGTACTCATCAACGGCATCCTGGGCTTCGACATGTTCGTCTCGGCAATCGAGGAAGTGCTCGAAACCGACGGAGGCCGTGAGCCAGGTAACGGCGTTCGCACCTCCGGAATCGTTCGCATCCAGTACGAAAGCGTATAGCGTGGAAGGGGTAACTCGGTTCATATCGAGCTTAACGAGGTTAACGGGGCAAACAGACGCGTCCTAAGCGTCGTTCTTATCACCAGCCATATTACCATACTCTCTCAGCATCGCAACTATGGCACAGAGTTAGTACGAGAGGCTTATCAAGTTAGATGGGACTCGGCTTGCCTCGAGCTGCACTTTTCGGCGGTTGAGTGTTTTTTTGCTCTTTTCTTTCTCAGGGATCGCCGGCGGGGCGGTTGGGAAAGCGGCGGTTTTCCGAGACTGTGCGGTGTGTGGCTTAGTTGGCCCACCTCAGCCCATGAGTACTACTCATGGAGTTTCCCCCAAAGGCTGCCATTGGGACGTGATTCCTCGCATTCGTACATCCTGGGTAGTAGATGGATAATCGGCGCGGCGAAGTCATTGCGGACAAGTGCGAGTCCTCAAGTCGAGAGACGCTTTGCCCCATTTCTAGTCGGCGTATTGATGTGCTTGAAGTAGGAGCGACAGTCGACTGCATCTCTTGAAGCCACCACCTCCTGAACCGATAGTCTTCGTCCTAGGCTAGACCCAAGAGCACATGCGGAGGGGAAGTAGCTCCGCCTGCAGGGTTGTCTTCTACTGTAGATTGCCTGTGGTACGAAGCGGCGAAGTGGCGGGAAGCCAGCGAAAACGGATTTCAACTCCGTTTTCTATTTCCAGAGGCTTCTCATCATCCTCAACATCTTCATCTCTCCAGCCATGCTCTCCGCCGAAGCAGAAATCTTCGTGATAGGTGTCGTATATTTCGACGGATTTAATCCTGACGATCACTTGATAGCCTTCGCATTGTGTGAATAGGCCGAGGGCCCCGGGGGCGAGATCAATGGGCTGCTTGGGGCTCTGATCACAACCTGTGAGGTTGTATCCATGGTTGTGGCCGAAACACTTGGACCTGCGAGGGGATAATTGGATCGCCAAAGTTGGTTGGTAGAAACTGTCTCAGCCGTTCGTTCTGTCAACGGTCATCTGAAGACGAGAGAAGAGAGGAAACCGCATGGTCTGGGCCTGACGAGCCGCTATTCGAGCAGCCCCAATACCCGTCATGAACAGACAACATTGTACACTCCGGCAACGCGGGCTTCGCTGATGAAAAGTGGGTGATATAGAGTCCTTCTTCCTCGTTGTTGGGTCTGGGGAAGAAGGAATGAATGGGTTGGAAATGCTCAACAGAATGGTCTGCTGGACTAAGGTCTGTCCTGCTGGCCAAGACCTTGAAGAGCGGGCGTACCTTGTGGCTCGTAGCCGTGGTGTCTGAGGGTTGACTTGACCAAGAACCTTTGGTTCCGTGGGATCATCTCCTTGATATGGTTCGGGACAGGTGGCTTTTCGGCGTGTCTCTACTCGGCGAAACGCACGGAAAATGGGCGACGACTGATCTTCCGAGGGCAGAATGAACCTGACTTTGGCGCGCGCCGGGCGAAAGCCGGAGAACGAGGGCCCAGGAAGAACAGCACCGCGAGTTATAGTGCCTGGGATCAGGCCAGCCAATGAATAATGTGGAAGTGGGCATGCCACTCGAAGTGACAGTAGGCATCCTGAAGGGCACGCTGCTGACTGACACGGATGGCTGCCTTCTCCAGAGGTCTACCTCTGAGGTGACAGTGCCATAGCCCGCCCCTTCGAGAACACCAAGGAACCAAAAAGACTCGGTGGCCTTTTCAAGTCTCCCGCTGTCCACGAATCCACGAGACAGAGCTATGCGATCTCTTGATTGAGTCGAGGGCGATGACCGCCATGTGCTCTAGATATAGGATAGAGACCGGGGCCGTCTGCCAGGGCAGTAAATACGCGGGCTCCCATAGCGGCACCGGAAATACTTGGAAGCAATATATAACGACGACAACGACCGGACGGCATTATAAGACACGACCGGTCGTATTGTCACATCGTCCGCAGCCAGTGCTATCAGATCATTCTCGGCAGCGTTTGCATCGTCAGCTTCAGGCGTTTTGAGGACCTTGAGGGATTGCTCCTAAGTCGACCAACTCGAAAGTCGAGCTAGTGCACGAAGTATGCCAAAACTCGTTCGGGGAAAGGCTTGGCACTCTCAGGGATTGTAAACTTCTCCATGGTGAAAGGAGAGACCGATGGGAGAGTTGCGTTGGTGATCTTGACTTTGGTAGGAAGATGCGGAAACTAATCGCAACAGTGGGGTGATCATCAAGATTGCCGCCAGGCACGCTTAAAGGCCGAGGACGCGCGAGCCACGACGGCGGTAGGATACCAACCGGAAGAGTGCGTCTTTACTGACGACTTAACCGCTGGGCATTAAAAACGGCTGATGCATAATCCCTGTGTGCGAAAGCGTCGATCGCTCCGGACAGCACTCGTGGACACCTCGACCGCGAAACGCACCCTGGGAGTCAAGAGGGCAAGCAACTGACAGCTCTGCCGTTTGCTCTTCGATGCGATCCGTGCGTCTCCATGACCTGGATGGTTCCAAGGATCTAAGTCGGAATCCTGCTTGTGTCCAAGTCGTGACAAGCTTGCGTGGGATGAGCTGAGACCACGACGCCAATACCATCTCGGCCCAACTGTAACCCACGCGCAGAGGACGCGTTTGGGAGAGGATCGTTGGCACACCAGAACCTGCAGCAGAGGCAAAGAAATATGCCACGACGCCTCAAAGACAAGAGATAGCCTGTAGACGACGACAAAGCACAGCTTCTACCGTTCTTCTGCGTCCCGTATGGCCGGACGAACACGCCGAAGGAGGAAGGCTCGTGGCCCTAATGAGCCCCGTACAGCGGCCACATCGCTGAGCTTTGTGCGTCTCCTTTTTTTGGCCGGTTTTGAAGGCGCCGGCAGCTTGATTTGGTCGTTCACAAATAGTGTGCGTCTCGCTGCGTTGAAGTAATACTGCGGTGGTCTTGCGGGTTTCATGCCTACGTCTTCCAGTAGCCCCGAGACCCCTTCGCCTGTTCGTCTTGAAGCAGTCTCTCCGCGTACGCTCAGTGGAAGCCCATGCCAACCTCTACTAGAGCTACGACCGGCTCTGCGCCGCAGGTCACATCTTTCTTGGGGTCTCTGCATAATCTCAGAGGTCTGCCTCTGAGGAGAATCGATTACAGCAAGACTCTCAACGACTGTCTGCCGGCTGGATAGTCTCGCTATCTTAGTGTTCAAGATCTGTTCGTCCTCCTCCTGGTGACCGGCTCTGGAGGTTGTGCCTGATCCGGGCAGCTAAACGAGCAAACCGCAGCCGCCGCTGTGTTGGCCGTCTCCGAGACGCTAGATCCTGAATGGCGAGAGACAACCTGATGGGATACTCAGGGTTTTGGTAGGGATTCCGCCCAGGGCCCGGCCTCAAAGGTTTGACAATCTTTGTCTTCCAGGCCCCGTTCGCGAGAAACACTGCTCGAGTATCATCGCGTGTTCAAAACCCCTCAAGCAAGATAGTAAGCGTTTGCCTCGCTGCTGAGAATAGTCGCCACGATTTGTCAGAGCCGAGAGATTGATCATGATATGATACGTCAAAAGTTGACTTTCGTTGAATTAATAAGATACCGAACAATGTTTGTGCAGAAAGCGGTCGAGTCGTTTGAGACAGCTGACTGTCGAGCTTGCTGTCCAGCTGCCCATCGAGCTGGCTGGATGCCGGCATGACAATGGCCGATGGCTGGTACTTTACTCCCGGGATACCGTGGTATGCGGCCGCCGTAGCCATCACCGTACCCGCCAAGTACCCAGAGGAGAAGCAGGGCTAGTGCGACCCATAGGCTCCTGTAAGCCCCTTCTCCCACGGGCTGGGCTCCGCCGTCCTCCCGCGTGGCGAGCGGCAGCTGCCAGTCGTTTGGCTGGGCGATATCGACCTCGGGCCACTCCCCCGCAAGCTGCGGGTAGTAGTAGAGGCACGTGAACGCGCCCAGGTCGATATTAGCACTATACCTGGCTTCGCTTTAGAGGTGCTTTAGGATGTCCTACCAGTGGTTGATTGCTCCCGGGGAGCATATTGCGAGGGCGCTTCTTCCTGTTCCGGCATCGCGGAGCACTCCCACTGCAGAGAAGACCTACTCCTCCACAGGGGCGTGCTCGTCGAGATAGTCGCTATCACCGGGACAATGATAGCATAACCGAGGATGCGTCTACGCGTGCTGACGCCCATATAAACGCGGTGTCGTGGATTACATCGACCATAAGGTAGGGCAAGTTCGCGATCCTAAGTAAAGTTGGTGAGGGCCCGGGGTACACTTGTCTTCAGTATCATCCCCTCTTAGAGCTGCGTCACCAGTCTCACAGGTTGAGACTGGCGGTCTAGCATTGGCTTTGGGCGATGTCGGCAAGTAGGACGTCTTCGCAGACGCACGCCCGGTGCATCTCTTCATGAATTCCAGCTGGCAGGCAGCTTCTTCTGGAAAGACGGACTCTGGCTTTACCGAGCCGTATAGACAAACGCCATGCAAGGACTTGAAGTCTTCGATTCCCTGTCGTAGAGGTCTGCCTCGGCGAGAATCGCTATAGGTGCTAGTGCTACTGCACAATTGCAAATGTTTCCAAGTCCTGCGGTGATTCTCCATTGGGGTACCTAGGATTGGACGGCTTCTTGGCCTTTGAAGCGAAATTGCGCACAGCGATACGGAACGCAAGTTCATCGATTTCCTTGCCGTCTTTGAGCAGGAAGTCCTTCGCCAAGTTGAGCTGGGTCATCGACGGAAATGCGTTCCGTGTGCCTGGGTAAGGGTTAGGGGGGGCGGAGGTTTGCATCGTCTAACACAAAAGCATCTATCACCCGTATTTCGGACCAAGCGTCTCCAGCCGTCCCCGAAGGTTCGCATGTACGGCACAGAATCTCATCGTCTCAAATTCAGCTTCTTCAGCTTAGCGAGGCCGCAACCAAAGGACAAGCATGACTTGTCTTTTCGGCCATCTCATCCGCGCCCTTTCGTATCGGTTCTTGAGATCCGTCTCGACTTGTGGCGGGCATCGTCGACAGAGTAGCGAAGCGATACCAGCGATCGTAAGCCACATGAGGTCAGCCACGTCCGTCGAGAACCATTGCCGAAACAGGTCGATAGCTTCAATGACCGTGACAATATGAAATGCCACCATCTCCTCTAGTTTGCCTGCGCCAGCAACCCTAGGACTTTGGGTCTTGGGTTGCTCCCGCCACCATTCGAGAATCATGCGTTGGACCCCTGTATGCCCGTCCTCGCACAAGAGTGTATGCGATTGGTAGGTGGACAAGGCAACAGTCATATCCACGGGGAATTAAAGGACGGCTTTCCGTAGGTAGGGGAACACTTTACGTCTGGAGAAACGCTTTGTGTTTGCGGTAGATAGGTGTGTAGCGATGGCCACACAGGGAAGCAACCATCTGCTGATACTGAGCCTGCTGTCGATCAGCAGTCCACCTATGTGCTCTTCGATGGTTGGCACCTTGTGAGTCGAGGTTTGTTTGCGACAGGAGAAAGAACAATTCACCTCGTTCTGCAGGTGCAATGTGAATGAATGCCTGCCTGTTGGAATAACCTCACGCACTGCTATAGGCGGAGTTACAGAACCACGATGGGTACTCTGGCAGGTCGACGGCCAGCAGGGGCACAGGCGTTTTGGCATCGCTGTCTGAGACTTCGGGGCCAAAACGTGGAAAGAGGCGAAGTGTCCGATGTGAGGCAACTTCCACATACTGTGTCACTTCTCTCCAGGCCCGTCTCCCCGTTGACGTAGCGTTTCATCTTGCCATTGTTGACCCAGCGGTCCATTCCGTAGCAGCAGTTCTTCTGGATACAATTGCGCACGCCATACCAGCGAACCAGCTAGAGCAGAGATTCATCGGGTGCTCGTTCTATTTGGAGATTGTATGTGAGATCGATGGCCAGGGAGCTGTCGTTGACCCAGATCAAGTCGGGCCCGGGGCCGAGGCCCAGTTGACGGCCCGAATCCTGTCTCGAAAGGGTTAGCAGTGGTAGCACCGAGCACTCGTAGCTAGGCCCAGACTGCGTGGGAAATCGAGAGGAGCGCTGATTGCCGATGTGTGATGCTGTGTGATGTTTGGATACTGGCCAACCACTCCGTCTGGAAATGATGACAGCTAATTGGGCGTCCGTCTTTGCGTGTGGCCTGCCGAGAGCTTCAGGGCATTTCGAACACGTAATGCGGTGATTAAGCCACTTCATGCGCCTAAAGAAGACGATGGTAACAATATGCTCGACCGCTGGCTTTCATTCTGCCATATGAGAAGGTTCTTCGTAAATAATAAAGGCATACAATAGGACATCCAAGGAACAGAGCCTCCGTGTTGATGGCCTCGCTCCCACTGATGTCCGGTTTCTTGATTGCCGGTAGTTCCGTCTGCTGAGCAGTCCTGGCGAGACTCTGTCCAGAGGCACCTTTGCACGACCAATGTCTTCCATGGCCGCTGCAATGACGAAGTAATCAAGCCGGAGGGACGCCTACATCAGTGGGGCCCCCATTCTGACGCGCGACTAAACTCTCAGGAAGCAAGAGCGATGTCGTCTCTAGGTGCTGTCTCGACTTCCAGGGGTGAGACCTGCGAAAGGACTATGGTTGGGTCCATGGTCGTAGTACTCAGGCGAAAACTATGTAGGCATTAATGAAGATGCTGGCCAACCTTAATCCAGAAGTAAACATATGTTGCTACGAAAGCAGCTAGAACCAACAACATGCAGAGCGATTTCCCGGCGGCTAGGCGAGGAACCACATCGGGCTGCTCTGCCAATCTTGTGAACATGAACCTCGCCGAGCATACAGGTCGGATCAACCCCTGCGTAGGGCGTTTCTTCTACCAGGCGATACGACGGAGATTGGAGCACCGTCATTTGCTACTCTAGGGACGACAACAGAGTCGAGGACGCAATCAAAGCTAAGAACGATGAGAGACGTGGCCGAACACTGTCTTCCCTTCAGATCTCACCAGTTGTCGCGACAGACACGGACCCAGGGCGCGAAATTGCGAACGGTGACGAGTCTCATTCAAGAAGGTCCCAGCCAGCCTGGCGGGGGTTCAGGCAGATGTCCGTTTCCAGGAAGTTAATGAGCAAAGAGGAATGTCGTAGTTTGGCTGTACATCTCTTCGAGCGGTGGACTGTTGCTGCGGATGCCTGCGTCGTCTCTAAAGTCTTGGTGCTTTTTGTAACGCAAATTGAAAAGCCTATTGTTATCCCCATGATAGTTGCGTGCCTGACTAACTCGCCAATCCGGGGAACTTCAACTCCTCCGGGCATACAGGCCGAGCGATCTGCCAGTGGCGCGGTCATACTCCAGGTCTCCCTGCATAGCCACAGCATTGACGCCCTTGGTCTCCCATGCGACATGACACAGATTCGAGCGACCAGCCAGCCGTCTGTCGAACTGTCGCCGGTAGTTGTGACAGACGCGGGCCCGGCATGAGGAATCGCGATCCGTGAGAAGACCATGCTCCAGAAGTCTACTTCTGAAGGGTGTCGGGTATCATCCCCATCCCAGAGCGCGAAGGAGCCAAGGGAAATCCCATGTTCTCTTGCTTCACCTTCGCCCGCGGTCAAAGACATCATTCGAGCATCTGCCATTAGGTGGGTTGTCCTGGTTGATCTTGTAAGAACATGCGAAGGTCTTCGGCTCCTCGTCGAAGTGAATGCTGCTGAGTGCGTCGTCTCTAGCACTTGTCGACACAATATGCGGCCTCTCGATACCATCGACGTCTGTAATGCTCCCAAGATTGCGGCATAATTTCCATTCAAGGCCAGCCGACCGAAGGACTTGGCGGCGTGGAGTTCTTGACGTGCTGAAACTCTAGGGTGTAAGCCGGGCGGAGTCGTCGCAGAGACTTGAGCAACGAATCTGTAGCTACCGACCGTATTGATACCATCAAATGGTAATGATCTCGCAGCTCTATGAATCTTGATACAGCGGCAATAAGTAAGAGAAAGGAGTGAGAGATGCCCGTTTCAAAGAGGTCTACCTCAAGGAGTATGGGTTGCTCGAGCGTCAGACGTGATTGTGATCGGTCTTGGTAGACTTAGAACGATACGCAGGCCTTGCAGCATCCTTCCACGGGACGCTTCGCGGACCATTACCCTTGCTCGACCCAGATGTAGCATCTGTTTAGGGAGTGTTGGTTCAAAAAGCCGTTTCACTTGGAAGTGCGTAGACGTCGGTTGTTTCTCGGGCGGGCCGTGGGCTGTTGTCAAGTCGGTCGATCTATTTCTGGTTATCTTGGGATATTTAACCGTGAGCTGCTGAGTATTGTCTTCTGTAGGGATAACTGTTGTTCCGCCAATTTGGCTGAAAGTGTCTCGCTCCTTCGTAGGTGGGCGTCGGAACGCACCAGTCCTTTAGCTGAAGTCCGTCAACATGCGGTCACATACGTCCGCCCAACGTGTCGGTGCATCCCTTGGGAGCCCTCCCGTGCAAACAGTCAACCCGAGCGACCGTATACGGCATGACGAGGGGATCCACCTTGAGCTCGCAGCGTCTTCTCATCTCATTCACGATGCCCACCGACTTCACATGCGCCACTAGTCGTCCAGCCGGGATCCGGTCAGAGGAATCACGCGCATCGCAACGTCAGAGTCTACCAGGTTGCGGGCCTGATGTCGGCATCTCTCACGCGTAGCACGAAAATCTTCATCCATGGGCCGTAATTGGGAGTATACTGCCTCGCTGTGCTACCCCTCACAGTGACCCGCCATAAAGCGGGAGGCGGTAGTATACTTGGACATAGAAGTGTCTGAGACGTCCGAAGGCAATGTGCGGCGGTCAGGAACGGGTTCTGGGGATCGTGGAGGCGTTCATCATGACTGAGCTCTGCTCTGCCAAGTTTGCGTCGGGGTGAAGCGCGTAATGTCACGCCCCAGACTCTTCCGGGCGAGTGCCTGGAGTTTGTCGTCGGTACAGACCTCGCAGGTCCATCGATCGGGCGGTTTGAGGGAGTGAGGTTAGTAAGTGAGT
This sequence comes from Colletotrichum gloeosporioides, assembly GCF_011800055.1. NCBI lineage: Eukaryota > Fungi > Ascomycota > Sordariomycetes > Glomerellales > Glomerellaceae > Colletotrichum > Colletotrichum gloeosporioides. Next base: position 317,209 of record NW_025544762.1, on the reverse strand, counting down.
TGGCGCGCGAGGAAGCCCCGGGGTCTAACACCATCTCGTCGTCCGTCTTTCAAGTGATCCGCACAAAAGGGCAATCGTTTGCCTAAGTCTTGCGGAGGACACCAGCATCCATGGGCTCACCAAAACAACTACATCTCTTCGGGCAGGGCAAGATGCGTCACGCCCCAATGAGAGGTCCGTGTTTGCTGTGACTGTGTTGGTTGCTTGAAGGATCCCGTGGCAAGACCAGGAAGCAACCACGCTTGCTATGACGCTGATATTCCCTGGCAAGCTGTGTATGAATCCGGCGACGTTCGGCATCCTGGCTACGATGGCTTTCGACGCTGTCGGAAGTCCCGCTTGGTGTCGCCGGGCATGTGATTCAGCACAGTCCTATCCCTGCCTGAGATACCACTGCTTGGGATCTCCATTCCACCTGATTGTGGCAGAACGAGGCGGAGAATGCCCAGGATACGACAAGATGGTTATGACGAGGGTTTTGATTGGACAAGCTGTTGTAGACTCTGATCATGGATCGCCACTGGCGACTGCAGTTAGTTGCTGAAATTCCAATCGTGGAAGCCGACAGCAGCTTGCAATGCCAGTTGCGAGATAGCCGACTGACCGCATATAAACGCTGCCCATGAGAGACGGATTTCCTCGATCTCATAGACCCGGGACTGCATGTTGCACACTAGACCGGCCCGGGGCCTATTCTCGGCAGCTGGTTCACTCAACAGGAGGTTGATTCCTCAGTCAACACGAGGCCGACTGCAGCATTGGCGATCCATTGAAGACGTATCGCATTAGTCGAGAGATTTTATAAGTTGACCAGGTGAGATGACAAGTTTTCGAGTCGGACTGATCGTGGAGACAACCGCAGCAACAGAAGCGAACGACGGTGACGATGGGCTGAGGAGCTGGGCCTTGCTGTGAGTGGATATATACTCGGCAGTATGGCGTATCCGCCTATGTTGAATACGCCGTGGAAGTTGTTGAACTCTTCGTTGATCTGTAGGTACCTCCCGAGTCGGCGTGCCTCCTCTCAAGAGTCCGGGAACAGCATGGTTGGCTCGAGATGTCAAACCTATCCTCTTGCTGCAAAGCGCCTACGCCACAGTTTTAGGGCAGTCCTTTTTGAGTACTACGCCGAGACAATTGTACAGTGTTTGTCGCTGTAGGGGAGCCTATGGACAAGGTTGATGCCCTGGAGATACGGGTGTGCGGAGGACGCCTGGCTCTACCGAGCCTTATGACAAGGCGCCGAATAGGGAAACGGGGATGCAGAGGTCTACCTCTTGATGGATCTCTGATGTCGGCATACGTGCACTCTGATATCCGCGCGTGGGCCTGATTCCGATTCTAAGTGCGTGGTTGAGGAGGGGAATCGCTGGTTGGGTCGAAGATTGTCTACACAACTATCCACACAAGCGAAAGCTGATGACCCATAGTCTCGCTCAGCAACTGCACAGTCCCGGGCTTTTCTATGTCCTTTGTCCTTCGACTTGCCCTGGAGAGATTTCACCACCCGGTGATGCACCTCTCTCTCGGAGGTCCAGGCTGCGTCCTTGGTAGCCTCCCTATGCAGAAACGTAAAGTATGCAGGGATAGCAAGGGCATAATCAAATAGCTGGACGTTGGAAACTTGCTTTCGGATACGGCAAGTATGAAGATAGATATCTCTTCGGGCAAAATTGTCTCGCCTAGAATATCGTAGAAGCCCCCTGTGGTTGACCGCGGGAATGTTCGACGAGACTTAGGTCTTCTACAAGCTTTCCATCGCAACTCGTTTGCCTAGCTATGCGAGTTGCCCGCATTGTCGACGAGGTATGTAGCAGGCTGGCTAGCTTGGATTATCTTCGGATGTCCTGATCTAAGAGCTGGAGACCTGGACATGACTCAGAGCGGGAGCATAGCTGCGAAGACCACGCTGAACGCAAGACCATGCTAGCCCACCACAAGCGAGACGCTGAGCGTGATGCCTGCGGTTATCACGACCCCCGCGCAAGGGCAAAGCAATCCGCATTGTTGTCCACCATTTGCTGACTCAAGGGTCGCCACAACATCTGTATCGAATGGCTCCGTCCAAGCCGACAAGCCGCCCCAATAGACTCTTCGTTCCGGCGAGCCTGTCGCATAGATCACGCCTCGCAGAGCCAGTGCGTTGGCCAGGAGAAAGTGGTTGGCACCGAGGACTCGCAAAAACGCCTTCTCCGTCGTGAAAGGGCATCCGGGATGAATCTTGAGAATGTCACTGGCGTCGAATCTTCTATTTTCCATTGGGGTCCCGCTGACCAGAATCTTGGCCTTGGCGTCAAGTGCCGCAGATGCCTTGTCGAGGATCGCTTCGGGATTCTTCGCTCCGTGTACCTCGTTCGGCTCTCCTGAGCTTTATGATAAGTCGCCAGTCAAAGGAGCTGGCCACAAGGTCCAGAGGTCTACCTCTTGAAGTCTTGCAGCTAGGTGACCTAGAATGGATGTGACATTCCATTTGCTTGCGCTCCCGCTGGGTCTCGCTGGGGAGCGTCATTGCCGCGAGGGCCCGGGTTGGTGATTAATTGCAAGACCGCCGGTTGGGTAGTTTGGCTTTTCCAAATATTAGGATGGTTTGTGTTGATTCGATTCGAGATTCAAAGGCCTGTACGACGAGGGAAGTCGCAACAACCTGGAGGATCATATACCCTGTATCCCCGTCGAAGATGTGGAACGATGCAAATCCAGCTCATGCGGAACGATGACTACCAGAGCAAATTGGAGTGCGGCGCTTGTGGCTATCTAACACCGCGCAAGAGCACAACAAAAGGTCAGGTACGACAGAGGAGGCGGCAGCCATGCTCTGAACATCTGGCCCAAGACGCGAGTTCGCCCCATCATTCAAGGAGTGATATGGGCGACTCCTTGGTGCAAGCTAGACTGCTCTCTGCGTACGGGTGCTCCAACTTCATCCACGGGAGCTCGTCCTCGCCATCCATCGAAGTCTCGAAGTCGACGCTGAGCTAGCTGCAAAGTGGCCCATCATATGAGGTGGGGTCGGCCCCGAGAGAATTGTCATCGCAGCTGGAGCGAATTCACGAATGCTGTCTTGTTGAGCAATCCAAGACAGTTCGATCCAAAGTAGCAAATAAGATTTACCACGTCACAGTCACCTCGGGCGGAACAAGGGTCGCGGCTGGCAGGCCTTGTTTCTCGTCGACGGCTAGCCACACCCACGCCCATCGCTCATGTCCTTCGTCTACGCAAGCCGTGACATTCAAGACGCTGAGCGCGTACGCACGGCCTGGTCAGGGGGTGTAGTCACCTAGGAGATATCACAGATGGAGAACACGAGACTCATATGTTCTGCTGTCGCTTGCAGGTATCGGGGTGTTGACCGACGTAATGACAAGGGTTGACAGCGTCTTTGTGTCATGTTCCTCGGATTCCACTTCCGTTGTAGTTGAGCAAAGCTAACGTGACCTGTGAAGGTGCATCTTTTGCGGTTCGTGGGCGTATCGGTTTCGTTCTGAAAAAGTATATGGATAGTGGTCTTGTCGCTGAAGAATTCATTACTAGAGTCGAAATTCTGATCAAGTGTGGCTGCGGGACATATCCAATACGACGGTTCAAACCTGCAGTCCAGAAACTTCTCAGGATTCGCCAGTGCCTCGGCTATCATGTTGAGCATCGCTTTGTACAATGCGCAGAGACTAGTCAAGGTCTTCCCGGTACCGCATTCGTTCGGTTTGACTCCACCATGGATAGACGAGCACGAGAGGCGGGATTGCGATGACTCTTCCATAGGAGTGATTTGACGCGCCAGCCATCGACCAAGGATGAAGGTAGTTATTGGTAGATGTTGTTGGTGGATGATGGTAGCTATTGCCACGAAGGCAACAAGACGCAACCACAAGCATTGGTTCTGGGATCTGTTGCCAAGCGACGTTGCTGACCGTCTGTGGCAGGCTCATTCTTCGCGGCAATTCTGGCCTTTGGACTGCTGTCCGTAATGTCACTCATGGTCGCATCTCGCAGAGATGTGCCGTCTGCCATAGTGACATCTTTGTCGTGGATCAAGTTACCTGAAGGCCGGGCGGTGCTTGTTTGGCGACACTTGGGTGTGAAGCAACGTAGCAGAATGCGAGGTCTTGACGGGTGGTTGACCGAAGAGAAGATCGCGGCGGTTCAAGGAGAATTATGTGCCAGTGCCTCGCATCACGAAGGCATATCGTAGTAGCATCGTTGCTGTCGGTGTAGATGAAATCTGAATACTGGGATGCTCCTCTTCCCCGTCATATAGAATTAGGTATCCATCACCCCAATGGGATCCCCGCGCTGCAGTGACAGGGACGGTAAGGCAGGCAGTACTATCTCGATACAGAAGGTGTTCCCGGGAAGTGCTGAGATCGGAAGTTCTCTAGCTCTGCTGAGGATCTATAAGCGCCGACGTATTTGGGCATCGGCGGTAATGGTCCCCCTCCCTGCTGCCTCCGGTGATTCCGTAGTCATTGGCGCAAAACTTCGAAGTGGCGGTAACCCGAATCGCATCGATGATGGCTTAGCTTCATCGTAAGAGGCCAGTTCCATCGCAGTTAGGGACAGTTTGGCTGTGGCATCCTTCCTTGCCGGACAACGTTAGAGGCTCCCTTGACAGCTTTCATTTGCTTGCGGAATGTCTTTCTCGCTGAACTGCATGGAGACAATTTCTTGATCTTCACAGTTCAAGAACCCACGCATTTCAAGTCGTGGGTGCCGACCGTCTGGATCTTAACGCAGGCGAAGCCAGGTTTGCCGCTCGGGATACCAAGAGTTCAGGCACTGAACGTTGACAGAACCATGGTCATCTTCGAGCGCTGCACATCGGCACCCAACAGTGTATGCTGTTGAAAGGGTCGCCGGTAGTCGCAACAGCGGTGATGCCAGGTGTATCCTTCTTGTAGTTGTAGTGCGCGTTGATCAGGTGGAGTCTGACAGTGTCATTCCTGGAGAATGTTGTGTCGCAATGAATACACTGGAGGGTGTGAGCTCTTCTGGACAGTCTGCGCGAAGCATTATGCCGGAGTTATGTTCGAGGTATGCTATGTTATACCTAGCTCCCATTATTGGCGATCGCAGTCATATACTTAGGACGTTAAGCCCAGGGCCCGGGTCTGCAGAGCCATCCTGGCCCCAGAACCAATGCTTGCCTTGGCCTGGGATGGCTGATGCTGGGTTGGCCAGGATCCAGGGACATTGTTGGCTGGTCGCCAGCAGGCCTCGGATAGATGCGGCTCAATTTCGGATGGCCGCGACTGGGTTTGCAAAGATTCATAGATAGTGCTGGTTGCCATGGCCACCCGGGGGAAAGGGTGTAAGTGACCGCCATGGCCTGCTTCCACGGATTGTAGCTCACAAAGCCCCTGAGCAATTGGCTGTTTGCCCACTGCCCAGGATGGGCCATTTTTCCTGTCCTGAAGCCCTTGGGAGATGCTAGCTACAGGCTAGTGGAATCGACCGTGATGGCGAGAGGATCCTGAGGCGTGAAGAATGGCCATGTAACGCACAAAGTCTAAAGGGGCTCCCTGCCCATAAGTGACGGTAGCGCCAACGGACTTTGAAGTCTCTGATCGTTCCGTGCTTCCCTCCTATCTGGAGCATCATCACGGTCTTGAACTACCTGTCGATGTTTCGAACGTGCAGGATGATCTTGTTCGTGTCCCTAATCTTGATAAGAGAGTTGAAACAAAGAGTTAAGAACAGGTAGAGATACGTCACACCTAGCTACCGTCTCTGTGGTCGTGTTAAATAGTAGATATCAGAGAACCGGGAAGCAAACACACGCCGACATGTGCCGGGGTAGGATGCTGGTGACCAGCCAGTCTTGGCGATGGATTCGGCGATTACTAGTCAGAACAGCATCCGGTTCTTCCGCGGCCCTGATAGTGCCTCTTCGTGTTGCATACTTGGGGAAGTGGCATCTCAAGATATGCTCTGTTGCGCAAGTGACGTTGCGTCTACCGCCACATCGATTGCCGTGTGTCTGCCGAGGTCGTCCGTTCGAGAAGTGCATTTAAACATGTGCGCCAACACCTGACGTCAGGTAGCAATCCATTGAGGGTCGTCGGCAGTTGTTGATACTCCAAGGCTTTGATATCTTGGTCAACACCACCAATAATCCTTGGTGTTGCGCAGCGAGCAGCCCAAAGTGCAGCGAACAACCCGAAATATAGGGGAAAAGACGTGTGCTTCAGTGACATCGCATCGATCGCCGCATCTATGGCAGCAAATGGCTTCGAACCTGGACTTGTCGAAGACGTCCTTCCCGAAGTAGCATCGGGAAGCGAATGTCAATGACCAGCGAGCCTTTTGATGTCTTCGACCGCCGGTATTCCAACCCTCTGAATTCTTACCAGCTACCACCGATGAGCCCTGATATTCAGCAGAAGGCAACCCGAACAGGCCCGATGGGACGGCGCAAGCTCTGCAGGTTGTTAACTCTCTTGTCGCCCGTAGACGCGAATGTCAATTAGGTCTGCGTGGTAATTCTCCGGAGCTTCTTCCGCGAAGCCCAGACGCTCCACAGTCGAGCTAGCGACACTCAGGGCGGGATAGCAGATGTGTCCTGGATACAATCCGCGAAGTTTTGCAAGCTGCAGAGTATGTCCTCGCCGACAAAGACAAAGTGTTGCGGCGCAGGATGCGGCGCATGAGTGTCTATCTCCAACCGCAATAACGCCGAATCGCAAACCGGCGCAGGATGTACATAAGATGGGAAGATAGAAATGGCCCGGGAAAGCCCCAGCACGCAGCGTGATGCTGTTGAAATTCGTGCTGGTTTGACTCGGCTCGCGGAGGGGAGGAAGAAGAGCTGGCTGCGGATACTGTGAGACAGGAAGACGAACGGACAGGCAAGTACAGATACAGCTCTTCTGGACGGCCTGTGGGACTGGGGTGGATGCTCGGATCTTATGGGCGAGCACTTCTAAGTGACTTCAACCGCAGCAGCCAAGACCCCGACGCCGAATGATTGGCAGACACAGAACACTGATGTCACAGACCATCCTCGTGGCATAATTGGGATGATGATGTCCTGATCACCGTCTGCTTCGTAGCAGCGGCCGCGAATATCCGCAGACTTGTGAACACGAGGACCGCCATAACAAAACCTGAATCATCGGGTACGACCCCCAACCAGGACGGAATGCCAGTAGTCGGTGTATTATCAGCATTGATGTCGTCTCTGATTAGACCAGCCCAGAACAGCACCAAGGCGTGTCGCTGGTTGGTTGGGCCGCAGCAGTCTGTATCTCTGAGAACCCTCATCCGCGATATTGGGCTACCACTCCGACAGGCGAGAGAGCCACAGTAAGTCATTTTGGTGTGGAATTGGGCCCGGGAGCATACAAAGGAGTCCAGTAGCATATTTCGCCTCCGGACCGATATAACGAACATCGTCAGCAACGCTGTCGTTAGTACCAGCACGGCAGCTAGATGGATTAATTGGCGTCGCGACGCGCCTCCCGAGGAGAGACGCTTTCAAGCTGCCCTTCATTGGCTGTCTCCTTATGAGTAACTTAGGACATTGGCCGATGTGGACTTTGCTATCGAAGCCAATTTGTGGGCAACAGCCATAGTCGTATATCGATGATGACCAGAGAAAACTGTGTATAAGGTGTCGCTAAATGTTGAAATCAAGGCGTGTCGAAACTTCGAGTCGTAACGACACAGAGAAGGCCGTGATGAGAAGCAGTACTCCGGATTCCAGGCTTCCATCTTTAGGTTGCCATGGTTGGTGCGATCTGGGTATGGTTTCGAACGCGAAAGCAGGAGACGTGCCATTTCCCGCAGAGTGAAAGCGACGTATCGTACTCAGTACCTTCACCCCAAGAGCCAGGCAATACGGCCGGACTCGTGCACAAGCAAAGAGACAAAGCTGTCCGTCGAACTTGCTGACATATTCAATGTCATCATCGTCAGAAAGAGCGCCGGTCATATTATCTTCATTGCCAGAGGCAGCGAATCCGGATGGTAGTCGCCACGCCCCCCCAAGGCGAGATGCTCACGGCAGGAAAGAAGAGGACGGCCTGGGAAGGAAGGGGACGATCTGGGGATCCACAAGCTCTTTATTCTCCAGTTTGTACTTGCCGTCTTCGGCTCTCTCTGATTTGACGACTTGCTGTTCTTCGGTATGTTCCCGAAGTTGCTGTCATCGTCTCGATGACCCACACGCAACAGCAGCGGAACGCAACCGCGCGCCATGAGATGCCAATCGTACTGATTGAGCCAAGCCTCGCCGGGGACAATAACGCCAGAGAGGCCATGGCACTGGGTGGTAACGCAGCCAGGACCTAGATGCCATCCTTCGGGACACTCTTCTGAGGGTCAACGTCATACTTGACGTGACCATGTACCCATCCTACATCGGGCCGCAGCAGGCGCAGCACTCGTCCGTCACGGGTGTAGCTTTCCTCAAATCGGCCTTGCATGCGAGGCGCAGTCACCAGTCCGTGGAGTGGTGCAAAAGCTTCCAAGGCGCAGATTTATGGCTGAGCCGTGGTCGACCTCTTGGTCACCGACGTCTTCGCCGGCGTGATCTTGAACGACTTCGGAGTCTGCTCCCTTGTCATAGATCTCAACGGATCCGACTGAGCCGACGGCGGAAGCCAGCACAATATTGCTTTGACAGCTTTTCGGTGCCGGCTACGCTCAACGCCACTGAGATGCGGGCCCAGGTCTGATGGACACAAACACCACCGTAATGTGGTAATCGGACTGGTCAAGCAGTCTTAACTCAGTTGCTCCGTTGAACAGGAGGTCGAGAGGCATGAGTGAGTAGACTGACCAGTGACGAACGAGATGCGCATAGGTTCGCATGACGAGCGCGTGAAGCAGCGAGTGAGTGGGACGAAAGTAAGAGATGATGGTGGCAAGTAGCCCGGAAGCTCTTACACAGGCGAGCTTTTAGATGTCAGCCGAGGTCGCTCAGCATTAAGGTAGTCTCCACTGAGGCTACTAAAGTATGCTAGGACAGCAATTTGGGAGCAGGGGCTTGCTGGGTGAGCGAGTCGAGAGGTCGAAACACCGTTCTCGTTGTCGCTCTGGTCGACGAACTCGACCGAACTGGGTTCTGAAGCCTCCGGCATACTTGGGAGTCGTGTGGCTTGCGTCTCTCTAGACCTTCGCGGCCGCTTGCTGACGCTCCTGGCGTTCCATACGATTCGCGAAGGAACGCCATTCCCTAGCCATCTTCCCGCTGCCTACTACAGCTCAACATCACCGAGGCTCACTGATCCGTGGACCCGGGGCTGGAGAGAGCAGCCACGCGCCGTTGTCGAGGATTGGGGTTGGTCGGGGACCTCAACTCGAATGCGATAGCCAGGCCCTGGAAGTCCCAAGACACGCACGGCTGGGATGCCAAGGAAACTGGATGTCGCGCGCAGTCTTCTGCGAGTGGACAGTGACGCATATGGGACGCAATGATTCGATCTCAAATGATCGCAGCTAGGTGAGCGAGGCGAAAGGGCGAAACATTGTTTCCCCGGTAGCTTTGTTCGATAGACTCGACGGGGTTTGGGGCAGAAGCTAGAACACCGCCGCGATATGACTCTGTGACTTCACATCACAGAGGCACGGGCCCAGGGTTGTAAGGAAGAAACCATGGCATGGGAACCTGCCAGGTTGAGCAACCAGTCGCAACTGAAATGCTTCAGCACGCCCTGGGAGTTCCAGGAGGTGAGCAGGAAGAGCAGTAATGGCTCTGTATGCCGCTTCTGGGGGATGGCTGGGGATTGACAGTCAGGCATGTGCGACGCGACCATGGGCGGATCCATCCATGCGCTCGTTTGAGATCGAGCCGCCGCGAGGTGAACACCGGGATGTGGTGTCGAGCTTGTCGTAGACTTGGTTGCCGACGGAGGGAGCCAGCACAACACTGCTCAGCAAGTTCTCACTGTTGGCACCAGCACAAGATCCCAATAGGAAGGGCCCGGGACTGTAAGGGGGCAAACACCCGCCATGGCATCGTTATTGGCCTCCTTGAGCGAGTCTCACCTCAATTGATCCCGCATCGTCAATCGCGGGGCTGAGGCGACTCCTCAGATACCAGCCCCAGAGCAACCCGTCATTGCCCGCACATGTTTTCAATGGCCCTTTTCCTCGCCACCATAGCCCTCTGAGTTGAGCCCGGCGTGGGTCAGAAAGGCGTTGAAGACCTTCACACACTCTGGCTGCCGCTCCCCGGCCTGGGATGGCAGTGCCGAGAGAGTCAAAGGCAGCGCACTTCTGTCTCACGATTCCACGCGCAGTATTCTGCGCGTGGACGATGAGGCATATCTATCACAATCGTGTTTTCTGCCTCATCCGGCCGCAGCTGGCTGAAAGAGCTGGAAACCGTCGCCCTGGCAAGGACAGCAAGTGGCCAACGAAGTCGACGAAGCCGGAAGAAGAAGCCAGAACACTACTACAACAGGTACGTGCTGCGACTCGACATCACAGGGCCCTGGGCCCGGGGTTGAAAAGATACGTAAATAAGTTGGCATCAGACGTCATGTGGGTGATACAGACACAAGGTGCATATCCGAATGGACGAAGTAATGTAAAGATGATATCAAGGGATGTTGGGTATAGGTATAGTGACAAGGACTGACTACTGCCATCAAAGTATGTATGTGGATGTGTGTACTTTTGCGCAAATGGATTGCTAGGATCAAGAAAGGTTGGGATGATGGAATTGGTAAAGAGGTCATAGCTTGGCATCATCCGGCGTCTTCTTCTCATCCGCCTCTAAAGCCTTTGGCGGCGCTGCCTCCACCGTCTTGTCTGTTGTTGTGGGGACGTCCTGCGTATCCTTGGAAGATGTGGAAGGGGTGTCAGCGGGTGTGGACTCGGACGTGGTCGCCGGCTCTGAAGGTGTCGTAGGCTCGTAGCGCGCTGGGCCGGAGACGAGTGCCTCATCCGCGGCGGTATCCTTCTTGGCGGCAACGGGCGCATTGGGGTCAAACACGACGGCGACCTCGTCGAGGGGTGTCGCGGCGCCTTGCGCGGCGAGCTGGATCTTCTTCTTCGCCTCGGCGCGGAAGTCAGTAGCCTCCTGCGGCGCACCCTCGGAGCCGGACACGGTGTGCCCCTCCCGGCCGCGGTCGTCCTTGATGTCGGTGCCGACCTCCGCCTCGAGCGCCTTGGTGACCCGCGAGACGGTACCCTTGGGGATGCTCTGCTGCGCATCCTCCGTGTCGCTGCCACCGTCCTGCCGCAAGGAAGCGCCGACGACCTCAGGCTCCTCCTTGTCATCATCGAGCTTGAGCGCGGAGCCGACGTTCTCAGTGACCTTGCGGATCTCCTCCTCGAGGTCCTCGTCACCGTCGGCAGCAGCAGATGCAAGCTGCCTCTCGGCCTCCTTCTCGCCGACGATGCCGCGCCACATGTCCTCGAGCTCATCGCGCCAGCCAAGCAGAGAAGCAAGCTTGCGCACGCCAGCATCACACGTGCCCAGCTCGACGACATCATCCGCGCGACGACCCATCTGGCCCACGCGCTCCCTGTTGAGCAGCAGCCTCGGCACACCCGACCGCGACGCCTCAGCAAGCCCGGCGAAGGGGTAGACAGACAAGCTAGTGCCCATGACGACGATGAGGTCAGCCATGGCGGGGAGGTGTGTGTTGTTGCGGAAGGCCTCGGGGAGGGCCTCGCCGAAGAAGACAATGTCGGGCTTAACGAGGCCGTCGCAGGTACCGCAGCGGGGCACGATCTCAGCCTGGACGTGCTGGAGCATCTTGTCGTCGGGGAAGGGTGTGGCGCACTCGATGCAGCGCTGGGTGGCGAAGGAGCCGTGGGCCTCGATGATCTTGTCGTCTGGGACGCCGGCGCGGCGCTCGAGGCAGTCGATGTTCTGGGTGAAGTTCATCTGGAGGAGGCCCTTCTTGGCGAGGAGGGCGATGAAGACGTGCGAGACGGTCGGGAAGAACTTGCCCGGGTAGAGCTCCTTGGCGAGGTAGTAGAAGGGTTCGGGGTGCTTGCGGAAGTAGCTGATGTCGAAGACGGCTTCGGCGTAGGGGAGGTTGAGGCGAGCGAGGTTGGCGTAGAGGCCGGTGCCAGGAGATCTGAAGTCGGGGACTGGAGGGGTGGAGTGTCAGCTGTGTTTGAAGAGCGAGAGTGTGTTGGCGCAAGGAGGGGGAGTGGGAGAGACATACTGCCTGCGGCGGTCGAGATGCCCGCGCCGGTCATGACGGCGATGCGCTTCACCTCGCCGGACTTGATGTAGTCGGCAATGGCGCCCAGAGACCTCGACTCGAGGGTCTTGGGGTGGACGCTGTCGTCCAGCATGGTGGACTCTTCATTGCCCATCTTGTTGCGCGGCCGATGCGAGTTGGGCCGGCCCTTGGGGAGTTTGTCGCGGCGTCGGCGGCCTATGGTGGGCGAGATTGGCGGGGTGGTAGTGGGGGGTAGAAAAGAACACCAAAAAAGTCTGCAGGCGTGGGGGCTGGTCGCAGTGTGGATTGGTGTTGGTATCGATGGTCAGCCGTGATTGAGAAACGTTGTCGCCGACTTCTAGAGTGGTTGGCGGGTGTTGGTGCCTGCGAGGATGAGAGGCAACAGATGTATGTCGATGTTGATGATGGTAAGAAGCGGTTCGGGACGGTGGTGGCTGCCTCGCCGGGTGGCTCATCGCTCAAAAAAGTCCGATGGCTCGTTTCGGTGTTACATCATGCGGCAACCCCACCCCCGCCATCCTGGAGCTCTTATCGCACGGTGACCCTTATCGCTAGTTGCGCGGACGGACCAACGGGCGTGAGCGGGAATAAGCAGTCGAGTTGGGGGCGACGTGAAGGATGGATGACCTAAGAAGAGGTCAGTGAGTGATCAGCACGGGGATGGTAGAGAGGATCTGACCAACAACTTCTGTCGTCAGGGCAAGGACAGAAGGAGATGCCCAACACCGAGGGACCGCGGATGAATGATGAAGAAGAAATGAAGCCACGTCTTCGGACGATGTGACTGAAGAGCTGAGGAAAGGCGTCGGCGAGGGCCCATCACGGAGTACGGACAAGAGAGGATCTGACCAGTGACTGCTGTCGACAGCTTCCTACAATGGAAGACCGGTAGAGTGTCGGACGGTCGCAACCCAGCGGTTGCCGATAAGAGAAGAAGGGAGAGCGAGTGGCGGAGAGGAGAGGAGAAACTTGCTGAGGAAAGGAGTCAGCAATTGCTAGCCGCGGGGTACGGGCAAGAGATGAACTGACCGAATGCTGTCATTAGCAGCGCGTTGCAAAGAACGAAGAAGGGGATCAAATGGTCACCCCAGAACGGAACAGGGGTGAGAGGGAAGATGGGAAGAGTTTCTCTGTTCTAGCCGTCTTGCGATTTGGTTGATGGGCTGGGGAAAGGAGTTAGCAAGCGTCCATCACAGAAGACGAAGAGGGAATCTGACCAGATACTGCCATCAGCAGCGTGTTTAACGGAGGGAGGAGAGGAGGAGAAGAGTAGGCAGACGATCAACAACTAAATGGCCGCACATGGCGCACGAAGAGAGAAAGATGAGAGAAGGAGAAAGTCAGGGTCAACTGTTCGATGGGGGTTTTACACATGAGGCAGATGGCTCTCTCTCCTTCGGTCATCTTCTGGCTTGTCAGGGGCCGGGGACAACCGCCTCATCGCGGGTATTTGCATGGAAAATACGAAGACGATCTGATTTCTCATGGTCCGTGTGTTGGACGCATTTGCGCTTCACGGGATGACTCCATCAATCAAGCACACAAAAATAAAAGTATCATGGGGTGTCGCCCTCACCGACGGATAGCCGTCTTAGACCAAGCAGCCAGCACCCGCAACATCTCCACTTATCACAAAACAAAACATCTAGATTCTGCATCTGTAGTCTAATTACCGCGCCAGGCCATGCATTAAACCAAACCCAAGCCAAACCTCTCAAAGCAGTTTATCCCCCGGCAAATGGTACCCAAACACCAGCACCGTTCCGCACACAGCCATCACCGTCGCCGCCATATACGGCAACCCGACCCACGCGCCGCCAATCCTTGTCCCCGCCCTCAGCAGCGCCGAGATCACCGGCGCCGACACCAGCGTGCTGAGCTGCTCGACCCAGCTGATGGCCGTGTTGAGCGTGCCGATAGTGTGCGGCTCGACGACAGCGTTGAGCACCGCGCGGCAGATGTTGGTGTACGTAGCGCCCATGCTGAAGATGACGAGCGCCGCGATGAGGAACCACGGCTTGTAGGCGACCGCGACCATGAAGCAGCCCAGGCTGAGGAAGACGCCCGTCATGCGCACGAGCCAGAGGTCGCGGATGAGCGGGTGCAGCGCCGTGCGCTTGGTGATGTACCAGCTGAGGAAGGGCAGCACGGCGAGGAGCATGGTCATGTTTGTGATTGTAGATACGGTGCCGAGCAGGGTTGCCTGTGTGTTGCCGTTAGTGACCGGGATGGATTTCGGAGGGGGTGGGTTCTGCCTACCTTTGCCCAGGACCATCCAAACAGGTTGTGCACGTACTGCGACGTGATTTCGACCTTGATGTACTTGATAATCACCGTGAGGTTGAAGCCCAACACCAGCGGGAGGATTCGCTTAGACTTGATGAGGAAGTTGTAGACGTGGTTCATGTCATTCTTCATCGAGTAGACAATCTGCTCCCGCAGCGTGCGCTTGGTGCTCTCGGCGCCGTCCGCCTCCTCCGCCCGGTGGAGCGTTTGCTCGACCTCCACATCGGCAGCCCGCCGGAACTCGGACGTCTCCGGGATGAAGGGTGGCAGGCAGGCGCCAAACGTGAGCAGGGCCTGGCCAAGACACAGCGGGAGCCAGGGGGACTTGGTTAGCAGGGCGGCGCTGATTGGGGCGACGACGAGCTCGCCTGTCAGGGCTATCGTGCCGACCTTGTAGTACACGGATGTCCTGGCGGGTTGTTAGATGGCTGTAAATCAACACACGTTTGTGGCACTTACAAGTTGGAGATTGGGACAACGTCAGAAATCATGGTCCACACCATGGCCTGGACGATGGCAGCGCCGCCACCGATGAATTGGAAGACTGCGCCGAACCAGACCGTCCAGAGAGGCAGCACGTTGGGCCACAGCACTGTCTCGCTTTAGCAAACGAAGCAAACGAAGCGTCGCGGATAATGCACTCACGCGGCTGCAGCATCCACATAAACTCCAAGCACAGACCAAACATGGCCAACGTCAAGACTGGTCGACGGCCGTACTTATCCGCAATGATGCCGTACGGGATGGACGTAATGAGGGCTGGACCACGTCAGAGGCCGTCTTCTTCACACATGCAGCACAGGACAACTCACGCGGGATACAATCAAACGAGTTCAGCCAGCCCTTCACCATGGCCAGCTCGCCCGCGACCTCGGGCCCCTTGCACACATCGTCCGCCGCGTCCGTCGCGATGTGGCCGGGAAAGCGCTTCTCGCAGATAATCTGCTCCATAATCTGGTACGTCGGCGGGACCTGCAACAGCGCGCCGACCTCAACAATCACGATGAAGATCATGGAAATCGCAATGACCTTGAACTGGTATGCGCGGCTGGGCGCGACCGTCGCGGGGAGGTCGTGCGCCAGCAGCGGCGTCTCCTCCTCTGGCCGGCGCTCCACATCGCGATCGAGGGTTTTGTTCGTCATGTTTGCACCTGTTTCTGTAGTTTTCTGCTCGCAAAGACGAAGTGGGCCAAGAACAAGCAGCTCAAATGCCGAAAAGCCAGCCCAGCGGAGGGAAACCAACACCAATAATTATTATACCAAACGAAGTCGAAATAATTAGAGAAGCAGGATGGAGAGTCGGATATGGTGGTGAGACGCTTCCTAAAGCAGTAATGCAAACCGCTTGTCGCCAAAAGTTCCAACACAGCCTAGGACTGCACCACGTATGTGAGAGGGAGTGAGAGAAACGGCACAGCAGCAGGCGTGGCGATTCCTGCGTCCCAGAGAGGAAGCTCATTAAAATAAGGGACCCAACCAACAGCACCAGAGCCGTTTGCGATTGTCGCTTGCGCTGCGGATGCAGCAGACACAGACCCCGGCCGTTAGGGGTCCAACAGGATGTCAAGACCATTTCGCGGCCGGCACACCCCTGCCGCGAGGGAAAGGCTCCTCCCCTGTGGCCGGGCAGCCAGCGATTGCGAGTCAGCCCAGCATCTCCGATGTGCTGTTGCCGCTGCTCTTGCGAAATCTAGAGGGCCGCGCGCAATCGCGAGTGCTGCTGATAGCGGATCCCGATGTCGTCGTTGGCCTGCTGGCGGGAGAGGTAGCGGTGCTCCCTGCATCTCCCAACCGCAGCGATGGGCCGTCGCGGTTTTGGGTCGGAGTTGTCAGCGAGAGAGCAAAAAGGTCCCGGGCAGCTGGTACGCGCCCACGTCGACCGCATCGCAGGTTGCTTCGCCCCAATCAACGGCCAACGCCGTGGCACAGTAGCACACCCGCCGCAACCAAGGCTCCTCGTCATCGCCCGTCGTACCACCGACTCAGATGCATCGCCAGCAGGTCGCGAACCGACGGACAAAACATCCAAGATGGCCAACTTTTTTCTCGTTTCTTCTGGCCCTCGTGACTCGGCGCGTCGCACCATCTCCTCTTCATTCTTGCACCTCGGAACTCTGTTCCTGCAGAAGCCTGAATGGCCCCATTCTGGAAGGCTCCGGCTGAGCGCTGTGGGTGTGCTGGCCGGCTGTCATGTCCATGCCGCCTGAAGGTCAAGTTCGTCCCATCGTCCCAACTATCAGACGTACGGAGGAGGGCCAGCAGCGATCGGCAGCGTGGTGTGATCTGCCACTGACAGTACTGTACGGCGCAGCCAGTGCCCTCCCTTCCAGCGCCCAGCATGACTGTTGTCCGTCTCTTTTTGCCGGCGGGCAGCCGAGTCTGCCAGGGATCCCTTCCACGTCGTCAGCCTTGAGACGAAAAAGCCCCAAAGCTTAAGCCCGACTGACGCGGCAGCGGTGCAATCTAATGCGATGTCGTAAATAACACAACCCACCCAGAATAATCTCGGACCGAGCTGCTTCAAGCTTGTGTATGCGCGGGTGGGGATTTCGAGTGATTGCACATACAGATCCTCGGAGAAATAGCGACGTCGTTGATAAAGGTCACTGACTCGATTGCCGACCGGTGTGTGTTGTTCGTCGTGGGGTTCTGGTGTCGATCCGCTCCGATGAGGGCCGTACAGCCGGTGGAATTTCGAGATCCTTGGCAGGTGGGAGTTGGCGGTATCAGGTCGCCGGCGGGTCTGGGAGAGGTTGGACGAGGAGGGGGTTCAGTGCCGTCGGCAACCTGCCTGCCACACATTGACAGGGCGCGCGCAATCTGCGCCGACCACCCATCACCATCCAACCTGCATTATCGCAGCCTCTGTGTCGCCAGATGTCGTTGAACGGCACAGCTTCCTCAAAGTAGAAAATCTACTAAGAAAGGAAAGTCAACCCAACATACATCAGACTGCAAGATGCCCCTAAGTAAGAAAAGGAGATAGTCTGTAGACGTTACTTTCTGCCAGCGTCCGCGATAAGAAGCATAAAGTGTAAAATCATATTCAGACCTTCCCTTCTGAAGGCATCCCCCAAAGTTTCCTCCCAACGAGCTTGTGTCGGCACTAAGAATGGCTGACTCAGCCTGTTAACCGCGGGGTCGTCCCCGCCAATTCCAGCGAAGCCAAGCTACCCCGCCAAAGCTCCGTTTCCGACTCCGTACCTACTCACGTTACCCTCCAACACCGCGAGACACGATACCGAACCCGATATCGCCCAGCATGTCCGGCAAAGCCAAGGTGACCGCCACGGGGCCTCTGGTACGTCATATATCCCTCGGACAATTCCTCTCATGCTCCCCGCATCTGGCGGTCGACAGCTAACCAAACCCCAAACCACAGCCTGACGCAGAAGCCCGCTGGATCAAGCTCTCCAAGATCAACTACACCGACCAGAACGGCACCCCGCGCACCTGGGAGTCCGCCGAGCGCCGCACCCGCCCCAAGTCCGGCGACATCGACGGCGTCGGCATCGTCGCCATCCTCGAGAATCCCTCCGGCCCCGAGATCATCCTGCAGAAGCAGTACCGCCCGCCCATCGACCAGATCTGCATCGAGGTCCCCGCGGGGCTTGTCGACGAGGGCGAGACCGCCGAGCAGGCGGCCGTGAGGGAGCTCAAGGAGGAGACGGGATATGTTGGTGTTGCGTCGGAGACGACGCCCATTATGTTCAACGGTATGCTGCTTTCTATTGTCTAGTGTGTGCGTCTCGATGCTGATTACGAGTGCTCCAGACCCCGGCTTCTGCAACACGAACCTCCGCATGATCCACGTCACGATCGACACCTCCCTCCCCGAGAACCAGAACCCCGTGCCGCAGCTCGAGGAGAGCGAGTTTATCGAGGTTTTCACCGTGCCCCTAACCGACTTCTGGTCTGAATGCGTTCGCCTGGAGAAGGAAGGCTATGCCATCGACGCCCGCGTGGGAACCATCGCAGAGGGCATCGAGCTAGCCAAGAAATTCAAGCTATAAACGCCCTCCCTTCTTTCCACTGTCTATGATGCTTCTTGTGATGATACCGTGACCTAGTTGAGACCCACGAAACGAACCTCCTCACACCTTGCCTTCCCTCCTCAACCCCTCCCACAGCGCCACCGCAGCAAGACACTTCGCATCCCTCGCCCCCTCCCTCCAAAGCTCCCCCATCGGCACAATCTTCAACGTAATCTTCTCCCCGTCCTCTCTCAACCCCGTCAACTTCCCGCTCCACTCTTTCAACTGACCCCTCGACACCCGCCTCTCATGACTATAAATCGTAATAAACTCATCACACCCGCCCGCCGACGGGAACATCGCCTTCGCCAACCCCTCCTCCTCGCCCTCCGTCGCTCTCCCCGCGCCTGCAAGCTCGCTCAAGCACGTCAACTCGTTCTCGTGAATCTCAATCCCGCACTCCTCCTGCAACTCCTTCGCCGCCGCGCCGGCAAAGCTGCCGCTGTCATCGACCATGCCCGCCGGCAGCTCCACGAACGACAGGCTGCCTGCCGGCACGCGCGGCTGCACCGTCAGCACGACGTAGCGCTCTTCCGGGGCGTCATCGGGGACCAGCATAAGCAGCATCGCGACGCTGGGCCCGCGCAGGAAGACGCTTGCGGGGAGGGTCTCGCCGGCGGCGTTGGAGACGTCGGCGGTAAGCTTGAGGAAGCCGATGCGCGAGGAGCCGAAGATGTCGTAAGTTTGCACGGTGATGCTGCGCAGGGCGTAGGGGTCGGCGTGGAAGGGGTGGGTGGCGGTTTTGGATTGGAGGGTGAGGGAAGTTGTGAGGCGGGAGAGCCAGTTCTGCGGTGTTTGTTAGAACCTTCCATTGATAGACGAATTGAGGAGTTAGGATGAACTCACGTTGAAAGGGCGGAAGGAGAGAAGCTGGGATTCGGAGAGGCCTTCTGGCAGCTTTACCTGGATGCCGTGATCTTTGAGGGTGATTGTCGACATTGTTCTGACGAAACGGGAATTCACTTGGGTGACGCGTTGAGAAAATGTGGCTGGTCGCAGAATGTTTCTGGATGAGGGACTGAAGTTATATGCGAAACGTCTCAAAGCAGGCGCGATTGTTCTCATTCTGCCTCGCGATTGACCTTCTTGAGTTGCACAGGTGTAGCCTAATGTAAGTGTAAGTGAATGAAAGGCTGACGTCAGACCTGAGGTGTTGGGTTAGTGGGGTCTGTGTGCCGATGGCGTTGCGCCAGAGAAAGGAAGGTACGATAAAAATATAAAAAGTATAGGATGACAGTTCGCTGAGGTAGAAACCGTAAAACAGATTGATTGATTGATATGTGTGCATTGCGTTTCGTAGAATTTTTCATTTATCAGTTGTGCTTTTCCTGCCTGCCTAATGCTGTTTATGCTATGCAAATGCGAACCGCCCCTCACCCTCCCTCAACTCCCTTCCCACACTCGCGATGCTAATGCGACAAAAGTAGAAGAATCCTTTCCCACACACCACAACTACCCGTAATCGGCTTTAAAACTATTCCCAGTGATAATATGAACCTCACAGATCATTTTTGTAAAAAGTAAAATTGCAAAAAGGACAAAAAAGTTCGGAATCGAACTGGGGGCCCCCAGCTGGATTCCTATGAAAAACAGCCGAGCTGTTTTTGCGCCGAGGGTACGTGTTCGGCCACCCACGCCCGTCGTCGACTGCGTGCTAGTCTCTGGGGTTGCGGATGAGAGTGATTCACTCCTAGATAAAGCCTTCTGCGGGTCGGATGGGATGAAAGGGTTGACGGATGGCCGGAGAGGTGCGGACAACTCCAAGGTGTGCGCGAGTCTTGTTGTCGCCAGAGGTGAGGATCCACCCAATCAACCCAGGAAGTTCTTCAGGTTCCCGCCAATATTCTTGAGGTCCAAGAGGAATGTGTCATGGCCGAAGAAGCTCATCTCCTCGCTCAGCTCGATGTGTGCCACATTTCGGTTGCCCGCCAGCTTGAGGGCCTGCGCGACTTCCCTCTGCTGCCACGCCGGGAAGAGGATGTCGCTGGCAACGCCAATGACGAGGGCTGGGGTGTCTCTCAGCGGGGAGAGTCCGGCGATCAGGTCCTCGGGAGGTCTCGACGACACCTCGACGGGCTGATCTGATGCGCCAGCGTTCGACTCCGGTTGCTCCTCGTAAGGCTTCTCGGGAAGCGTCAGACTGCAGGCAGCATCATTCCTCGTGGGCTCGACACCAGACTGCAGCAGCTTCTCACGCTCCGCTCTCCTCGCGCTGGCAGCCACCTGGTTCTCCCGTCCGAGGTCGAAAAGATCCATAGCCTTGCTGACGTAGAGCAAGCTGTTAGGGTCGTAGGTGAGGCAGAACTTCTCTCCAGCATGGTCGAGATACGTCTCGATCAAGAAGTCTGGGCACAATGCCGGCGGCTTGCTGGGATCCGCCCTCCTCCTTCCGAAGCGCTGCTCCCACTCAGGTCCCGAGCGATATGTAACAGTCGCGATCTCTCGCGCAAGCTTCATACCAGCGTGGGGCGGCACCCTGCCGTAGTAAAAGCCTCGGTTCCAGTTCGGGTCCATCATCAATACCTGACGCTGTGTGTGGCGCATCGCGATGCTGTACGGGTGACTCCTCGCGCAACCGCTAATGGACACAATCCTGCCCACGCGGTTAGGGAACAGCGTGCCGGCAGCAAGCGACTGCATTCCACCCATACTGGAGCCAACGCTGGCATACAGCTTCTCTACGCCGAGGCCATCCAGCAACCTGAACTGCGCGCGCACCATGTCCTCCATTGTCAAGATCGGGAACCGTGTCGCATATCGCTGGCCGTCCGCGGGATCGATACTACTGGGCCCTGTCGAGCCATAGCATCCTCCGATTACGTTTGTGCAGATTACGTGGTATTTATCCGTGTCTAGCGCAAGGCCCGGGCCGATGAACTTCTCCCACCAGCCAGGCTTCGGGTTACTCTCCGTAGAATGCGCATGCGACGACGCAGACAGGCCGGTGTGGAGGAGGATTACGTTCGACTTGTCCGCATTCATTTTACCCCACGACTCGTACGCGATATCGAACTCGGGCAGGACGCCGCCCCAGTCGAGGAGGAGGGGCTCTTCGCAGTGGTACGTCTCCGTTGCGCCGGCCGTGTACGAGGGCTCGTTGCTCGACTCGAACTTCGCTTCTAATGTCGCGGACCGGTTCTCAAGGGCGTCGAGGCACGGGAACGCCATCGCCGGGTTCGAGGCATCGCCGGGGCTGTTGGACGCTTTGCGCGCCGGCTTGGAGTGGAAACGGCGCGTGGGTTGTTGGGTGCTGAGAGCTGCGGCAGAGCTCCGAATCGCGGCGGGGGTGCTGGTGCGGGGAATTGGGGCGCAAGCCTGGCGCAGGGCCGCTGAGGCGAGTCTTTGGCACTTCATAGCGACAATTGTGACGGGATTGAAGCTATGGAGGGGCGTGAGAGGGGATCATGGGCCCTTGGCAAAGATATAGCCACCGTCCTTGGTGTTTCT
Source organism: Colletotrichum gloeosporioides (assembly GCF_011800055.1). Classification (NCBI taxonomy): domain Eukaryota; kingdom Fungi; phylum Ascomycota; class Sordariomycetes; order Glomerellales; family Glomerellaceae; genus Colletotrichum; species Colletotrichum gloeosporioides. The sequence goes on along the minus strand of NW_025544762.1, from coordinate 295,299 downwards.
TGCGGCCGGGTTTGTCAGCTGGAAGTAGAGCTCCATTGTCGGCGACAACGATGGTGCAATCTCACGTGACGATAAGCGATAAGTGGTGCAATGGAGGTTCATTTCATGACATCAGTCGCGACATTCTTCATTCACTGAGCCATTTGCCCCCTTCATAAACTTAGAGAACCCCTAATTAATAAGACTTTTTAGCCCATCGATAAGGATACTAAATATACCACCTGAATCTTTACCTTATAGCGTTTCGCCTACGAAGACCTATCCTCTGATGGTGCTGCCCCGAGCAAGATTATCTGAAATCAGGGCGTACAATCCAGACGACGTTTCATTGGCTGAGCTCATTGCCAGGCAGAAACATTGCCATTTTTTACCCTTCGGGGTTTTTTTTGGTTTTTTTATGCTTACCTGTCTTCCTGTCCCCTCCACGTCTCAGCAGCTATCCGACGGCTCACAATTCGAACTCTTCAGTGACACTTTGAAATAACAACCCTGGAGCCCTTTGACATCATTACTATAAACCAGTGTCGACTTGTCGTGCCGATCCGTGATCGCCGTATGCGAGTCGTCGAAACGTTGACATAAGCTGGGCAACAGATCTGAAGGCGGATACTCACTCTCTCCCGACCGGAGGTTAACACAATAAGCAGCGTCATTTACACAGATCTGATGCTTTCCTTCGAGCGGAAAAGCCATCAAGGGAGTTGGATCGAGTCGAGAAACAAACACGTCGGTGGTTCATCTAAGAATCGTGCCAAAAGCGGTACTGCCTTGTTCCCGTCCAACAATTCGATGGCACCCAACCAGGCGAACAACTCCATTCGCTCTGTTTCATGCGAATTCTGCGGCACTACACGAAGTTGTGCTAAAGATTTGCTACGGCATATACGAGCGGCCCATAGCAGCAGTAATTACTCGTTTACGTTTCGTAAATCATTCACACGCAAGGACAATTACATTCGGCATCTAAGGACCTGTAAGGTGAAGCATGATAAAGGTCCTTTCTTGTGCATCTGCGGCAAGAAACATGGCATTTCTGACAAGCACCTGGCACATATCCAAGATTGCAGAGTATGGCGACCAGACCGTTCGTCGTTGGGAAGAATAGTCACTACGACGGCACCAATTCCGAAACCGCCCGATGTTGCCACCGCAGCACCCGTCGCCGAACGCGCCGAGAGCAGCAATAGCAAAGTAAAACAGGCTTGCTGGGAATGTCAGCGCCGGCGCGTAGTATGCGACTCGGCCCGTCCCGTATGCCCTCAGTGTAGGCTTCAAGGCATTGTGTGCCCCGGGTACGACAACGTGAAGCCTCTGACTTGGCTAGCCCCCGATCGGATCACGATGCGGAAGCGGAAGACCAAACAACCAAACACCAGCCATTCTCAATCGTCGATTCCTTCATCCCGTCGCCCGACATACCCGCAGATTTCCCTCTTACCCCTGACACATCCTGTACCCTGCTTCAAAGTTCCCCGCACCATCTCAAAAGACAACACAGCCAGCGAGTCTGAAAGGTCAGCCCGCTTGATGAGTGATTTCGGTCAAGCACGAAGGTATATCAGACAGGAGCCACAGCTGAGCAATGCGACGGTTGCCACTATTTCCGACGGGCGTCCTACGGCTCCTTCAATCCCTCCTAGATCCCAGGTCCCTCCCCTGCCCTCAGATTCCTCAAAGAACAGACCATTCGCCATGAACAGTCCCAAAGGCATGGCTGATTTTGATCCGCTTTCGTTTGTAGACCACTTACTTGGTCAGGGACAGCGACCTCAACTTCGACTTTGACAGTTTCCTTCAAAATGGTGACAACCAGGCTTTTGGTTTTAACTTCGGCCCGTTTGGAGTTGACAGGAATTAGGTGTAGATTTGTTTTAGACCTGCGGAACACAAAAGACATTTAATCCGAGAACCAGTGCGATCATTTTTCTCCATGGATAGCTGAATGAGTCGGTAATTTCAACAGGAGCGGGAGGCCATCATGTCTGCAGGAGGTAAAGGCGCACATCTAAGATGCGTGCTATAAACTAACAACTATGAGGAAGAGAAGAAGTTGACAACCGCCTCCGACGGCTGAATAGCAGCGCCGGACGATGACGTCGTCTGGTAAGTCCACGTCGCAGGCCCCACGCCGCACTGACGTCAATTTAACCTTCCCGTTTAGCTAGTGGCACCAGTGCTCTAGCGGCCTCCCATCGACCCTGAATGTGGCCAGCACAGTGATGAACTGACGTCGCCTCCGTCACACGTCAACCGACGCGTACGCTACTCGAGACCGTTACCGACATTCACTACCCCTCCATCCGCTCCTCAAAAGCACCTCTAGTGACATACGTACCCATGTCGAACTTCTTCTCGACTTTACAACAATACGCCAGACCTCTCGCGACAGTTGCAGCAGGTGCGTTCCTCGCTAGAGCTATGGCGTTCCCCGACAACAATGGGCCCGAGGGCCAATCATCAACCCAACAAGTTCCCGGCGAATACAAACCCACATTGGCCGATGTTCTCGTCGTTAGAGTCATGCTGGAGAAGGCCGCCAAGTTCCCGCCCGAGCTTCTTGACCTCATCTTCGACCAAGCCGAGTACTGGCCGCACTCCGAGGCCTCCATGACATGGCAAGTCAATGTCCCCCGCGGCGGCGCCGGCATTATCGGCGGAGACCCCGATGGCGAGAACAAGCTTCTCCTGAGATGTCCCCCAATTGGATTCACCGACTACCGCAAGGTCGGAGAGGCGTTCAAGACGGCCCCGCTCCCGCCCAAGGATGTTGACGGCTCGGCCGTGGAAGGGCCCCTGCAGAACTTGACCCTCATGGAGCCGAAATCGAGTCCGACCCTGCCGACGCGCGAAGCTCCGAGGGAGTACTTCGAAGGGTCCATGACGCAGCCTCCCGCGCTGACCAACCCGGTTCGAAAGATTGTGTTCAAGCTACGCAGCAAGGACCAAGGTTGGGGCGGCAGCCACGAAGACAAGGGCACGTATGGGGGATCGTGGACTTGGTTTGAGGCGGGATTGGAGAAGTTTGACGAGGAGCGCAAGTGTAAGTTGCTCTTGATATCGACGAAGATAACGTCCCACTAACACATTTTGGAACAGGCGACGGTTCTTGCAAACGATCATCACCGAGCCCACCCCCCGAGCCCGAGTCGTCGGAGAACAGTATTACGCATGGTAGTAGAACTTCGAACTTCTGTACCTGCGGTCTTCAGTCCGTGTATCCCCCCGTTGTTTCCACCTCTTCGATGACGGCCTATCACCACCACGTCCACGCCCTCGACAACCTCAAGATCCAGGCCAATAAGACGGCACATAGGGAATTCGTGGACCACGAGGTGACCTGGTCATGGACGGACGATATCCACCCTGAATCGCCTGAGGGCGATCGCCTAGCGGAAATTGGTCGCGGAAAGGGTACAGGCACGGGCAACTTTGTCCGCAGCTTGAAGCTGGGCGATGTTGTCACGGTCTGGGGCAAGGCTCGGTTCGGTGGTTGGCGCAATAATGTCGAGAGCGCTAAGGTGGAGATTTACTGGGCGATTTGAGCTTCTTTCGCTTCGCTTGGACGGTGTCTTTCCCTGAAAACAATTCGTTAATATCTGTTAGTTCGGGCGGCGTTTTGGTAACGAAAAGAATGAGACATGATCGTTATGCTGGTTTTCACTTGTTGCGACGACCAAGTCGCGTTGCCAAATCTGCTGGTGGTCCCGTTCAGTGATGATTGTTGGTACGACGCGGCAGGCGCGTGGCCCCATTGGATCGGCCGTTATGGCCCCTCATTGGCCTTCAGCGAAGCGAAGTGATGATCAGGCTGATAATCTGCTTCCTCTTTGCGCCATTTTTAATTCACCAGAAGCGTGCACATCATCCGGTCCCCTTCATGGCCGCTTCATGATGGAGGCTTCTCGGATGCCTGATCAGCTACAGGAACTTGTGTCAGAACTGGATCGGCAGGCACAAGAGTGCACGAGAAACGATACTGGCGCTTCGGGAGAAGCCATCGAGGGGCTGTTCACCCTCCAAAGTCAAGGCGTTCACTATGCGCGCGCCCTCAGAGAGCTTCAGAGCTCGATCGCAGGTATGTCGCTTTGCACTTCTTCAACTGTTCCCCAATAGCATATCGCTGGGTGCTGATTTTCCGCTGCTAGAATGCCTAGCAGAACGTAGAGATTGGCATGCAATCCCGATACCGAACGAGTCCCTTCTGTGGAAGGTCTGCGCCTTCTCACGATCCTCGGCGCGAATCGCAGATCCTACGTTTATGCGAAAAAGAATCACCACATTTCTCAAGCTGGTAGACAGACGGAGTAATAATGATGATATACAAGGTATCTGGGAAAACAAAGCCATAGAGAATTGGGTCACCTCAGACACCCCATCAGCCCTGTTTCTCGAAATCCCATTTCGAGGATCCGGCCGAGTGCGTCGCTTCGCTTTGGACCTAATAGACCACCTTGATAAACATCATCCGGTTCTCTCTATGATTGGAGGGCTTTCTCAAGTCGATGCTGATCATCTGTTTCCTGATCCGACACCGAAGACAGTCCTCGAATATTTGGTCGTTCAAGCGCTTCGCCATATTAATTCGGAGATTCGATTGGCTTTCTTTGCCGAGACCCTCTCGTCCTTTAGGGCTTCAAAGACTGCTGGCGATCTATTAGCCTTACTGAAAGCCATTTGCGCAAACATGTCGAAATTAACAATTGTTCTCGATCTTTCAATATTTCCACCTCGACTACATGAAGGCATGGACGCAGCAAGTTGGCCAACCGAGTTGTCTCGCCTCATCAAAGGCCTATGGGATTGCTCCTACCCAGTGTTCTGTCACGTTTTGCTGCTTGGTTCTGTGCGCCCAACAGCGGAGATTGTCAGTAAGGGCGCCGTTATATCTGTGGGAATCTCAGCCATGGATTTCGGGACGTCTCGACGTCGGTTTCCCTTTCACCCTCCCAGACCTATACCCAAAGCTCATGAGGCTCCCAAACCGGCCAGGAGTCTGGACTCTGGCAGCCTAAAGGCAACACTATCTCAGTCAGTAATGATGGAATTGGATTTCGAGGCGACGCGATTTATGCTGACGGACCTGTCCCCATAGCGAGGAACCAAAGCCAGTGGCAGTCTCACAAGTTGACCCACAACCGACTTCGAACCGAGATCCTATGGTCCATAACCTCAATGTTCCTCATCCGAGTCCAGACTATGCATCTGCTGCGGTATCTCAGACAACATATTCGCGGGAACACGTTCGAGTGGCTATATGTTGTGCGTTACCATTGGAAGCCGATGCTGTTCAAGCGGTCTTTGATACATGCTTGGACGATGACGACCTCGATCAAGAGAAGATGAGATCTTCGAGCGACACCAACTCTTATACCTTCGGTATCATCGGTCGATACTTTACCGTCTTAGTTCACATGCCGGGAATGGGAAGGACAAACGGTGCAATTGTCGCCACAAAGTGTCAAGCCAGCTTTCCGAATATCAAACTTGCGCTCGTGGTCGGCATTTGCGGGGGGGTACCTTTCTATGGCACAGAGAAGAAGGAGATCATTCTTGGAGATGTCGTTATCAGCGAGGGTCTATATGGTTACGACATTGGCAGGAGATTCCCAGACGAATTCGTGGTGAAGAACTCCGCGGACGACGTATTTGCTAGACCATCGCCAGAAGTCAGGTCGATCCTCAGCAAGCTCAAGTCTCGTCATAATCACCGCAAACTCCAATTAAGGACGTACGAGTATCTGCGAGAAATCCAGAGGGATCCGGAAAACCGGGCGCACTATCCTGGCGCGAAAGAAGATCAATTGTTCGCCGGCACATACGTTCATATGCATCGTAGCCCTGGAGAATGCAACAAGTGCTCAGATGCAAATACGATTGCTCCAAGGGTTTGCCTAGAAGCCCGTAGCTCGACTTGTGGCAAGCTTGCCTGCGACAACGCCATGCTGGTAAGTCGGTCAAGACTGAACGTCATTTTGGACCACCCGGCTGAGGCCCAGCCAATGATACACTTTGGAAAAGTTGCTTGTGGTGATCAGGTCATGAAGTCTGGTAATCATCGAGATGCCATTGGTCATGAATCAGGAGCCATCGCCTTTGAGATGGAAGGGGCGGGGATCTGGGACTCCTTTTCTTGTTTGGTCATCAAAGGAGTTTGCGATTATGCTGATAGTCACAAGCACAAGAAGTGGCAAAGCTATGCTGCTGCAACAGCAGCAGCCTGTGCAAAAGCATTTCTTCAGGAATGCTATATGTAAGCATCGACGAGCTTCGCCTTAGAATCCGTGCTTTGGGGCCTCATATTTGACCTAGCACTCGATAGGATGATGTTGAGTCTCAAAGATAGTATGCATTAATTTCCTCTATCAGATGCAGTGGAACTGCTGACACGTGGAATCTTCAATGTTGTATCTAACGCTCGCCCCGTGCTCGAAGAAGATCATCCTACGAGTGTCCTTCATGAACTTCTGTCATATACCTGTCGAAATTATTGGCTTCATTGATTACGAAGCAGATGTGCTCGTGGCCAAGGTTGCAAGGAATGCGAGTAGCTCGCTTTATATTGAGCCCTCAGCAAGGATCTGCATTTTCGTACCTCATACCTGCTCATTGCTGACTTACATCGGCCAGCCAGACATGATTTTGCTTCATTTCTGAGCCTCAGAGCCCGCGTGCTATGCCTATGCTACCTTCACACTTTGTTTATGATGATAAAAAGAATCGATGCTACTCCCACTACCGGCTCAAATCATGGAAAGCTCCTGATGTTGACTTTCTCTCCGAATGGACTGGTAGTGGGCCTTCTCATGGCTTGTTCAGCACACGTCTTCCTCTCCTGCAACAGCTGGCGATTCTTCGCGGGAGATTATAGGGACCAGGGAACTAGAGGACTTAAGGCAAAGCTCGGCTGCCTCAAGCCGTGTATTTTGTCGAACAATCAGAGCGTAACGGTTTCACTAACTCCAGGAATATCATTGATATTACTTGTGCCTGGTGGAAGATGAACCGAATAGTCGCTCGTTTTCCTGCCTGTTGACGAACGCTCCATGTAAGATGGGCTTCTGGGAAGCGAAGAATCTTGAGGAGTTGGCCGAATCCACCTAATCTTGCGGTGACCACGTGGCATCGAAGGTCGATATGGACTGCCATCGATCTCGGACAATTTCCGTTTCCTGCCAGACTGAGTCTGATAGCCATCTGTGGAGCAGTGAGACGACAGCTTATGACCTAGCTCAGCGAGTTGAGATGCTTGTCGAGCGTCGCCGCTAGTTGTCAGATCCTTGGAAATAGTGGAGTGTACTGGGAACCTTGAGCTGTTGTGTGTGAAAGTCGTATTATGCGGCTGATCTTTTCTCCCCGTTCTCGATTCATGAATTTCACGTGATTCCAATACTTGTTCCGCTGGTGAGTAGCGTCCAAAAACAAGTCAAAGTATGACCTACTAAAGTCCTTTCGTTCTTCAAAAAGTGCTGGGCGATCGAACCCTGCTTGCGCTGCAGTTGGAAACGGGGTTCGTCGTTCGGATCCTCGGAACGGTCCCTCGTCAAGAGCAAGCGCAAGCTTGAGCTGGGAATCTGCTATCGTTATGCGTCTGGTACATGACACCTTTGGCAACTCGGGACCTTACCCCCGTCGTTCATTGTCGTGATTTTCGCACTCGTCTTCTCGCAGACTGCCCTTTCGCAATCTGGCTTTCAGACAACGCGCTGTGTATTGGAAGTAAATCTTTCAGATGAAGCATGAACCTGGATCTGGGGTACTCACCAGGATGCTGCACGCGGGAACAGCTGAGACTGTATTGTATGATAAGAAACGAAGTGTTGTAAAGGATGAACCATCAGCCCTGCCTGCATAAGCGGAGACGCAGTCGCCCGCCCGGCTAAATTCCGGAGCAGGGGGCAAATCAGATTATCTGGAGTTAACTCCACCAGCGAGATGGCGGGGAAGTCGGCCGGGCCGGGGCCGAAGGCCGACGCCCGGCCCGAATCCCGCCTTTACGTAAGGGATCGGCCACGCCACTTTGTAGCCAGTCGCGCCCAGCGCTCGTAGCTAGATTAATCAAACTACTTCACGCACCACCTGTCCAACGACGTCCATCTATAGAATATTTTGACGAGAACGGTAGATCTTCGCTGCGGTGGCGGCAGCTTTCATGCGGAAAGTTCATTTGCATGAATATACATGTAAAAGCAACGATCCAATCACTAGACACTTGATGGTAATCAGATAGAATGAACTACAGCATACTTGGGAAATGTGTACACAACGCCTTTTGTCTTAGAACCCATGTTTTCAGTAATTGCAAACCAGTTAGTGCCAAATTTCCTTAATAGATCCTGAAACCTATCAAACTCGGGCACACTCCAGTAGGCGCTCACTCTAATGCTTTGACCACCCTCTATCTCTGATTGAAATCTCGATGTTGCCCGACCGAACCGGGCAAGTAGGACGGACTGCCGAGAGCGCTCGCCCCCGGTATAATCCCGTAAAATTGTAGTATGAGTCATGGCAGCTAGTTTGGCGGTAAACCTGGCTTTTACTTCGCGTGAAACGTTGAAGTGGATGGTTCGAGATTTTGTGATCGCACTGGGAGTCCCGCGCTTCCTCGTATCTTCCAAAACGTCTTCAAGCCTGTTTACTGCTTTTATTCTGTAAATTGAAGTTACGTGGTAGGATCTGGAGTTCTAACTTACTTGAGCTTCGCTGAGGAAACATGCGTTGGATGCGCCGGCGCTCTGCAACGTCTTGGGTCTCGGGCTGGTGTTCGACCTTAGTCTGGTCTTCGTCTATGTCACCAAGAGGGTGCGTAATCAACTCGATGGGAGCCATCGCAAGGAGCGAAAATATCACGCTAGTCGAAATGTACTCTGTTAGCGTTGTTGAGGTCAAAGAATTCCAGTAGCCAGCCACAGCCTGCCACGCGTTTGGGTTCTTGTTCAGGTTGCAAAGGTTGACAAGATTTTCATTGGTCCGGCAATAGTCCAATCGAACTGTGCCGAGACCGCATACGCCCGCAAGTTGAATTGAAGCCTTATGTCACGAACTGATTACCCAGTTCTGAAAAATGGACATAAAACTTGACTTTTGCGGTCCAACTCCGAGCATAAACCATCTTCTCCATCTTTCTGTTTTAATCGACCTCGGTTCTGTGTTACCTGATCATATGTTCCTTGCTTTTGTCCTTATGGACGATCAAAGGCTTCACAAATGCATGGCTATGATCAGAAATCGAATGCTCAACCAAACAGATAAACTTTTGAGAAAAGACGGATGGGAAAAAGTACAAAATCAATCATTGTCTCATGTGAATAGTCTGTCTCTGACCAGTGATAAGACCCATATTGTATGCCTTTGGCTCAATACTCGAGGAGTCTCATCAAATTCTCTTGCCATTCCCCCATATAGTTGTTTACCTACTATCCAAGGCTACTCGTTGATCTCAGCTGGCCGTATGGTGTCATTTTGGGTCGTCACAATCTTATGACCGTTTCCTCTCCGGGAATGTCACCACTGTTTGTGCTGCGCGTGGGACCCACAAAATCACTTGTGTGACCGCCAGATCCCTTGTCTATCGGCAGACTTCCTGAGTAAGGAGGCAAATAAGACGCACGAGGTTGCCTATTCCGCTCGGGACCATTGAGAATGCGTGTCCCGCCGATCCATTGATGATCTGACCTACGACGCGGTGCGAGATTAGAAAACCGATCTAGGTCTTGGTCATTTCCAGATCTCCTTCTTTTCCTGCCAGTATGACTTTGATTGCCATCTGTTGTGTTAATAGCCAGCCTTTGACCAAGTTCGGCTAACCGGGATGCCTGTCGCATACCGTCGCCAGCTGTGAGATCCCTCGAAATAGTGTGGTGTACTTCTGATCTTTCGGGATCACCTAAATGGTATTGCGCAGGGTAACCAGTTCTTTGTGTGGGATTGACGACGGAGCGAGGCGGATGGTTGTAAACGACTGGGTTGTTACAGAGGCGGCCGTTGCGAGAGCGGTCACAGAGGGCTGGTTTTTGATTCTCGCTTCGCCGGCCGTCTGGGTAGACGTCAGTGTAGACGTCTACAGTGCACATGGTGTCCGGTTGACACTTTAAGCTGTTCCTCCTAGGACACTAGATAATGTCCCACGAAAAGGAGACACATGTGAAATGCTGGGACCTATAAAAGTTTGAGTTGCAGCCAACAGCAAGTTCACGATATGGCTCCTACTTCAGTCCTTTTGTGCTTCAAGGTTCTCAGCCTTAGGGCGAGCGATAGCACAGTTTACTCTGGGCTTGAAAGAGGATGATGAGATTGTTACTTGGTCAAAGAGATTGTACCCAGAAGTCTTCCAGCATGTGATCATTCGAATTTCATTAAAATCCTTATAGTTGCTAAGCATACCTAGTTGTTAAGCGTGGCTGTGGCAGAAATTCGGTCATGTAGGTTGCAGTGAGCAATGCATCTTGGAAACACGGTGTCGTCCTGACAAGTGGTCAGCTGAGTCTGAGACTATGCTGGGGCGCAGGCGGCTAAATGGCGGCAAGTGCAACAAATCAGGTTTGAGCACGGAGCTGAGGGCAAGATGAGAATGCCTACGTAAAAGGCAGACGTCTTGTCAGGGAACTAAAGAAATGCAAGTGATTGTATTACGTAATAATCGACCTAATTGCGCGTAGGAAAGGCCTACGACAATTCTTTCAAGTCGTACTAAAACGCGACCTCACCTTGCCACAAGCACTGGCACGCTGGGTACGTTTAGTGTCTTTCTTCCCTTCTAACTTTCTCTTCGCAGTTTGCCGCCTGGAGGCGCACCTTGTTGACTGCCGTATGTCTCTCACGGGGAAATATTCGAGGGCTAGGATGGCCTGGGAGAGAAACCGCTATGGCCACCTATGGGGGTATATGAAGAGAGCGCGAATCGCCTCGATTACAGGGGGCAGGCATCTCCCTCTTCACACTACCACAACCCATTACACCAAGATGCCGAGGCAATACTACGTTTAGTGTCTTCAGGAGTCTTTCGCAATACCTGCTCAACTTTTCGCTTACCGACCTTGGGCTTGCATTATGTCCAGCGGCCAGCAACTTCGCCAGACTTGGATGCGACATCGCCATGAAGCGTCTGGCCCCTCGTTATGGAAGATCACGGGTTCTGCGCGGCGCGATACTGTATGCTACATTGTAGAAATTGAAGGTGACTGGGGATTTGTTGCTGTCGAAAAGGTGCCCAGCCAGCGGTTCGATTCTTGGTTTGCGTGAAATAGCTTAGAGTGATCTTGGATAGCGAATTCCCTATCTCAGCCAAGGTGCCCTCCTAGTGAACGTCCCACCCGTTGTGTCTTGCTCTAGTTATATGAGAAGAGGCCGGCTGAGTTATTGGTACTATGTTTGAGGCCGCATTAAGGAAATTGTCTCCGTCCAGGAGTTCGCAGCCCGTGATTCGTCCTCCATCTCTACGTCCTCGGCCCCTGTGTCCTCGGACTCGGTACGCAGTGAGGGCCCGCAAGTTGTCAGAGAAGTTTATCCCCAATTAAGTACACAATTGCGGGAGCAGAGACACCCGAGCGCTCGTCACGTCTGGGCAGTTCTCGGCTGCTTATCCCCACGAGCGTCGTCCTATGTCGACCTCCAGTCCCATCTTTCAAACGCAAAGGTTCTTGAAAGCTGTGGGATCGCATGATCCATCGCTTGACGTCACCTAGCTCGCGGACAAAGTGATGAATTGAGCTACGACATGAGACTTTGGGACCATCTTGAATATTTTTGATGTTTTCATTGTACTGCTCTCTTGGTGTGGAGCTAGACGGGACAAATGGGCTGCGATTGTCAGACGTCTCCCTTTTCTTGCCATCATAGCTCTAATGAATATTAATCGGGCAGTGGAATAATCTTTGACCCAATTGGGCTATTTGAAATGCCCGCCGTACACTGTTGCTGTTGCTAGTTGTAAGGTCTTTGGAAATGGTTGAGTGAACTGTGGGCCGCCGCGACTCGATCTTCTTGGTTCGGACATCCTTCTTGCCTTCTAACGTTTTCTTTCTGTTGGTCTCACAGGACCAGCTAGATGGTAGGGAATTGTAGGCAGCGAATATCGCATGTATTAACTGCGTATGGTGGTGATGTGTAGGAGAGGTTAACTGCGTTAGAGGCAGTGGCCGCGATCGCAGCGTTGATCGCGGAGGCCGGCACCTTACGTAATCGTTGAATACATAAGGGGCGCCCAGCTCGATTAACGCTGTGATGGGCGCGCGCTGCCGACACTTTCCCAACTTTCCGCCTGTAGGCGCACCTTTTAGACTGCCGTATGAAGGCCAGGCGTGGGCCTTCTCCATGTTCCTCTCGCAATTGGATTTACGCTCCGATACATAAGGGCAAGATTTGTACAAGCACTCATATACTGGTTTTGGACTTGCGTGGTCAGAAGCAGGGAGAGAAGTTCCTTTGAATGGCTTAGTTTCGTACCCTGATTGCCGCGGTGAGAAGTATGCTCACCTCCGCCGTAAAGCGTCTTGTTCCGGTTCATCTTCTGTTTAACTCGCTACGTTGTAGCTCAGTCGTGCCCGAGTCTCGTCGGGAAGAAAAAACCTACTCCTGATCGTGTTGGGACTAAAGGCCTACAAGCGGGTTTTCTGGCTTGGCTTTGAGGGCAGAGGGCATGAGCGACGGCGCAGATGCGCGACAAAAGTGCGGGAAGGACAAATCGGACCTCGGCATTTATTTTCGCAATTTCATTCGATGCAATTAAGCGCGAGATGCATCGAACCGTTTTATTGTTCAGGTAATGATGCAAGGGTGTAAAGTCCAAATGGAGTTAAAAGCGTAAAAAAACCTGCCTCCCCGTTCAACTGCATGTGCAGGGCCACTGAGGCAATCTGAGACTGCTAATGTATGTCGTCTTTCCTCGCAACCCCGGTGGCTAACCGAGATTCATTCAACGCTCCCCTCTTTCCCGCAGAATATCATCCGCTGTGAGACCCCGCCTCAGCTCATTCGAGTATTCATCAAACTTGCTAGCCTCGTCAATCGCACGAGAAATGTGCTCGTAGCCAAGAGGCTTGCGACGATAAGCAGCTAGTTGACGCGCTGTAGAAATTGCATTCCTGATCTCGCGACCATTCAAATTCGCTTTCGCCAGGTCATGAAGACGTTGCCGTATTTCCTCTGCATTAACCCCAAAGTCTAGTTGCAATCCGTTGTTAGACTTGGAATTACCCAAGGCAGCAGCCTTGCCTTTATCCAGTTTATCGATGCGGTCGATGAAATTCGACCAAATTTGGATACGTTGCTGCTCGTTCAAATTTTGATACCTGAGATTCAACTGGATGCGAGACTTGAATGCCTCATCAAACGTGCCCACTCGGTTACTGGTCAATATCAAGATACCTGTCAAGTTCGTGATATATCAGTGATATGTCAAGCTTGTAAACGTATCATTCACTTACCGTCATAGTACTCCAGAACTCTCAAGAAAACTGACCAATCAAGATTAGTAAATTGCCCTTGCGGCTTTGTGAACAGCAAATCTTGTCTTTATGGCAAAGTGAATTGCAGCAAGAGTAGACAATGTGCAAGTCTGCACTTACCTGATACAAGTGCATTTCTTTCGAGGCTTTGCAACGTACGCTCCTCTAAGAAGACGTCCGCCTCATCTAAGAGAACAACTGGCGATGTCAGTTTGCGGAAGACAAGCCTGGGATCGGAAAAGCTAACCACACCCCCAGGTCTTTCCAAGTACCAGAACAGTGTCCAAATACTGATAACGTTGAGTAAATCAATTAATTCATCTCGATTATCGTAACGCACCTGCTCTACCTCTTCTGCCTTGGTTCCGATGTCTCCACATGTGACTCGATATAATGGTTTCCTGGCGATTTCCGCCACACTATCGTTGTCAGTATCACAATGTTGCTGTTACGGGCTACACATTTTAAGTACCTTTCAGCCGTCAGCGTTTTCCCCGTACCGGGACCACTGCAAATCGTCAGGATCTCGAATGTTCTCATGAGTCTAAAGCGGATGGACGCACCCATGGAGTAAGATAAACAGGCCATTGCCCTTTCCACGAATGAGATCGGTGTTCTCCTCTGCTCTGAGCCGCGTAGTGACTACTGCCTGGACTAATTCTTTGGTGTCGGCATCAATGACCAAATGTTCGAATGCTTCATCATTCCATTTGACGTCATCAATAAGCCCAACATCCAACTCCACTGGAACAGAACGTCAGCTTCGAATTTATTCCTGCTTCATTCTGACGTACCCCATTCTTTTTTTTGCATGTTGAATCCCGGTATTGTCACCGGAAGGCACATAAGGAACCTATCACCAAGACCAGGATTATCCTTGCGCATGATCTCAAGCCCAAGATCATCATCATCGACCGATTGTCCGCCAGGATGCATTTGCTTGTATGTGCGGTAATCTACCATGAACCGTGAATCTGCCTGTGCGTTGGTTGTAAATTAGCATAACGAAGTTACAGTAAGGCTGAAGTATAGGTAATACTGCACCGAATTCTGCAAGCCGTCACCTGAGAAGCCCCGAGAGGTCACATAGTTCCGATACCGGCACTTCCAAAACATTCTCCCGCGTTGTTGTAGTGCCTGAATGGTCTCTGCACTTGCGTACCTGATCGGGTAAACGGAGAGAAGGTCTGTAATTAAGAACGACCCATCTTGACTGCACTTCGGAAGCCCAGTGATGCTAATTATTTTCACTGTTCGGTGAAAGCTGCCTCTAAATCCCCATGCGCTCACCTGAATGATCGCCCGGAAGTCTTTTTCAGAGGCAGTCAAAGTCTGAAGCCAATTGGTTGCAAGAACGCCTCTTATCTGGCCTTGCTTAGGACTATCTGCCTTCTCGATCAAAATTTCGTTAGGAACCTAGATAGTTTAGCATGAAAGTGGGGAGATGCTCGGACAGGTAACTGCTTACAAAGAGATATGGCATATACTCAGCCGTTATTCTGCCTTTATCCAGAAGGGATTGTGCCATGCTCCAATCTCCATCTAAACGGCCGAGTACGTACTGCTGAAACACTGCTAAGTGCTTTGATTCTGTCTGATGAAGACTTTCGATGAAAGACTTGATCTCATATCGTCGATGGAACCACCATACATATGGATAAGAGATCTTTTCGTCTGTTCGTCTGCTGAATTCGGGGTGCGGAATCCCTTCCATAGTGACCTTTGCCATCTTCTTGAGATGTTCTGAAAGCTCTTCTGAGACTAAAGAAATGTACTCAGCCTTTAGAAAGTTTGCCGTATTGGAGTCAAGATAGCTTGTCACGCGACCATGATAGTTGAAATCTTTGGGCGGCGGACCATTGCAGCATTCGAAATCACGATAAACAATGAACGTGATCTCCTTGTTTCTTTCTAGGTGCAACTCGAGATGAGGAACGGCTTGACTTCCTCTGAGGTGAGCATTGAACCGGCCGCTCTCCACTACCCAAGGCTCGTCGAGGTAGAGATTCTCTGATTTGTTCTCGTGGCAATATATTTTGTTGATTGTCTCGCATTTAGGTGGGCCCTGTTGCTGCAAAACCCTGTATCTCAGTTTCTCTGCCTCCCTCAGTGAGTATGAGGCGGATTCCATGGCTTCCAGGAGTTGGTCATCCTGCATTTCTGGAGAAACATCCAACAGGCGGCACATCTCGCGGCGCCAATCGATGGTGGTATGAGGACGAAACCTAGGACGCCGCTTAGAAGATTCTGAATCTGTTCATTCTGGTCAGTCGAATTATGCATCTAGGTTGTCGATGATCTCAATCATTGACCTGTGCCTTGGCCGTCGGGACTCGGTCCGCGACTAGACGGCGAGGAGGAACGCGGCGGGGCTGAGCGCATGAATCCTCCTCGACGAGTCTGACCTGCCGGACTCCGTTTATCATGGTGCGGCGATTCGTCATGGCTCGATGAATGCGAGACTCGGGGTCTCTTTCGGGACTTGTCTTTGGCCGGCATACTCAGCGCCGGGGTTGTAGATGAACAAAACAATGTCAACAGATGACGTGCGACTGTGCCGCCTGATGGCTCCGTTTTGGCGAAAGCGGCTGATGAGGTGATTGTGTGTCTTGGATAAAACTGCATTTCCAAGCCTGCTCTGGTGGCCCCCGATAGGACAGCTTACCGAGACCCTCCATTGTGCCGCATTACTGCATCAATGCCTGCCATCGAGCAGTGAACCAATGAAATCGTCAAATTGAGGTCAGAATCTCATTCGCTGAAGCTGCACAAGAGTATGTATAAGGTCCTGTTGAACCAGATGCTGGCACATACATGTTTGATATGACCTCATTCCCGAGGTTTGTACGATTAGGTCTGATTATTGAGGCGGATAAATATAGATAATTGGCCAACAAGAATGCATGTGGTGTTGCAAAAGTGTAACCACAATTGCTAAGCAGCAATTGCGCCTTATATCCTTCGCAACATGTGGCTTTTTAATCATTTTGCATATCATCTTTACTAGTGGTCTTTTAGTTATTCCTGTTATATGCCCAATAATTCCTCCTCTCATCCTCTTTATCATCCTTTTGGCTACACCGACACACACCAAGGAACGAGGATAGCAAAGTTCTTTCATACACACAGGCTAAGCATTAAAACATCATAAATGCAATGGTATCTTAAGCTTATGTATTGGTTTCGATTCTTGGAACACGTTCTAGTTCATGGAGTTGCGAAACTTGGCAAATGCAATTGACCGCGGGTGTATTTGCAGCCTATCTTCTCATTTCTACAACATCACCGGGCTTGAAATTTATGGGGTTGACGCTCCATGTAAACCTGACATTCAGCCTTGCTATCCTGCCGAGCGTCGGACAAAGTGACGGTGAAATTGAATAGAATTGCATCCAGCTAGAACCCGCGGTGTAGAAATCTTGATCCCAGTTTCTTTTTACCCTCTACAAGCGCTCGTTTCAAAATGGCTCGCAATCTGTGCAAGGGCCTTGAAAGTTGGCAACAGCGCCAAGGCAGGTAAGGTCGGCCACCGAGTCTAGAGTTTGTCAGCTTCCAGTCCAATAGCGGAAGAATGGCGGCTTACTCAGGAACAACTCATCAACAGCCGCTGCGCAGGTTGGGATAACAGCAGCGAAAGCTCCGATGCACGCTATAAGAGAGTTGGTAAACGTCATTATATTATCACAAAATGGGGGAGCCAAGACTTACACCAGACATCGCAGCCTCTAGCCTCATGGCCTCGCAGTTTGGTGATGGCGTTGTTGCAGGCACCAAGATCGTTGGAAGTCTCGCACTAGTACTGCTTCTGTCTCTTGGCAAGACTGGCCTCGATGTCTCCCGCAGAAGGTGCGGCGGCCACTAAGGGCACAGCGAAGGCCTAGAGAGCCACGGCTTTGAAGTTGATCTGCATGTTGATGGCGAAAGAAAAGGGGTTTTAGATGAAGTTTTCAATTCAGTAAGACCACAATGTTTTGATGCAACAAACTGGTTGACTTGCCATGAAGACTTCCAGAGTATTAATAGTTGTCCAGGTCAGAGCAAAGACTTGATCTCCGGAAGCGGACTCTTCGGACGAGAAAGCCTCTGATTTGGATTACAAAACTCGGCACCTTGGCATAATTTTAGAATGAGGCCGATGAGCTCGTGTTCAGCCGACTGATCGCCAATAGCAGTCTGCTACTCATGCCCGGGCAAGAACTATGGATTGGAATGAAGTCTGATTGGTCTCTGAACTAGACCATTTTTGATGCAATGGTTCACGGAACCAAAACTTTCTTAAATTCCCAGCGCTTTTGCAAACTTTCGGTGGTATCCGTTTCGACTTCGCTTGATAGATATTACACCGCCTTTTAACCGTATCTCGGTTTGGCGTCTAATCTGACTGTTGATCGGCGCTCCTGGCAAGGTCTCCGTATTTCTTTATCGTCTTTCCAAGGGACGTGTTGAACATGGTGGGATGCCGTGAATGGAAACTAGTTCAACTATAATTAATCAAGACTGCACGGACGTTACCCAAAGAATTACCCAAAGTAATTCAACGAATCAGGCTTTCTATCTCTCTTCTACGAAACCTGGAAACTCTAGAAAGTCTTCAACTTGCCTACTGTTAGATTCAATGCTGCCGATGCACGAATGAGTCCGCCTTTGAGACTCAAACATGGCAGCAATGACTTGGCGTCAGGGGCGTCTCGGCCTTTCTCTCAGAATACTATTTGCACTCGGAATTCTCGGAGGCGACGAGTGAATTTTCTGAGTCATGAGTTCCCAGTCCAAGCCTCGAGCAACGTCTACGCATGTCTGGGTAGGAACGGAAAGATGGCGTGAAGACAGAATATCTGCGGAACCATTTTTCTTTGAAGTGTACATAAAGGGTTCCCTCTCACCGATTTCATGACCAGATCTTCTCAACCCCTCAAAGCCTTTAACTCATTCACTACCACTCACATCTCTCCATCTCAAGTTCAACTCCAAATTGAGGCTCAACATTGTCAGCCTCGCTGCCGCGGCATGGTGAGCGTGCACGCCGCAACAGAGATAATAAGATATGCTGACCCATTCCAAGGATGCCACTTGCAGCATGCCAGTTTTCTTGCCACTGCCAGATCGCCAACAACGGCAATGCCGTCATCGCTGCTATTCGACTTTGCGATCAGGTCGGCGGAACAATCTGCTACAATTCTGCTGGCAATTACAATGTTGTAAGTATCATCCTGCCAATGTGCCAACTTTGTCACCTTGGCTTTGCATACATGAATGCGTCAGTGCTGAGATATGTCTTTGAACAGTGCAAGACTAGTACGGCATGGACCGACGAGCAGTGCAAGAACACATTCCAGGGTATTGACCAGCCCAATGAGAGATTCAGGGCTGTTTGCACTGCGTAAAACGGCGGAGGGTGCCCTGCGTAGTTGATCGTGCTGCGTGATAGTTGGTCTACGGACTCAAAACCGACGACTTGTCACTAGGCTGTTGCGTTAAAGCAAGAAATCTCAACTGAGGAATAAATTTTTGTGCTTAGAAGGCTCGATTACATGCTCGGCCCGTTGCTCTCATCCTGGATTATGCATGTATGGCGCTTGCAGATCGAAATGATGCCACAGAACAAGTTGAACCTTCCGATAGATGAATCACATATAATTCAGACGATGTTTATGAATAGTGTGATAAAGTCATGTAGCTATTCCAATAATACCATTGCTTCAGCATTCAACAACTCTAGTGTTCTCCCCAAACCTTGTCCCATGTTCTCAGGATCACATTCTTCTTCATCAGTTCTTCATTACGATGCTCCCCCTGCAGATCTTCTTCCCAGAGGCGACACTCATCATCAACCGCTTGCTTTCGTCCGTTCGCATAAATGTCAACGGATACGGTATCAACAAAGCTTGTGCGCTTGTATATCTTCCAAAACACAAACATGCCAACAAACCAGCCGAGACCGAAATAACTTGTGATGAACCCTTTCGTAGACCACGGAGAAAATATGTCGAATCCAATGAACAATGAGATAGTTGACCCCAGTACCATGCACAGATAGGGAGTCCAGGAAGCACCAGGTGCAATGTAGGGGAAGATAACTGTTCCCGTCTCCGTGACAGATCCGGCGCTGTCATCTCTGTCAAGCAGTGAGGCCAGCCAGCTCTTCTTGCGTGTACTGAGTTGGCGAATTCCCTGGGCTTTCAAAGCGCGGCG
The DNA here is from genome assembly GCF_011800055.1 of Colletotrichum gloeosporioides. Classification (NCBI taxonomy): domain Eukaryota; kingdom Fungi; phylum Ascomycota; class Sordariomycetes; order Glomerellales; family Glomerellaceae; genus Colletotrichum; species Colletotrichum gloeosporioides. The sequence goes on along the minus strand of NW_025544762.1, from coordinate 275,665 downwards.
CCAACCAACAAAGACCCAGGACATGCAGGTGAAATTGACGACCAGCGAGACGGTTGTCAACTCCAAGAACCAAGAGAATACCTCACTTGCTTCGTTCGACGCAACCAAAAATGACAGATGAGAGATGAGAGTGACTGCTGTCACACAGACCCATGGGACCCCGCTCTTGGTGCATCTCAGAAAGATCTTGGGTGCTTGTCCATCTTGAGCAAGAGAATAGAGGGTGCGGCTGGATGAGTAGAGAAAAGCGTTTCCGCAGGACCAACCTGAAAGTAAGATGAGAAAGTTGATGAGTCCTGGCAGAAACCCCGAGATGCCATGGCTGAGGAGTCCCAAAACCCATGGCGACGCAGCGGCTCCAGCATCGCCGGAATCGATCGCGCCCAGAAGGCGTTCATCGCGCGAATTGCATATTATGCCAACCGCGAGGATACCAAAAATGTAGAAAAACAGGATACGATTGATGATCATCTTGGAGACTCGTGGGATGGTCTTTCGTGGGTTCTGAATTTCTCCAGCTGCGAGAGATATAGTATCTGGTCCACCAATTGTGAAAGCAGCGTAGCGTACTGATATGCAGACGCTGAGGAAAACACCAGTGGCTCCATCTGCATAGTAAGAGTGCACGAAGTTTCCATTGGACCAGTTTCGAAAGCCGTAGGCATCGTAGTTCGGATTCCCGCCCACCATAGTAATGAATGTCGCCATCATAAGGCCGAGAAGCAGGAGGACCTTAGTCGAGCCCATGACAAACTCACTTTCGCCGAACCATCTGTTAGGCTAATTAGAAAATAGAGTTTCTCGTGTCAGAATTTCACCAGCCTTCACTTACTTGACAGCTGCCATGTTGAGGGAGTAGCATACTGCCAGAACCATGGCAATCCACACTGCTGGGTTGACGTCGACGTTCCAATAACCCATGACCGTGGCGACCGCTGAATATTCCGTGCAAACAAGCATAGCGCCAGCGAAGAAATAGGTCCATCCCATGGCGAAGCCGAGTGCGGGATCCACGAAACGAGCAGCAAGCTCGTAGATTGAGCCTCTGATCGGCAGCCAAGCCACCATCTCAGCAACGTTCAGGGTGGTGGGCCATATGAACCCCACGCCGTAGATGATGTACCCGATGATGAGAGGCAGAGGTCCCGCCTTGGACAGGACGCCGCCCACGCCCACGAAGAGGCCGACGCCAATGCCGCCGGCAATTGTCATGAGCTGAACATGGCGTGGAGAAAGACCCCGTTGTGTTTGAGGAATCGTGGCCTCGGATGCGTCGCCCAAGCGGGCAGATGAGCTGTCATCTGCGATGGTATCTTTCACTGCCGGTTCTGACATTGCGGCTGATGGATTTGGCGAGGAGGCCCACCAGCATATGTTTAAAAAATGAAACGGCCGAAATGTAATGAAGTCGGGTGCTTGAGAAGAAATTTCAATTGCACGCAATGTAACTCTGAGATTCTAAGTAAACCTTGCTGCGATGGCGACAAAGATCAACTTATGAGAGAATCAGGCCCTTGAAGAAGTACCGGTCGTTTCCACAATCAGAATCTGTGATGCCGTTCATCGGATGAGCTTTCCTATCTCAATTGGTGACCCATAACAGCACCAACCGAGCTATGCATAACAGCTGGGATAACATATCAACTGGTATCATCATGGCAATTTTATCTAGCGTGGCTTCGCTGGATTGCGATAACACAGTACCAAAACTTAGGGGTCCCTTGGCATCTGGAGTGGAGACATCTTGGAAGTTGACCAGTTGGACGTTGGATGCTGACGACCCCTGAAGATTAGATCGTATTCGACTTCCTAGTTGGGACAGCCGATAAACCACGGCTCAGATCGTATTCGTCCACCTCTTTTGGAAAGTGACATCACTTGGCACAAGCTCGGAGTATGAATGGCGGTGGCTTTGAGAGTGTTGAGTCTGCCATGATTGCAAGAACAAGTGACGGTAGTTGAATTGGGTTGGACAGTTTACTAAGGCGGGGAAATGGGACATGCAAGTTGAAAGATAAGCTAGGGTGGTGCTTAAGGTCGTTAAGAGTAACAAAAAGATGCGCCGGCAATACATTCTATAGAACTTACATTGCTACCTGCTTGACTTTGAACAAAATCTTGTTTCCTTATTTCCTGTGTCGAAAGTCGCCGCTAGGTTAGTCAAAAACATCTATGGTGCGAGAGTCGAAGGATCGGCTCTTGGCTGTCGCGAAGGGCTTTCAACTACTGGGCTCAGTGCCGGAAGACTTCATTGAGAGACTGAGAGTGTGCCTTCATGCTGACCCTTTACTTCCTAGACCTAACCCATCGATCTAGCTCTGGCAAGAACCCCTTCATCCCACCTTAGCAACCATTCGGTCCCCCAATCTCCCTCGCTACACCGACTTTGTTGGCATAGGCTCGGAGATAGCTGGACGCCGTGTCACAAAGAGCCTATTTGAGAATATAAAACTAGGCTCCAGCGATAGTCTAAGCGGAGTTGTCGTTCTAGAGGCCCACAATCTTTGCAGCGGTGCCATGGGAGCTCGTCAGTCCCGTCGGTCACACATTCACGAGTCTGATAGAACGCTTTGGCAAACAACTGCGATAGAATAGCTTGATTTAGTCTAATGAAAATTAAAGGCGTGATTAATATGAGAAAGGATCTGGGCCAGTATCCCAATCTCCTGTGTATCAAAACGAACACTTCAGCTATTGCTATTTCCGAGTCTCCCTCTCCTGATAAAGGGGCAGGCAACTCGACATATCAGTACGAAATAACTACCCCTTGAGATGTTACGCACGAAACAGATCATTCACTGCACCAACGCCAACGACTCGCGTGTTTTTCAGCCTCTTAGGGGGAAAATGTACCCGTACAGAGGCACAATGCCAGTCCAGAAAGCCAGCACCCATCTGGGGAACTTCGCAAACAGCTGCCTCGTGAAGCTTGCTTAATAACCCCACATGGGATTACAAAACAGGATTTTACGATGGCGGTCTGTACTACTTGTAACAGAACGGATTGACGGGAGACATTTGGGTGGGAGGGGAAGCTCAAGCATCTTCGGCACCGTCTGGTCTGATAACACGTTAGTTGCCGGTCAGGCTATGGAGGACCTGATGAGGTTTCTGACAAAGGATTTTCTCAAGGGGCGGTCCGAAGGAGAAGAACCCGAGATTCGGGGGATGTGGACCGGGCTTCAATGCCATACATCGGATGGGCTGCGCTCGATCGGAAACATCCCTGAATCGGCTTCAGTCATGAGGTTAGCAATGCTGAGCGGATTCGACGCACTTTTTATTCAGTCTGCTAGTTTGAAGATAAGTCTTCGAAGCACTTAATAGGTTAATAGTGCAAAGGCTTTGGTAAAGGTTTCCCGCGAGTGCTAATATGTAGCGCAAAGTTTGCCCTTCCGAGCAGTCCAATGATATGAAAGCGAGATTTATTATATCGTCTTCGTATATGCCAGTTCTTCGATCAGACCAGTCATCAGTCGTAGCCCTCAAGCTGGTCTTCACTTGACTTTTGAGGTGAAAGTTTGTCAGAGACTCTGGAAGTTGCCCCTGTGGAATAGGATTGGATGTGACACTGGTCTTACCTACCTATCCCAGTGGAATTGGCAGACTAACAAATTGGAGATTTAGCATGCCCTCATATGAGAGTGATTTAAATAATGACAAGTATCAAGTGTCCGAATGCCTGAACGATACCTCCATAATCCATCTCCTATCAAAGTATTGCGTTTTGATGACTGGTCAGTTTCGGCTGGGCATCAGCTTCGTGATGGGCTGGGATTCACAAATTCCAATTCACATGCTCCAACCGGGTGCTTCCATCCAATGGACGGCGAAGCTCACATCCAACCTTGGCTTCTGGTGGTCAGACGCAGTGATGCCCAACGCAGTGGGGCCCGCGGTCGCATATTGCTGGCCGACATCCCCTCGCTGGATTCCGCCCTCCCGAGATGGTCAGGAGAATCAATTCGCGCAATCACGTCTACGCTTCTTGCCTTTTTACGAATCTATCATTCTGAGCATAATTTGATCAAATGCAATCAAACGCAACCAGTGACTCAATCATGCCAGGGGCAACCTCAATCAATGGTCACAAGCGGGCGCTACTCATCGGCTGTCCCGTTGATGCGCTCAAGGCGCCGGCCAGAGATCTGGAGACTATGAAAGCGATCCTCGACGATTACGGGTTTTCCTGCAAGCTGGCGCAAAATGCCACTAGAGCTCAAATCATAAATCACCTAGAGCGCTTGATCGCTAACACCAACACGAGCGACGCTATTGTGGTCTACTTTTCTGGTCATGGCGGCCTGGTAGAGGAGTCAGGAGAGGTTAATGCGAGCCCAGCAGTGCAGTTCCTCATTCCTTATGACTTTTCAGAAACCACTGAAGATGATTTCAGGGGCATCACAGACGTAGAGCTCTCGCGATACCTACGTCGACTCACCGATAAGACCGAGAATGTCACACTCATATTGGACTGCTGCCATGCGGCCCGAATGGCCCGACTCAAGGCCACCGTCAAGAGAGTTGACCCGCAGGTCTATGGTGTAGTGTTCTCGCACGTTCGCAAGATGATACAAAATGGCATGCTTGACAGAGGCGGCCACCACGAAAGAAATCCGCGACTACTTACAATCGCTGCATCAGCGCGAACTGAGAGTGCCTACGAACAATCCTTCGGGAGCGAGCAGCGAAGTGTCCTTACCGAAGCACTCGAGCGTGTGCTACGTCGGCGGGGTACAGATGGCACCCTCCCTATGATTTGTTGGCGCAGTGTTATGCGTCTCGTTCGAGACCGTATCAAGGCTACCTGCCCCCAACAATTTCCGCAAATTGAGGGGGAGGATACGCGGTTCACATTTAGTCTTGAGCGAGCAAGTATCGACGGTGCACTTCCACTATCGTACGATCAACAGAAGCGTCTTCTTGTTTTGCAAGGAGGGGAACTTCATGGAGTCCAAGTCGAAGACACGTATGCCGTCTTGCCGGCTCGTGAAGAGCGGTTTGACTCAAGCCGCCAGATCGCCGAGGTCAATGTCGACCTCGTTGGGCCTTTGATGTCGCACGTCAGTCTCAAAGATCTAGGCCATCTCAATCGTGTCGAGAGCCATGCTGGATCTGGCATGAGAGCCTTCCCAAGGAAGAAGATTGGTAGATTACCGGTGGCAGTTCGGTGCCAAATAATCTCGGAGCGATTGAATCGCCACATCGACAGGTCTCCGTTCCTCTGCAGAGCTGGGAACAATGAGACGTCCCCATTCGCCACGATCACGAGTAGACATTCGCAAATCGAGCTCTGGAGCCAGGAGTCAGGCGAGGTATTTCTCTTGGGCTGCTGGTCGGTCGCAGAGAACGAGCAAGTCGACGCTCGGTGCGTCTCCGAGGTTATTGGCAGATTGGAGTCCATGGCACGGTCAAGACATCTTCTCTCGCTCGCTCGGCAGGTCGAGCCGAACCTCCTGTCACGACAAGTCAGTGTGGAGGTCGGCCGAGTCCGAAATGGCCAACCGGACACGAGCGGTCAAGAAAGGGGCCTCTCTGTCACAGAGGGGGAGAGGATATTTATCAAGCTTCGCAACACTGGCCGATCCATGGTGCTTGTATCGATTTTCGAAATTTGTGCCGGATCCGTTATGATGCTGACTGCGGCAACACCAAATGGCCGAGAGCTCCTCCCTGAAGAAGAGTACACCTTTGGTGAACTGGACATGATATTTGGAACCCTTCAAGGGTCCGAGGTTGATTGGCCCGAAAGTGCGCCCAAGGTTCAAGGCTCTAGACTTCTTGAGAACATTGTTGTTGTGGTAACGCCCAGCCGCCTGGACATGGATCTTCGATGTCTCGAGACAGGCCCTGGTGCGGCCAAGGGTGACAGGGGTACTCAAGAGCTTGATGAGCCAAGTCTTTCTGATTTCATCAGCGAGTTCGGGTCGGAATCTACCAGCAGAATCAGGCCCGAAACCCAGACATTCATCAAATTTGGAATGCGTCTGTTTTCCTTTGAGCTGAACCAATACTGAGCCAGCCGTCTTCCTGGCATGATAGATGAGACTAGTCGCGATGACCTTAATCTGGCGACGGTGCTCGCCATGCGCCTCTGTAGTGGAACCTTCGTTATTACCTAGGTAGACAATACGAATGCCCATAGCTAGGCTGTTAGTGGCAGTGCATAAAGTACATTGGCATTCGTTTTCCAGGTCGTAATCCTTCCCAATATGCCGCCGACCCGCACCTGAATTGTTTCGCTCGCCAATCCCTTTGCTTTACAAAATTTGATCCACTGTTGTGGCAACATGGAGGCCTGCAGATGCAGCGCGACGTGGCAAGATGTGCTCAGCCCACCAGTCTATCCACGAACCACGAACACTTGCCACTGTGTCTTGCTATTAGTGCGTATTTGATGCGGTGGATCAAAACTCAAGTGAAGGATTTTTCGTTTGCTCATTAAAGTCGCTCTGTTGAGTATCAGCAATCTTCCGCTTCATCTGATCACACTTCGTCCCAGTGTTTGATACTCTTGCAGCCTTCGACATGGAAATACTAAAAGCTTCACCGGTGCCCCAGGAAAACATCTTTCCCCACACAACGGATCTACCCGTCGACGGCTGCGATCTTCCCGGCCCCGAGAACCAAGTTTCACAAGAAGACGCCTGGTGGGGTGACATCCCGGTTTCCGCCCCAGGGGGCCCGGTCCCCAAGGTAAGAGACTACACCATCTTCTTCCAGCTTATGCGTCATGCGAACTGGCGAACCGCTGACAAGGCATCCAGGGGTCTTTCGGAGCCTTATTGAGGAAACTCAAAGGAGTGCCGGCTTGTGTGTGGGTTGTAAACCAACACGACGAGGAGATCACCGTCGTGGTGTCCAAGCATCGCCCTTGCCGGATGCTCACGGGGTTCGAGGTCAATCTATCAACAACCGGTGGAGGGATTGGCTTGAGCCAAACAGTACGTTGTTTAACCTCTGTCTCACCTTCTCTTGAGTATTAGTATTGACAATCGGGCAAATAGACATATGTAGGCCCTGCTACGAAGAAGACTCTCCAACCCGAATCGAAAACCAAGTCGGAATCGAGAGCTACATTTCCTCTGTGGACAAGCAAAGACGGCTTCGCTGTGGTCACCGTATTCATAGGCGCAGAAAAGAGACTACATATCGAGAATGATAGAATATTGGCTGGCGCTACGGCATATGTTGGACATGGGCCGGATTTAAGGATTGAGCCATATGGGCAGGCGTCAGATTAGAAAAAGGGTCATTTACACTTGCATTTAGGACACATAACTAGCAACTTCGGAATTGTTTTCAAGGACCAAAGTGAACGTAAGGAATCCACAATGGCCCCGTGACTTTAGGCCTCCTGATATCCCGTGCAAGATCATTCCCATTCAACCTAACAAGTGGCTCCCGTCCCACGTCCTCTTCGAGCTGAGTAGTCGTCTCTGCTTCCACATTTGAGCGATTTATTTGGGACTTGTTGCGCATTAGATATCTATGAGCCCAGTCATCTCGAAGATGCCGAATCGTGTGATGAAGACTTTGGCACACAGAATCGTCAGTCATGCCCCTTTCCCACAAACCCTCGTAAGTCAATTTTGCTGCATCCACACATAAGGCGTCGTCAACTTCCCACAATGTCCCAATTACATGTCGGAAGCCAGCAAGCTGGAAGGCGCCAGCCAGGTGAATGCTTTCGTCGACAGACCTATCATCACGGATCTGACTCGTTCCACACGCCGACAAGTAGGCCAGAAATGGAAAATTTTCTTTGAGATTTATCTCCAAAAGATTTCCAGCTGTTAGGGGCTGGTTCTTCCAGTCTTCCAGTAGCAAGCAACTCTGTAGAGGGTCGATGGAGTGCGTCTCGCCGTGTCCAGCAAAGTGGAACACCTTGCAACCACTATTCAATGCGGCAAGTACATCTTTGTGTTTTCCAGCCGCGTGGGTGTAGCCGATTCCTCTGGACTGGCAGCCCAGTTTCACAGTATCAATTTCGCTTGTGGCGTGCTCCAATGGTGGTAAGCCTAGCGTGGCCGGCATGGAAACGAGAACGAATTCTGAGCTAGAGTTGCCTTCGCTCTTCTCTTGCTCTGTGGCCGCAATGTGATGGGCTGAGTTGTAGTTCATTGACTTCCTAGCATGGAGAATGGCCTGAACGGATGTACTATAGGATGATATCACCCTGTCAAGCGCTGTTTGTCCTTGACGATCAATGTGATGACCGGCAGCGTGGAGAGGAAAGCCAACCAGCGGGCCGGTCGGAATCCACCAAACATGCGGCCAAGATTTTCCCGCGTGCGGCGTGCTCGCAAAGCCCAAGTACTGGAGAACAGGTCCAACAATGACATCCCATAACCAGGTAAGATCGGAAGGGTGCCTGACTTTACGAGCCCTTGACTCAATGGTTTCGTAGGTAACGCTAGTTAATGGTAAAGTTCGTACGCCACATTGTTCGACAATAATAGCATCGCACCTGAATCGACTAACGTTGACAACAACAACGGGGCCTCTAGAACCCGCTTGAAGCATCTGATTCTCAGACATGGTGTCAAGAAACCCTTCAAAACCGGGCTGTTGCTGGATTTTCGACAACAGATTTTCCATCCGAGCAGTGGCAAGGTGACGACTGTCTGCTGCAATGAGAGACTTGTCGGAACCAGCATGGCTCGTGTTAGATACATCCATAAGATTACGAAGCTGATTGAAAGCCTGTGCCATTTTGGGATGTGAGCGGTGCAGCTCCGATGTATCTGTTCGGATCTTCTGGAGGGAGCTGGCGATGATGCCTCGGCCAGTCTCAAGCAACTTGAGGGCCTCGGCCGGGCCTTGGCCAGCCTCTGTTGCAATTGCAGCAGCATCTGAAGCTAGCCCGACTGCTTGAGTAAGGAGATACTGTTTATCTGCCGGGCGCAATGATAGCGGTGCTGACACTGGAACCAGTGAAATGGTTTGTTTTGCTATGTCGTAAGCTTCCTGTTTGTCGTTCAAGACATCTGGAGTCGAAAGGAATTGGCGACCAGCATCGATGCGCAAGCTGATCGGGGCTTGCTTGTGACCCACAGTTAACGCGAAGTTTTTCCTTGCATTTTGTAAGTCATCTGGCTCCCCGACTTTGGAGTATCTGTCCCAAAGCAAGCGCCCAAGATTGAATGTAGCCGCAGCTCGGTCAGGATGATCACCGGGGCAGACATCAACCGCTTTTTTGGCAGCCCTAATACCCACCTCGAGGTCGTCCAAATGTAGCATCTCAAAATGTCGATATTTGAGACCGTAGAATTTTCCCTGGTTGTTCAGGTACTTGACCCGATCGGGGCGGCCTTCAGGCGTGACCTGCACAGCTTTGTTGATGTGACTGATTGCCATGTTGAGATCTTCGACCTGTCCGCGTTTCGGATGGGTTTCTCCGGAGTATCGATCGATCAGTCTGTTTCCAATGGTGCTCAAGATTGGTCCTTGATTGGGGTTATTTTGTGGAACCAGTGCTGCCAAAGCTTCTTGGGATACAATGATAGCTCTGTCAAGATCGACTATTCCCCTTTTGCGCTCATATCTATCACTCAGAGCATTTCCCAAGTTGTTTAAATAGTCTGCTCTGTCGGGATGGGTAGGAGGCACCGTTTTGACCGCCTCATCATGGAACTTGATAGCCTCTTCGAGATCATCTAGCGCCCCGGCATGAGAGTATCTGTCAGAAAGCCGGTTTCCAAGGTTGTTCAAATACTCCGCATGTCTAACAAAGTGGTCTTGCGTGCCCACTAGCGTGGCCTTCCTTGCGAATGCGATGGAGTCGTCCAAATGTGATAGTACATGAGAACGGGCATACTGGTCGCCCAGTAGACTTGCTAGCGCATTGAGACGAGTACCCTGAGCTGGGTGGCCTTCAGGCGTAGATTTAACGGCTTCTTTAGCAAGTCCAATAGCTTCTTTCAAGTCCTTTTCTTCTCCTGTTCGCTGATATCTATCGCCAAGTCGGATTGCTAGATTAAACAGCTGGTCGATGCGTTCCGGTGTCTTCGTGTCCGTAGAAGTAGCTTGTGTCGCCTTCCTTGCTAGCAGAATGGACTTGTCAAGATCTTCCATTTCGCCAGTCCTCAAGTATCTGTCTCTCAGACGGAGTCCCAAGTTGTTCATCCTGATTGATAGCCGAGGACCGTGTTGTGCAGTAACCTCCAAGGCCTCCTGGGCAAGTTGAGTAGACTCCGTCAAATCATCTTCGTCGCCAGTGTGAGTGAATCTGTCACCGATGCGATTGCTTAGATTGATGAGAAAATAACCGTGGTCTGGATGATCTGATGGTGCAACCTTCATGGTTTCTCTCGCATACTTGATGGCTTCGTCAAGATCCGCCTTCTGGCCATTTTCATAATATTGTCGTCCGAGGTTTAGGCTGAGGCCATTCAGGTAGTCTGGACGCATAGTATGTTTCTCGTGAGTTGCTTTGACAGCGTTTCGGCTCATCTGAATTGCTTCACGCAGGTCCGATGCGACTCGCTTCCCGATGACGGAGTAGTTCTCGCCTAGTCGGAGGCCCAAGTTATGGCAGCGTGCTGCCCAATGTGGGCTAGATTCCGAGGTCTTAGCAAGAGCTTCTCTTGTGAATTGAATACATCCGTGTAGATCATCGATAGTCCTGGTGTAGAAATATTTGTGGTCAAGATGATGACTAAGAGTATCCAGGAGTTCTGGACGCTGTTCGTGGTCTTGCGGTGTAATGTTGACAGCCTCCTTTGCCGCAAGAATAACAGTTTCCAGGTCAGATATCGCTCCACTGCGCGAGTACTTCTTATAAAGAAGGTCGTGAAGGACAATGATGCGGGAAATCCTGTCGTTGATGCGGATGTGTGGCCCCGCGAATGCATCTTGAGCTTCTCTGGCAAATCCAATGGCTTCGTCTAATCCACCTGCGTCCAGAGTCTGAGAGTAACGCTTTCCGAGTAAAGCTCCGAGATTGCTCAATACACTTAGTCGCTCTGGTACGTCTCGGGGAATGATCTCAAGGGCCTTCCTCGCCGCATGGATGGCCAACTCCAGGTCATCTAGCGAATTTGAGAACAGAAACTTCTCGCCAAAACGAAAGGTAAGGTTCCTCAGGAACGTAGCCTGGTCGAGACTGTCGTTTGAGGTTACCTCGAGACCCTTCATGGCGATATCAATTGCCTCGTTCAGGTACTCCCTTTTGAGAGTGCTTTTGTACCGGTCTTCTAGCAGGCTCCCAAGGAGGTCAAGACGGGTGGGAAACTCCAGGCTTCCGTGCGGAGTCAAAGACAGTACCTCTTGGGTTATTCGTGTTGCCTCATCTATGTCGTCATTCGAAGCTGTCAGCGAGTATCTAGCTCCGAGACGTACAGCTAGGTTAAACCGCCGATCAAGTCGGCTAGGATGGTCCGGAGGCACAGCTGCGGGAAATGCGTCAATGGCATCTTTGGCCAAGTTAATAGCCTCTTCCAAATATTGGGGCATGTCCTTGTAGATGTATGTAGAGTATAAAACGTGCCCAAGGTTGTTCAGCCTATTCGATCTCTCGCGGTGGTCGGCGGGTGTGGCTTCGACCGCCTCTCTGGCATAGCGGATCCCATGTTCCAAGTCTTTGGACTCGCCAGTATGTCGAAATCTTGCTGTAACTAGGAACGCAAGGTTACTTCGCCATCCAGCGCGTGTAGCTTCATTCTGTATGCCCGGGGAAGCTTCTATAGCCTGGTCCGCGGCCTGAATCGCTTCCTGTAAGTCCGACAACCGGCCCAAGCGCTTGTATCTTGTATGAATCCGATGTGAGAATTCACTAAGTCGGCTGGCCTTGTATTCGTCATCTTCCGGCGTTAAATCTGCAGCTTTCCGGGCAGCCTGGATGCTTTTGTCCAGATCCATGATTTCGTGAGTTTCGTGATACTTCTCCAGCCAGAGGGAGTGCAAAGTGGCGAGGAAGTCTGCCTGGTTCATGATCAGGCCCTTGTCCGCCGTGACCTTCACCACAGCCTCAGAGACCCCGATAGCTTCCTCAAGATATTGCATGGACTTGGTCTGGCTCCATGCCCAGTCGAGCAGACCTCCGAACTCTGCCAGAGTCCTCCATCGATCTTCGTCGTCTTCAGACACTCCCTCCAGCGCCTGTCTTGCGCGATCCACAACGTCGTCAATTCTCTCCATCGACAAGATACTTTTGGTTCCAGGAGCACTTGGCTCTGTGATACAAGACGAATTGGTCACGATTTAGCTTCAATAGTGCCAACAGAATTCAGGCGTGAGATATCGTGTGATGTGACACAGGAGCCTTGCGGCTCACTTCCATTGCTTATCCACCCCATATTTCCCTCAATTGCCCGCAGAGCCACTCGTCACCTTCTTTCCAACGGAAGCGCCAGCCAATCTCCATGCAATTCGCGGGAATGCATCGGAACAAGTGAGAAGGCTATGTACCCAATCACAATGCTTGAAATACCCCTGCATGTGCATCCTCAGAACCAGGCCTGATTTGTTTGACGGGCAAGCTTATTCTATCTGGTGCACTGGTACTGATGGAGATGTGACAGGCTGTAAGAAAGAGCTCCTAGGCTATCAGAGACAGTAAAGTGGACGATGGAGACGCGCATTAGGACGAAGATGGAGACGGCTGCCACAACGTGCACACAGCGATATCCACTGGCGGATCGTCTCAACTGTGGACACAATTGAGGGAATGTTTCCATAGGACTAATTCAAAATCAAATGTAAAGACATCTTTTTGGCGAAACAAAGATGACTTTTGTTGGATTACCAAAGTCCGCCTCCTACATCTCCAACTCCGCCTTCCCGGGGGGATAAATCTAGCGGAGCGCCGCTTGCATTTGTAATCGTCCTTCAGACTAACTGAATAGTCATTTTCCGCATAACGTTATGCGACTAATTTACAGAGCTAAGGCCACCATAGACTTCATGATCTAATAGGTTGACATTAACGACAGAATCTTTTCAGGTACTGATGAGGATAAAACCAGGCACACTGCACGACTTGCTTGACACAACAGCCCGCCCAACCGAGCTTACACCAGTCGTGTACTAACCACACTCTTCCTTCTTCTAAATTATTTCAAATCATGGAACCGACAATTCTTGTCGCTGGCGCCACTGGCAATACTGGCCGCGGTGTCGTCGAGACCTTGTCAGAAATTCTCAAGACCAACACCACCTTCTCCGGTCACAGAGTTCTTGCTCTCACTCGATCGTTTAGCGGAACTGTCGCGCAGAAGTTCACACAGCTGCCGAATGTCGAAGTACTTGAAAAGAACTGGGTGGACATCACCGCGGATTGGCTGCGCCAGCAAAACATTGTGAGGGCCTTCATTGCCGCCCACAACGAACCCACCCAATTCTCCGAAGAGTCAACCTTCCACGTCGCTGCTCTCAACGCCGGTGTGGAATACGTGGTACGAATCTCGACAACTGCTGCAAACGTACGGCCGGACTGCCCTGCGTACTACCCAAGAAGCCATTGGGCAATCGAATCCATGCTGAGCTCGCCGGAGTTTCAACGTCTTCGATGGACCTCGCTGCAACCCAACATCTTCTCGCCTCTCTACCTTTACCCCGCGGCGGAGCTGGTCAACTCATTCCGCAAGACGGGGAAGCAGCATACGCTGAAGTTGATAGCTTCTGAAGACGCTCCGGTCGGGATCATTGACCCCTTCGAAGTTGGGTGTCTGGCGGCTCACCTTCTAACTGCCGAGGATGTGAAGCCGCACGACAGGGCCAAATACATTCTGAACGGGCCTGAAGATGTCACCGGGCGTCAGATTATTGAGATGGTTGAGCAGTCACTTGGAACGAAGGTTGAGAATGTCCAGTTCAAGGACGTGTCCTTTGTGGAAGGCATGGCGGCTCAATCTCAATATTCAAAGAGCGTCGTTCAGTCGATCAAGTACGCTTTGGAGACGGCTTGGGAAGGAAAATGCAGCACGTCCACCACAAGCCGAGAAATATTCAACATCTTTACTCCGAAGGTTACGCCGGCCGAGTCTTTCAAGAGACTGCTGGGGGAGTAGGAGGATTTATTGCCGCTATGGCAACTTTGATGTCTCCTCAGTCTTCAAAAGAAGTTGAGTTTTACTCCTCTCCTTCTTGCAGGCTGTAAGATGATTAGTTTGCCTAAGCCGCAAGTAGGCTGTGCAGGAGAGTAGAGTAGCCGGAGAGACGTTAACCAGGAAGCAACGTAGAACCAACCTGCGATAGATAGTCGGGCTTGAAAGTTGTCGTGGTAGTATGTAGGACTTGTTTGTACCGGAAAATCAAAGGATCATTACTTGCATTGGCATTCACCCTTCTTGACTGGCCAAGTTCTCAACTAACGTTTCACCGCCTCCTCATTCTGACAGAGCTGGTGAGCTGTTGAAAGCAATTGTTGCAATAAAACGGTTGAATCTTAAGCTTTAGCCCCTGCATAATCAACTTTCTTTTTCTTCTTGATTAAGGGGTGTGACTTCCAACCACCTACTCATGAACCAACGACTGCTTGTTTTGCCAAGCTAGTCGTCTTGGCGGCCCCCAAAGCTGAAATGCAAAAGCCGTCATCTTCTCGGTTGATTTGGCCCGAGGCAGTGCAGGTCACGACCAAGGTCCCTTTGGCCAGCGACAAGCATTTGGCGGCATATCCGGGATACCACCGACCGGAGGGAGCGTCTGCCTTGGAGAATTTACGAAAGTCCAAATTCATGAATTACCCCTGAATCGATCGTTCGCTTAAATTCTGGAGATCGATATCATCACGTTCTTTGATCCCATTGTTTGCTGCGGGACACCCCTGCACATGCATCCTGCGGCGGATTCGCTTACCAGGAGTTTATCAACTTGTTTCTTGCTTCTTCCTTCTAGGCAGAGAAAGCTAGCAAAGATGCGTGTGGAGCCCACACCTTCAATCTGACCGAAGTTCGCACTTTCTGCCTCTCAACCGACGATTTAAGCGTTCTCGTGGCAATGATGAGACGCGCGTGATTGGCCAGCATACGGTGCCTTGCGAGAGTCGGTTACTATGGAGGGGCTGCGCCAGTCCCGAGTGGCGGCCAGCGGGCGTTCAATATCGGGATGGGAATATATAAGTTGAAACCTCGTCCTCATGCCAGTCATTCGATCTCATGGGACCAGTCCAGCTGCATTTTTCCATCCTTCCCCAAACTCGTCAGAAATGCGGTCTCTTTTCATTGCTACCTTCGCCACTTTGGCCGCTGCGCAAAGCACTCCGTGGCCTTCCTTCGGCAACTGGACTGAAGCCGCTGGTGGTTACGACTTCACTTTGTCTGGTCCCGCAAAGCTTGGCACCAAGGCCGAGTTCGAGCTGGACAGATGTCACTATGTCTGGAACCTACTCAACGAGCGCACAAACTGCGACGAAGGGGCCCCAAGTGATGCCACCGAATGCATGGACCAGCTCTTCCAGCGCAAGACCGAAATCGGCGACCAAGGATTCCTCGACATGTTCGAGAGGGAGATCATCGAAGCCAGGCAGTTCTGGTACGAGGTGAACGACAAGTCTGAGCTGGACAAGCCAGAGACCTGGAAGGCCGTCGAAGCGCGCGCAGTCGTGGCTTTGCCCAACGTCACTGCCTGGGCTTTCTCGGCGTGGTCGTCATCGCCCAGAGCCGACGCGGCCAACAACAGGGAGAATGCGGAGCACTACTTCAAGCACTCGGACTTCACCACGGGCAGCGGTGTCTCGCGCATTCTAGAGGGATGGGGCGGCACGATCACCAACTTTACGATTCCCAACTACAGCGCTGCGCTGTGTGCGGAGAGGGCCATGGTCCGGCCGCTGCCGGAATTTTTGATCAAGGCCTGCGGCGACAAGAACCTGGTTGACGGCAAGGATACAAACTTTGGCGTGCTCAACATCGCGGCGCGCGATGTTGACGGTGCGTCGTTTGGGCAGCCTGGAAAGAGGGGCATCGACATTTACGCATCCATTTGGTATGGCGGCGCTATCTCCGAGGAGCACCTCGAGGCGGAGCGGCAGCATGTGATCATTGAGATTGTCAACATGAGCTTGAAGGCGCAACAGGATATCGAGACTGGCACGTTCACGGTTCCTGCGCCTCCGACATCGTAAGATACTGGACTGCACGAGACTTGATGTTGGAGTCGGGAGATGTCGACCTTTCAGTTTGCGAGTCGAACATCAGCCGTTCATCCGCGGAATCCACTTCTGCATGTACATAGCTTTGACTAGACGGCCTTTTTGTGTAGATAGGTCTTTTACGAGTGTACATAATAGGATTGTTTGCTTCAAAAACACAATACCCTTGTGGGGTCGGGATTTTGCCGCGGCACTTGGCCTCGGAGATGAAATCCTGCAGGAACGCCATTTGTTCTTTTACGTTCTTGGAGTTGACAATTTGGCTTGGATGTTTGAGTATCAGTTCTCATTCGTCAAGATGCGAAGGCGAGATGTCCAAATAAGGAAAGTTACCGGGGCGGTCGGGGTGTCTGCCCTGGGGCACTTATTCTTGGCATTATAACTTGGGCGGAGCATCTGGGATATCCACGCAAGCTGACGGTGATCGATCATGTCATCATCCAGGCATCAGTGGAAGTTTTATATCATAGTCGATTTGAGGCTCTCATCACTGATCAGCACTAGCCCTGAAAGGCTCATCTGTCGACTCTGTAGGCATCCAACACAGCACGTCCACCTGCAAGATTCACGATACTTCAACCTAGCGAGGCCTGAGCACCAGCAAACGCAGTCTCTTTCTCTTGGGCTCTCATTTAACGGAGCTAAGATTCTTAAAAGCCTCGCGTTTTCTTGGACTTTAAGTCCACGCCAACTTGGAAATAAGTGTATGTGCGACGTTGCTATGGGCCGGGATTAAACCCCGCACTAGCCTTGACTCCGTGTAAGTGACGGCGCTGGCCGGAACTATGTCCGCACGCAGGCTTTCGGCTTTTGCGCGGAATTACAACCTGCCAAAACAGGATGGAATTGAAGTCAATTATCTCATTGATTTGACTGTCCAAGTCAAATAGTCAATCGAGTGAGAATTCAATTATCATCAAAACATCGCCGCTCCTTGAACGTGCATAACTTCGTTATCAGAATAATTCGTCTCGTTTGAGACTCCAGATCCAACGAAGCTCAATCAAGACGAAATTTCAAGCGATCCCGGCCTTTTCAGGAAATGTCGACCAAATACAATAAGCTCGCTGGGAAGCATGTTCTGGTTATCGGAGGCTCAACCGGCATCGGCTTCGGCGTCGCAGAGGCAGTTCTCGCGGCCGGCGCCAGCGTGACCGTCTCCTCTTCTTCGGCCAGCAAGCTCTCCACCGCCGTGGCAAGTCTCCAAGCTACGATTCAATCTCCCTCGTCCACCCAGACAATCCAGAGTTTCCCGGCAGACCTCTCAGGGCCTGATGCCGAAGAAAGGCTGGAAGCTGTATTCAAACAAGCAGGGCCTGTAAACCATGTCGTTTTCACGGCAGCCAACTCGCTCTCCCTGATGATGCTACAAGATCTTACTCCCGACAAGATCCTGGCCGCTTGCCAGATGCGCCTCGTCGCTCCTCTGATGGCTATCAAAGTCGCGGCGCGGTACCTTCCGAAGAGCAACGAGTCTTCGTTCATTATTACCAGCGGTAGCGCGGCTCACAAGTCTACACCCGGGTGGTCTGTAGTGTCGTATTTTACAGCGGGCTTACAGGGGATGGTGAAGCAGCTGGCAGTGGAGTTGAAGCCTTTGAGGATCAATGCTGTTGCCCCGGGCCATGTTGATACTGAGCTATGGGATCACATGAGTGCGGAGGAGAAGCAGGCAATGGTCAAAGGCGTTGAAGGAACGGTGCCGACGGGTCAATTTGGGAGAGTTGAGGATGTCGTTGAGGCATATCTCTGGTTGCTGAAGGATCGAAATGCGACTGGTACCGTTGCTGCTACTGATGGTGGCTCTATGGTTGTCTAGGATACCGATCTTTCGACGCTATGACACCACCGAAAGTCTAAACTAGTTACTGGCATGCAGTTTGTCGTACCAACAATGTTTCCTTCAGATTGACAAATTGACAAAGACAAAACTGAGGAATTGAAGTGTTGAATTCGCGACGCTCTGACTGGCGGCCCCAGATGTCAAAGTGGATCCAGAGACAGTTGCCAGCGCACGGCCCCTAAGCCACTGGGTAGAGTCGGACCCCGGAACAGAGATATTCCGTGATTGCTGGGTCACCCCCCGGTCAGCTACTTTTCGCATGGGAAAATCATCGCCAGCTGCAGCACGCATCGCATGTGAAGTCGACACTTCTCACAAAGAGCTCAATCTCTTTGTGCATGACCCCTGCAGCGCCGAAGGCAACACAGCACCTCGACGAATACCTCCGACGCTCCTTTCAGGACTCTCCTTCCTTTCGTGCGCGTTCTAGTATCGATTCCTTCTGCAACGAAACACCGACCTCGAAGCTTCGAAGCTCGCCGCGTCCGACCCCTTCGAGGCAGCGACTTCTTTAATACCTCCGCCCACAATGGCGCCTCTCATCCTCCACAATGTTCCCGACGAGGAACTCTACATTGGCGACGACGGTATAAAGCGCCCTTACGCCATGGTCTTCCCTCAGTACGTCCCGACGCGACTTCGACCCTCGAAGGGTCCCACCGCGCAGTGACATCCAGCTAACAACTTCCTCCCGCGCAGACAAGATGGCCTCCCCGGTGCTAGAAACCGCCGCGGCGCCCCAGAGACGGGCTCCTTCGGCAAGTCCACACGTCGCTCCCGCTCCCGCACAGGGACACCCGCCCGCCGCGAGAACCCAACTGTCGCAGCCGCCGACAAGATCTTTGGCGACTGGATCTCCTCCCAGGCGAACGTCACCGCTCTCAACACAGCCGCCAACGCCGGCACCTCATCACAACAACCAGGTACAACCACCAGCTCCTCCGCCGCCGTCGGCACCCAACGCAAGACCTCAGGCCTCTCACAAGCGCCCCTCCTAGCCTCCGAAGAAGCTCCCACCGCCGCCGCAACTGGCCCCCGCCTCGCCCGCCGCGAGCCCACCGAAGTCATCCTCCGCGGCTACCGCTCCCCCTCCCAGCAGTACGCCGCCCTCGCCCACTACGAGCAGCTCGCCGGCCTCATCTGCGAAGACTACCCCCGCGAGCCCCCCCTCGAGCAGCGCCGCTATAAGTCCGAGCTCCGCGACCCGGCCTTCACCCGCCGCCGCGTCCTCACCCCCGAGGAGCGCGCAAAGGTCAACCGCGCCGACGGCGGCGAGCACTGGGTCAAGGTCACCTTCGAGTCCGCCGACGCCGCCGACGCCGCGTGCTACGCCAGCCCCCAGCGCGTCAACGGCTACCTCGTCTACGCGGAGCCCTACAGCGGCTTCCCCCCGGTCCGCGACGAGCCCATCCCCGACGTCGACTCCCTCGTGCCCGCCCACGACGACCTGCACCGCTCCCAGTCCGTACCCGCAGGCGCTTTCGGCAACCATGCCACACCTCGCAAGCGCCTCCAGAAGCCGAACAACCCCTTCGCCGCCAACGCCCGCACCATGTCCGACCTCTCCCCGCCCACGTCCCTCACCTCCTCCAACACGATGGACACCGCGACCATGTCAAACATGTCCTCCGCCACCGTGACCATGACCGACGCCCCGCCCCTCGAGCCCTCCTCGTCCACGTCCCAGTCTACCGCCGTCCTTCAGATGACGACCGAAGACAGCCTCTACTGCCGCCGTATCCCGACCGCCCGGCGCGCCAAGCTCCTGCCCGCCGAGCAGGCCATGCTCCCGCAGCAGAGCTACGCCCAACGCCTCGTCAACGCCGTGCCCTTCCTCAAGTGGTTCAGCGGCTCCATGATCGGCAACGAGGTCCCGCGCACCGACACGGGCGAGTTCGACTGGAACCGCGCCAGCCTGTACTGGAAGGTCATCTGCTGGCTCGACGCGACGTTTGGGCTGTTTGGCGGCGAGATCCTAACCGCCGACAAGGACGACTAGATGTTTTCAGTTTCTTGAGATTAGGAGCCTTTGGGAGGTTTTACGTCACGGGCAGGGGATGGAGGGGAGGCGTTTGGAGGAAAAGTTTCATTTAGCATCATGAATACCACGCACTACTGGTTCTCCTTTTTTACTACTACAACCATACTAGACCGACGGATGATAAGATTGGAGAAGCTGCATGCAGTCTTGAGGAGCAGGGACAACAAACAATACCGAGCTCGCGCAGAGAGAGGAATAAAAGGGATCAAGGTTCTGTATGAACAGTTGTAAGACTATGCCGCGCCGAGGAGGGGCGTCCCTCGATTTTTGTTCTTTCCATAGACGCCTCTAAATGGGTATAACAAGAAATAATTCATGACTCTGGGCCGCCGTCGAACATAAATAAACACACACAAAGGCTCCTTCTTCAAATCGAAACATCAGTCTGCTAGACGTCTTCCTCATTCACACTCCACCGCCTCTCCCGCCGCCCCCTCTCCTCCGACCCCCCGTTGACTGACTCCTCCACCACCGAGCTCCCGTCGTTGCTTTGCCCCCACGGCGTCTGCCCGTCCCGCTGCTCCTCGTCCTCCTCCTTCAGGATGCTGTACCGCCGCTGCTCCGCAGCCCGCTCGTCGACCTGCGACGACTCCTCGCTCAGCCCGACGCCCAGGCTGTCGAACGTCACGTCCGTCGCGTGCCGCCGGATCGGCTGCGGCGAGAACGGCCGCACGCCCCGCGACCGGTTGAACGTCGTGTCTGAGAAGATGCTGTCCGCGTCGTTGTCGTCGCCGAGCCCGGGGGATGCCACCGCCGCGCCGAGGCTCTGGTACCGGTCCGAGTCGCTCAGCAGGCTGTCGCCCCGCGCGTGGCCGCCGCCCTGCCGCGTGACGTCCGAGGCGGCGTCCGCGAGGATGCTCTTGGGCGGGAGGATGCTGAACAGCTTCGCCGTCTCCGCGGACCCGCCGCTGATGCTTGCGTGGTGCAGGTCCGCAACCTCGTCGCTCGCGAATAGATCGGCGCCTTTCTCGAGTAGCTCGTCCAGCCCGCCGCCGCTCCACCCTTTCCGTGCCAGGCTCTCGAAGATGTCGACTTCCGCGCGGACGAGGCTGCACGAGGCCTCGAGGATGCGGCCGCTGGTGTCCTGGCTCTCGCGGAGGAGGGTGCGCGCGTGGCCGCCGTGCAGCGCGGTCAGGCCGTCGAGCTTGGTGGTTAGCTCGACGAGGTGGGCGCGGAACTTGCCGACGTCGCGGCGGCGCTGCTTGTGCAGCTTCAGGCCGTCCTTCTCGAGCTTCTGGATCTCGCGCGAGCGCGCCTGGACCTCGCGCACGTAGATCTCCTCCTCGTCGTCGACGCGCTGGCGCCACTTGTCGAGCTCGTGGAGGAGGGGCACCTCGAAGTCGCGGTAGACGGTCTCGGAGAGGATCTGCTGGTGGTTTGCGACGAGGTGGTGGACGCCCGAGGCGGAGAGGAGGAGGTCGGCGGTGCAGGCGGTGTTGGAGCCGGCGCCGGGGAAGCTGGAGGAGAGGGCGGCGCCGTTGGGGTGGGTGCTCGCGGAGAGGGACTCGGCGCGGGCCTCCTTGAGGCGGGCGCAGGACTCGAGGGCGGAGCCGAAGGCGGAGGCGGCGGTGGAGAGGGTGGCGAGGGCCTGGCGGTAGGCCTTTGCGGTCTGGAGGAGGTCGGTGTAGGAGGTCTGGGACTGCTCGAGGTCGGCCTTTGTGAGGATGGCGTGGACGGGGCGCGGGGGCGGCGGGAGGGGGAGGTTGAAGGAGGAGAGGGGGTTCGCGGTGGAGGCGAGGGAGTAGACGGGGGAGCCCGGGATCGGGGGCAGCTGGGAGGGCGTCGGGGTCGCGGGGCGGGTGTCGGAGGAGCCGTTGGCGGCGGCGGGTGTAGGTGGTGAGGTTGCCATTTGTGTGAGGTTTCGGTTTTCGTTTGGAGGGGTTCTTGCTGATCCCTCCGGAAGGGTGGAGGGGGGAAGGTGGAATGCAGCTGCGTTGAGGCTATTTCGGGATGCTGTTTATTGTGGCAACCAACGCTGCGGGGGTTTCGCGGGCTGCGTTGCTGTGGCGGGAGCTCGGGTTTTGTTGGTTTGTTTGGCTAGCTTATCGCGCTGAACAGGGCAGTCTCATCGTCAGGTCGTGATGTAGGAAACGGAGGACGAAGGAACGGGAACCTTTCAAAGGTTGAGGTCTCTAGGAGGAGGAGAGAGGGAAGGGGAAAGAAAAATAAGGAATATTTTAGGTGCTCTCTAAAAAAAAACAGATGAAATCGCTGAAGATGGTTCTGCAAGATGCTGCAAAGCTTCCTTGGAAAGGCGATTGCGGTTGGCGCATGTGGGTCGCCGCCATGGTCCATGGTGCAGGTAACAGCACACACGCACAGCAGCCCAAAGGTACTTACTTACTTAGTAGGGGTCCTTGTGATTCGAGGGGGCAACTGCTGACCGCCGCACCCTGCCCACTGGGCCGCTGGGCCGCAGCAAGGTGGTGTCCGGCCGTTACCCGGAAAGGCCCTGTGCTTGCGTGCTGCGGCGCCACCTCGCGGACGCTGCAGCCGCGATAAGACCCCTGGCTGGAACCACTTTGGGCTCTCGTTAGCGTCATGGCCGTTTGAACGGTGTGTCTTGCAGATGGACTTAGCTCGGCCGGTCGTCGTTGGGGAGTTGTTGGAGAAGACAACTGACTCTTTTGTGATAGAAAATATGAGACAAAAACGAGTGCGTGTGATGTTGTGAGACGGAAGGCGGCGGTACTTAGCTTAGTCTCGGAGTGAGATGAACTATTACTATCATTCCCGGGTGTATGGGGCCGTAAGTGAGTCTCAACCACGGAGGTGAACCCGAGCCCGGCTCGACGAACAACACATGCAGCAGCCAAGATCAGCGAGGTGGGTCTGAGAAGAAGTACAGAACGCAGAATACGCCTCACTTTATTGTTGCACCATCAGACTTTCCCATGTTGACTCGACGACGTTGTTACGCCAACTCCGTACGGAAAATGAAGCCCGTCGTTACCACTTACTCCCAGGCTCATAACACGATGATTCTTAAAATAAAGTTTACACAAATGTTAGCTGAGGACGCAGTAACGGCTACGCTTCAGACTTGGCCGGCTCCACGTCTGGCAACGCAACCCGGAACGTCCTGAGCACGGGTTTGACGATCTTGCGCCGGACACCAGAGTCCTGGTACTGCGGTCGATGTCAGACGGCTCTGACTTTCAAGGCCGAAGTAGTCATCAAGTCCATTTACCCAAAACTTAGTGCTCGGTGAGTAGGACAATTCAGCGTGTTCATAGTCGGTGAATTCAGCAGAGTGCCTGAGTATCTTGTCAATAATCTGCAATGCATTCGTTTGGTCGTCCATGAAACCGCAATTATGGCAGAGGTTGGAAACTTGAAACATCTCAGTGCTTAAAAGCTGTTCTATAAACATATGAATCGTACTAGATAGATATTAGCGACCATACACACCCACTACAAAGAGACAAAAATGGTAAATAGAACGGATATCAAGTTAAGCGCCACTTCAATTAATGACTGATTAACTAAGCCCCCTCGGGTTGGCAGCGGTACTGCAGAATGTAATGGTGGTTTCAAGCAGGCTGAGCTGAAAGTCCTTTTGGTCTCTAATAGTTTAGCAGACGAGTTTTGTCGGTATCAAGATAAGGCTCGTCGTGGCTGCTTACGGTGTTTCTTCACCGAGGTGGTCAAGTGATGCAGTGTGCAGCTCTTGGCAATCATTACGACCCAATGACGCTCAAATCAATTAGCGAGATCTCCATCACGCCTTCTAAAGTATCCTTCAAGGCAAGGACTTCCCAGCTTCTCAGGCTTTTATAAGTAGGCCAACGCTGCCACATGCCTTGATAATTCAAGTCGTTGGTAGTGGTCATCAAAAGCTGGAAGACACAGACACCTTCAGTAATTCTATTCACAAGCTTTCATTTCTCATTTTCCAAGAACTTACCCGAGTGATATGGCTTCGCCTCGTTTACCCCTCGGGTGCTACAATCCTGGGGAATACCACAGTCCGCCATGTTGCTACCCAGACAACCTGACGCAGGCTGAGTGTAGGGCCTTCATCGGACCGGCTCAAGGGAATACGATACTGGATTTGGCATTCCCGGGCGCCAATTACTTGGTGGAATGTCAGAACGTCACAAAGCTCTACGGTGAAATCATCGACATGCCAGACCAGCCTAATTATCACAGCATTCAAAGATACATGGCTTGTGTGGCCGTCCCTGCCCTTGCGAGTTACGAAGCCAACGGTTTCCTGCTCCCTAGTCAGTCGGCACTAGTTCAACAGTACATTCCGCGAGAGAATGCTACGCAAGATACTCTAAGAAACATCACGGCTGCTGTCACAGAATGTCTCACACACACTTGTCAAGCTGCGAGAAACAAAACCTTCTGTTACAGCCAGTCCTGCGCCCCTACACGCCTCTTAATCAACAGCACGATGCCCAATCAGACGGCTATCAACGAATGCCTATTCGCACTATGCAAAAATGGCTTTGACGCCTTGCCCTACGCAAACTCTGACATCATCGGCATTGGGGTAAATGCAAGCATGCCATCGAGTAGATTCAAGTATGGCTTACACAATGTTCACCTCCAGGTCTTTGCATCTTATCTTGTTCAGCTGATTCTCGTCATCATCCTATGGCTGGGTCTTGTTGCGAGAGCCGTCAGGAGGCGGACGAACGGCACGAACAAACCAGCGGCGGATTCATCAGGCGGACAAGCGGCTCGCAACGGTTGGCTTGACTTTCTCTTTGGAATCCACAAGGCTCAGTGCTATTTCGCCGGCGCATTACTAGTCGCCATTCTCGCATCTGACATCGTCGATGCCAATGTGGCCATGGTTATCCTCCTGCTGCCTCTTACCATCAACGGCATTGTTCCGGTCGCCTTCGCCTACGTGATGCTCGTCTACGAGCGTTTGCATTCATCAGCAATCACTCTTCTCACGGTTGCCATCTATGTTCTTGCCACCGCCGCTTCTGGCATTCTTTACATCAGACTAAGACTTCTTGTCCCATCCGACCTAGGTTATTGGACCCTCGTTCAATACATGTACCAGCTCTCGGCAATCGAGTCTTGTGGAGGCTCCTCTGCTTTGACGGCATGTCCGGGATTGATACCTTACAAAAGAGAAGAGCTTACTGATGCAATCAAGCGCCTTGTGGTCATGTCTCCGTTGGTCTGGTGCGTCTCAACTGCGGCTCTTTTGGGGGTGCTTGCCACGGACACCTGGACACGGGTTGAAAGACGCCAATCACGTATCACGCGCTGGATGAGACAGGATATGCCAGGCAGAATTTACATCAAATTCGGAAGAGTTCGCCTTTCCTCGCTGGGCTCTGCTATATTCTGGCTGACAACGTTGGTTCTTGTCGGTTGCGTGATATTCCACATGTCTCTCCTGACCATCGCCCTCTCTGCGCAAACCTTCGATATCGGAGACTGGGGGTTTGGGCAGGTTGTGGCTGTCACTGTGTGGATACCGCCGGTACTTGAGTATCTGTACTCCCTATTGAGTAAGTATCGATCCCCGATTCTCGGACGGCGGATAGTGATTGCTCGTCTGTACTTTTCTGAATGCTCAGTTTTACTAAATGCTCGCAGGGGAGCGAGTGATGC
Organism: Colletotrichum gloeosporioides; assembly: GCF_011800055.1. NCBI lineage: Eukaryota > Fungi > Ascomycota > Sordariomycetes > Glomerellales > Glomerellaceae > Colletotrichum > Colletotrichum gloeosporioides. The sequence goes on along the minus strand of NW_025544762.1, from coordinate 250,102 downwards.
ATGCACGGAAGAAAAGATCCGATGCAAACAGAGTCGACGAATACGCTGAAGAGCACCCTTTGCTGCCAATGCCTCGGGGGCTGGGCAAGGCTAGAACGTATCCGGGAGGTGCAAGAAGGAGGCTATCTTGAATATGAATGTGTCTTTAGGATAACTCGTAAGCGATAAGCGTAGCTCTATCGTGTCTTTCTAGCCGTTCGGCAACGTCTCTTCTCTTAGGATGTAGTAACGTATTTCATCAGACCTCTTTCCATCTACTTCTTCTCAGTAGGCGGCAGCTGCTTCAACAGAAACGCCTCGACATCGTCCAGCTCCTCCAAGCAAGCAGAGTGACCCATGCCCCTATACGGTCTCAAAGTCAGCATACACAACTCCCAGCCAATAACCCATCAGCCAAACCAGAACAGGGGAAACAGAGTACTCACGGGTAAAGCGTCCTCGACACATCATACCCCAACTTCTTCAACGCCTCCATGCTCAGCGCGCCCAGCTCCGGCCTCACCAGCGGGTCCGCATCGCCGTGGCCCAAGAAGATCGGCGTCGCCTGGTTCGGCTTGTCGGCGGGCACCAGCGACGCGAAGCGCTCGCTGAGCAGCAGCCAGCACGACAGCCCCACGATGCCGGCGACCTTGTGCGTGCCCGTGAGGCCCGAGAAGATGGCCATGGCGCCGCCCTGGCTGAAGCCGCCGAGCACGATGCGGTCCGCCGGGATGCCGGCGTCGACCTCGGCCTGGACGAGGCTGTGGAAGTACTCGTTGGACGCGAGGATGCCCGGCGCGTCCTCGTTCTCGCGCAGCGACTCGACGGTGCCGTCGAGCTTTTTCTGCAGGATGGCCGCGGTGGTTAGGGGGGACGGACCGGGGGGGATGCGGTGGCGGTCTAGGATGGAGGCGCGACTTACAATGTCGAACCAGCCGGGCATGCGCATGCCGAAGTTCTGAGGCGAGGGGTCGCGTTAGCGTGTTGGTCATGAGCATCTCACTCATCATCCCGTATGGTGAGTAGGCATGAGATGAGATGAGAATGAAGATGAGACAGGCAGGGAAACTCACACAGGTGATGGGGATCTGCGGCGCGTGAGGCAGGACGAACTTGACCTCGTCCAGCCTCTGCCTCCGCCTCCAGTTCTCGACGGCGCTGGCCCAGCCGTTGCCCGTGTCGCCGAGGCCGTGGGCGAAGATGACGGTCGCCGTGTGCTTCCCGGCGGCCGGGAACACGAGCGGGGCCGCGCGGCTGATGGACGACATGTCAACTGCTACTGGTGGGGTTCCGCCAAAGAGGGAGTCTTGCGGGACGGCGGCGAGCGGGGGGTACTGTTCTTGGTGTTGGGGTTCGGAGACGGTGAGGTGTGCGAGGTTGGCGAAGACGACGAGCGTTGTTGCGATGAGCCCGCGGAATGAGAGCATTGAGAGCAAAGGGCAAACTGGAGGTCCAAGCTGAGGGCCGGATGGGAGAGCTCAAGGTGTCCACTTTTGGTTTTTTCCTGGTGGCTCCGTTCCGATGGGTGGGGTCGCTGATTGGGAAGATCTGTGGTGTGCCGGCGCGGCGTGTAGATCCGTCTGGAACGCACTGTGGGGCGGATGTCAGATGCGCGGGACAAGATGCAGTGTTCGGAGGCTCGCCTATGGCAATTGCCAAGTACTTCTCTCAAAAATAGCTCCATAGGGAGTAAATATCATGCCAAGGAATCACAAACTATACAATCCGGGGAAGACGGGGGCCTTCCTCGGAATACCACCGGCACAGCGGATTTAAACTCACCGTCAGCCCACGAGCGGGTCCCTTCAGCGCATTCCCGCCACTAAATCACCCCGAAACACACAGTGGACCCGGCCGCGCGCGACGAAAACCACCCCGCCCATCACCACGCCGGCCCCTCCGCAACGCCCTCCGTCCCTCACCCGGTTCGGGTAAGGGGTCCTCACCGATGTCCGATGTGCAGAGTATCAACTCACATAACTCCCAGCCGACGAACACATCCAGGAGAGATGTGATTATCCCCCCCCTCTGAATCCAGCACACACAAAACGCCGAGTCTGGATTGAACCCTCACCATGGCCCGTCTAAACCCAATATTCCTCCTCTCCCTCCTCGTCGCCCTGCTCGCATACATATTCTCCCCAACCCTGCGATCCTTCTTCACAGCCGTGACATCAACCCTCTCGAAACCATCGCCAATGGACTCAACCTCGCCATCACCACCGCCAAAAAGGCCCCGTATGCCAGTCTACTTCTTCTCCCACGGCGGCGTAAGCTCCCCCTTCCCCGGTCCCCTCCCCTTCCCCCATCCACTAACACCCTCCAGCCCGATGTAATGTACAACAAAGCCCACCCAGTCTACCCAACCCTCCAACACATCGGCCACGAAATAACCTCCCTCCGCCCCTCCGCAATCCTCGTCTTCTCCGCCCACTGGCAATCCCGCTCCCGCACCTCCGTCAACATCAACGCCGCCCCGGGCCCCGCCCCCCTGATCTACGACTTCTCCGGCTTCCCCCTGCACTACTACTCCGCCTCCTACCCCAACACCGGCTCGCCCGCCCTCGCCTCCCGCACCTGCGCCCTCCTCGCCGCCCACAACATCTCCTGCGTGCCCACCACCGACCGCGGCCTCGACCACGGCGTCTGGGCCGGCTTCCACGTCGCCTTCCACCCGGACACGAACCCCCTCGGCTGCCCCCTCGTCCAGGTCTCGCTCTTTGGCTCGGAGGACCCGGACGCGCACTACCGCCTCGGCAGGGCCGTCGCCGAGCTGCGCGACGAGGGCGTCGTCATCATCGGCGCCGGCATGTCTGTCCACAACCTGTACGACATGGGCGGCGGGCCGGAGCCCATGCCGTACTCTGTCAGCTTCGACGACGCCCTGAAGAAGGCTGTCGAGAGCAAGGCGGAGGACAGGCAGGAGAAGATGGCGCAGGTGTGTATGAGACCGGATGCTAAGCAGGCGCATCCTTGGATGGACCATCTCATGCCCGTTCACGTTGCTGCCGGTGCCGCGGGAGACGACCTTGGGAAGCAGCTGTGGACCATGCAGGAGGGCAGCTTTGCATGGGCCCAATATCGGTTTGGGTCGGTACCAAAGACGTGACGAAAGCTTTCTCAATAAGCGTAGCACATCTGTATTATTATCATTGACTCGAAATAATTTCTACCACGACATAGAGCATAACACTCTCCCCAGGCACTCAGACCATTTGCTCATTTCTCAAGTAATAAGCATGCATACTCATCTATTAGGACGTTGCCTTCCTGTTATCGTAAACTCCTGCCGTCGGTACTCCATCTTCATTATCATAACGCTGTTGTAAACCTTCGCATCGCGGCTTGCTTGCCTCCACATTGACGCTACTAATCACAAGAATGCTCTCGAATGCTCGCTTCTGACCATGGCTCGATGTCTGTCGCTGAGAAAGTTCTCAACCATCTGCTGACTACCAAGCTTCTGAGCCCTCCAGTCATCAGAACTAGTCGTGTCTGAGGTGTCTGTGCTGTTGAAATCGCTCGAGTCCAAAAGGCGACGACCACTGCCACTTTGCCGTCTCTCTCTGGGCGAACCCCAATTGACCTGGTCACTGCCCAGCATTGGGCCGAATTGTTTCTCCACCGTCATGCCGAGCCCTGGGCTGGAGACTGACGGCTTGAGGCTCTTCCGTAGCCCAACACGCCGGACCAGCTTCATAGGCGATCGAGTCTTCGGCTTCATCTCGGTCGACGTGAAATCAGGCATTGTATCAGAGCTGCGCACCTTCGAAGTCGCTCTGTTGGGTGACTTGACGGGAATATTGCTCTGGGATGAACGCGCCTGAAGCAGTGGCATTGAGGGAGTTTCTCGGAGAGAGCTTCGGGGTGGAATCGGTGGTGGTCCGTACACACGAACATGACCGTTTACTCGGCCCTCTGAGTAAGGAATCGCATTCTCATTGCTGTAAAGAGCGGAAGCCTTGGGCAAAAATGCACCCTCAGCACGGCTGGCTGATGATGCCTGACGATTGTGACTCATTGTACGAAGTGGTGTATGAAACTTGATAGGGCCAGTCGGTTTGTACATCTTGGGCTCATCTTCAGCGTACATCTGAGCTCCCTCGCGTACATGCCCTTTCGGCATACTGGGCTTGGCGTATCTCACCTCCATCATCTGTCTAACAGGCGCATGAAGGTCATTATTGGATGCGTTTGCCGAGAGATAGGTCTTCCATTCGACAGAGCTGGCATACGACGGGGTTCTGGCCTCAGTGTCGGTTGGCATTGTCGGTATGTATGTCAAAGGCTCGCATGGCGTATGAGACCGCGACCGTCCGTGGGAGCTAGACCTAGTGGATGCGTTTGCTGCCCGCTCAGTAATGTCCGAGTAGCAACTCTTAGAATGCGTGAGCCCGTTAGTCCTGGAAGACGACCCGACACTCGGACGACGAGGACGAACAGCGCCGGGAGCAACCAACGCCGACGTCAGAAGCTCCGACGAGAGAAGCTGCGGCGATAGCAGCCTCGGTGACATGGGCTGGTCAGAATAGATGCTGTCCGAATAGGCCAGACGGGGGTCATCGCCAGAGAGACTTGGATGACGTCTCGTGGATACCAGATCCAGATTCAGCTCGGGAGGCGCAGATGACTCAGAGCTGCTCTCCTTCATTGACTTCTGCAACGCTCGACGGTAAGGACTTGTAGTCCGGAACAAGTGGCACGTCGGGCTGCCAAAGAAGGCCGAGCTTCGAGTAGACAGCGTTTTCGGAGCAGCCGAGACCTCTCTAACGGTGACAGGCAGAACCCTTTTCTCGTCACCTACTGCAGGTCCAGGATACGGGCTGTATTGTGCGCCCGTGGGAGCGATCCTTGTGGGATAGTGGATGACGCTCCCTGATTCCGAGAATGAGCCATCTTCAGTCGTCTCCACAATGCCGACAGGAGGTATCTGAGTCGGCGGGTCATCCCGGAAAACGTCGTCGTCTGACCGTACACATCTGATTGTTGGCGGGCTGTCATCCAGCGACCTGCGTAGTTTCTTTGCCTCCTGCTTCTGGAAGTCCTCGCTGCTGGCCTCTCGTATGTTCTCTTTCTGGTTGACCTCATACAGCCGATTCATTAGCGCAGAATACACCCTCTGGCTGTCGACTGCTGGAGGAACAGGCGGACCGCTCGGTTTTTGAGGAGACACAGCCTCGAATTCGTAAGGACTGCGTTCGTCCATGGTTGGTCGACGAAACGATGACGATGAATGATGTGGCCCATTTTCCTTGATGACGGAAAGCCTCTGCCGATCTCTTTCCCCGCCCCAAGAGCTTTGGCTGTTGAGAGTGTGCGTTCCTGAGCTTGTCCAACTTGTGACTCGAGACTTCTCGTCGGACTGATCATCCAAGACTTTCCTGAGGCTTTCGATGCTCTCTATGCTGCCTTGACGAGATCGAAGCTGTTGAGCGGACGATGAGGCATGGAGAGAGGGTACGCGTGATGGGACCTGGGAGATTGAACATTCGTCCAGCACTGGGTCGTCAATATCCATATAGGCGTCATCGTCTACGTCTCTGTCGCCTTCGTCGTGGCTTCCAACCCCTGCTTGTGACTCCATCTTTCCCTCTAGCCCTTGCCCCTCATTCTTGGTGAGCCCGAAGAAAGACTTCAGCCTAGTTTTGAAACCATTGGACACTTTTCGGGCTTTCTTGCGAAGGGAGCCGTTGCGCTTCGGAACCGCAAGGTTGCCCGCTGAGGGATCTCTCATGGATTGACGAATGCCCTCCTTGTTTGAAGTGAACAACCTCGAGGTGCGGCTTTGAAGGGGTGCTTGTCCGTCTCCACCGAAGTTGTTTCCGCTGTTTTCGCTTTCATTGGTATTCGTCCGAAGATTGGACCTTGTCGCTGTGGACTTCAGGAAGCTCATAGACTTTGGAGCTCTGAGACTGCGGTTTCTTTTTGGTGACTTGCTCTCCTTGATGTTCTGCATCGACTTCCGCCTGAGTGCAGGTGTGGGAATTTCTTGCCCCGGGGAATTGCTGAAGTAGTACTTAGGCGTGGGAGTCTGGCCTGTTGGGGAGAACATGGACCTAGACTTGCGGAGCTTCCTGTACGAACCTGGGACAGACGCACATTCGTCTACCGGTCTGTACGACTCGGCAGGAGGTAGAGACTCGACAAATTTGGCTGTGAATGGGTTGAAGCACGGTGATTCATCGGCCTTCTGGGGCGCTGCGTGGTTCTGCTGATTTTCGATGCGACTCAGAACACTTCGGCGTCGGGGGATGCCGGTGCCATTGGCGGCATTGTTCTTGCTTGACTTGGCAAACCGGACGCTCTTTTGCCGCCGGAGTCCGTTCTCATCGCAGGTTCCGTCCAGCGTCCCCTGCTGGCTACCAGAGTCTCCAGAGTATTCTGTGAATACCGATTGTAGAGGGGGACGGGATACCGCTGGGACCATGGTCGGAGCGGCCTGACACCAAGAGAGAGTAGCAGCAAGATGGGCATCTCTATCAGCAATGGCGGGGTCGATATGTTCCAACCTCTCCAGGGCTGAGCGGAAAGAAGTTGTCGATCTGGCCGACTTGGACCTGCTCACCCCCGAGGTCGACTTGTTGCTGTTGCTCCGACGCATCTGGGGCGGCTTCTGTAGGAGAAGTCAGAGGCAGGGTAAGAGAAGAGTACAGTAGGTATGGGGGTGGTGAGCGGTGTAGGGAATTCAGATGAGGCTGCTGATGGTTAAGTGCGATGGTAGCTAACCAAAAGCGAACCGCGAGAGCGTCGGAAGATCGAGGATGTTGTATATCGGTTCATGGAGGTTGAATGCGGGAGAAGAAGAGGCGAAGTGACGGAGTGGTTGTAAGCCAGGCAATGCAATGCCTTGGAGGTGACGCCGTATAGCACCGGGAAGGAACTCCATGATTGCTCTTTCCACGGGGCTGAGTGAACTCTGAGAGAAGAGACGAGAATGGAAGGACCGTTCAACCAGCGCCAGAGGCAGGAGAACGGCAGGAGGGGGCCTGATCCCTGGTTTGGGCAGGCATGAGGTGGCGCTGGCAAGCGCCAGCTGTTTGTCATTCCTTCCCGAGATGGAAGACACAGCATTCCAGTCCCAGCACGCTGCTCAACGGGCAAAACGGCAAAGTGTAAACCGACTTATCGATATGGAGGATCGACCATGTAGAAACCATGTGCTGCCATATGTCTTACGCAGAGTCTTCCAACCCTCTCGAAGGGGGTTGGCAGCGATCTGAGAGAGGCAAGCATGAACCGTTAGGCTGTCTAAGCTGACCATCACCAAGCCGAATGGGGACGACTGCCTGGCGGCTTACTCACAGAGTTGAACAAAGTTTGCCAACATCATGCTCCGTTGGTTGGCTTGGCTGGGGTTACTAAGAGAGTTGGGACGAAGGGACTGCTCACCTGCCATATGTCATCACAGGTTCACAACTCAATCACTGGCTCAAAGCGCGTCAAGGTTCTGATAGGTAAGGAGACTTAATTCGTGCTGTGAGATCTGTATGTAGCCATGAAGCAATGCATTCCCATCCTAACCCATCCTGCAATGTAACCCTATGCATACACTGTCATTGACCCAGAAAAACGTAAGGAAATAAATTAGACCAGTCTAGCGTTCTATTACGACGCTTACAAGGAGGTCTCCTTGAGGAACTCCTTCAGCTCCTCGTCCACGAGCTCGTGGATCTTCTTAGCGAACTTCTCGGCCTTGGTGCCGACAGTCTTGGCGCCCTTGACAACCTTGCCGGAGAGAACCTCGAAGTCCTCCTCGATGGCCTTCTCGAGGTCGTCAATGGTGACCTCCTTGGCCTGCTGCTTAACAGTGTAGCCGCCAGCCTCGACGATGGCAGAGTAGTTGTTGCAGCCACCGCCGTTCCAGGCGAGGACGTTGGGGGTGTCGCGGGGAATGTCAGCGAGGGCGCCAACGGTACCGACGGAGATCAGAGCCTTCTTGAGCTTCTCCGGGGTGATGGCAGCAACAGCGTACTCAGAGTCAGAAGCAGGCTGGAGAGAGAGGTAGTAGGCAAGAAGACCGCAGATGTGGGGGGAGGCCATGGAAGTGCCGGAGATGGTGTTGACGGCGTACTTGGAGCCAATCCAGGTGGACTTGATGTTGGTGCCAGGGGCGAAGATGTCAGTGCACTTGCCGTAGTTGGAGAAGTAAGAGCGGCGGTCGCCGAGCTCAGTGGCACCGACGGTGACGGCCTTCTCAGCAGCGGCGGGGGAGTAGTTGCAAGCATCAGCGTTGTCGTTGCCAGCGGCGACGGCGAAGTGGATACCAGCATCGACGGCAGCGTTCACAACAGCGTCCAGAGCCTGGGTCTTGCCACCACCAAGAGACATGTTGGCGACGGAGCCCTTGAAGCCCTTGCGCTTACCGTCCTTGGCAGACTGGACCTGCTCAGTGTGGGAAGTGGCAGCCCACTCGACACCCTTAACGACGTCGGACATGGTACCAGAGCCGTTAGAGCGAAGGACCTTGACGGCGTAGACATTGGCCTTCTTGGCGACACCGTACTTCTTACCGGCGATGGTACCGGAGCAGTGAGTGCCGTGACCGTTGCCATCGACGTCCTGGTCACCAGAGGGAATGGTCTTGCCCCACTTGGCACGGCCCTCGAAGTCGACGTGGTCGACGTTGGTTCCGGTGTCGATAACGTAGGCATCAACACCCTCACCGGCATCACCGGCGTACAGGTACTTGTCGTAGGTACCGAAGCCCAGGGACTTGCGGTGGGAGATGCGGGCAAGACCCCAAGGAGCAAGCTTCTCAAGCTCGCCGTCGCACTTGTCCTCAACCTGGGACTTGACGGGGACCTGGGTGTGGACAACGGAGTCGACCTCGATGAACTCGACCTGTATGTAGATGGAATTGTCAGCGATGGCTCGATAGCAAGGTGATAAGACAACAGCCGAAGCTATCCGACCGAGCTCGGTGATGCGCCGCCAAGCGCCGGTGGGTCTCGCAGTGTTTGGGCAGTGTCAGAATGGTCGGACTTACGTCAGGGTGTCTGCGGATCTTCTCGATGGTGTCCTCGTCGAAGTGACCGGCGTAGCCCAAGAAGTCCTTGCCGATCTTGTAGGTGTGCTTCAAGCCGTGGAAGACGTCAGAAACCAGAGGCTCCTGGCTGCGCTTGCGAAGCTCGAGGCGCTCGTCCTGAGCGGAGGAGTGAATCTGCTGGACCCAGGTGTGGTGGTCTGAGGCACCAGACTCCGAGACGTGCTTCTTGAACTTGATGATGTACGAGTTCGGGACGGCCTCGGCGTTGGTGGCAGAGAGGACTGGAGCCATGCCGTCGTGGACGGTCTGGATTGAGAGGGAGGGGGTGGCGCTGACAACAGCAGCCAGGCCGGCAACGGCACCGACGAAGCCTCTCATGATGGCGGTTGCGATATGGTAACGAGTCTAGAGTCTACCGGAGACGTTTGCAAACAAGACGAAGGAAATGAAGTTACTGAAAAGCCGCCACAGAACGACGAGTACGCGATGGGTTTGGAGAGGATGGGGTCAATGGAAGAGAGAGGGAGGGGGATGAGAGAGAGATGGAGCAAACGAGACGGGGGAAGCTTCGGAGAGCGGGTGCGGGTAGATATAAAGGGAAGGCAGCGACGGCGGTTGCGTGCGCACAGCTGTTGGTGAGGTAAGGAACCTGTTGCGATGGATGGGGACCTGGCAGGTACACTACCACACTACCTCCACTCCCACACCATGAGGTACCTCACCTGGTGCATTTGCGCAGTGTTCGTGGAGTCCGGCGCAAGCAAGTACCTTACCAAGTTACCAGGCTGCTATCGGCCGGTCTTAGGACGGCTGCGCGCCCCCCAGTGTGACGCAGCCAACTAAGATAAGAGCTGGGGAGTGGCTGACGGGGCCGAAACCGGCTTAGCGCTGGGGCGAGGGAGCCAATGGAATGACTCGATAGGGTTTCCTCGGCAATGCGATAAGGGAGGGTCGCGTTTGGGGTTTCCCTGGGACGCTCAGCAAGGCACCTGGTTCGATACGGAAGGCTGTTTGGGATGGGAAAGTGCGTATGGCCGATAGGGAGGTACTTTCTCTGCGACTCACGCGAGTGCCCTTTCCGTCAGGTACACCTACCTTCTACCTTCCTTCCATACCTGTTGGGGCAGGAAGCACCTGCTGGTGGACATCCAGTTGCCTCCTCCCACGGCACCGAACGGCCAGGGAAGCTTCATCTCAAGCTCCCGTCCATCAGTCTGATCAGCCAACGGTTTCTTTCTTTGGTCTATTCATCTGAATCAGCCTCGTGATCCTCTGTTGGGGTTGCGATAAGCCAACAATTCTTGCTCTCGCGCTCTCTGGGTTCGCACAAGCAGCAAGGTCCGGACAAGACTGCAGCTGGAGAGTCAGAGTCACAGCCAAAACCCCGACGTCATCACACTCTGTACCCCAACAGCCAAGGCGGTCGCGAAGTTACTGCGGCAATCAACCACCGTGTCGAAACATGGGCAGGCAAACAGGGTGGCCGAACAGCCCTGAATACCTCCTCGACCCATGCTTCTGACAGCGTATCCTAGCATCGTCAGGGAGCTATTGAACGCGGTGTCGTCCATCCAGACGGTGTCACCCGTGACCCTGGGAAGAAGAAACAAGCAGACGAAGACAGCTCGACGCCAACGCAAGGTACCTGCTCTGCCAGCCAGCTAGCCAGCTCACCACAACACGGCCTTCGCCGCCGCCCAGCCTCGGACACACTTTTCTGCTGCTGCCAAATCATGTACCGCACTATCAGCTCTCCTCATGCATTCTTCACCCAGCTTGGAGAGCTCTCCCCTCCCAACCCACCAGGGGCATCCACACAGTCCGCATATCCCGCATAGCGCTGCATGCGATAACGCGCAATGGGCGATTCACATTCACGCAGCGGAGAGCGAGGCAGATCTATCCGGAGGACCCTGAAGCTTAACAAGCGCTGCCATCCCGTCTTATCTCGACACTCGAAGCTTTCGTCGTTTCGTTGAACTGGGCTACCGACCACTCACAGGGATGGGGAGCCGCATGGCCGTCGTGTTCAGAAAATCAGACAGTCCGTATTACCCTGTCACCGTCTTTTTCACCTTCAATCTACCTTCCTGGGCCTGTTGATCTGACCTCGGAAGGGCGGAGGGACAGGGCATGTCGGGCATGTCACTGGGAGTGCGACTGCGGCTTCGGTCAGCGAGCTACCCTTAGCTTGTTGTGCAGCACCGCTATGCAGCCAGGACCGTACCAGCCAGGGCGGCGAGCAGCAAGTCGGGCTGCGTATCGCACCGCCCGCCCCATTGAGCATGTAACTTGCTCAATGATGATGTGATTAACTGTAATAAGGTATCCGGCGCAACTGGGTCTCACGGGGTCTCACGGGAACACTGCCAGGCCGGGGATTGAAGGCGAGGCGGGAGAACTCAAGGCCTGCGTAGCCACTGGAGCTGTCGCTGTTCGTCTCACCCGCTGCTGTCCGGCGGCTGTTGCTCAGTGCTGATGCTGGCAGCTATGCTCAATCCTCAAGGTACCTTTGCCTCGGCCGCCTGCTAGAGAGGCTGGTCAAAGGGCAAGCTCCGGCCCAAGAGGTACCTTGAAGGGGCGGCGAGCTGTCTGACTGGAACATGGAGGCGGGGAGGCGAGGCCCAGCACCAACGCTACGCTGATCCGAGCTAGCCCACACGCCTGACCCACTGGTCAGATGGTACGCCCCCGTGTGTGCCTGGCACGTGCCTCACATTTCCCCTGCCTTCCCGTCATCGGGGGGAATTTGGCGTGAGAGCTGCCTGAGCTGCCTGAGTGAGAGGGACCTTGGTGCTTGGCCGGGGAGCTCCCTCCGAGCTGGATTGTCACTGTTAGCCCGCAGCAGGAGACGGAACGCCGAGCAAGTCTGGGGTCAGTCGAGGAGTCATCCAGGTCCTCGAGAGACGAATGGCAAAAAGAACACCGATTGCGTTGCTCCTCCGGTCCTGCAGGAATTGCCAACAACGACTTCGACGCCATCAGTAACTTGACACCTTGGAGGCGAATAAACATTGTTTACCGCCCGCGGTCGTGCTCAGAAACGCCATGAGCTTGCGAGTCGTTGTCAATGCGAAAGCCGCATCTCACCACACCATCTCGTCTCACCCAAAGACATAATTGGGCCATTCGCGCCGACTAGATATGGGTGCAGCCAGTACGCGTGTCGTTGGCCAAAGGCCAGAGACGAGGACAATGACCCGAATTGACACACCATCCAGCTGGCGACACTCGATGCGGACTAGATCCATGCCATCCATTCTGGCGAACAGCAAACAGCGAAGGTGTTGCCGAATTCCAGCAACCATCTGCCGTTGGATCTGTGCCAACCATCGCTGAACACTCCATCCTGCGCTTGGTGAGTCTCGTGTCTTGGTGTCTGGGAGGAGGCGGACTGAAACCACCCATGTCGCCCAAGCTTCTTCCCAGATGCAGCAGGTGTGCAAGTATTCAGCAATGGCAACTGCGCTTCAAAAGCCAACGGCAAGATCCCCGATCCCCGGAACCGATGATCGCTCAAGCAACCCCCGGTCAAGGGAGTCATGACACATGGCCATTTGACCCGACTTTGTCTCTTGTTCGCGTCGTTGCATTATAATCGTAGCTAGCGCTTGAGACTATGGTAGATGGCTACTGACTCAAAGGACACAAAGACTGATAGGCCGTCACGTACTGATTCGTGTTTCCAGCACTTCTAGCTTTTGGAGGGTTTCATGCATCAAAGAGGGTGTTCAGTCGCAATACCTTGATAAAGGTTACAGTACAGTCCAATAGCTCATGCCAATCCAGGCCGTGAAGACACTGGCGTCAGCTATCAAATGGTCAAATCTCAGGCCGAGCTGATGGTCGAGCAGGACGTCGTTGCTCAACTTGGCACATGGAAGTAGCGCGCTCGAACGGGATGAAGCAGTCATGTTTCATGGGTTCCACACTGCTGTCTACTGGAAGCTCTTACTGCGTAGAACCGCTCCGGAATGCGTCCGTCTATTCATGTGTCAGCAGCAAGGCGAACCTTGTTACGGACCGAGCACGTCCAGCTCGGTTTCTAGAATATTTCGCTCTTTTTTGGTACCGATTCATTATGAGGGCGTCCGGCTGTTGGGTTCCTATGTGTCAAGTGCTGGCCAGCAGAAGTGCAATGGTCTGGGGATGATGGCTTCTTGTAACATGCTCAACCCACAGTGACGTCCCGCCAAATGCTCTGGTTTGATTGTCAAAGCAGCAACAGCAGCGGCAGCAGCTGTGCCATTAGTAGCACGGCGTATCGATATGGTCTCTGAGCTCAGCTAGGTGCCTTTGTGACGGAGACGAGCCGGGAACAGGGACCCGGCGTCAACGCGGGCCTAGCAAATCTGCTCCAAGTGCTTCAGTGGTTAGCATGCTGAGTGATGGTGACCGCAGTGGCAGGTCTCAGTAACCGGGACAGAACGCTGAAATCCTTCAGCACTGCACCGCCACCATTCCTACCCCACTCCCGGTTCAGCATGCGGTCAGCACGCTGCACCGACTGGCAGTGGACGCCAGACCTCCACTGCTCCTGCCCGCGGGCTGCCGTTGAGTGGTGCCTCCCACGTCTGCCGCTGCGTTCCGCTCTTGGACCCAGCGAGGCGGCCACTGAGAACGGCCCAAGCCACACCGCGCGCCTCGAGGCTGACACTCGCAGCTCGCCCAAGCCAGCTCTGTCTCCGTCTTCGTGATAACGCGCAGCTATTGGATGTCATTGGAGCATTTTGAGCTCGCTCTATTTTATCGTCATATCCACCGACTGCACTCTTATCCTTGGGCAGGACCGGTGTGAACGCCGATTAATCCCCTGCGCCTGTCTCTCCCCTCCGAACCCGACGCCCGCCCGTTTCTGAGCCTCGAGCTGCGACGCTATCCAAAAGCCGTATCCCACTTCGATGCCGAACAGTTTTGGCGACTGCCTGGACCCTCGATGGGTGCTGGGAGCGAAGAATTTGGAATGAGAAGATCGTCGGTTTGAACACCGGTAGCCACAAGAAACATTTCAAATCATGGCGACGCTGCAAGTATCGAGGAGATATCGATCCTCCACCTCTGCGTCCTCGCACGCAGTTACCTCCAAGGCTACCGAGATCCTGCGCGGCATGCTCGACGATTTAACGAACGGCCTGCGACAACGAAAATCGACCGACGGCTACCCCGAATTCCCCGTGTTGCTCAAGAGCCTTCGCCAGATCCGCCAGCACATTGCCGCCACCGAACCGCCAAGCCCTCCACAAGATGACTTTCGACACCTGCGCGGCTTCACGCAGCTCCTCGACGTGCTGCGATCCTTTTCAGGATTTTACAACCCCCAGCGACGAACAGACGAGGAGAAGAACGGATTATTTGGACTACTCGAGGCCGTGCTGGACGTCTTCGCCGCGGCCTTCCACGACCACCCCGGGAACAAACGCTATTTCCGTCATAGAGTCGAAGGAGGTGGATGGGAGGCTATCGAGCAGACTATCGCCAGCGTGGGGCTCGGAGGCAGCGACTCGGACCTATGGACAAATTGTCAAGTGTTTGGCAAGCTTCTGGCTTTCTCGCTGGGCGACAAGAAAGTGGACGCTCTATGCCAGTCGATTGCATCTACACCCACGACGGTCGAGGATGCCAAGCCGGAGCCAGAAAAAGGGGCCGAAGACGATGCGACAGAAGAGACAACCTCAACACTCCAAAAGACGAGGGACTATGCCCAGGAGGTACGCGACATCGTTCAGAAGAAGGCCATCTTCCGCAATCCCGAAATCCTGCGCGCCGTGGTCGGCTTCTGGGAGTCAATACCAAGAGCGGAGGATATGCCGGCCAACCCCTGTTCGATGATCGTTCTCGAGATCATGTCAAGCGTGGTCTCAATCTCTCTCTTCAACCTGTCCGCGCTACATACCACCGGCGTCCTCTCCCGCTTCCTGAGGGTCGTCTTCGACCCTGAGCCAAGATTAAGCCAGGCTGAAAAAGACAAGCTTCTTATTTTATGCAAAAAGCTCATGTACTTGGGTGTCAATCAACCATCAGACACCCAGTTCCTACTAGCAAATCCTTCACCAGAGGCATCAGAGTTCTGCTTGGAAATGGCGTCAAGCTATACTGGTCCCCCTTTCTTTCAGTTCGACCTCTCTCTGCATGGCCACTCTTCCATCGAGCTACCTACGCTAGGTCGCTCGTTTCCGCCAAGCTCCTCCCCGGGCTATACCTTTACAGCATGGATACGCGTGGACAGATACGATCCCGCAGCTCACACTACCCTCTTTGGTGTCTTTGATGCCACTCAGACATGCTTTCTCCTGATGTACCTCGAGAGAGATACCCACAACTTCATCTTGCAGACCTCTGTTACGTCCAGTCGCCCAAGTGTTAGGTTCAAGGGTATGGCCTTCAGAGAAAAGCAGTGGTACCATCTTGCCCTTGTTCACAGACGGCCAAAGACAATGACCGCAAGTAAGGCTTCTCTGTACGTCAATGGCGAGTTTGTTGAGCAAATCAAGTGCTCCTACCCCTCTCCACCACCATTCACAAATGGCAGCACCGAAAGCTTTGCCTCTTTCGCATCTACCAATGCCAAGTCGCATCCTGTTCAAGCGTTTCTGGGTACTCCAAGAGATCTCTCCAGCCAGGTTGGCGCAGGATTGGTGTTTTCCAAATGGTCCCTTGCATCTGCCCATCTCTTCGAGGATGTTCTCAGTGACGACTTCCTCGCTGTTCACTATGGCTTGTCGCCAAAATACCAAGGCAACTTCCAAGATAGCCTCGGCGGCTTTCAGACTTATGAAGCATCCGCCTCTCTCGGCTTGAGGAATGAAGTGTTCCATCCTGGCAGAGACGAAAGCTCCGACATTATTAGGGCTATTCGCGATAAGGCTGGAAGTCTACTGCCAGAGGTCAAGATCTTGCTCGGCATCGTTCCAGCAGGGGTATTTAGAGAAGATGGGGTGTATCAAGATACCCAGCTGTACCGCGCATTGCCTCGAAACGCGGCAACCAATCTCATCCAAATGACGCACAGGACCGGTTCGACCATCGCGGTGAACACTGCTCTACCCTGTCTTCTTGACGCCTTGGCACGATCCCATGGCATCGCTGTCATGACTGGAAGCCCCGTGGCCGCCACACCCTCCTACTTTGACGATAACTTCTGGAGGCTGGCTGGGTTTACTCCACTTTCTCTCAAGATCGTGGAGCGTGCGGCTACGGTGGAGGAGACTGTGCGAGCAGTTGAGATGACGTTTCTCTGTATCCGGAAAAGCTGGAGAAACAGTGAGGCCATGGAACGTGATAACGGCTACGCAATCCTTGGTATGCTGCTCAGAGCCAAACTGGGCTACACTGTCAACCTTGGTGCCGATAATGCGAACTTGCGGTTGCCTATCACCAGTGAAGAGCGAGATCGTTTAAGCTTTCAGCTCTTGAGTCTCGTGCTGGACTTTGTGGGATACAAGCACGCTGAGCCCCTGGAGTCATTCATTGTCAATCCTCTGGCCTATCGCATCTTACTCATTGACTTCGACACTTGGCGGCGGTCAGCTCCGATCACCCAAGAGCTCTACTATAAGCAGTTTGTGACGTTCTCCGTGAAGAGCAAATACCATCAGTTTAACAGCAGGCGACTGATGCGTATGAGTAAGTTCAAGCAATTACTGACATGTAGATCAACACTAATCCCTATAGGAATCGTCAAACGACTACTTGATGCTATGAAGGCAGAGTCAATCTCCGAAGAGGTGCTGCCTCATTTCATGAGCGCTCTGGAGCACCTTGTAAAATGCAACTACACGGCGGAAGTGCATCGCTCTCTCGCTCTTTTCATCACATACGCCTACCATTCGCCCATCGCATCTCTCGTCAGGACCCCGCGACCTGCCTCCGCTATCACTCGATCCCCCACTCCCGGATTTGCCAGAAGGGCCACCTTTGACTCTAACAGTGCCTCGAGCAATACAACATCTAGATTCCTCACTAAGAAGCAGTTAGGTGCCAAAATTCTTGGGATGTACTCTATTCTCCTTTGCGAGAAGGGTAATAAGGCCAATATCAGCAAGTTCGCCAGAACAGTGACCAATAAGGTGAGACCGCCGCCTGACGAAAACCAATTATATTTATTGAGCATGGACCAGTGGTTACTGTATCTCTTGGCGAGCGACGACCCCGAGACCGTAATGAATGGCACCAAGATCTTGGCCAGACTGCTCGTTACCCACGGCTCCACGTACACGTCGAAATTCTCGGGTAAGACGGGCGGCTTCACTATTATGGCGCACCGTCTAAAGCGCTGGTGGTATATCCCTTCCTTGTGGCCAATTTGCTTCTGCATCTTCTTTGGCTTTGATGTGGCTGAGATCGACTTGGAGCGGAACTTTGAGTTCTCCAGCTTGCTTGAAACGTTTGGCAAGTCTAGAATCACCTACCCAGAGAGCCTCCAAGTCATTACGTCGATGCTGCAGCATGGATTGAAGGATGTCATGAAGCATCAGGAGGACCCGAACTCCCCTCGCTCTCCTCAGAAACTACAGAATCTTCAGGCAAGCGGCTTCGAGGGATTGGAGACCCGACCAAGGGCAAAGTCGATGGAAACCAGAGGCCTCGACTCAAGAGGTATGCGCGCCTTCCAGCGACTCTCGGCGTAGCTAACAACCTGCAGAAAACTCCCAACGCGATAGCGAAAGGATAGCCAGCAACGCGCCCATGCTACGTACGGTTATTCGGTTTATGGCAGACCTGCACTCTCGCTCTCAGGAGTTTAGGGACTTCGCTCTCACATCGGAGTATGTGAGATACCTCCTTTGGGCCGCGTATCCGATCATCGTCAGCACCGACGCCGTTACACCAGACACGGAACTCAACTCGCGGGACTCTGCCTTGACGTTTGAGGGCGGCGACGTCATGATCCGTCCTCTTGCTGGCTCCCAGCCGGGACCCATCGTCCGCACGACAAGCACAGATGCTGTTGCCACGCTTGCAGGCAACCCGCGCGGAACCCCTCTGCGGAAAGCCTCGGGCTTCGTCCTTCTCACGAACCAACAATCTCCCAAGGCACCCAGTTCTGCGAGATTCGCACCAGTCATGTCCCCAAAGAAGAAACTTGCCTCGCAGCAATCAAGCAGCGCAACTCTGGATGGCCTGTTGGAGTTGGTCATTAGCGTCTTCATCGACCAGGTCTTTACTCGGAAAGAGTTCCCCGGCTTTGGTTTGTTCCTGAAGATTCCGCCAGGCTTCCAAGAGCACCAGGCGTATTTTGAGTCCTTCGTGCTTAGAAACACGCTCCAGCGCCTCGGAACCCACATCCAACCTAACCAAAAGGTATTGTGTGAGCCCAAGATCCTCACCAACATGGGCCGTCTCGCGGCTCATGTTACGGAGTCGATATTCGAGGGCTGGTTCATCAACGGCACAGAGCCAATGTTGGAATTTGCCGGCATGGTGCTGGAGTATCTTCAACGGCCAGAGGTCGCCAGCGTAAAGAGCGTTCGTCTCTGCAGTCAAGCAGTGTCCACGATACGCCAGTGCTTCCTCAAGCTTCTGCTGCTTCGCTTCTCCGAACTGGATGACCCCGATACGCCGGACTCCAGCGCCAAGGACTTCATGAGCAAGATTCTTTACTGGCAGGCGCCTATTCTCGGCTGTCTTTCTAACGAGGAGGAGTTTATGAAGCTCTTCTGGTATCAGCTTTACACGAAGCTTGTCGACTCCCGCGCGTCCATTCGGTCTGCCGCGGCAACTATCATGCGTATCATGCTCGTTCAGAAACCAGATGAAGCCAAGGTTCTCTTCCGCCAATGTGTACAACCTGACCAACAACACCTTACGAAGGACTTCGCTGTTAAGCTCACTGAAGTCGACGATGACACATTCATCGAGTGGGTGGACAAGCACCGCGCTTCGTTGGATGCCTTCTTCTTTGGGGGGATATCCAAAGCATGGGAGGAGTTTGTGGCTATCGAGAACCAGCGAACTATAGATTCGGCTAAGTACCGTTTGGCAAAACGCAGGGATCGGCTCAAGGCATGGCAGACAGAGTCGCTTACCATGGACAACGTGCTTTTGCGACACGACATGGCAAACGGGGCCTGGATGAAGAGCATCTTCAACAGCGAGCATTTCAAGCATCAGCGGCTCACTCAGGACCAACAGGATGACATGGCTTATCTGGCTGCGGCATTCCTGAAGATGGACCTGGACCTCAAACGGCCCGGTGCGGTCTTTGCTGAGCAGACTCAGTTGAAGTGGAAGCTCGATCGAACCGAGGGCCGCAACCGAATGCGGTTGAGGCTTCTTCCGGATTATTCAAAGAAACACTCAGACTACCAGCCAAAGCGCAGAGCAGGCGAAGCTCCGTCGACGCCATCCTCCCTCAAAGTCAACACAAACATGGCTCCCGCCCAGATATCCCCATCCCCAGTTAAGCCAGCCACGCCAGCATCGTCACAGCTACAACTGGGCCTTGATGGCACGAATGACACTACCGAATCGCCCCCGGATACAGAGCAGGGAGAGGAAGCCAACGAGTCCGCTGTAGCCACTGAAGAGGACTTTGAGTTGGTCGATGACCCCAATGATGCCAACGAGGGTGACGATGGCTTCGAAGACAAGAACCGCAAGGTTATGAGACGACTGGAGCAAGGAGATCAGGTCCAGGCGGTGTACAACATTTCACGCATCGTAGGCTTGGAAGGGTGTGAGGGTATCCTCATCATCGGCAAAGATGCCCTTTACATCATGGACAACGTCTTCCAATGCGCCTCTGGGGAGATTGTCAACGCATGGCAAGCTCCCCCTGAGGAGCGAGACCCGTTTTCTGAAATCATCACGGATGCAAAGACTACGGAGCAGCGCCAGAGCTCCAGTAGAAGCGAACAAGAATCGCGGAGCTGGAGGTGGTATGACGTGATCAGTATATCAAAGCGCAGATTCCTGTTCCGAGATGTCGCCATCGAGGTCTTCTTCACCGATGGTCGCAGCTACCTCCTGACGTCCATCAACCCCAATATACGAGATGAAGTTTTTGGCAAGTTGATGAGCAAGGCGCCGCACACCAATGCTGCCAGCTCGCTGCCCAATCCCGAAGATGCTTGGCGATTGGAAGCGCTGAAGGTATCCGAGGAACAGCCCCAAGGCTTTGGTTCCAAGTTTGGAAGTATATTTAACTCGACGCCATGGAACCCAGCCATGAGAAAATGGCAAAAGGGCGAGATGTCCAACTTCCACTACCTAATGCTCGTCAACACCATGGCCGGTCGCACGTTCAACGATCTCACCCAGTACCCCGTCTTCCCCTGGGTCTTGGCCGACTACACGAGTGAAGAGCTCAATCTCAACGATCCAGCGAGCTTCCGAGACCTCTCGAAGCCGATGGGTGCCCAGACATCTGGTCGTGTCTCAGGCTTCAGAGAATCTTACGATGCTTTGGCCGAGATTGGCGAGACTCCTTTCCACTATGGAACGCACTACTCCTCTGCTATGATCGTGTCATCGTATCTCATCCGTCTGCCGCCATTTGTCCAGTCGTATATCCTCCTTCAGGGCGGATCATTCGACCATGCGGATCGTCTTTTCCAGTCTATTCCTCATGCCTGGCAGTCGGCCTCTTGCGACAACAAGGCGGATGTCAGGGAGCTGATCCCGGAGTTCTTCTGCTTGCCAGAGTTCTTGACCAACATCAATCAGTACAACTTTGGTAACCGTGAAAGCACCGGCACCAAGGTCAATAATGTTGTCCTTCCACCGTGGGCCAAGGGTGACCCCAAGATCTTTATTGCCAAGCATCGCGAGGCTCTCGAAAGCCCATACGTCAGCCAGCACTTGAACCAATGGATCGATTTGGTGTTTGGATACAAGCAAAGAGGCGACGCTGCCGTCGACAATCTGAACGTCTTTCACCATCTTTCGTATCGCGGAGCAACTGATCTTGACAACATCAGCGATCCCCAAGAGAGGAGAATCACTGCCGGCGTCATCCACAATTTTGGACAGACGCCTCACCAAGTCTTTACTCGATCCCATCCCGCTCGTGAGCACGCCTCGTGCCCGATTAGGCGCCTGGATACATCCGTCTACGCCCTAACCAGGCTGTCCCATCCCCTTCTTGGTAAGTTGTTTTCTTGGTGAGAGGACAAATCCAGCTAATACGGGAACAGAATCACATGAGCGAGTTGCATCACTCATCTACTCGCCCAAGATCGACAGGCTCATCTGCGCCTCGCCTTTCCGCCTGAATGTTGCGCCGTACGACAAGTATCTCGAATGGGGCTACGCTGACAACAGTGTCCGGTTCTTCTTCAGCGACAACAGGAGGGTAAGAAAGCCCGGTACTTTCTCTGGACGAGCCTCAACTAATGATCAGAAGCCGGCGGGAATGTTCGAGAACCTTCACATCGGCCAGCTATCTTGCGCCACTTTTGCCGACTCCAAGACCCTCATCACAGCCGGAGAGGATTGCGTTATTTCTGTCTTTGCGGTTCACACCGCTCCTGGAAAGGTCGTAGACCTGCTCCCTCGGAAGTCGCTCTTTGGACATCGCTCTCCTGTGACCAACATGGCCGTTTCCAAGTCGTTCAGCACATTCGTTTCCGTGTCGACGGATGGCCAGGCCTTCCTCTGGGACCTAAACCGGCTGGAGTTCATTCGCAAGTTACCCCTTTCGAGAGCTGTGGAATGCGCTCGCATCAACGATGTCTCTGGAGAGATCATGCTGGGATCCGGACCTAATGTGGTACTTTACACAATCAACGGCACAGTCATACTAGATCAGAACGTCTGCGCCGAGCCGGACGACTATGTCCATGCTTGTGCCTTCTACGAGGGCGCAGGGAATGAGTGGCTGGAAAACTGCCTCATATTCACGGGCCATAAGAGGGGCCGCGTGAATGTCTGGAAGAAGACCGCGAAGAACGGCAGGTGGATTCTGGAGCTGCTCCGACGGTTGGACCATGTGGACCCACGATCGGAAGTGGGCGCCAATTACGATGCAGGCATTACATGTATCACTCCCATGCCGCAATGCGTCTACACCGGCGACGATGACGGGCGAGTGGTAAGATTCCTCCAATAAGTCGTGCTACAGAACGAATCACTGACAAAATTCGCAGTACGAGTGGAACTTAGTTCAGAGAGATAGATAGAGTCTACCCGATGAGCAACACCTCGACATGTTAAGCAGAGGTCAACACCGAAAAGCAAGCTGGTAAAGGGAAGCATAGCGGAGTCTACACGACCCAGCATAGAATTGGCGTTATCCTTGTCTTGTTTGATAGCCTTTCACAATAGCGGATTGGAGAGAGATCTAAGCGTGCTCCGCGCGCGCAAGAGAATTGATAGAACTTTGCAAATTGGGTAGTGTACAGCTTGAGCACCGTGAAATGTCGGCGTTCCCCCAGTGGAAGCAGGCCTTGTCTTTATAGCGACGAGATTCTGGTTCGGCTTGCCCCCGGCCACTCGCTCTTTCCTCCCTGCTTTGCTGTCTAAAGCCCAGACGCCGCCTTATTTACATGTTGTGTTTTTTTCTTCTTTCGCTCGGATAAGCCAGGTATCTTTTGGGGGTGCTCATTCGTCGTCGTAGCCGGTCAACTGCTTCCTAGGTCCCGAGGGAACTGTGTCGTTGGTGTCAGCCTATTATACCTATACCGGGACAAAGCCAATCGAGGTTCGCATGGCGCACACATGCGGTCGAACTCACCAGGGTATGAGACGGGGATGGGGGGCGCGTTGTAGTCGCCGACGAGGTTCCTCAAAGGGGGCACGACGGCCACGGAGATGGGGCCGAGGGCGCCGAGGACGACAGACCAGAAGTAGGCGGGCTTCTCGCGGGAGGACCAGCGGAGGTAGCGGATGGGCCCGGCCCAGAATCGGGGGGATGCGGCGGACATTTCGGCGCTGAGGAAATTCGATTAGCTTCTTTGAGGTATAAAATGGCGGGGGCCGGGTTTCGCGTACTCAATTGACCGTGGGGGTAATGTCGTCGGGTGCTTGATGCGATAGCTGAGGGACGGTTTCGATGATGCCGAAGCTCAGAATGGAGCCGCATGGCCGGCCGGAAGGTGTCGGATTAACTTTGGCCGGATTAACCTCAACCTCGAGGGTCAGGTCAGGCCGTCCCAACCGGGGCTCTATCCCGACTCCACTGGCCGCGACTGCTCTACCCCTGTCGGCGACCACGCTGGTGCGCCAGCTGCCGACTCCCACCCACTCTGCCGTGGATTCTCCGACAGTCTTGGCAACGGCTACGTATCCCCAAGCTTCAAGACACATGCACCAAAAGTGCTGAAGCTCTTCCCGCCGCAGCGCTACGCAACGCAACCGCACCACAGCTGTGCGCCGACTTTCCCTTTTTTTTCTTCCCACCACCCACGAACAAACTTCCTCCAGAGCCAGACCGCAGGCTTGTTCTTCCGTTTGTTTTTGGCCAATTGCACAATGCGGTCTCTTCTCTCGCTTTGTCTGCTGTTCCTGGCCGCCGCCGTGCACGCTGTCAGCGTTGCCGGCGGCCGGCTGCTCGCCATCATGGACGACGTCGCTGAGAAGGAGACGTACTCCAAGTTCCTCGGAGACTTGGAAGGTGAGCTGCCTCTCCTGCTTATGAGAGCTTGAAATCAGCTGCGGGAGGAAGATTGGCTAACCAATTGGTGTAAATCTTGCAGGCCGTGGCTTCAGCATCACATACGAGTCGCCCAAGAGCGAGTCTCTGCAACTCTTCAAGCTCGGCGAGAGAGTCTACGACCACGTCCTGCTCTTCCCCTCCAAGATCAAGGGCCTCGGCCCCAACTTGACCCCCAACGTCCTCCTTCAGTTCATCAACGCCGACGGCAACATCCTCCTCGCCCTCTCCTCCGAGGCCACCGTGCCCAGCTCCATCGTCAGCCTGCTCGCCGAGCTCGACATCGCCCTGCCCGCCGACCGCACCGGCCTCGTCGTCGACCACTTCAACTACGACGCCCTCAGCGCCCCCGAGAAGCACGACGTCCTCGCCCTCCCCGCCCCCGCCCCGCTGCGCGCCGGCCTCAAGACCTACTTCTCCCAGGACGGCGAGGTCGTCGCCTTCCCCCACGCCATCGGCCACGTCCTCGGCGCCGGCCAGCTGCTCACCCCGATCGTGCGCGCGCCCAAGACGGCTTACAGCTACAACCCCAAGGAGCAGGCCGAGGCCGTCGACGCGGCGGACCTGTTCGCCGCGGGCGAGCAGCTGTCGCTGGTCTCTGCGTTTCAGGCCCGCAACAGCGCGCGCTTCACTGTTCTTGGATCCGCCGAGCTGCTGAGCGATGCGTGGTTTGATGCCAAGGTCAAGCCTGCTGGTGCCGCGAAGGAGGTCAAGACCTGGAACCGCGAGTTTGCCAAGAGGCTTGCCGGATGGACGTTCAAGGAGATTGGCGTTGTGAGAGTGAATGACATTGAGCACCACCTCAACGAGGCTGCCAACGACACCAACCCCGAGATTTACCGTGTCAAGAACGAGGTGGTAAGTTGACAACCGAAGAATGAGAAAGATTGCAAGACAGAATGCTAACCAAAGGCAGACCTACACCATCTCCGTCTCCGAGTACTCCTGGGACAAGTGGACCCCCTTCACCGTCCCCGCCGACGACGAGCTCCAGCTCGAGTTCAGCATGCTGTCCCCCTTCCACCGCCTGCGCCTCGAGCACAAGGCCACGACCGGCGACGCGTCCACCTTCGCCGTCTCCTTCGTGCTGCCCGACCAGCACGGCATCTTCAACTTCAAGATCAACTACAAGCGCCCCTTCCTCAACTACCTCGAGGAGAAGAACACCGTCTCGGTCCGCCACATGGCGCACGACGAGTGGCCGCGCTCGTACGTCATCTCGGGCGCCTGGCCCTGGCTCGGCGGCATCTTCGCGACCGTCTCCGGGTTCGTGCTGTTCTCTGCCGTGTGGATGTACAGCGCGCCCACGGCTGTTGCGGGACAGGCCAAGAAGACGCAGTAAGCGAGTGAAGAATTTGTCAGTGGATGTGTGTTTGAGGCCCCGGGAATGTTGTGCAGAGGGGCCCTCTGAGTGGAAGCGGTAGTCATGATACGAGGATAGAAAAATGGACCTGATGACGAGCCCCGTCTGGATTTGCGTCATGAAGTTTGAGGTGGTCTAGAGGCTTGTAACTGTAGTGTACACATCTCGGCATAGGATGCTCCCCCGGAAGATGCGGGGTGGCTTTGCGAAAATGACTTGTTTTTACGTTTAGAGTGTGAAGTGCTGGTCCCGCTGTATTTCTGTGATGTTGATATTTCGTTGCTTGGCTCCATGTCATGGATGTCGAACCTGCGCCAGCTTGATAGGAGCAACTGATGTATGTGTTGCAGATATGAAAGGTATTTGAAGCTAGTGCCTGTCGATTGTCTCGACAACAATGCAGCCGACCCTTCTGGGTTGTAGATCAGACAGAGGTTTGGGGCTTAGCTCAATGGAAGCAGAGCGGAGATGACGTTGGAGAAGTGACTGGTCGCCGCAGGCTGATCTAGCTCTTCACGGTTCTCTGGCTGCTGTTGGTTTTGGTTTTGGCGTATACTATAGAATAAGCCTGAGATGGACAGATGGCAACCACATGGTAGGTAGCGGATGTTCGATAGGTGAAGAGACAGGTTGACGCACTGCAGCTTACTTCCCAGATATGGCGTTGTTCCCCAGATTCCCTTTCTGATTGCACCCAAGTGAAAGCATCTAATTGTCTTGCCTAAGACCGGGGTAGCAATGGAGCTGTCGAATATATAGCTGGCCTGCAGTATTCGGCCTGGAGATTTTGAAGGAGCGGTGCTAGTTGGAGAATATAATTAGGCTGAGATATTTGCTTCGGACGTTTGGCGAACCAGAGGCAACAATGCATCAAGATGCCATTACTGGATTTTCTTTGGAGAAAGCCTAGCAAGTGTATAATCTGTCCAGAAAGGATACCTTGCTGTTGTAGATGCAGCAAATAAGTCGGGTCTTAGGGAGCTTACGGCGTCGTCCAGCGTGATGTTCTAAGCGAATACTTAGAGAAGAAAGGACGACAGGGACGAGTAGAAATCGGTTGTCTCGAGACAGGCGAGGGGTTCAAGTCAGAACGTGCTCTGACGATAGATTGACGAGTCGTAGTGTAGCAAGACATGGAAATTTCAGCTACACTGGAACGGAAGATAACATGCTCCAATCTGCCGTGGGCTATCCCTCTTAGACAAAACGTGTTCACCCTTAAATAAACCCAGCGATGGGGTGGGAGTTGGCGTTGCGGGAAATTACCATGTCACAGGCTCCATATGTCGTTCGGGGGGAAGACCATGTAGAGATTCTCCAAGACCGGCTCGGTGGCACAAGCTGTGTTCCGCAACGGCTGGATATAAAAGAGCCTCAAGGTTCATATCCATAATCTTTGAGCAAATTGAACCGGTAAAACTTCGTCTGTTCATCACAAGGCAGAATTTAGCCTCCCCTTGGACTCCTTCCACGGCTTCACACATTTGTTTCAGCAAAGCAAGATATAGATAAATGAGCAACCATCGAATCAAGAACGGCTTCGGGCCCAAATGAGCCTGCTTCCCTTATTAGATGCGTGGGTGTCTAGGAGGTGAACATCCCTGACAGCCGAGGCCAATCAGATGCGCTACCTCAGGCTATGCATGACCTGTGAATGAGTGTCTTTCCGTGGATCCGAAGTGGCATTTCAGCGTTTGGTGTCGGCAGGCCTTCAGCGGATAAGCAGAGGGAAGACGGCAGAGACGGCGTTGGTGCGATGAATGAGCGGACCGGCCAGGTAAAAGATATCATAATACCATGGTTGAGATGCGTAAAAGCCGGCTCGAGACATACCAGAAAGTGATTGAAGAGAACGAGGAACGCATCGCGATTTAGCCTGTAAAGCATTAGAAGCATCGCCTTATTTCTATCATGGAAAGGCACCTGGCAATGGGTTTCATATCTTAGTTAGAAATCAGCATGTGTAGAAAGTACATAAAAGGAGTCTGATGAAAGAGACGAGAACCGTAGGCAATGATGATTGTAAGGGCTTTGTCTTTGTCAGGGCATAGTGAGAGCTGTGACAATTGCTGGTCTAAGGGCGTAATCAGTATCATTGCGGTACATAATCCCCAGAACCAGAACTGTCACATCGTCCTTCGCTGAGTATTATTTGCTTGTGAATGTCGAATAATGTCACGAGGATATTGGAGAAGGAGTTTGATTACTATTCAAGGCTTGAAGGTTATACGAACGTCTCGTGCGGTTTGGACGCGGTGATTCCCATCGTAACATACCCAACATTTACCATGATCTATTGCGGTAAGACCCGAGCCATGGCAGCGATTCTATTGTGGTTGGCTTCCGTTGAGTTTGCCCATGCGGTACGGTAGGGGCTTTTATATCTTCACAAAACGCCAATGGCCGAGGGCAATTTTCAGACCTAGTTGTACGTCCTGTGCAAATGGCCGGAGGATTTCCCAAACGGTAATGATGAGAGATTGCTTGGGAGGGTTGAAAAGTATTTAAGTAAAACGTTTCTTTAAACTATAGATACCATGCAAATGAGTTTAAGAACTCCCCGGTGCTAACTCATGAGCACAACCATGGACTCCTGCCCAAAATTAGTTGCAATTCATGCCATGGCCTTGACCCGGACCGATCTGTGCCGATTGACTCACATCGACGACTGTGGTTGCGTGTGTATTATATGAGGAGTAACGCCCCGGCGATGAGCAATCAAAGCGCCGAATCTCATGACATCGGGTGACTGAGATTCCTCCAGACGCTGGTTGTTACAAGTTGAGGGCAAACGACTGTTGCGCGACTTACCCAACAAGAACCTACGTAAGTCTATGATTTGGTCTTCCGCCTCGCTGAGCAGCAGGAAGCATTGTGCAGACGAGTCAACAAAATCAAATACTTTCTCGAAGTCGACTTCAGGAGTTGGCTGGACTTCAACTTTACCTAGAGCAACGAGATCAACGGAGCGGATTCTCAGCATGCAAATGATTGTGGCATTTGTAGCCTGTGTCGAGGCGGCAAATATGTGCCATTAAAGAAGTTACAACTGCGGAAATCCTCAATGGAATAAAGGAACTGTTGAAAATACCCGAAATCTGCAACGAGGGCGCCTGAGATAAAGGCGGACGTCCAAGTGTGGAGAGGAAGAAAATACTTGGATTAAGATACTCAGCCACATTCATCTAAAAATGCAACGAAGAGCCTCGTGAGGGTTTCCGGGGCGTAATGAAGACACGACATAACGGTTGTGAGAACAAAAGGCCGCTTATTCTGGCTGTCGAAAGCTTTAGTGATGCAAGCTAAGAATGACCAAACAAAAGGTCAGATGTTCAAATCGAGCTTTTCTATGATAGGAATCATTCACCAGAGCCTGGGAAGGTCAGCCCTGGGAAACGTCGCCGAGTTCCTCCCTGCTCGTTTGAAAATCTCAGAAAATCTTGGAAGTCACAGAAACCAAATGGGAAGGCACCTTCCATCCGCAACTTTTGAACCCAACTGAGGTAGGCAACTCCTTCCTTTTCACCTCACCTCCCCACTTGTCCCTGCCTTCTTCCACCTCAACACCCACCACCACCGCACCTGCCAACATTTTCACCACCAAATATCGTCCTGTCTGGGAGCATCAAGACGAAAAGAAGTGTCAAAGCCCGCCAAGCCGGCGTTGTTCTCGAGTGTAGATTTCATCATGTTCTACAGCCACGAGAGTCAGTCTCCTTGGTTGCTTCTGGCCATGCCTTCTCCAATCCGGCTAACAAGTCGACAGTCTTGAACAACAAGCAGTATGGCGTAGCCACGATCTGGTAAGTTGGCCTTGAAATACTCCTTCACGGCACAGACTGACATTCCAAAGGCACATCGCGAACTTCGGCCAGAGCAACTCTTTGAAGAGGGTTACTCGGAAGGTTATCGACGAAGTCAAGATCTCCAAGGCCTGCGCGAAGTTCATGGATCCTGGTCCGCCCATCGCCTTGCGAACTCAGAGCAAGCTTCTCTTCGGCACAGTTCGCGTCTTCGAGCGCCAGTGCTACTACACCCTGCACGACGCCGAGAAGGTTCGCCAGCTAATGACCGACCTGTTTGCCTCCATTGACAACGCAATTGATATGAATGCTGGCAAGACTCGGTAAGAGATCTCGTCGTGCGCTGAAGACTCTAAACTTTGCTAACCTTTCACAGCCGCGAACAAATCACTCTGAGCGACGACCCCAGCTTCGTTCCCTCCGACAAGATCCCTCAGTTTTCGCTCGACAGCGGAGACTTGCTCTTTCCCAGTCAGCAAAAGCTTGCCTCTGGAAGCAGCAAGAAGTCCCAGTCTCAGCTTAGTCCTTTCAATAGCCCCATTGGCATCGACTTCACAGGCGGTGGCGACCCCATTCTCGACTTCGACCTTTCCCAATCCTCATCTAACGCCGGCTTCTTCCCAATGGCTTCCCCATTCGGTCGTGGAGCCGCAGCGGACACCTTCCTTCCCAAGGCGCGCGAGAGTCTTGACATGGGCATGGACATGAATTTTGGAGCAGTCTTGGATGACGATGACTTTGGCGGTCTTCACATGCGAGTTGGTCCAGATGGAGCCTTGATCGACGACGACGAGATCGAGTTGCCCATCTTGCCAGGCATGGAAGGTCCGAACGACGTGCCAGTTCAGGATCAGCAGCCGGACCCAGAGCTCCCACAGTACGATCAAGATCAGATCATGCTAGACCTTGAAGGCGATGCGCCTGCCGAGGTGCCCGTGCTGGGAAGCGACCCGCCTCTGTTTCCTCAAGATGAGCTCTCCCTTCAGCCAAACTCGCCCACGCCTGCCAAGGCAGCTGCACCTATCAAGAAGAAGCGCACTCGTGTGGCTCGCCCCCTCGAGAAAGATGACGAAAACGAGACCGCGTTCCCCCGCGCCGTTATCAAGAAGTGGCAGGTTGACTATATTGCGAATAGTGAGGCTGTCAAGAGAGACACATCTGCCAAGAAGCGCAAGAGGGAGACAGCGGCTCATGCGCGCGAGTTCGCCAAGCGACTGGTTCTCGGCAATGGAATCTGGGGTGTTGGCGACCCGAGAGGCATCGTTGGAATTACATATCCGCTTGCCCAGGTCTATGCCGGCGATGGTCTTCGCGATCGTATCTATGGACCGCCTCCTGCCGAGGAGAACCAGGCAGACCTAATCTCAACTCCCAGAGGACGTCGGAGACGCTCAGAAGAGGCCTTTGGTGAAGATGAATCACAGCGCAACGTGCGACCCCGACTCGACGAGACTCCTCACCAAGGTCGCTCCCAAGAGGACATTCCTCAGGACTTCGGCATGATCTACAGCGACCAATCGATGCCCGAGATGGGTATGGATGCTCCGCAGCCTATGTCCGACCACATGTCATCCGCAATCTTGCCTTGGGTCGGAACTCCTTCAGTCGGCAGGGCCTCAATCCCTCCCGGTTCACACTCACAGCGAGCTACCCGCCAGCTTAGCTTGCGCGGTAGCAGCGTCCCGCCCTTCACTCCTCACCAGGACGACCGCAGCAGCGATGCCGGCGGTGGCTTTAGCGGCATCCCCGGTTCCGACGCTGCCCCAAGTGGCCTGCTCGACGGCATCGCTCAGCCCAACCAAGACGACTCGCTCTGGGCGCGGTCCGCAATGGACGTTGCAAGCCAGGAGTTCCTTCACTGGACCGAGGAGAAGGTCACAGAGACAGGTTACGCCAAGATGGGAGATACCAAAGAGAACAGACTCTGGGTCACGTTCGACAACCTCTGCGAGCCCGGACAGCAGGACCACACCGTCGCCGCCCAGGCCTTTTACCACATTCTTTCGCTCGCGACGAAGAACGTTGTCGCTGTTGAGCAGGACATTGAGAACCTGGAGCCTTTCGGAACGATTCGAGTTGGAGTCGACATGACGGGGCGCCTTGAAGACATGGATTGAATGAACGACACGGTGCATTTTTATCGACGAATATTCTGCAGCATATGGGGGTTTTATGCGCTGCAATTTGCTCTGGAAAAGGACGAAATTTGGGGTCGTTTGCTTTGAAAACTCGGTTTCTTCGTTTTTGTTTCTGTTTCTGCGGTTGATTGTTTTCAAGAAAAGGGGAGAAAAGGTGTTGCGGCAGTCAAAATGGGGTTCGTCTGAAAGGAAAAGGGGTGGACGATGCAGGATTTGACAACATGGATTTGCTGCATTTCCCTAGGAAGGGATTTCATAATACATTTGCTAGGCGTCTTCTACATCAGCGCCATACACATATTAGCTAGGTTCACAAGAACGCAGATGATTTCGAAAGTTATGTGGCATCAATGATCATGAGTTTCATTACTTCATACGCTAGGTAAAGCCAAGACATTTACTCGTAGACATCATCCTCCTCGCCAACACCATCTCGATCCTCGAACTTCATGTACTGCACGTTGGGGTCTTCGGCTGCGGAACCCATGACTTTCGTCCAGGTATCCTTGACCGGGCCCAGTGCTGCGTCGCTGAAGGCGAGATCCAGCGGCAGACTGGGGATGACGAGGGATGCATCGGACGAAACGGACGCAGCCGCGCGAGCTTGCTCATACGCGGCCCTGTAGATAGCTTGAGGGCGGTTCGCACCATCGCCGAGGGCTGAGAGCAGTGCGTCCAGGGCCTTTTGCAAGGCTTCTGTGGATGTTGCTGACTTTGGCGTGATGAAGTAGAGGACGCCTGCGATGACTCGTTAGCCAGATGTTGACACATGGTTTTGCAGAGTCAAAGTATATAAAAAGGTGTACGATCAGGGTCACAGAAAGTTTTCGTCGAAGCATAAGCTCAGGCAATGTAGATAAGTTTTGACAAATCATCATGTACAACAAAATAGAAGAAAGACGGCGTGAACTTACTCTGACCAGATGGACACTCTCCCGTCTCGCTCGAGTGAGCAAAGACGTAGATGGGATAAGGTGACGCGACGTCCTTTACGGACTCCGCAGGCATCGCGATGACGGCTACAGCAGGCGTCGGCGCGCCTTCAACGGCGGCTTGGAACAGCGATGAGAGAGGCGAGTCGATGACGGCTGTCAATCTGCTCACACGCTCTGCGTCTGACGGCACATCCTCAGCACCGCGGACCAGCTCACGGGTTTTCACCGTGACATCGCTGGTCAGATCAACCTCGAACGTTGCGCCATCTTCCTGGGCTTCCAGTGGGCTTGTGGCTTTCATACCAGTGCCTAACATGTACACTGCGCCGCCGACGGCGCACGCGCGGCAGCCCACCTGCGCGATCTCCGACAGGCCGCCCCATTTCGGGTACACTGCCGCGAAGCCCGGGCCGAACGCCCCCATAGATGAGAGGTGGCGGTGGATGGCTGCCAAGCCAGCGCGCGTGGATATCGTGCCGTCGAGGGAAAGCGTGAGTGTGACGATGTACGTCTGCAACGCTGCGTCGAGCTTGAAATCCGTCGCAAGGAACTCCGCCAGAGGCTTGTCGGCATGGGGAGTCCAGGTCGGGCGGTTATCCTCCGAGTCGTAGTCAAAGACGAACTTGAGGAACTTCATCAACGACCGCTTCGCCCTCGCCGGAATCGCGGTCGTGGAGAAGACGGCTTCGCGGGTGGAGGGGATCGGCACGATCGCTGCCGCGCCGCCGTCATCAGCAGACGGGGTGTAGATGAAGAAGGATCCCACGGCGAGGAACTCAATCTGCCGGTACGCGCGGGAATCGACGAGCTGGGTAACGAGTGCCGAGCGCGTGTGTACGATCTGCGGCGCGAGGGCAAGAGAATAGGCTCGAGGGGAAGAGACGCCTTGCTCTGCCTTTGTTATCTTCGCCGAGGAGAAGACGCCTGAGCTGGACGCGTTGGCGGCAGCCCATTCTTCCATCTCCTGGAGGGAGAAGGCGGCTTCGGGACCGCCATAGTACTCGTTGGGATCGAGGTGCAGGATTTGTTTTCCTGAGCGGGAGAGGGCTCTTTACGGCCGGAGAGGGCTGCGTCAGTCAGATCGAGGCTTTTGGAAGCAGCAACGACGACATTTTCGCGGGTGTGGAAAAAAGAGAATGCTGAGGAAGAAAGAGAAGCTTACAAGGCTAGCAGCGACTGCTGCAGGCCAGTACCGTGGATGATGACATCCCACGTGTTCTCGGCCAGCGATTCCATGTCGGACTGGAGGGTATCCGAGTCGAGGAGGGAAGAGAGAGGAATCGAAGAAAAGTTTGCGAGGAGATGTGAGGTTGGAAAAGAGGAAGCTTTGACGATGGGGGCCCTTAGTGGGGAAATAGAGGCTCTGGGTGCGGTGTTACGTAAGGCACTGTCTGCTCGCACGGTAGAGCCGCCCACTCTAAAAATTTCTGGCGCGTCGCTGGGCTTTGCGGATTTTCTTCTCTTCTTCAACCATCCGCCCGGTATACCAGCCGCGAGTCACCAACAGTAGATTCGCAGCCTATGAGGGCCTTTCATTAGGCTTCCTCGGCGCCGGGCGGTAGAGAGATATTTTCCCTAGTATCTACTGCCTTGGAATAACGTCTGAAAAGGTGGCTCGAATTGTGGAATACATACTTTCACCGTAGACGTGAGCTGTGATTGACTGCCCAGTCTTGTGGACAAAACCTCGAGCGAATTTTGTTTGCCTAGCTGATGCGTCTGCCTAGTGCTAGTCGACTGCCGTTTGCTCTAATGGATGTTGCCCTGCCGGAATATCCTGCATCAAACGCCTATTCCTATTCCTTCCAGCCTCACTGTTCCTCCTCACGTCCTTAATTCGTCTGTACGATGCGAAAGACAAGTCCCCCCAAAGAACTCCTTCCCAAGGTATGCTCATATCTCATAAAGTCGTGTTGCGAACTAGAAAAGGAAATCAGGCGGAGCTGGAGCCCGAGTCGTCACCGGCCTTCATGGCAACGTGGTTGACAACCGTGCAGCCGGTGCTGAGCTTGCCCTTCTCCTCGCTACAGCAGGACATCACCCACATCAAGTTGACGTTGTCCTTGATGTCGTCGCTGGCCTTACTGGCATGGTGAAAGCCGATCTTATCCTCTGTCTCTACCTCTATAAGCCATTCGCCTGTTGCAGATTATTGTTAGCATAACTATAAGCTCAAGGTGATTAGTAGACGTACCAGGATGATGAGATCCGCATTTCTTGTCCTCGTCGTTCTCGTCGTAGACCTTGCGGCACTGCTTGCAGACGCGAAGGGCACGCTCAGGCTGCGAAAGAACGTCGCCGAGCATGTGGTGGACCGAAATACCGGAGTCGTGCGAAGCCTCCGACGAGGCGCGAACGGTGTTGCGCGTGGCGCGGCGCGAGCTGAAGACCTTGGGAATGTGAAGGTGGTCCGCGAGCTTGGTGACTAGCTCACGGGTCTTTGCATCCGCATCGACGACCGTCTGGAGGATCTGAAGGAGATTATCCTTGTCGCCGGCAACGAGGCGCTTAGAGATATCGATGTCGGACATGATCGTCGAATCGCGGGTGTTTGAGGGGTTCGGTTTCGTTGAAGAATGGTAGAACCCTTCGTTTCGGTGAAAGGTGTTTTGGTTTTGTTTCTTCCAGGAGCCAGAGAGAAATCTTTTGGAAAGAAGTAAACAAGACGTGTTAAGGCGGGTGCATGTAGCTGTGCAGCTTCCTTCTCATGACAGCCGCATCGGGTGGGTGCGGCTGGTGATGGGGACTGTCGACTCATCAAAGCTCATGACAGGAAACATGCGCGCGTTTGCCTTTACTGAAGCAAAAACAAGAGAGGATACATAGTACAATGAAGGGGAGACAAACATTGATTTCCCCAAAACTTTTGATTTCTGTTTCCTTTACCGGGTATCATTATCTTCATGGCATGGCCTTCCTGACCTCCTCCCATCTCTGCTCCGCAACACCGACAAACTCCCGAATCAGCTGCGGTTGCAGCGCCGTGCCGCCGTGCTTTGATATCGCCAGAATCTTGGTCTCTTCTCCACTGCGATCAACCACCGCCGTGACCTCCTCGTCACAGAGTCCCTCCTCCAATGTGTCCGGGTCCACCAGAGTCCAGAACTTGCCGTCCGCGGGCTTGTCGGTCGTCTCCTTGCCCGTGAAGACACCCGCCGTGCAAGCGACGGGGAAGCCGTTGATGGTAAGGGGCTTGGGGTTGTCGCGGGAGCAGATGACCATCTCACGGTCCGGGTCCCAGCGGGCGATCGGAATAGTCGTGTCGCGCAGGGCAGCGAGGACGGAGGCCCAGGCAGCGTCGAACGGGTTGCCGTCAAGGGAGATGAAGAAAATGTCGATGTAGAGGACCCAGTACGCAATGACCACCTTCTCGCCCTCCTCCTTGTCTCCGCCATCCTCCTCCATCTTGTCCTCGTCATCGTCTTCGGCAGCGTTCTCGGAGGGGCGGGTGTACCATATCCTCAGATCCTCGGCGTCGAGAAGCTTGGAGGAGTGCAGGAGAGAGTAGACTCGTGTGCTCAGGGTCTGGGCGAGGGTCGTCGGGGGAACACCGGGGAGGAACTGAGGCGCGCAGCCAGTGGCAAGCTCAATATTCGGGACGAGCAAGTCGTAGTCCTTCAGCTCTGCGGCGCCGTCCGTCTCGGTTGTGGTAAGGGCGTTGTGGCGGCGGAAGTTGGGAATGTCGGAGGCGAGGATGGTCTCGGCGCGAACACCACAGATGGCGGTTGTGTCGCCGGTACGAACAACGGCACTGCCATTGGCGTGTGTGAGGGAGGACGTGTTGATGTTTGGGATTCGGGCCTCGTCAGGACGTCGGCCATTGCTACGGGCTGAGTTGGCAGGCGCGGGCGGTTGGAGGTTCGCGAGGAGGAACGGGTGGGGAGAGAGCTTTGCGAAGGTATCGCGGGGAAGGCCCTTCGAAGTAGCCATTTTATCGGTCGATCTAGTCGGGGCGAAGGCGACAAGAAACAGCGACTTGGGGGCCTCGAGATCGAGAGATAATGCTGTTTGAGGTGGGATGGAGGAAGGAGAGTGCTGGAAATTTTGGGTGGAGTCGGAGGTCGGCGTCAGTGGCTCCGGTGGGGCAGCGTCCCGAGGCCCGGGCGCCGGCGGATGAGCTTTGGTTCACTTCATGTCTGCACATAACTTCACTTTGACTAGGTTGATTTAGAGTAGGAGAGTTATTCTTTACCCAATAATGCGTGGACAACATATTCATCGCGCCCCCAACCTGTCTGCAAATTGGCTATGAACAAGTGGGCAATATGAGCTTCCTCGCCTTATTCTTCTCTGACTTCGAGATTCGGTCGGATGGCTACGATCATCGCACCTGCCGGCCAGCTTGAAGAAGCCTTCCCAGTCTCTCAAGGCGCAAACGCAGAGACCATTAATGTGCTGTGTCATTCAGATCTTCAGTCTTTCCCTGCAAATAAGTTCACCATTTTGAGCATGGACCATGCAAGCTGCCGCAGCCTGCTCGTGTTGTCCCTTTTGGTCGTACGGCGTTGTTGGGTGAGCATAAGGCTTGGCCATGAATGTGAACCCACACCAGGCAATGCGCGCTTATCTTCTTCTACCCCCCCGAAAGGCCCAGCCTGATCTTGGGTGCTTCCCATCTCTAACCTATTCGTGAGCTATCTCTGGCAACATGTCTTTCAGGAAGTTCAGACGCAAACTTGGACGGCGCAGCTCCAAGGACGACACTTCGTCTCAAAATTAGGGTCCCGTTAAGCAAGACCAACAACAGCCCGCTACTAGAGACGATGGTACAGCCAGCGGGAAGGCTAGTTCCAATGACCCAATCGATTCGCCCAGTCCGTCGAAAGCAGGATACAACACAGGAGGCAGCGCCTATTCGCAAAGGCAGCGAGGGAAATATACGGGAGCTCTGGGACCTGGTGTGCGGAGCGCTGAGGGATGAAGATGAACAGCTGATCGTGGATTTCGAAAAGAAGATCGAGGGAGACCTTAGCGCTGGCCTGAGTAAGACCGCAGGCTTCCGGACCACCAAGAGAGACTGGATGGATTCGATTCTCACGCGCAAGATGGAGCAAGTCAACAGGGACTCGTGGAAGCTGAAGTTTGGAAGCTCGAAGATACTAGTCAAGGACGTGGTGAAGCCAATCTTGGGCGTTGTAAGCTGGGCCAACGACTTTATCTCCAAGGCTGTGCGCGCAAATCCCTCTGCATCACTCGCCGGGGGCGGCGTCAGTCTGCTGCCGCCGGTAAGTTTGACTTCATGAACAATCAACTATGTTGTATCTTGAGGGCTAATGAGTTCTCGAAGCTTTTCTTGAATCCCTCTGAGCAGATCGCTTCTTTAGCCCAGGGACTAGAATATATCTCGTCAGTGATTGTTCAGAGTTAACTGTAGGAGGATCTTTATGAGCGCTACTCCGAGTCCGAGACTGGCGGTCCATCTCAGATTACGTACCGAAGTGCTCCGACAACGCTATACCATCATGTCCCCAAATTTCAAATAACTAGCTACTGCTACTACGCCCGTAGCACCGCCTACCGCTTGGGCTTGGACTCGGTGAGGTGGCATGAGTGGGAAGACCTTCTAGAGAAGACCAAAGAGCAAGAGAGAGTATTTTCTGCTGTTCTCGATCGTTGCCGGGACGTCAGATACGAAGAAGAATGTTTCACGGCTAAGCGGAGACACGAGCAGCTCGTTTCTTGCTGGCAAAATATCGGCACGGACGTGTCCGGTCTCCTGTCAGCAGTCCGAGAGGCTCAGAGGGAGGGAAAGCGCATGGAGCTCCTTCAGTGGCTGTGTGCAGTTGATACTTCCGCGTTATATAACGCCGCACGCGACAAACACCAGGCCGGCACGTGCAGCTGGTTGCTTGAGGACAGCAAGGACTTCAAAACGTGGATGGAATCCCCGAAATCTTTGCTATGGCTCAGTGGAAAGCGTATGAAAGCTCTGCCATACCAATGCTGCCTGGGAAATCTCTTGCTAATATTCCCATAGCTGGTTCTGGAAAGTCGATTCTGAGCTCGTCTGTTATAAAGCACTTGCAAGATAATTGCAGATCCGATCCCGGAACCGCACTCGCATACTTCTACTTCAGCTTTGGAAGCCTGGAGCAACAGAGTGTGGCCATCATGCTCTCTTCCCTAGTCAAGCAATTATGTGCCAGTCGCCCCGATACGCCACAGGCCATCAATAACTTCGAGAATTACAAGATAAAAGGCGAACGACCAGACACAAAGACACTCGAGGAGGCTTTAATAGCGGCTACCCGTACATTCTCAGACGTTTTCATCGTCATCGACGCCCTCGATGAATGCCCTATCCTTAACAGAGAGCGAAAGAAGTTGCTGGCTTCCCTAACTCGCATAGCAGCTGCAATGCCCGACAATTTACATTTATTTTGTACGAGCAGGGCAGAGCCAGATATCAGCACAACATTCAATAAGCTACTGTCTTCACCTTGCGGAACTGAGATTAACCTCACGGAAGATACTACGGGCGTACACAACGACATGAGTACGTATATCAGCTCAGTTTTGGAGTCCGATGATTACCGTTCATGGCCCGGCGAGCTCAAGGCCGATGCGAAGAGGCTGCTGATTGAGAAGGCAGATGGAATGTAGGTCAAAGGAGGGCTTCCAAAAAACAACATTCGACCCAAACTGACCCTGGTGCTAGGTTCCAATACCTTGTGTGCCAATTTGAAGGACTGCGGAACCCTCGCTCCAACGCTCTCATCAGTTCGGCGCTGAAGAATCTACCCAAGGGGCTCGACGCGACGTATGACAGGCTGCTGCTCAGCATAGAAGCTGATTTTCAAGCTCAGATTCTGAGCTTACTCAAGTGGCTCGCATTTTCGAATAGACCTCTCGAGCTTGAAGAACTTGCAGAGATATTCATCCTTCATCCCGAACGCCCTGTCGGGGTTAACATAGCGGAGCGACTCTTTGAGCCAGAAGACGTTTTGCGATATGTATCAAGTCTTGTCACTATCCAGAAACAGAGCACGATGTGGAGGCGATCCGGGACAAAAAAATACGTACGACTTGCCCACTTTACCGTCAAGGAGTATCTGATTTCCAGTCAAATTAGCAAAGGTCCTGCGGCTTGCTACTCATTCAACGAGAATGAAGCTCACCTGCATATTTCGCATTGTTGTCTCGTTTATCATCTTTACAAAACAGACAAGATCTGGATAGAAGGAGGCTCCCTGTGGAAAATTACGCAGCTGGCCTCTGGGGATGGCATCTTGAAATGGTGCTGCGGCACATATGGACCTCCGAGATCGTCCGCCTCGCTGCACCCGCTCTTGCTGTGCACAGTCGCAGTCTCAGGGAGATTTTGAAAACCGGAATGCAGGGTCAAGAAAGCTTCTACTGTGAATACGCCCAAGCCCGAGCAAACCATTATCTCCGGCGGTCGTATTGCTATACTGCCGCACTTGGCTTTCTGAACCTCACCGATTTGCTGCTCTCTGCATCATCTGATACAACCGACTATTTGACACAGGAAGATCTCGACCTGATACTCCATGACGCTACGTTGGCCGGAAGCTTAGAAACCGTTCAGTTTGCCCTCGACAAGGGTGCTCTTGTCGATGCGCAGAACGACATAGGGGAATCAGCTCTGCAGCTAGCTGCATCACGAAATCAACCAGAAATTGTGGACTTACTCCTGAGTTGTGGTGCCGATGCGTATAAGTCGGGATGTCCTTTGACGTCTACATTATCCTCTCTTTCCACAAGATTCTGTGGCTCCTGGGGTACGATACCAGAGCAACTTCCAAACTGGACGCCGTTGGCGAACTACAATAGAAGTTTGCAGCTTCTAATTGACAATGGCGCTGATGTCAACAAGCAGTGCGATATTCATGGGACTGCCTTAAGCATGGCAGCAAGTATAATGGGACATCACAGTACGCGATACTTTGTGGACTTTTTACTCCAACGTGGAGCTAGTGTCAACCTGCCGGCTGGCGATTTTGGTTCCCCACTTCAGGCAGCATGCTCGCACATGATCGCCTACAGCTTCGATCAGGATAAATACGAGTCCTATAACGATGTAGTCATGGGTTTACTTAAGATGGGGGCTGAAGTAAATGCTCAGGGGGGGAAGTACGGCAATGCATTGCAGGCTGCTAGCTATGCCGGCAATTATGTGGGAGTTTGTGTTTTGCTCGATAGAGGCGCTGACATGAACATGCCAGGCGGCCACTATGGAACCGCATTGCAAGCAGCATGTGCAGCTCAACATTGGAAAATCGCGGGTATGTTGCTGGATAGAGGGGCAGAAGTTAATGCTCAAGGAGGAGTATACGGTAATGCTTTGCAGGCGGCTTGTTACAGTAAGCGGGAGATGGGGGATTCTCGTTCTAGGAGAATGATCGTACATCATCTGCTGGAAATGAACGCCGATGTAAGCGCTGCTGGTGGAAATTTTGGAAGCGCGCTGCAAGCCGCAAGTGTATCTGGAGATGAGTCTGGCGAAGCGATAGCAAGCTTACTACTTAGTAAGGGCACCGAGGTCAACACGCAGGGGGTGAAATACGGCACAGCAGTTCAAGGCGCCTGCGCAAAAGGTAGGATAGGCGTGGTGCGCTTACTTCTCGCTCATGGCTGCGATCTGAACATTGAAGACGGCAAGTATGGAACCGCACTACAGGCGGCTTGCGCATGGGAACGCTCTTCCACGTGGGCTCTCAACACTGAACTCGTGGGCCTACTGATTGAACATGGCGCCGACGTTCACGTTCAAGGCGGGCATTTCGGAAGCGCTTGGCACGCTGCGGCCACGTAGATCGATGAGGAATCCCCCAGTGCCAACGATGCGCTGAAGATGCTACTCACTCACGGTGTCGATGTGAATGACAGCAGGGGTCGGATGCACGGAACTGCTTTGCAAGCCGCAATCCATTGCTCTCAAGACCCAGAATTAACCATTCAAAGGGTTCGTTTCCTGATTGGACATGGCGCCAATATCAATGCCGGAGGCGGCCCGTATGGATTTTCCTTGCAGTCGGCGTTTATGATACCATATAATGAGCGTTTTATGGGCTCAGAGGTCCCCTTTTCCCTTCTCGACAGCTGCCCCGGAATCGATATTGGCGTGACAGGGGGCAAATTTGGCACAGCTTTGCAGGCGGCAGCGTACTACGGCTACATTGATGCCATAAGACGAATTCTTGGCAATGACGGTTACCATGATTTTGACTCTGATGATGATGGCGCTGGGCCGAACGCCAAAGTCAAGTTGGTCAACATACGTGGCGGAGAGTACGGCAGCGCACTTGACGCGGCGGTGTGTGCGGGCGAGGCCGATGTGGTGGAACGTCTCATCAGCTAGGACGCTGATGCAGACGCTCGCGGCGGGAAGTACGGCAGTGCACTCAACGCAGCTGTGGTCAAAGGGTACTGGGATCTTGTCGAGATCTTGCTCAAGTCTGGAGCTAAGTCAGACTGCCATGACCTAATGGAACCCGATGAGGAGTGGCTGAAATGGGTTGAGAGAGAGGATGGGTCGGGTGCCGTGGGACGGTACAGGAAGTTTTGGGAGAAGCAGAAGCCTAAATCGGAAGAAGCTAGGTCGGGAGAAGAGAAGACTGTATAAGAATGTAGTTCACTTTGTGTATACATCATGGCACATGGTACAATAGGCCCAAAGTTTTAGACATGTTCAAGTAGTTGTGTATCGTGGAGACATGCCAGCTAAACGTCACTTCATCACGATGGGCATCGCGTCGACCATCAACCAAATCTTTGGCCCAGAAATAGGAGCTGATAACCGCCTCAACACGTCTCACCTCGCAATCGCCATCCGTGGCTACCATATCCAGACAGAAATTCTGCACATACCGGGGCGATTCGGCATTTTCTCATCCGGCCCTCCCCGCCTTCAGGCCCATCAAGGTTTCCTGTTCGTAATCCAAATGGTACTTGTGGTCATTTGGGGCGTTCCTGCGGCGTTCGGTCTCCTACTGCTCAAGTACACGGACCGGGAGTTGCCAATGGCTCCTTTTGCAAAGTATTTCGGATTTGTGTTTTTGAGTATGATCGGGATAGTATGGGTTGCGGCATGTCTCAGTAAGAGACGAGCACCGGATTATGACTGGGGAGAATGGAAGGTGCATCAGGAATGATGTTTATTTTTTAGGCGTTTGGGGTGTTTACACTTACTGTAATATAATGCTACAGCAACTCTGCTTCGGCATCTGATTATTTTCTCAGTCATCCTCTGGGTCACCGTACTGTCCCCCCACGCCACTTTCGCCGTCTTGTGCCAGGCCCTCGTCATCGTTCAGAGTATCCAGGTTTTCCCCGTGATCCAGAAGGCGAAACTGCTCCCAAGATGAACCAAGAGACGTCTTCAGAAACAGACGAAGCCTGGAACTATGCCACACCTGGCATCCTCATGCCATACATTCGTCATGAACACTCTGATCTTCTTTCGTGATGCTCTCTTGCGCTACGCTGCAGATCGCGTATCTCAAAATCGCGCTGTTAGGACGCAGCCCAAAGCCAGCAGCAGATTGAAGTGACTGACTTCACACGGTCTCGCGAACAGGGACTTCTAGCAAGCTTTTGTGCCAGGATGCTAGAAGTTCAATAAAATGAAGCAATCTGACAATTATTACTTACATTTTGTACATGGTTGAGGACTTCGTAATTCGATCCCATATTCAAGTGACGATGACTTAACGGGCGTAATGACGAAGACGGCGAGCATGAGGAGACAAACGACAAAGATGGCGAAGACGACCATTGTAGTAAGAGTGATACTTATCAAGAAGCAACACCCCATCATGATTTAAGCAGCTTGCACATAGTAGTTCTTCCGGTCAGCTAGGAGCACCCGCTCGGATAGTACAACCTTTATTCACCCAAGAATATGCGGGCCATAATGACAGAAACCAACCAGTGAGCTGCTGCTGCCGACAGTGAGTCCATGAGACCGCTCCAATAGACCTTGACGGCCTTATATGCCATGGTCCAAGTCATCATACTAGGAATCTCCGCATTTCAAATAACCAGGAAGGATGTCTTCATTTGGTTGAATCAGGCAATCCCACTTTAAATACATTTATAAGACAAACCTCCTTTAGTTCTTTGCCTCACAGCCTCGAAAACACCTGCCACATTGATCACAACGCAGTTACACCCGTGACGATCTCAAATTCGCACGTTCAGTCTAAATCCCTTAGCTTTTCGATAAACATTTAAGGTGAAGTCAACCAGAGTTGAAGGTAGACAAATCCATCCGCCGACCACCCCGAGGAGATCATGATCTGACGGGCGATGTTGACTTTGAGAGATACAGCGGAGACATTCGTACCATGATTATGCCGGGATATACTCTGCTTGAACTTCAGTAGACGGAATTGTTTGCTGTGCCACAAAATATCTGAATAATAAAGCAACGATAGAGAAGACCAGAAGACTCAATTCAGGACATGAGGATCCGCCGGAGGTTGCTCTATCACGTGTCATAACATCTTTCACATCATAAGATTACCATAATAGGGGCTTCATGCTAGAACAAAACGCGACAAGAGGATCACATTTTGCGACTAGTAACAATAATTTGAAACCGCTCGAGTTATATTTATTAGACTCACGTCGCCACACCTTGCCTTCACGAGCAAGGATGCGAATCCGCAGCGCCACCTTCACCTCTTCCCCTGACACCAACCGAGTTGGTTATAAATACTTGCTATGCCTGACACTTAAACTTCTCGCGGGAAATCAAATTGGCTGACATAACCTTGAACAGAAATCGTCTCCGTCTGTGTCGTT
Organism: Colletotrichum gloeosporioides; assembly: GCF_011800055.1. NCBI lineage: Eukaryota > Fungi > Ascomycota > Sordariomycetes > Glomerellales > Glomerellaceae > Colletotrichum > Colletotrichum gloeosporioides. The sequence goes on along the minus strand of NW_025544762.1, from coordinate 206,539 downwards.
GTGATCGAAGGATTGCTGATGTCCTTATATGCTGCGCTGGCCATCCCTGATAACATCACAACCTCAGCTGAGATGACACACGCTTCTGGTGGTTGGGTATTCTCCCTGTTGGTCTCACAGGACCAGCTAGCTGGTAAGGGTCACTGTGGGCAGTAAATATCATATTATATTAACTACGTTGGTGGTGATGTGTATGAGGTTAACTGCGTTAGAGGTAGCGGCCGCGATCGCGGCGTTGATCGCGGAGGTCGGCGCCTTACGTAATCGCTGATTACGTAAGGCGCGCCTAGCTCAATTAACACTGCGATAGGCTAGCGTTGCTGACACTAGTAACTTTCTCTTTTTGCTAGCGTTAACGCAGTTAACAGTAACTATAGTATAGTTTGAAAAGAAGTCGTTAAATAACATATAATGCGAAAAGTAGTAATTACCTATAACCCCTGCTACAGTAGTTGCTCTATAACTGTCGCTTAATCTTGCCCTAGGCTGGCGCTAGCGATTAGCGCCGCTCAGGCCTATGTAACCTATCCCTCTATCTGTATTATTACTGAGTTTATATTAAGGAAGTGCGTGAGGTACTAGTTAGGCTTCGCTTTAATGAAGGCGTTAGTGAGGTTATTATTGCTATTAATCTATTAAATTTTGCATAGTTTATAGTGTTTATACAACTGCTATAGAGCTATAATATTAATTATTAAATGCTTCTCCTTTATAGTGCCTAGCTTGATAAGGTATTTATATAGTGAGTATAAGTTAGTATAGATAATAGTAGGTATTAGAGGTAGGCTGAGCTGTTTAGCGATTATTTGGAGGGTTATAGAGATAGCGTAAGCTATATTGATACTAGCGACTATGCTGTAGACCTTAGAGGCTAGTATACTTCAAGTGACTTACTTGCTCTTTGTTAAACTAAAGTAGACAATATTACTATTAACTGTGAATTTATTCTTATTAGGAGGGGTCTTATTAGCGAGAATAATAGTGAAGCTAAGCTGTAAGGTTAGGTTAGCGTTATTAGCGAATAAGCTGTTAATAAAGACGAAGAGTTTAGTAGTTAATAAGTTAATAGGTATAAATATTAATCCTTACGTTAGTAAGGCTATCTGCTACTATAGTTATACGTTAAGGGCTTTAATATTATTAGGTGAGGGGTCTTAGTACTAGGCAGCAGTTAATAGATTGAAGTATACCTTAGGCTAGTAGATCGACGCGATATATACGCTACGCGCGCGTTATTTAATATATTACTTCTTGATAGCGTTAGGGGTAGTGTTAGCGTCAACGAGGGTAAGCTTCTTGCCTTAGCCCTTCTAGCGGAGAATAATTATACCTAACTTATTAATACTAATAATACTGCTGTTAAACGTTAGTAGTTAGTTAATAGTAAGGTGTTGCTTAGCTTTTGCTGTAAACAAGGCCTTAGTTAGCGCTTCGTCTTCATAAGCTGAGAAACTAGCATTAGTGAGGCCTAAAGTGTTATTAGTTTATATACTGATAACTACAAAGTTAGGGTTAACAGGTAAGGGGACTAAAAGGCAGGGATTATAGCTTAAAGTAACTATCTAGAGAACTTCTCTATAGTAGCAGCTATATATAGCCTACTAGTAGGTGCTAGCCTTAGTGATACTATAGAGCAGCTTAATAACTCTTATGATAGTCCCTTTAGGGTACTAATCCTAAATCTAGATAGGTAAGTGCATAAGGATCATCCTATTAAGCTTTATAGTTAATTAGACGTATGCTTACGTTATATTGCAAAGCTAGAGGATCTTACTAGAGAGTAGTAATAATAGTATAATAGTGAGGATGAGGTGCTAGCTTACCTGCTATATTATTAGTAACTGCATTAAGATCACCTCCTTACTGTTATTAGCATATCCTTAGATAATAAGGCGAGACTTCTCATAAGGCTTATTAGTGTTCTTATTCTTAATCTTATTAACTATCTGCAATCAAAAGATATAGATATTAGTGTAGTTAATAGGGTTATATATAGTTATCTCAAAGACGCCTCAATTAATAAGTCTCTTAACTTTAACCTTATTAGATTGCTTAAAGGGGCGGCTAGGCGTATTAATCTTACCTGCCTTATAGAGCTATATAGCTAGGTTGAGGTTAGTATGTTCCTTATTAGTTAAAAAGACTTTATTAGTAGCGAAGAATGCAGTAGTAGCGTTAATATTATTAACCTCTAGTGTGAAGTTAATGCTAGGGGTGGGGTTAATATTAACTATCTTCGCTATAGGTATTTATCTTTATGAACTTTAGCATAGCTTACCTAAAGGTAGCCTTAGGCGTTCTTCTCCTTTATAAGGCTAGCTATATTAGCATAGTAGTAGTAGCGCTAGCGCTAGTAATCTTTCTTAGTCTTCTTTTGCTAGCGTTACTAATACCTTAGAGGCGTTTAGTAGAGAGTTAGTATTAATAACATCTTCATCTAAGTTATCATAAAAAAGCTTAATATAGGTTAATTAAAACGTTCTTAGCCTATAAAGTAGGTTAAGTGTATAGTCCTCCCTATTAATAGAGAGAAGCTTATATAAGCTAGCTTAGCCTTTATTCTTATACTATATAAGAATATCTAACTATAGTAGGAAGGTAAGTGTTAATAACATATTTAGGCTGTTATAGAGGATAAGGGTATTAGAGACTTATTACTTAGTGTGTATATAGTAGAGTTTATTAGTAGCCTTTTGCACAGCTTCTTAACGCTTTGCAATACCTAGAGATAGCGCTAAATCCTTAGTTACTTAAGGGTAGGCGCTAAAGATAAATAGGGTTAAGATTAGACTATTAGGCCTAATAGTGTTATTAATAGTCTTAATAGTTATCTATAAGGCTTGCTTATAAGGGATAGAAGGGTCTTTAGTATAGATGATGTTATAGGTATAGCGTAGAGTAGTATAGTAACGTTTAACCTTACTAATACTATAGTAAGCCTTAATAGGGACTTCTTTAATAGTGATCACTAGGGTGTAGGCAGTATGCTTAAATTTACAGCTATAAAAGTTAGTGCTAGCGTTTATAGTGATGAAGTTAGGAGGGCTTTAGTAGATATTAATCTAATATATATATAAAGCCTCCTAAGTATGCTAAGCTGATAGATCTTTAAGGAAATAGGCTGCGTTAAAGCTAGTAGCACTATTAATAACATAAAGTACTAGCCTATTACTATTAAGATATATAATATCTATAAAGATCTTATAGTTAAACTTATAGTTATTATATAAAGTAAATCTGAACCTTTTAGGTTAACTAGCATAAAGTTAATAATGCTAGCAGACCTTAGTTAAATAGGTAAGGAGGCTTTTATTAACCTTATACCTAGCCTTAGTAAGGATACGTTAAAGTCTAGTAACTAATAGGTAGCTGAAATAGCAATAGAGTTATTAAAGTTTAACCTCACTAAGGTAGTAGTAGGTAACTAACTGTTCCTATTAGAGAAGTATCTAGGGATGCCCCTATTTATAGATAACTAGAACTTTAAGGTCTCTCTGCTTTATAATATTATTAAGGTTGTTAAATATGACTTCTATCTTATCTATATTATGAAAGTAGTATAAGAAGGGTATATTTATTAGTATAATGTGGAAGGTAATAGGACTAAGTAGCGTAGGGACTTTAATAGATCCTAAGGAGTGGATAGGGTTACTAGGGCTAAATCTGATAGTAGCTACTCTTATAGTATTAACTTTGAGGTTTAGTATTAATTGTTGAAGTATAAGGACCTAGGGCTAACCTGCTGTTGAATATTTAGAGGCACTAGTGTTAAGTAGGATACCTTAGAAGATTATTAATCTATACCTTCCCTTAAGAGAGAACTATAAGGTATGTTCTTTAGGCTTAACTATAGCATATAGATCCTACTTAGTGATAGCATAAAAGGTAGCATTATTACCTAACGCGCTAGTAACTTTGAAGCTATTAAAAGTGATACTAGCAAAGTGAGGAGTGAGAAATTATTAATTTTTATTATCTAAGCTATCTAACTTATACTAGCTATCTTTAGCGTTAAAGTTATTAATATTAAGAGTGCTGAAGTAGTTTAATATATCCTTATTATAGCTATTAATAGGAAGGTTATTAATACCCTTAACACCCTTATGCTATACTAGAAAGTGATTAAAGGTAGGGGTAGAGGTGTCCTTATTAATATATATTCGCTTAAAGCAGTTAAAAGCTTTGCAGCGATCTTTAGTAGGGTGCTTTATTAACTAGTAGCCTATTTTACTACAAACATAGCACTTCTTCTTAGATTTAAGAAGTGTAGGTTAAGGGTAATATTAACTATAAGGTGCGTATAGGCGACAGCTAAATTAAGAGCTGCAGCTATAGCTGTTATATTAACGATTAGTTTAGTACTAGTTATTAATAGGAGCTGGATTTATTATAAAGTGCTTGCAAGCCTAGCTTTATATTATGATACTAATAGACGATTAAAGCTGGTTAGTAACGCTCTTATAGTCCTTAGTAGGGCTTATAAGAGCGTAGTTATACTTAGGTACACCTTAGTAAGTACTAAGAACCTAATCATAAAGGGTATTATTAGAGTAGTAGATAGTAGAGAGGGCATATTAGATAGTGATAAGCTTATTAAATACTATCTTAAGGCACTCTATCTTAGTCTTACTAAGGTTCTCTAGGATTATGCAGTTAAGGGTAGTATTACGCTACTTAGAGAGATATACTTAATAGGACTCTTTGGTCTTAAAGTGGGTTTTAACTTTAGTAACTAAGCTAGTGAGGTTGATAGGCGTATTATTGCTATAGAGCTTATTATAGTAGTAGTTAAGTGCTTTACCCTTAAGTATAATAGAGAAGGCGCCTGGGGTTTGAAACTAGTTGATACCTACCTTAATATAGTAATCCTTAAAGATGAGAAGCTTAGAGTTAAAGATATTATATATATCGCCCCTAAAGCGTATACTGTTATAGTATAACTTCATAAGATCTATAAGTTAATGAGGGGATAGTTAGTTAAGTGTAGCTAGGTTGACTAAGTTATAGTTAGCAATATTAATATTAAAGTTGCTTAGAGGGATAAAGGTGGTTAACTAGTAGGTTCTAGAAGGAATTAATCTATCTTAGGTGGGGCTAAAAGATAGTGCTATGCTAGTAGGGGTGTAGGTGGAGTTAACTAGGGGTGCTAGGGGAGGTTTAAGCTTAATACCTTAAATATTATTAAAGAAGTTAGTGTTTCTAATAGCTTTCTTAAAGGTAGCAATCTTAGAGGCCTTATTATCAATCTCCTCTATAGTCTACTTATAGAAGTCTTAGTGAAGAGTAGCATAAATATTAGAGGCGATAGAGGTGCTATTTATAGTGATATAGACTCTATTAGTAATAAGGAAGTCTCTAAAGTCCTTTATAGTAGTAGGGTTATAGTAAGTAAAGGTAGACTTTAGCACCTCTTTAAAATTAGTATATACCTAACCTTAAAGGGTAAAGCTAGTGAGGCTGTTAAGTTAGTAATACTCTATATTAAATAGAAAGTATAAGGTAAGTTGCTGTTAAGTAGTTATATTTAACTTTAAGTTGATATCACTAAGTTTTCCCTAAACGCTATAGTTAACTATACTATAGACCTAAGCAGGGATAGGGATAAGGTAGTTACTAACTAGAGGGCTAGAAGGAGGCGAAAGGGGTAGAGGGGGTAATAATCCTAAGTTAGAGGAGTTAGCTATTATTAAAGGGAATTATTAATAGAGCGAGGCGTTAAGTTAAGTAGTAGGTGAGGTTTACTACGCTATAGTTATAAAGAGCTTAACTAGGAACTAAGGTAGCTAGGGCTTATTTATCTAGTAGATGATTTACTACTCTGTTGCTTACTTAACCTAATATAGCTTAATAGTAGTTAAAGATAGAGGTGTAAAGGCTGGGAAAGGCTTTTACTAAAGTAAAAGAAGAGTATTATAGAAGGTGGTTAAGGAAGGTAGGTAGGGTTTAGTAAGTAATATTATTAACAAAGCAGTAGACTCTTAAGGATGCAAAGGTAGCATAGTAATATTATAGAAGGAGTATAAGTTAATAAAGTTAAAAGATATAAAAAATTCTCTTTTTAGCTAGTAGTTAGCAGTTAGCGTTTAGTAGTTAAGTAGTAGGAAAATTCTTATAGCAGGGTATGCTGCGCAGGTAGTTATTATTAAATAGGTTTAAAGCAGCTGTTTACTGTTAATATCAACTTAGCGAAGAAGAAAGTAGTTAAGGGCTATTAAAAGCAGGGTAATCTCTTATCTGTTTATATAGCGTGAAAACTCTACTTATAGGGGGTAAGAGGTTAAGAGAGGTAGTTAGTGAGGTAGGAAGTTAACCTTACTGTTAATTATAAGTTAATAGGTTAATATTAATATTAAGGGTTAGGTATATAATAGATGCTCTTTAAGTAGGAAGTAGGAGTAATTACTAAGAGCGTTCTAAGTAGGATAGACTATCTCTTAGGTTATATTATAACTGCTTCTATTAAGTATAAGATTAGAGGCTGTGAGGGCTGTTATTATGATCCTACTATTATTAATACTATAGGGAGATATTACTTAATCCTATTAGTGCTAGCGATATTAGCGTTAACATACTCTTCTCAAAGATTAGAAGAGGGTAAGTTTAAGGCAACTTAAGCGAGATAAGCTATCTTTTTTAAAGTTTATAACTACCTTATTAGTATAGGTTGATTAATTAAGTGTTCCTAGGTAGAATAGATCTAAATAAATATTAATAAGACTACCTCTTCTAAAGCCTTACTAATCTATAGTTAATTAATATATTATATAGTGGTAACTATAAAGTTAACTACTAATTAGTGTTAGTCTTATAGGACTAGCTAGCTGGTAAGGGTTACTATAGGCAGTAAATATCATATTATATTAACTGCGTTAGTAGTGATATATATAAAGTTAACTGCATTAGAGGTAGCAGCTGCAATTACAGCGTTGATCGCGGAGGTTGGCGCCTTACGTAATCGCTGATTACATAAGGCGCGCCCAGCTCGATCAACGCTGCAATGGGCTGGCGTTGCTGACACTCCTAATGATACTGGGATTACGATATGAGGGACGCCGGCGGACACTAACAAACAGTTAGCGATGCCCAAACGCTTCCCGCGATCAGTTTCGAGACATGCGTTGGGTCACGGGAGGATCAGTAGACTCAAGAACCCAGAAATGATGCAAAGTATTCCGAGAATTTGTGTTGAACTCAATACAGTGGGCTTAGAGGAGCATTATATATACGACGGCAAGATTCAAAGCCTGCAAATGGGGGCTAGGATGCATCAAAGTCCAATCGTCGTTGTGAGTTTGTCAACAACCGTCCCACCCTCAGCCCCCTTCTCCCAAGAGGAGTGTATCTGGCCTCGTAACAGAAGTAATTAAATACGAAAATGGCAGCTGACAGTCCAACCAGCAGCAAAAATATTGCGAAACATTGTCCGCCTTATTACTAAAGTACTAGTATTGGTGCATGGCCCACATCACGATCGACCTCACTTTTCCCTTTCACCATCACATTAACACACACGTCTCCCGTTTCCCAAGTATTCAGATCCCAGTAGACAGTCGCAAAGAGCGACGGATAATACTCAACACGTAATCGACGTCCCCTACGAGCCTCCAATCTAGCCACCCTCAGCGTCAGCGTACTCAGAACGTGCCAGTACGTCCCCAGAGCGAAGAAAACCACGAAGGATTTTGCTGGAGACAAAGAGATCAATGACAAGACCGCCCTTATCAGCCAGAAGCCTTCGCCGCACCTGTAGTTCTAGCTTGAATACCACAACTCCACATCGCCCTTGGTCCAAGAAACACGGAAAGCCCATACAAATCACCTATAGAAGTTCACCGTCACCTGCAGCCTCTGACCCAGAAAACCAGCCAATGGACGAGACGTCTGCAATTTTGCCTCCAATCAAAGTCCGAGGTCTCATATCCTCGTGCCGGGGCATCAATCTTTCCTGGGAACAGCCCGATGAGCAAGCTCCGCTGGCTTCTAATACCGAATCGGCGCCCCTATTCACCATCGGTTGCGGTGTATACGTTTCGAATTCGAAAACCTGAGTGTAAATGAAACCATCTCGAAGATTCGTGCGGCACAACGCAACGACCAATCGTGCTATATGCAAGTATCATGACAGACTAGACACGTTGTTAAAGTCAATTGTCGAGGAAGCCCTTCGAAACTCAAGGCTGTGGCTGGTCTTTTATCATACCTTGTACGTGGAAGATCGCGCGTTTTCTTACAATGTTCTACACTGAGTTCACTTCATCATCAAGATAGCTTCAGTGTATGCAAAGTGTTTTGTTCATCTCATATATTAAGTGTAAGTGTCATCAGCAGCGGACATACCGCGATTAGGTAGGTATACATCATCATCCCGTGGTATCGAACGCCAGGTATTTTCCATCCAAGATCGTCATCCATCAGTACAAATACAGAGCCATCATCAAGCCCGGCTCAGAGGGCATAGTTCTCAGTATGTAAGTAAATCTCCTCAAGCATATCGTCACCCCAAATAGCCGCCTGTAACCTGGCGACAGTATTTGCAACACCAACTCTCATGGCAGGTGGCCCGCAAACAAAGACTGCTGTCCTTCTGCCGAGGATGCCTCTCCCATCGGCGCCGCCCGTAGCCCACTCCTTGAGCATGTAGCCGAGATCGGGACGCCCGTACTCGACACTCCAGCCGCCGTCGATCTGATGCGGAATGGGGAAAGCAAAGCGCATCAGGTTCTTTTGGAACTCGGTCGGTGTCTCAGGAAAACCAAAGTCGAAGCCAGACGGCGGGCCGAAGGTGCTAGTGGGCCGGGTTTGGTTTTGGTTGGGAAGGTTCATGGTTCGGAGGTGGGCTAGTTCTGGTGGCCGAATTGGGGCTTCGGTCTCTTCCGGGTTGGGGTCGGGCACCTTCCGCGGTGATGGCAGGGCGTAGTTGAAGTGCGGCTGGTCACCCTTCATGCTGACACGAGGGAAATGAAACTCGCCGTCTTCTCTCTTGGCATCTGGATCATGCTCTCCATCGTAATCGCGACCCTCAAGTCTGCGAAGCGACTCTTCTTGTGGAGAGAAGCGGTTTGATGGCGGAGGTCCAGGTGGTGGAGGGGGATATTGGTGAGGTTGGAGGTATTTCTGTTGAGGCAGGGCGGTTATCCTGTCCTCTTGCTCGTCGCGAAGCTCTTGCTCCCGTTGTGGGTCGCCTTGCGCGACGGACTGAATGAGCGCTGAGTTGCGCTTCGATGCGATGCCCGCGACAAACCCGTCAAGTTTGTCGTGGAACAGGTGGCTCAGGGCTCGAGGTGCCCCACGGTCGCCTCCATCTATCATCATGCCTCGGTTGCGCACCGCCGACGTGACAAAGAACTTGCAGGTGACGCTTTCAGGAGGTGCAGCTTCACGACAGATCCGCAACTCCTCGCGGAACCAGTCCATTGCCTCGAGTCTCTTCAGAGCCCATACCACGACCACCTTTTTCGTGATCGCCTTGCCATCGCGCATTCGCTTGATGAGGTTCAGCAATTGAGACATCAATGCCGTGATGCCACTGCCTCCTGCGATGAGAATGCAAGTGTCAAAGGCAGCGAGGTCCCTTCGCATGCCTCCGTAAGGTCCATCCAGGAATGCTCGGTATGTGTGGAAGGGGCCCTTTTCGATGGCTGTGTCGAGGACTTTTCGGGTAAAACCACCATAGGGCTTGAAAACCAGCATGCAGTCACGGTACTGCTCGCCGTACTCGGAGGGGAAATCGTCGCTGCACAGCGAAGCAATTGTAAAGGGGTGGTTGTCGAAGAATGAGATGCCCGGCATGCGCAGGTAGACGTACTGCCCAGGCTTCCACCGCATTTGGGTGGGAATGGTGATCTTGATCGCGTTCTCGGCAAGGAGAGTGATGGCAGCTTCGTCACCAACCATGAAACTCAGCCTCCATGGCTTGGTCCAGTTCAGATTGAAGAGGCGCAGGAAGTAGCAGAACGCCCAAATGGCGATGGTCGCCCAGAGGTAGTCCCACGACGCAAGGAAGTTCTTGGTGTGCCAAAACAAAAGTCCAACGTACACCATACCAACGGGTACGTGAAGCATGACGAAAACTTCGTATGCCATGCGTCGAATGAAGGGGAGGGATGCAACGCATAGCCAGACCAGAGGAACCAGGCACGCAATGCCTGTGCCGTAGATGACACCGCTACCGCCTGCGAAGAGCCGCGAGAAGACCTCCATGCCGCCATCATCCCATACCGGCTGGATGTAGAATGGGACGGTATGTACCAATGAAAGAAAGAGGCAGAGATATCCGGCCCAGCGGTGGAAGACATTGAGCCGTTCAGGTCCAATGCCAATGAGCATCGACATGATGTTGGCTTTCATGCTCGTCACGACGATCCAAGGAGTCAGGGCCACGGCGATCATGCCTGCACGAATGGCGACCGGAGGTGAGCCGAATTGGATACTTTGCCAGTAGAGTGGCTGTTGGAGGAAACAGTAGAGTGTCACAAAGGCCAGAGCAATGAAGCCGCAGGTCAAGACGGCGAGCGAGGAAAAGGTGAATCGGTGGCTGCCCCAAACGAAGTCGGGAATGGGTCGGTAGAAGACCCAGCGGAACAGGGCCAAGGTATCGTTGACGAATCCGACGGAGGAGAAGTGAGCCTTTGGCTTGAACTGCTTCTCCCCAAGACCTTCTCCTTCAGGGAAGAAGTGCTGTGTTTGTCCGGTTCTCAATGCGTGGGCGTACTCGGGATCGGTGCTGTAAAGGTCGGCATAGTGCTGCTCCACCTCCTGTTTGTAGATGGCTTGGCGGATCTTGTCTTGCCAGAAGTGCCAGAACCGCATGAAAAGAACTGAGCCCATAAGGGCCAGCGCAAAGTAGGTCCACCCCAATCCATACTTCCCAGACTTGCTCCAAGGGTCTACTGTGAGAGCCTCAATGAGACCGGGTGGGCTGTCGGGCGTGAGTGTGATGGCGATGCGCTTGGCGAGTCGTGTCGCCTCATCCGTGGCGGCGTTAGCCACGCTGCGAAAATGTGAAGCCATTGCAGCGAAGCGACGACGCTTGAACGAAGCAACGGGAGGGCGGCTAAGCGCGGAACACGGAGGTTCTCATCGACATGCGGCGCGGGTGATTCGATGTTACTCTAGGGATTTCGGAGCGAGTCGGAGGTGTCGTCGAGTAGTGGCTGTCTTAGATTCGTTCCAAGCCGCGATAGTTTCAATCCATGTGCCGTGAGTGTTCAGGTGACGTTGGGGCTGCTGCTGACCGAGGAACGCCAGATCCCTCCAAGTAGAAGCAAGGAACAGAGAGGCGACAGAAGCGACGAAACGAGGGACGGGGCAAAAACGCGGGAAAGAGGAACCGATCCGCAAGTTCGGGAGCCCGCAGGGGATATATGGATGTGAGATCGGAGGCGCTCCGAGGTGGAGAGCTCCTAGTGGCTTGATACTGACGGAGGGCGGCGTGATGAGCGCAATTGTCGACAGGACTGTCACGTTGGTGACTGGCAGGCCTCGAAGCGCAACTAATCAGAGTGTGGTGGCATCTGTGGTGTATACGATGGATGATAAGGCGGCGAAATTGCCATGTGGAGGGGTCGAGAGGATGCGGCCTGGGTGCGGTCGTTCAATCAAAGGCCAGAAGAGGGTTCGATGGCTTCGTTGGCTCCGGTGGTGAAATGTGAATGGTACCGGGCCCAGCGGCTGACCGTACTTTAATATTGGCTGGTCGCGATTGTGGTCGTTCCCCGCCGCTGGATGTCACACAATGCAGGCCGGACGTGGGCGCTAGAAGGGTGGATGCGATGCAGGTGAACAGACTGCAAGCTGCAAGCTCTTGGCTAGGTGTGCGTCGAGGTACGGTGGTACAGCCGTCTGCTCGGCAGAGGGAGACTATTGAAGATGTGGACCGGGGTACGACTGCGGGAGGGCGTTGGTTCTTGCGCCATAGGTGTGATCAGCCGAAGATAAGATTTCCGTGGTAGCAATCGCTGACGGCGGCTGGCTCTGGCCCTCGTCACTGGCAGTCAGTCTTCTGCGAGGACGTCGTATGCCGGTTGGTCTCCATTAGGCAGCCGAATAGCCAACTGGAAGCGGGGAAAGCGCTGACGACTTTTGTGTATCCGGAGTTGATGATCGGGGCAACGTCAGACAATGGCAGTGACTTGTACGTGGTCGTTCGTGGCTCAACGGTGCTGACGACGGCAGTGGTCCTCTCCTTTCCTCGACGCTAGCTCGTCGCTTCAGTCATGCGAGAACATGACACGAACTGTCGGTTCCCTCTTCCATCCTTCTGGGCCAGTGGCCAGTGGGAAAACGTGGGCGTCGTGGAGGACACCTCTCTCTCGCAGAGGAACGGGCCCATCAAGCAGACCGCCGATGGAGACATCGGAACGGAATTGACCAACAGCGGGCAGTGGGCAGCAACGTACGGCGAGGCGAGGCCCTGCAGAAGATGCGCGACCCAGCACACATGTTGGACGGCCGCACATTGCAAAAGGCCGAGTTTCTTGGATGGCGGTCGAATGACAGCGGACGACAGCTTTGTGACGGGCAATGTGGACAATGTGCAGTTGGCAGAAAAGGGTCGACAAAAAGGCGGGAAAGTGCTGGCTGCCAGATGTGATTCGCAGGATCGAGGTGCAAAGAGCACCAGTAGGGCCCCTTCCCTCGTCCCCTGCTCCCTGACGGGCGGCAATGTCCAGCTGCTGATTGGCTGTGGTCCCTGCTTGTTCAGTGTCTGTGCACCCTGGACGCTGCGCTAGAGCAGGGCCCGGCCGCCCGCACCTGGCTTCTATCCACTAAAGCTTGCCTTGCTTGCCCTTCCCGGCCCAAGCTCCCGCCACCAAAACGGCTTCGCAGCGTTCGCAGTGCTCCTCAGCTGTCACCTCCATCCATCTCGGCCATCTTGGCCCTCCATCTCCTCATCTCGCCTCATCTCATTCGCCATCTCATGCAAAGTCCTCCGAGGGCTTTGGGGGGTCGCCTGATCTGGCTTCACGCCTTCGGATCCAATTCTCCCACTGGCCGGTACCTGACTGCTGCACTGCACCTCATGCCTCCACCAGGCCGGACCTGCGACCCGTGAGCAGACCTCAATGTCGAGATATGTATGCGGAACATTGAGGGGAATCATGTTCGCTTGTACACTCGGTTAAGGTCTGTTCCACGTTCACCCGGTGAATCATTGCGGAAACCAAACATGTGTCTTTCGCTGCTCACAACGGTCTTCTAGAAGACGGCGTCGGAGGCGTCAACCCCACCACTGACGATGTATTGACAGCATTCGACATTGACGGAACAAATACGAAAAGAAGGCCATCATAACCGCCCACAAACCGTCCACCGACACGAAAACCCTGCTGCTTCCGCGCCAACAACAACTTACCAGAGAGGAAAATCTTTCAAAATCGAAAGCCCCTCACCTCCGCGGCTGCGCGGCTACTCCTGGCGCCGCCGGTGCCCACCCCGAAGATCATGAGCGACATCCAGACATCGATAGCGTCGTTTGCCTATCGGAACATCCCAACATGCGACCAAGAAGCCAACGAGTGGGACATCTCCCTCCCATCCAGATCCGGAAGCCGAGCCATCAAGCCCTCCCAAAGAGGTGAACAGAGCCAGACATCGAACCCCGCCGCCCAGCGCTCCCCGGTTGCCGCCGCCAATGGCATCTTCTCGAGATGTGATGAATCTCTCAGATCCCTGTCGTTTGCAAAGACTTGTCCACCAACATCTACCCAGCAGCACGATTTCGCCCGCAAAGTTGCTCCCGAATCATACGGTCAAATCAACAATCCATGCACCACCCATCATCAACGCACGAGCAGGTCAATGCAATGCAGTCCGCGATTTCTCGTCACCAACCGCCAAGACCCTCTCTGCCTTGGAAATCAATCTGCTAAAGCGTAGCAAACAACTCGCCCAACACGGTAGGTGGCTTCAACAATCGCTGCCGCCGGCTAACAAACATTCAACAACCCCCCTGTCCCTTGCTTGAACCCGTCGTGTCCGCCCGTCCCGGTCCTGGCCCGGTGTGATGCGCAGCCCCCAGGCCCCATCCCGGCCACCGCCCGCATGTCCATGTCCATCAATCCTTGCGGGGTTTTCCCTCTGCTTGCTCACCCGCGCATGTCTCGCGGCCCAGCCATTCTCTTCCCAAGAGTCGGGCACTTGCACATCTGCCATCTGCTCGATGGCATCGTACGAGCTGCGCGTGTGTACCTTACCTCACCTTGCCGTTGCGTAACTTGCCATCTCCCAACGGTGCGCCACTTCGAGGTCGTGGCACTTCTCCCTTCGACTGCAAAAATGTGTCTCACTATCGATGCAACCCCGTACGACCCAGCGGTGTGGGATCTGGGTCGAATATGCGGAGGACTTGGAGGTAGCATCGCCGACCTGCACCCGTCAGCACTACGCCCAAGAATAGCCAAACCGCCTTGGAAAAAACAATGACATTGATTGTGCTCCATGAATGATGAAACAGCAAGTCTGACAGGCAGGCGCATGTCTAAATTTGACATGTTTAAGAAGCATAATGATCCTCTTAACTGCGACAAAGTGCAAGTGGCAAAGACCGCCTGAGTTCTCTGTGTCTGCACGGCTGCAAGGTACACTTGAATTAGACTGCGTTCAAGTATGACAGCAGTAGACGAAGACGACGGTGGACTACGACGGTAGGTGACGACGGCAGAGAAGACGACGGCAGGGAAAAGTAGTCGCTCAAGCACAGGACAAGTACAGGGTCTCAATGGCAAAGGGTGATGATCTCGCAAGCAGCCCCATTCTCGTTTGCTCTATATCATTCTATGGCATTATCTCCTGGCCACGTCGGACGCGGAAACATCTTTGATTACTCTACAAATCCAAGCTCCACGGGCCTTGTACAGAGCTCCTCCGAAACCCCCAGGCGCCATCACAACAATCTCCTGTCAGGCTCCTTTCCCTTCGGGTGCATGCCATCATAATAATAGTCACGAGCGGGCTTTCCTCGTGGGCAGAAGCGATCATGATGCTGATCGCTCTTGCAAAAGCGGCAGCGACGGTCTCTGATAGCACAAACGTGCCCACTCTCCTGGCAAGGCCTGTTGCAGCGCCGGCAGATCTTTCCCCACGGTTTGTTGGTCAGGACCGAGAGGTTTCGGTCCCGGTGAAAGTTTGCGTACAGATTGAACGTGCCATCGCCCTCGGTTCTGCTCTTCTCTCTGTCTAGAGCCTCCATATTAGCAAGCATCATGGCTCCGCCGCGAGCACGGGTCGACGCTACTGCCATGCGATTTCGATCGTTGAGAAAGCCCGAAATGTCTTTGGCGCGGACAGAGTCAAAGATGACGAGGTCTGCCTCAGCGCTCATCGAGTTGTCGATAGTACGGACTGTGATCTTGCTCTTTATGATCCCCGAGGAGGTCATTCTGGCTATCTCATCGCGATACGCGTGTAGTTGAGCTGAGTAGGGCGTAAGGATCATAATGTCCGCGAGTTTTCCTGTGGTGCGGAGGTTCGGCAGGCCGTACTGAAATGCGTTGTAGGCAATCCAGAGGGCGCAATTGCGGTTGCCAATATTGATGTAGCCTGTACCGTGCTTGATAGACAGTGTGCTGCGGATGTCATACACCAAAGTGTTCGAAAATCCCATGTTAGGGCTCGGGTCCATCATCCAGCGCATAAAACGCTGGTAGATCTGCGCCTTCGGGTCGATTGAGAGAGGGTAGACGATGTGCATCTTGCCGGGGTAGATGTTGTTGTTCGCCCACACAGCAATGTCGCCGCGGTTCCTGCGATTATTGGAAAGGTGAGCAAGAACCTGCCCGCACATCTCTGCCCGCTTCAAGATCGACAGGTTGCGCTGTTGTCCAAAGACGCACAGCCATTCCGTGCGACCCCTGGCATGCTCAAAAGCCGTGTTCGTACTGATAGACAAGGGCTTGAACTGAGCGGTGTCGCCCATGGTCAGTACCAAGGCATCGGGGAATGACACCAGAGGAATCCACCATTGGCTTTCTGGGATACGACCGGCTTCATCAATGATGGCGAGGGCAGGTTTCCATTCGACAGCTTGGCGTTTGGGAAGTACTACCTTGGCGGTGTCCTTGAGCTGTCCCATGGCGAAGGGCGTTCCGACGAGGACATCGAAGCTGTCGATGGCCGTGACAATAATCTGGCGGCAGGCCTTTTGCCAATCAACATTACCTGGCATCTCCCTCCAGAAATCGGGGAACTTGTCGGGGTGCTGCGTGGCTAGGTTGATAGCTTTGGATGCGACTGAGTCAGGGGAGCGGATCATGTCGAGATCGCCTTTGGTGTCGCTTGCATGAGAAAGAAAAGAGTTGATGTGATTGGAGACAAAATCTCCCCAACAAGTTGTGGACGTAGCCTTGTTGCCATCTCTGGCAAGGCGATGGTCGCCGAGTGCATCTACCATACTGCGGTAGTAGGGTAGGCGACCAACGCGCACATCCTTTCCGCACTTTTCCTTCAAGAAGCGAAGGGCATCGTCGCAAAGCTCGTTGCTATGTACCGTCCATACCACCCGTTCTTGTGAAGGGCCTTTGGTAACTGCAGCAGCGATGAGGGCGGCGAAAGTAGTCTTGCCTGACCCGGGACCCCCCGTGTACATGGCGATGCCTCCAGGGACGTTCCGGAGACGACTCAAAAGCTCGCGTTGCGGCTTTTCGTCTTCTGGAAAACGAAGATTCTTGAGTTCAGGGAAGCGTTCGTGGAAATTGACGCACGTCATGGGATGATATTGCGGCAAAACAGCCGGGTTGAACTGCAGAGCGTAGGACCACCGGATCTCAAGATTGCTGCCTTTGCTAGCTTTCGCCATTGCCGACACTGCCTTCATCTCCATATGCGCTGTCGCATCGAACTCGTCAACGACTATACCAAGAACTCTGTGCTCCATTCTTGGGTTTTCTATGGATTGCGCCTCGTTCCTGTCGTCCTTGTCGTCCTTGTCGTCCGTCGTCCATGGGAAGGTGACTTTGACCGGAATTGGGCGCCTTCCAGGCTCGATATCGTTCTGCTGAGGGACCCAAGCCACAAAGTAGGCGTTCTGATACGAGGAACCCTCTGGCGGCGTGGTCCGCATGGCCTGCCAGGAAGACGAGCTGCTGCCACTGAGCACGACTTCGCTCGGCATACGGAGCCGCATGTATTTGAGCCTCGCCACCAAGTCCATAACGAACGCCTGATTGTCGTGAGAGGCACTGGCCGAGACGATGTCCTTGACGTACTGAGTTAACTGGGCGTCGGCATCTCCAGGCAGAACAGTCTTGAGAACGGCTTGAAACGTGTCGGAATTGACCACATCTTGCTGGCCAACGTCGACGAGGCCCGTTCCAGATTCGAACTGAGCTCGACGGTAGCCCCCAACGATATGCTTGCATATAGCCACCGAGTCGTTGCTATCCACGGAACCCATGGCGCGGATGCGTGTCTGCACGCTCTTCCCAAAGGTGATCCTGCACTCGTCTCCAATCTTCGGCAAGGCAGCAGCGGTTTCGGGCGACATCGGGACCACGGCCAAGTACTTCTGAATAGTACCATCAGGCACAAAGCCGTACTTCTGTTGCTCGATCCTCTTCTAGGCGGACGAGTTGTCTGGAAGCAGGGCGCACGGGAGATCGGTAGTGCGGAAAGGGTTGGTCTGCTCTTTCTGGCAAAGAGCCTCCTCCCTAGACGAGGCCTGAAGGCGCAGGACGTAGCTTCGATTGTCGGGGAAGACGAATGAGGCAGGGATGGGATGCTGCGGCCGGGGGAAGTCGTCATTGATCTTTCCATTTTCGTGAAGGTTCTCCAGCGATGACTTTGATGTCTTGAATAGACAGTCGAGGCCTTCGTCCACGACCTCACAGCTTTGAGGAGTCGAGTAGTGCTGCGACATAATCTCAACGTACTCTCGAGCGGTGCAGTACATAGCCTCAGGCATGTAGATGTTGATTCTGTCTCTGCCGCCTTGTCGAAAGATACCGAGCTCCGAGATTTGAGTGGCCTCGCTGGCTGCAGTCTCTGATAGAATGACCTTGCCGAGGTCTACTGGGAGAGAGAGATGAAAAGCAGTGGTGCCAAACCAGTCCTCCTGGCCGCAGCGGGGGTTGCCTGCCATGGCTGTGATAGGTATGGTGATTCGGGCGATTTTCTGAGAGGGCGTGATCGTTCCACGAGTCTCCACGGCAGTGATGGTGATTCGAAGCTCCGGTGTGGTGTATGCGCCGTATACAAAGGTGAAGTCCGTTACGAGACCACCCGCCTGGTTTAGACCGACGCTGTCCCAGCATTCCTTGTTGTATGCCAGGAGCAGAGAGTTTCCCACGCAGATGACGCAAGGTACTTCACGTCGTCGATATGCGTCGAAGAGAGGGTCGTGTCTCTTCTCTTGTCGGACGGGAAAACCGGTCGGCTCCTCGTCGTATTCGAAGAACCTAGACATGGTGTGCCTTGCGGAGAGGGACGACAGAGAAGAGGACGGCGGGCGCTAGCAGAGACGACGACGACGACGACAATGACGATGACAGAAGAGAAGACGACGGCGACAGTAGTGGAGGCGATGAAGACGGCGACAGAAAAAGTAGGAAGGACGGAAGCGGGAAGTATTTCAGCCAAGGAGGTTAGCGACTGGGTACCTAGGTGATGCTGCGGGAGAAGTCGCCGTCGCTGCGTCCGGGATGACAGCAGACGACAGTAGACGATGATCGGTACAGATGAGAGCAGAGAGAAGGAGAGGTCAAGGTTGAAGGAGGTAAGTCTTTCTGTTTGGAGGCGACTCGGGAGTTTGGGAAGGAAGCAAGTGGCCCAGGAAGTGAGTGATGAGGTAGTTGCGAGATGACGCACCCTCTAGCAGTGGGTGAGGTAGGAAAGAGGCAAGAAGCAACATCTCAGAAAGTGGCAGAGAATAAAAAGTCTTTTGGCAGAAACTTCTACGATGGTATCCACGAGTTAGACCTAACCCTAAGGGCAATCGTTCCCCGAGAGGAAAGGTGATGGTTTGCCCGAGTTTGAATCCAAAGTTGCCCGATCAAATATCTCTTTTGTGAACTTGTTTAATGGCAGGTAGCCTTGACTTGTGATTTGAACTTGCAGTCTTGAAAAGGCTTTGAACTTTCCTTGTTGTGTACTTTCGAAAGATGCAGAATTCTTTCCATCCATGAATCCCCCTAAAAGACCTGCATGTGACAAGAGGGTGCAGTGGTGCCTTTCAAAAATGAGCGCCTTCTAAACGGCCCATCCGGAAGCTTCCAATTCATTATTACTGAAACGCAAGTCCAAAGCCCTTTCCGGCTATGCAAGTCACCTGCAGCGCGGAGTGCCCGTCGGATGCCCTTGCATGGTGCCATTGTAAGCTTACTACCCCCACCCTTGTCAACGTTAGCCTTACAAGGAGCGAACACCTCCCAGTACTAGGTCGTCTGACCTCCCTCCATGATTGGATCCGGCTCTATCTTCCATCATCCCGCCTCTAAGCCTCCTTTTGAGGGCTGCTAAGCAGGTTCGCATTCCTTACTCAAGGCTGAATTACATTGCCTATTCCGTCCCAATGTAGGTAGAACTTGGCAAGAAGGAAGTTCGTGTTATTGTCAAGGGACGATTTCTGACGGATAAGCCATTGCCGATGTCAGACCTGGCCTCTTTCGGTGATGAACCCCGGCTCTGGAAGGGTTCATGTGAGACTCCTAGAGTTGCCTGAACCTCTTGGCACATCTATAAGAACGACGCTCAAGTTCATGATGATTGCTATTTTCTCTCGGATATACGACTGGAATATCTATCCTCCATCTTTTCATCGAAATATCTGCTCAAAAATGACAGCATACAACTCTCCTCGCCCTAAGACGATGAAGGGCGTCGTCTGGGAAGGCAAGCCTTACGAGATGGCCGTCAAGCACGACATCCCCGTCCCGCGCATCACTGAGCCCGAGGACGCCATCATCCGCATCACCACCTCGGCCATCTGCGGCAGCGACCTGCACACCTACCACGGCTTCTTCGGCAGCCATGAGGTGCCCTTCGCCATGGGCCACGAGGCCATGGGCATCGTCGAGGAAGTCGGCGATGCCGTCGACAGCTTCAAGGTAGGTGACCGCGTCGTCGTCGGGTTTCCTCAGGATGGCTACGTCCAGACCAAGAACAACCTCCAGCTTGAGCTCGTCAGCTATGGTTTTGGCCAAGACTTTGGAGGTATTGGTGGTTTGCAGAGTAAGTCTCATCCTTGGTTCCTTTACCCCCTTTTCTTCACCCGAGTGATACTAACACATACCCTAGCCGAGTACGTCCGCGTTCCCCACGCCGACTCCTCCCTCTTCAAAATCCCCAAACGCCTCCCGGACAAGGAATGGCTCTTCATCGGCGACATCTTCCCCACCGCCTGGGAAGGCCTCACCTGGTCAGGCTTCCAGCCCGGCGACACCGTCGCCGTCTTCGGCGCGGGCCCCGTCGGCCTCATGTGCGCCTACTCCGCCATCATCCGCGGCGCGTCCCTCGTCTACGTCGTCGACCACGTCCCGCAGCGTCTCGCCAAGGCCGCCGGCATCGGCGCCGTGCCCATCAACTTCGCGCGCGGCGGCGCCTCCGCGTCCGAGCAGATCCTCGCGCTGCAGCCCGGCGGCGTCAACCGCGCCGTCGACTGCTGCGGGCAGATGGCCGCCGTCAACGCCGAGCTGAAGCCGCAGCAGGACTACGTGCTGCGCGAGGCCGTCAAGGTCACGAGCTTCGGCGGCGGCATCGGCGTGCCGGGCGTGTACGCGTCGATGGAGAAGAGCGCGGGTGCGCCGAACGCGGATGAGATGCGCCCCGAGTTGAAGTTTCCATTTGCGGACGCGTGGTTCAAGAGTATCACGATCAAGCTCGGTATCGTAGAGTTGTTGGAGACGGTGCCGGCGCTGGTGAGGCTGATTGAGAATGGCAGGGCGAGGCCGGGGTTTGTGGTTACGAGCGAGGTGGATATTGACGAGGCGCCGAAGGCGTACGGCCGGTTTGACAAGAAGCTTGAGACCAAGGTACTTCTCCGAGGCCCTGGCCAAGAGGGTAGAGAGGAATTTGTATGGGAGGCTGAGCAGCAGAGCAACGGGGTCGTGGTTAATGGTGCTGACCAAAGGTATGTGCTTGGCCCCTTTTCTGTGGTATCGGAGACGAATGCTGACTGCCGAGCAGAATTTCTGGCAAGACCAAGAGAGTGAGACTCCATTAAGTTTCTGCATACTGGACGAACCCATGTCGGCGCATGTAGGCTTCTCCTTGTCATTCTGACATTTCACCGAACTGGTTACTCTTTCTAGGTAGCTTTTGGCAGTGGGAACGGGTGGGGGAGATCAGCGGACTTTGATCGACATCACGCGAATAGACTAGAAACCCCATGTGATGTCAACTTCATTTTCCTTATTTTCATAGTCTTCGTATATCTCGTCAATAGATCCCCAACCCCTTAAGAAAACGCAGGCTTCTGATCGGCGCCGTTGACGCCCGTCAAGTACGACACGCGGTCCTTGCAATAAAACTCGACAGCAGGCTTTCCTTCGAGACTCGCCTTCCCGTCGTCCAGTCCGCCAGCCTGGATTTCCTGATTAGCATCCTGCAGCGGTATGCTTTTCATTGCGGGAAGTTCCTTACCTTTATGCAGGTGACGTCCGGCATGAGATCGAGCTCGGTGTACAGACTGGAGCCGCAGCCGGAGCAGAAGAAGTGCCTGTTCTTCTTGCCTGAGTCGCCGGTGATGTCGTAGTACTTGGGCTCACCTGTAGATGTGTCAGTGCATGTCGCAATATCATGGAGATGCAGGGAGCTCACGTACCCTGGGTGACCTTGAACGCGGTGCGAGGGACGACGGCGTTGGAGGTGAAGGCGGAACCGCTCCACTAGACGTAAGTCAGCACTCTGAAAATCCCCGCGTCGTGACAATGATGAGGACGAAAACTTGCCTTCTGGCAATCAACACAGTGGCACAGGGCCGTCACCTGTGGCTCTTCTGCAGATTACATCAGTCGATCCGTTCGCCCGTAAGAAGCCTCAAGGTCCCGGACTCACCACTACTCTCGTACTTCACCGCCTTACACATGCAGCTGCCCTTAAGAACCATTTTCCTTTTCCTTTTCCTTCTCGCAAAGTGTGTTCCGTCAGTTCACTCGTCGTCGGTGTTCAATTTCAAATGATTCGGTGAAAGAAATGTGAGATTAATAGGGTCTGTCAGCGAAGGAGGAGAAAAAGAGGTTGAGGAAGTCCGATCCCCCATTTATATACACGTTTGAGAGTTTCGGCTAGCGCTGGAGCCGGCAACAAGGAAGCTGATCCCCGTCTTATCATGGGAATTGGCCACTACGCCGTGCCCATTTTCTGCTGCGGGGTTAGGTGATGTAAGTAGTTTGGGTGAGCATGGGCCCTTTTTTGAGGGGTGCGTGTGTTGTGTTTACCCCGCGGTTGGCGAACGAGTGTGTGTGTTTGGTCTGTTTGATCTGCTTCTCTACGAATCATCATACGGGGCTTACTTGATAACCGGTGGAGTTGGGGCTGTCAATTGCAGGGCGTGATGGATGCTTTTATCGCCGAGAAACATAAATTGTGACAATTCCCAGGGATTTATGGGGTTTGCATTTCTAAGCACGTGTCTGAAGGATTTGAATTGATTGCAGAAAACATGTTGTCTAAAAGGCGCGGGTGGCGCCGCGGCGGAAGGATTGATTCCAAAAAGGCTGGTTCTGCACCCCGCTATGCGGCGTGTTGACGTCCGCAGAGCAGCGGGACTCCACACGCGCGAACCGGGTCGGGGAATAAAATGGTCTGCCCCGCGGCTGCTCGGTTATTCCATGGGCGCGGAGGCCTGAATGACAAGTTGTCTTCAGCTAACATCGTGGGCGGGAATAATGGCGTGGTGGAGAGAGAAGGGTGAACTGCATTCGCGACGGACTGAGGCATAGAAGCCGATGGGTAAGTTGAATTCAATCATGTCTCAGCAACCTCAGTGAAGGAACCTGCGAAGAGTGGCCTTGCCTGAGCCTGCGCCGTCGTCAGATCTCCAACCGTTAATTCGCAGCACGTGCAGCAGGAAGTAGACAGAAGAGGCGACCAAAAGCAAAAGAGGAGGAAAAAAAGCCCGAAAGGAGATTCGAACCCAGAGGTGTCACAGCGTTGGATAGTATGATTACGAGTTGAGCTAGCATTGGGGCTATACTCGGCATATGCACGGCCACCTCTCCACCCGCTAGTTGTTCAGTCCAGATCCTAACCTCCTTACATACCTATAGTTTTCCAAGGCGGGCCTGAGGTATGTGTTCGTATTCAGCTTTTGAGTCCGACGAGTCTCCAATAGGCTCCTTGTCCCCCAAGGCAACCGTATTCTCTTGCTGGGTTTCCGTCTACTACGTTTGAAAAGGTGTGAATGTGCAATCGTTGCAAGCAGCGATCCTGGAGAGCGCTTCGAGAGACAAGTGGACGCCGAGCTGAGGCTGACTTATCTGCGGTGGTTCCAGGCTGGTTCTTTCCTTGCTGGACAAGTTGACCAAAGTACGGATATTGACTCAGTCAAATGCTTTGCGCGGAGCCCTCAGGCCGAGCATTTACCTCAAAAGTGGTGACGCAGTGAATTAAGGCAATGAAGTTGTTATTAGTGTATATCATTCCGGTGCTTTCTGGTCACACTGCCACCGATCTGGTCATGCTGTGTCTTGCCATCAGAAGTAAAGTAGCCGCCCATTGTGTGGCTCTCGGCCTCATGGTAACAATGGCTTCGTTGCCTTTAAGGTGACTCATAAGAGAGAGACGTACCGCAGAAGGCTTTGCAAGGTCCTCAGCCACTGAAAAGCCTGTTCTAACCACCCCTACTTAAGGCGCTGCTGCTCTCATCGTAATCAAGGTATTAGAGCAAGAAAAACTGATAAGTATTCATACCTCTATCATCAGCCATTTTGCTATATTAGCAGAGTCCTACGGCAGACCTTGGTAGAATTATACATAAATTATTAAAAGAAGGTAGGATGCCTTATCATTTAACGATATCTCACCTAACTGCTGTTCTAGAAACCAGAGAACACGAGACAAGCACCAATAGTCACAATGTGCAGACTCATTCCCAACTCTAGCCTCTTAGCTATGAAGCGCTCCGCGGTTGCCAGCCGCACTTATCATCGCCCCTCAACTACTGCGCCCGCTTACAACCGCTTCTCAACGACTTCTCGTGCTTACTTCCACCCGTGGATTCCTGGTTCTAATACATACCCTCAGACCGCAAAATGGCACGTTGAGCTATCCAACCAAGATGTCAAGAAGCTCCTCAAGGACTACGATCCTAAGAAGATGGAAGAGGACTTTATGTGCCGTGCTGAAGGACCCGATGAAATGGGGAATATTGTGTTTCATGTGTATCGACGTTACACCCGCGGGGAACAGCTTCGTCTGCAGATTGCGACTCAGGACGGTCGGGCAAGAATTGCAGAGATTACGTGGTAGACATTCAGACCGAGTGTTCAGGCTCCAGAATGGAGGGCGAAAAGGTTTGCTATAGAGATATGCAGAGAGTTTCTGGGTTGCGACATGAAGGGAGCAAAGTAGAGTATCTCTGCTTCTTCGGATAGGATAACGAGAAAACGTGGGCTACCATGCCATCAATGGCAGAAATTAATCCAAGCATTTCCAGGCAGGCAACCGCCAAGAAATTGAAACTGCCTTTTGCCATCAAAAATAACTGTCCTCCAGTGCTCTTATCATCTGGTTGTTCATGTACAGCCAGTTGCCCAGCTGCGTGCTCTGCTGATCTACATCCATGCCAAAGTCGCCGGGCATCGCAAATGAGTTACCGGGAATCCACCCATTGCTTGTAGACAGATCACCGAATGCACCGCCCATGACGGCCTCGGCGTCGTTTAGTTGTGAGAATGGTGTGTTAGCCAACCCCTGCGAGCTCGAATCCGGCGTCGGCATCACGTTCGCCTGAGACACTGACGACGGCATCATCAGAGACGCCGCAGCGCTTCCCCAGCCACCAAGGTTGGTGTCTTCAATCTGTTGTGAATCGTTCGCCTTCAACTTGATGTAACTGCAAGCGACGTCATAGAGGACCTTGAACAGCCGGACCTCCTTCTTGACGCCTGTCGAGAAGTCATCGGTCAGCAGCTGCTGTAGGGAGCCGATTAGACCACCGAGACGCTCGAGGTCTGCTTCATTACATGTCTCGATGACATGGCAGAAGAGAACGGTGAATGGGACGAATGGCGATTGAAGGAGAGCCCTGGAGTAGTTAGTTGGGACTTCTTGGTTTGCGCAAAGAATCGGGGTTGATCATACCAGTTGACGTATGTCTCGAGGAAGTCTTCGTCAAGCTTGTACATGATAGACATGCACTTTTCGTGCTCTTCGAGGGCTTGGCGGGCGCTGGCTATGCACTCCTTACCAAAGACGGTGCCCTCGCCCGGTTCGGCGGGAATTGCTCGGTATATCAGGCAGAACAATGACAGATGCGTGACCCTTGTGGTGCAAATAAAGGCTTCGAAAAATAAGTCTCCGACCGCGTCCTTCATTGCTTGCATGTAGCGCAGCTAAGACCAAGTTAGTCTAGATGTCGAGGACAACCGATTCAAAATCGGACTGTCAACCCGAAGGGGTTTCATTCACCTCATCCGGGGATGTTTTGCTCGTAAAGCCCTCGAGGATCGAGGCAAGCCTCCGTGCCCGTGCGGTTCTAACTTCTTGGGGTTGTATCAACGCGGCGGGACTATAGATTTGATCGTAGACCATGCCTTGAATCCTCGCCAGTTCTGTCCATTTTTGCAGCTGGCCAAAGATGGCCGTGTCTGCCCTTGGATTTGGTGCAAGTGCAGGAATGGTCACATCGGAATCGCGAATGGTTGATGATCGACCCAGTCGAAGGGAGAGGCCCTTCTCATGCATGTAAATCATCCAGAAAAGTCTGAGCTTCTCTTGCTTGGTCTCCGCGTCGTCGTTAGCCATGGCAACTATGCTGTGCATACCCAGTGTCTGGCTCATATGCGACGCAGTGGCAATGAAGTTCCATGCAGCGGATGGCTTGCAGGAGTCGAGACAGTACATGGCCTGTCGTGGGAATTAGCAACGGATCTTGCAACGGGCATGAGCACATACAGCCAACATCATAGCGCATGTGGTATCCATCGTTGACGGCAGATGGAACGGCAGACCCGAGAGTACGGTTTCGAGATTTGCGCGGCAAGTAGTCGCTTGCTCAGCGAAGTCTGACTTCTTAGTTGGATCGACAATCACGTTTTTGCATTCGAGAAATAGCCAGTACAGGCCTCCGTTGACGATGATGAGGTCTGCGTGGGTCACCTCCCCTGGGGAATAGACCTTGAGGAAGTAGTCGGTGAAAGATGAGTATGAGTTTGCTTCGTGATTCCAAAAGAATCTGACGCGAGGATGCTCTATGCGATGATTAGTACGCAACACCAAGCCGAAATATGAGCCAAGGATTCCATACCTTTGGCCATCCTGAGGCAGGTGAAAGCAGTTTCCACTGGAGGCATGGGCAGGTCTCGGAGTGTAGTGCCTGGCTCAAGCGTTCTGGCGTGCGGATAGAGGTACTCGGGCTCTTGCTCTCGCTTTTGGTTCCCAATAGTGCGACTGAGGGTGTCCAGGACGGAGGCCATCTCTCCTGTGACGTCGGCAGAGGGCTTGCTGCTGACAGCATCGCGAAGGAACCTGTTAGCGAATGCGGCTTGCGCAGAAAGAGACGATTCTCCCTCATATTCCAGTTTGGGTGTCAGAATCTTGCTCGTGTTGCCACTTGATGGTGATGGAACGGCTAAGGTTTCTGTCGGGGTACCGCGAGATGCCGGTGTTGCTGGCAAAGAGCGGTAAGGAAGGGCTGATGAGGTGGAGGGCTGGGAGTTGCCATCAATATTGCCCAAAGCATGGCCAAACTCCTCGAGCTTTTTGGCGATATAGTCGATTTTTCGTTCACTTTGCGATTGATTAGATCTAAAAGGTGGTCCATGAAGGTGCTGCACCACTTACTACACCTCTGAAATGAAGACGCGCTGTCGTCGTTCCTTGGGTTTCTGCCTCTCAGGATAGGTACAGGGAACATCAATGCGGATGCAGTACGAGCACGGTTGTCGGCGATTACATTTCACCAGTTGAGCCGTCAGTTCAGCGAACGGCTTCTGAAACGACGAGCAGAACACACCTTACGACGACGACAGCGGTCGCACTGGACGAGGCACGTCAGTATCAAATGCGCCATACCGAGATACCTAGTGCCAATTTACAGAGATTTTGGACAAGGGAAGCTCATCATCTTCCTCGTGGTCTTCGAGGGAGTCCATCGGATCAAGGGCGCTGCTGCCGGTTCCCGGATCGGTTTCCATCCTTTCAACGAGACCCAATACCCTGGAACTGGGAGAATGATTGGACCAACAAGTCAGTGCGGAGGAGAGTGATGTGTCGTCGATTGAGATGAACGCTGGAAAAGGGATGGCGGCGGTGCGGCGGTTGTCATGCAGCGAAGCGAAGCGCAGTGGTGCGGAGCGGAGAGCAATGAAAGCGAGGCCCGCATTCGTAATTCGTAACTCGCGACGTGTTGCCTTTTTTTGCGCAGCTGGTGCGGAGGTGAAGTTGACTTATGCGCAGCGAGAGCGATACGCAACGCGAAACCGAGAAAAAATAAGGTACGGAAGCGTGGACTTTCTGGGAATTGTGGACCTTTTGGGTGAATCTATGGAAGGCATAGGGTTGGCCGCGGGGTCCGACTCTGGCAAACCCCGGGTCTCTTGACGCGGTCGTTATCTTGAAAGCAGTGATTTGAATGACGTCCAAGTCTGACAATCTCCTTGATGACAGTTTTCCCGTCATTTGCCATTGCGATAGTGGCTGAATACGCGTGTTTTGTGGAATTCGACATGGGGTGCGGAATCGAGGAATCTTGGCAGCCCGCGCTCCGTTGGTGGCAGCTGCTTCGGCCGCGCCTGCTTGGCATGCCGCACCACCGCCCGCCCCAGGTCCAGCGCGGGACGGAAGGAGATCCCGAGCAGCTGGGTCCTTCCATTCCCATGGATAGGAATTCACCCAAGGCAGGTGCCTTACCACAGGGCAGGAGAGGAGCGCAGCTGGAACCTAATCCGGGCCGCAGCGGGGTGTTTTCCCACGACGCCCTCTTTCGGCAGGCACCTTCCATGATTAGGTTCGCTCTGAGACGCGAGATTCGTATTTGAGAGGCTGTCGACTACACTCCTTTGCGAGCCGTGCATACGGTTCGCACCTCGCCCACTCTTTCCCTTTTATTACGCGGCGACAATCAGCAACAACGTTATACTTTGTCTGCTCCGTCTGAACTTGCCCGCTTTCATCCCTTTTTGATCTGGTTCGCTTTTTCCTCCCCTTCTCATTAGATAAACCTTAGTGCTCCCCCCTCTCCCACCTGGGCCGAATTGCTTCCTCCTGTGTCGTTACTCGCCCTTCTCCGCGAGACGTACGCCAAGACAAGACATGGAGAAGCAAAACGTTTCCTCGAGTTCAGCGTCCACCGACTCATCGAAGCACCCCGATAACACCGACGAGAAGACGACGAGTGGCTTTGGAGGCTTTCTGGTCAGCCGAGAAATTGTGATGGCTCGCTTATTAGCACTGACATGAGTTGCAGAGAGTCTTCAGATATGGAGAACCAATCGACTATGTTCTCGAGACCATTGGCATTCTCGCCGCTGTTGGGTCTGGTGTAGCCCTGGCCATGATGAACCTGATCATCGGCGAGTTAATGGACATCATGAGTGACGTGTCAACGATCACCGCCAACCCTGACAAGTTTATGGCGGCTGTGAGCAAGAATGCGTAGGCAGGCATGATCAACAAACCCGGGAATCCGCCATCTGACATGCACAGGCTCTATTTCGTCTACATCGGCATCGCCCGCTTCGCCACAACGTACATCTACTCGGCTCTCTTCACCTACGTCGCCTTCAAGTTGACCCGCAACGTTCGACGGACCTACCTCCAAGCTGCCCTCAGCCAGGAAATCAGTTTCTTCGACCACGGCACTGCTGGTTCCATCGCCATGCAAGCAACGACGAACGGAAAACTCATCCAGTCTGGAATTGCTGAGAAGCTTGGCCTCTTTTTCTCTTCGGTCTCCACGTTCTTCGCTGCCTTCATCATCGCTTTCGTAAGCCAATGGAAACTGACACTCATCATTATCTCCATCGTTCCGGCCATTGTTCTTGTCAGTGGTGCCATGGCGGCTGTCGACTCTGGCTTTGAAACCAAGATCTTGCAGTCCAACGCACAAGCAGGAACCTACGCTGAGAGCGCCCTGGGAAGCATTCGTGCTATCAAAGCCTTCAGCTTGGAGTCTCGCATCATGCAGAAGTACAGCTCGTATCTCGACCAATCGCGGGTCATCGGCAACAAGAAGAGTCCTATCTATGGTGTGATGTTTGGGTGGCAGTACTTCGTGGTTTACGCTGGCATGGCTTTGGCCTTTTGGCAGGGTATTGCAATGATTGCGCGCAAGGAGGTGGACGGCATTGGCACGGTCTTCACGTAGGCTCAACTGCAAGTCTTTCAATAATCGCTCTGCTGACCAAAAGCTCATAGGGTCTTGTTCTCTGTTATCATCGCCTCGACTTCCATCAACGGTGTAGCCCCTCACCTGATGGCGTTCAGTCGTGCTGCTACCTCCGCTTCGGAACTCTTCACTTTGATAGATAGAAAGTCCAACATCAATCCGTTCGACGAATCCGGTCAAGTCCCCAGCCAGGTTTCAGGGCATATTGACATCAAAGGACTGACATTCAGCTATCCCACGCGACCGGACACCCGAGTTCTCGAGGACTATTCTCTGAGCATCCCCGCTGGCAAAGTGACAGCTCTTGTGGTATGTTGAGATCGCGATATCTGATCGAAACGTTGCTTACAACATCGTAGGGATCCAGCGGCTCAGGGAAGAGTACCATCATCGGCCTCCTGGAGAGATGGTACGATCCTGCTTCCGGTTTCATCAGCCTCGATGGAATCAACATCCGTGACTTGAGCCTTGGTTGGTTGCGCACGACGATGAGACTTGTTCAGCAGGTATGTGGCATGCTCCGAAACCAAGTCCAAAACATGATTGGAATCCTGACCTCAAATAGGAGCCTGTTCTCTTCAACGGTACCGTCTTCGAGAACATCGTCAACGGCCTGGTCGGAACCCCTTTGGAGAATGCCTCACGAGAGGATCAACTTCAGCGCGTCAAGGAAGCAGCCAAGGTCGCGTTTGCCGATGAATTCATCAGCAACCTGCCCGAAGGATATGATACCCGAATTGGCGAGAGGGGTGGACTGCTGTCCGGTGGCCAGAAACAACGTATCGCCATTGCACGAAGCGTTATCTCCGAGCCCAAAATACTCCTACTTGACGAAGCAACAAGTGCGCTGGACCCTCATGCTGAAGGGATTGTGCAACAAGCTCTGGACAGCGCTTCCAAGAACCGGACTACCGTCGTTATTGCCCACAAACTTGCAACCATCCGAAACGCAGACAACATTGTGGTGATGAACAAGGGCAAGATCGTGGAGCAAGGAAAGCATGATGAGCTAGTTGCACTGGGTGGGAACTACGCCAAGCTCGTGAAAGCGCAAGATCTTTCTGTCAAGGAGAAGGGGAGCACTGACGAGAGTTCCGAAGACGACTCGACTGAGGCAGCTGAGCCCGTTCAATCCCTGGCCAAGTATGACACGGAGGCAGCGCAACGACTCGTCTCGTTCAAAGACAAGGACGACTTCAAACTATACAAGCAGACCAATCTTGTGCACACGATCGTCAAGCTCATCCGCTCTACATCTGAGATCAAGATGTGGTACGGCAGTGCCTTCGTCGTCTGTGTTCTCGGAGGTAAGTCTAGTGGCCAGCCCACGATAGGCGCTACGCGCTAACCCACCTTCAGCTGCTGTCTACCCCGGACAGACTCTTCTTCTGTCTCAGGTCATGGACGTGTTTACCTCCCCCGACATGCTCAAGCGCGGCAACTTTATCGCTCTGATGTACTTCGTCATGTCCATAGGTACTCTAACTGTCTACTACATCATGGGCTGGACAACGAACGTGATTGCTCAGGTACGCTCTCTGATTTTATTGGTGTAAACTTTCACTAACCTCTTACAGACTCTCAGCCAGAAGGTTCGCAAGGGTCTCCTTAACGGAATGCTAAGGCAGGACCTTCGTTTCTTCGACCGAGCTGAGAACACAGTTGGCGCTTTCAACAGCCGAATCGATTCCATGGCACAAGCGATCTTAGAACTGATGGGATTCAACGTCGCTCTCGCCTTCCTGTCATTTGTCAATGTCGTCGCCAGCAGCATCCTTGCGATCGCAGTGTCTTGGAAGCTTGGCCTTGTCGGTGTTTTCGCAGGCATGCCACCTCTCCTCGGAGCAGGCTTCGCCCGTATTCGTATTGAAACGAAGCTCGACGCCGAGGTCGACGCGAAGTTCTCAACAAGTGCCTCTTTGGCATCCGAGACCGTCAACGCAATCCGCACGGTCTCCTCTCTTGCTATTGAGAAGAGCGTGATTCAACGATACACGAATGAGCTCGACAACGCCATCTCAAGCTCGACCCTTCCGCTTTTCAACATGATGATTTGGTTCGCCCTTACTCAATCCATCGAGTTTTTCATTCTAGCCCTAGGATTCTGGTGGGGATCACGTCTTGTTTCGGAAGGCGAGATCAACTTCTCCCAATTCATCATCTCCTTCATGGGTGTTTTCTTCTCCGGTCAGGCTGCGGGCATGATCTTCAGTTTCTCCAGCAGTAAGTAGATATCTCTGATGCTATGGCTCATAGTCTCTAACCACAGTGTCTTCCCAGGTTTCACCAAGGCCAATTTCGCTGCCAACTATTACTTCTGGCTGATGGGTCTCCAGCCCACGATTCAAGACACCCAAGAAAACAGTGACAAGGGCCCTCCTGATGGTTGCAGCTCCTATGGCTTCGACAATGTCCAGTTTTCATACCCCTTGGCCCCAGACACCAGGGTACTCAAGGGTGTTACTTTGAAAGTGAGTTATCCCCATTTGACATTGGTGAACAAGAAGACTGACATTTGGTTCCCAAAAGATCGATCGCGGCCAGTTTGTCGCTTTTGTCGGCGCCTCAGGTTGCGGCAAGAGCACCATGATTTCCCTTCTCCAACGATTCTACGATCCTACTAGCGGCACGATCACCATTGATGAATCTACGCCCCTCACAGCGATCAGTCCTCGCCTTTATCGCAACAAGCTGGCTCTTGTGCAGCAAGAACCTACCCTCTTCCCGGGCAGCATCCGCGAGAACATTGCGGCAGGAATCGACCTCCCAACAGAAGCTTCCGAAGCTTCCGACGAGAAGGCGGTTCTGGTGGATGACAGCGTGATCGAAGCAGCATGCCGCGCAGCCAACGCGTGGGACTTTGTCAGCTCTCTTCCCGAAGGCCTCAACACCCCCTGTGGACAGGGTGGAAACCAACTTTCCGGTGGTCAGAGACAACGCATCGCCATTGCTAGGGCCTTGGTTCGGGACCCCAGTGTCATTCTACTGGACGAGGCCACCAGTGCACTCGACACCGAATCGGAAAAGGTCGTCCAGAAAGCCCTTATAGAAGCTGCAGCTACGGGCGATCGCATCACCATCGCCGTGGCGCACCGCCTCTCCACGATCCGTGACGCAGACAGGATCTGCGTCTTCTACGGCGGCCGCATCGTCGAAACGGGAACTCACAATGAACTTATCGAGAAAGGCGGGATGTACAAGAAGATGTGCGAGGCGCAGAGTCTGGATAGAGCTGCGTAGGGCTTAGACTTTTCTTGATGGACGCAGGTCCGAATCTGGATGTGTCTTTCGTCATTGTCAGCGTTGCATCGCATGGCGGATACCTAATGTGTACTTTCAATTCTTGTAAAGCATTTAGACTTTTAGAATGAGAAGAGATGGAATCTTCTTTGGCTTGCCTAATCGGGAAAGTCGAAGTCCTGGTGTACTTTTCGCCGCGAAGGATGTCATGTGGGGAAGCCAAGAGTGGCCTTCGCCGAATCCTGGCCCTTTGTTCCTTTAGGCGTATGCCTGCGGATGTGATGGGCGAAACATTAAAGTCCGACGGGGTATTTCCTTTAACGGGAGAACTCCCATCGCTTGAAGAGGCTTCAGCGTCTAATGTGATGGGTCTTGGCCGTTGTCCACTCCATTTACGGGAGGTTCAACGGCGAAATCGGCAAGCCACTTACTTGCATCGATGCTGATCAGTCCCTGATGTTCCGGGGCCGGGGTTTTGGATCTGGTGGGGGGTCGAATTGACGTCAGCTGAGCCACACTCATGATGCTGCTTGGGCAGACAGATCATGGAGTCTAGGCGTCTAAGAACAGCTTCATGAATTGTGTCCAAAAAGGCATATAAGGAGAACTGCGGCGGACAAGATGTCCTGGATTTTCAGCCAGTTATCACAAAGCATCTTTGAAGCACATACCGAATACATCGCTGCAACCACACAAAACGTACGTCTCCATCTATTGAAATTGCCGTGTTCAAAACTGACACTGCCATCACAGACAGATATCTTCACGACCATAACCAAGCAATAACACATCTCATAACCTCAAACTAATCCTTCCGGAGGGTAAAGAAGAAAACACACGACCAATCATGGGTTCCTGCTCTAGCAAGTCCGGCGATCCCTACCAGTGGGGCTACATTGACGACGGCAAGGGCTGGACGGCGCGCCCGCGGTCCGAGTACATGAAGACGCCGGCGTACAACAAACATCTGCGGAGGCAGATGAGGGAGGAGTCGTATGCTAGGGGAGGGAATGGGCATATTTCCATGGCGGAGCAGTCGAGGAAGCAGTGGTGACGAGTGAGAGCAGTCGTTAGGAGAACGGAAGGAGAAAGCTTGAGGACAGATGTATGAGGAAAGGATCTATTTAGAATCTAGTTGCCGGATTTTATCTCAATTTCTACAATCGGTTTGTCTGATGAGACTTAGAGACTTGTATTCCAACATGCTCTTCTGGCTTGCCAAGGTTGCCTCACTATCCTGAGCCAGGGCACGCTAAGAAGTCTCACTTTCCCTCCCGGTGCTCCTTCAGCAAGGCTTCGAGAAGTTCAACCTGGCCCTTGCGAACAGCAAGCGACCCGATCGTCTCCCTGGCCACGGACCGGTCACACTCCGCCGGCTTCCTCGTCCCGTCCTCCGATCTAATGCCAAACGACATACCGGGCGTCGGAACAAAGCAGTTATCCTGGCTCCTCGCCGCACGCAGCTGGCAAACCTCATTCTTACGGCACGTGTCGTCACACTCGGGCACGTTCCACCCGCGTGTCCTGCGCGCCCAGTACGCCTCAAACGCAGCTGGGTCATTCTCCAGCGCGACGGTGACGTTATGCCAGAACGCTGGGGTCAGCTCCGCGCCCGCAGGGACGGGAGTGTCAAGGAGGACGCCGAAGGTCTCCTTGGCGGCGTAGGAGCGCTTCCACGCGGGCCCGGTGGTTTGGAAGGTCGGGTCGGTCATGTCGGCAACGTAGGTCTCGATGTCGAGGATGCCGAAGGTGATGGGATCGATGGTGTAGAGGCGGAAGGCGGGCATGCCGGAGAGGGGGGTCATGGAGGGAGCGATGTAGGATGTTGCGACGGCGTTGGAGGCGGTGCGGTTGTTGTAGTTGGAGTAGCTGATTTGGAAGTGGTCGAGGTGGGTGTGTCCTGGGCTATTGTCAGCTTAGATGGTGGTCGTCTGAGAAGGAGAATACTTGCCGAAGAAGAGTCCAGCAATGGTATCCTTGTACCGGTTCACGACTTGATCGAAGTAGTTCGACCCATCGTGGAGTGCATCAGACGTGCCCATGGGCATATGCCCAACCAGAAGCACGCGCTCGCCAGCCTTCTCCGCTGCATCGAGCTCCCCGACGAGCCACTTGAGATGATCACTCGGATCCCTCTGCACATACTTGTACATCCAGAAGTTGAGCGTGTACCAAAAGTTCGTCGACACCGAAATCACCCTCAACCCGTCCCTGGGCGTCTTGACCGAGTACGCACCAACGGCCTTCGCCTCCGCAGGCGACCCGATCCACCTGCTCCACGCCTCGGAGACGACTTCGTACAGCCACTGCGCGCCAGCGCCGAGGTGTGTCGGCGGGATGGCGTTCGCGGGCGACATCTCGTGGTTGCCGACGGTGCCGTAGATCTGCAGGCCCGCGTCGGACATGTGCTGGTACGCCATGCTGATCTCGGCGGAGTTCTGGGCGACGGTGGTGTTCCAGATGGCGTGGTCGACGATGTCGCCGGTGAAGAGGGCAAAGTCGGGGGAGAGGGCGTTGATGGCGGCGTACATGCTCTGTTCGAGGCTCAGGGGGGCGCCGCAGTTGTGGTCGCCGAAGGGGCCGGCGGGAAAGTCGTTGTTGCCAGGCTCATCGGCGGGGGTGTACGGTCTGATGATGGAGCGTTAGAGCTTCGTGATAGGGAGGCTTCGGGGACAGAGCTTGGGAGTACCTGCAGCACATCGGCTTGGAGCAGTTGGCGTTGGAGCCGGTGACGTAGAGAAGGTCGATGTGGATGTCTGAGAAATGAGCGACCTTGAAAGGGGCGGGTTTTGTTCCGTTTGAGGAGGTGTTTGCCAGGGGAGGTGAGCTGATAGTCTTGGGGGGCATGGGAACGATGTACGGCTCAACCTCAGGGTAGTCACAGAGGCCCAAGTATAGTTGTACAGAAGACCTGAGCTGTCTTACTGCCCAGGGTGAGATCGCGGAGACTTGCAGCAATCACGGGGCCTTCCAGAGCTAGAGTCCCGTTACAGACGTCTTCATCTTCGGACTTAATGTGCACCTTGTTAGTCTGAACAGGCGTGAATCTTGAGAGGAACTTACGGAAGCTGCATTGCAGAGCTTCTGCAGAGCGCCGACGAAAGCATCGTCACCAAAGTTTGCGAGCGTCCTCAAAATGAGAAGAATTCCCTAAAGAGACATGAGAACAACTTCGTGGCGGTTTAAGGAAGGAAGGTATGTGCTCTGACTTACCTGGCATCCCAGGCAGTTGTTGTTCCCTGTGAGACTGTCCCATATGCCTTCGACCGATTGCGGAATATCCACATCGGGGATGGCTGCTTGTCGGGCGACTGCGATGCTACTGGATGGCTTGGCTTCAAGGTAGCCAGAAAGGGCCCAAGTGCACAGGGCTTGTCCCGCGATCGAAAAGATTGCCGTAGCCTTTTTCATCTCGGCGGCTGATGGAGGTTTGAAAAGAGTGTAGAGTAGTTCCGAGACACAGAGAACAGAAACGAGTGTGGTGAGCAGTGAGTGAAGGTTTCTATTCCGAGGATCGTGATGGAAATCGGCTCCATGTTATAGGACGACGGAAACTGGCAATTAGTTCACCTACCGCGATCGCATGTCGGTTGGCCCGCTTCGCTACCTCGAGCGGACCGCAGTGGATAGCAACAGTCTGCCCGACTCCGTTCCTCTTGGCACCCGAATTTGTGCAAGCTGGCGATCATATTAAGCGAGTGCGAGACCAGAAGACACCATACTCATCGGCCGGGCCGGAGGCGGCTTGATACTCCGACTTACTAGGTCTGTCTGGCCTCTCACGTCGAAGTGCTGATGCTATCTTGGAGCCTTTTGATGGATTAATATCTGATGAATTGAGAAGATCAGCCAAGGCTCATTGATTTCAATTTCGTATCGCGAAATGGAGCTTCGGTATTCGGAGTTGGTCTCGCAGTTCACCATTGGTCACCGTTTCGAATCGCAGGAGGTGACCATTGCACCACAGAACCCCAAAAATGAATACCCCTTTTCTCATCAAAATGGAGTTGATGATATCCTCCCTTAGCTACACTTGCTTATGATCGTGATAATACATTGCAGCGTGTCACTCGAAGCCGAGGCGCAGGCACAAGCTGAACTCAATTGAGAACAACTGAAGTTAAGCCAAAGAGGCTTTGACAGTCAGTATTCCCTTTCAAAAGAAAAGCATACGGTATGTGGAATGAGAGAGCCTGCTGTTGAATGATTTCGGTCCTCGGCAAGGTTGCTTGAGGCTGTTAGTGCTGCTTCCGTATTACGGGGCCCACTCCTCGGTCCTCGGGTCTTGGCGAGACGGACCGTTGCGGTGTGTCCGGGGTCCGCAGGCTTTCAAGTGCTATGTTGAACTCCATTCTGTGCCGAGGGCCGTTTATTTTACATCACAAAAGTTCGAGTGGGGACCTCTCTCCAATGTAGAAATCTTTCGCCGGGAGAGGTCATCCATTCAAATGTTAAACCCGTAGCGCGCGGTACCTTATTTAATCAGTACGACTTGGGCCGATGACAAATCCGCCCAAACGTCATGCACCCTTTTACTCCTAACAGCGAATCGACATCATCTGAGTAATACCTAGCGTAACGGTCTCCAGATCTAGCCGAATTAGGGAAACCTAATCTCCGTCGAGTTTGGCGCAAAGTGCAGCTTTCAGCCAGAGTTCTATCCTTTGTCAGATTAGTCTACGCTAATTCCGTACGACACCGAGAATAATAGTCGTAAATGGTGGTGTTCAGAGTATGAGATGTAATCAAGCATTTGTTGTCCGTTTTTACAAATCACGCTAATGGCCAGCCTAACCGTCAGCAACCTTAGTAGCACCTTGGCAGACTATTTAGACATGCGGACTTGCATCTAGGGACTGAATTATCACTATGGCTTCTGGTCATTGCATCTTTTTGACATTACATCGCAAACCAATTACCCTACCCAACTCTACTGCTATACGCCATGAAGCTTTACAACACATTACTAGCATGGCAGAGC
Organism: Colletotrichum gloeosporioides; assembly: GCF_011800055.1. Taxonomy (NCBI): domain Eukaryota; kingdom Fungi; phylum Ascomycota; class Sordariomycetes; order Glomerellales; family Glomerellaceae; genus Colletotrichum; species Colletotrichum gloeosporioides. The sequence goes on along the minus strand of NW_025544762.1, from coordinate 168,836 downwards.
TACCTGACTGTTGCTCTAGCTGCTTGCAACGAAACTGAAAGCCCACGCGTTGACTTGGGCTATGCGACATACGAGGGCACCGCGCTATCCAACGGCGTCAACCAATTTCTCGGAATGAGATTTGCCGCGCCTCCCGTAGGACAGAACCGTTTCAAACTTCCGCAAGAAGTCATTCAGGAACACGGTACCGTATCGGCGAAATCGGTAGGAATTTCACAATATATTGGCGAGTACGTGGACTAACAGCAACCAGCACGGATCACTATGCCTGCCAGTCGATGGCCTCGCGTTCACCCCACCACCTGGACAGGATATATCGGAAGATTGTCTTTTCGTCGATGTCTACCATCCGGCACATGTCAATGGCACAACGGCACAAAACCTTCCGGTCATGGTCTGGATTTCCGGCGGAGGATTCGTGCAGTTGCTGAATGAGAACTACAACGGCACGGGGCTGGTCGAAGCCAGCAACGGAGGTGTTGTCATTGTTAGCTTCAACTACCGCGTCGGCCCTTACGGATTCCTTGCCAGCGAAGAGCTTCAAAAGGAAGGAAGTCTCAACATTGGTCTCCACGATCAGCGCGCCGCTATGAAATGGGTCGAACAGCACATTGGAAAGTTCGGCGGGGACCCTAACAACGTCACCCTGTTTGCAACCTCGGCTGGATCAGGGAGCGTGCTTCTGCACACTCTCGCCTATGGTGGACATCCTCCTGAAAGCGAAAACGTCAACTGGCGCGCCGGAATTGCTCCAGCCGTATGGCTTCCCTCTGTCCACAAAGTCGAAGAAATCCAGTACCAGTACGATCATCTCCTCAATGCCACCAACTGCAGCGGTCTTGCGTGCTTGAGGTCGCTCGACTCAGACACGATTCAACGGGCGAACCGCGGCTTCCCGTTTCCCGGGCAGGCGAACGTTCCTCTATTCCCTTACGGCCCAGTCATTGACGGGCATCTGCTCACAGGCACACCGTCTGAGATGCTTCGCAACGGCAGTTTCGCCAAACACCGGCCGCTGATTCTGGGCTCGTCCAGTACTGAGGGGACCATCTTTGCTACCCAAGCCAACACCACGCAAGACGTCAATGACTTCCTCAAGACGCAGTTTCCCGATCTGACAGAGGATGATCTGGTACAAGCCAATACTCAGTATTCCTCAGTGCCAAGCACTTTTCCTGGTGTCAACGTGACAAAGTCCCCTAAGTTCTACCAGTTGTCCCAGATGTATGGCGACATGGCTTTTAGCTGCGTTGCATCAAAGTTTGCCGCTGGATTGAGCCGAGCGGGGGTGGATGTTTACCTCATACGCGATCACGTTCTAGACCCAGTCGAAGTTGCAGCGGGGTTCATCGTCCCGCATACTTGGGAGTTGCAGGCTGTCTGGGGACCAGAATACGCACCGCAGTCGGTTGCAGTGCCGGGCGCAAACAGCTACGATGTCGGTGGCGTCAATCATTGGATGGTTGGAGTTGTCCAGGCTTATTGGCTTAGCTTTGCCAGGACTGGTGACAATCCGAATGCCGCAAAAGCCGCAGGGGCACCTTTCTGGGAGCCATACAGGCATGGGGAAAGACTCAAGCTGCAGACAAACTCGACGACGATGGAATCTTTGCATGAAGAGGAGTTAGGTCGCTGCGCGTTGTGGAGCAAGCTTAGTGCGAAGACACACATTTGAAGGCGTTTAGTGTGATTGAAGCTAGACCCTGACAGTGTGCACTTGTTCAAATATTTTCGCTAGATAATTCAATATTACCTATGTCTAATATACTGTAATACCAATCTCCTTGGGATTAGAGCACTAATGGACTGAATTCTCTGCTGAAGGTACAGCTCTAGCACCTGCTCGATCCGAAGTCCTTCTGATCGGGGTTTCGAGAGCTCGGATTTAATAAATGAGGCCGGGCGTTTTCCCCAATGATATATTCGGTGTTAGTTGCCCATCCGAATCAGCGCTTGAAGAAACGCTCCTTAAACACATGGTCCCTAGTGATAGGGGCCGGAAGTCTCCCTCGGCAACCGCTCATAATTTGCATACATTGAGGTGGATCAGAAACGAGAGGTAATGTCGCTCGTACAAGCATATGGCCGAAATATTTTGCCATCGTAGTTGCTATCTGCATGACATTGGAATTATGCTGATGGAAAAACAAGGGTGAGAAACGTTCGTGATCTCTGCTCAGTTTCAAAACAAGCTGTTGAGTGTTTCCCGGTAGCTTTTCCCAAACTTCACAGCTTAGCAATAGCGTCCTCCTTTATTTGCAAGCCGGGTCGTCCTTGCAAGTGAGCTATCAACTAGTCAGACCTTTCTCTTCACCTGATACAAGACCAGAGGGTGAACTTACATAGCAGCAAAGGGCATAATCCCGACCTTCTAGAGCTGGGGGAGGGGCTGCAGCGACCTGGGCAACGGCGACAAGGAGAAGGCTGATGGTGGCGAGGAATTGCATGTTGAATTAGAGGATAAGTGAATGGTTGTGGCTATATGTCGTGATGCCCTTAAGCATCTAAGGTAGCCTCGCACTTAGAGGAAGGTATGAGGTGACCTACTCCTAATCTACTTATCTAGATTAATAATATTCTAGCGTATTAAGATCTATTCTTTAAAAGACCTTTTATATTAGACTCTAATTTAGAAGGAATTAAGTTATTTTATTTATATAGATATTATATATATATTATAGTTAATTTATAATAGTTATAAACTTAGCTTATATTATACTTCTAAATTACTATTTATAAAATAAATTATAACTTTATTTAATTTAATCTTATATCTATTATATTTTATTTTAATTTTTAAATATTNNATTTTTATAATTATTTTTAACTTATAATATATTTTTAAAATAATAGTAATTATTAACCTTAGTATTTCTTATAAGTTTATCTTTTATTATAACTTCTTAGTTTAATATATTATTTTTTAAGTAAAAATAAAAGTTAAGGATATTTAGAAATATATTAATTTAAATAATACTTTTAGTACTTCCTCTAACTTAAGTGAAGTTAAAGGTATATTTTTACTTAATAACTAGATTTAGAAAGAAAATAAGAAATAATATAAATATTATAAAGTAGAATAAGAAGTTTATAATAAGATAGTTATCTTATTTACTCTTATTACTTTAAATATATAAGAAGTTATTATAGAAGGTAATATTACTAAAATTATTAATAACTTATTATTATTTATATTAATTATACTTATTCTTCTTACTAAGAGATCTATAGGAGNTACCTACTTATTTAAAGTTTTATATACTTATTCTTCTTACTAAGAGATCTATAGGAGTTCTTAAATTTTATATTTTATACCTCACTATATATATAATTTATAAAATAAAGTATACTTAGAAGGAGTAAGTATATAAAACTTTAAATAAGTAGGTAAAAAATACTATTTTAGAAGAGATCTTTATACTTATTTAAGTAGAGCTTTTAAAGAAAAGAGATTATACTTTTTATACCTTAATATATATTCTAAAGTAATATTATACTTTAAGTAACTTAAATAATTTTATTATAATCTATAAAGAATATATTATAGTTTTAGATTAAGTAACTTCTACTATTAATTTTAATATTTAAATTAGGGATTTCTAAAGTATACTCTTTAGGGCTTTTTAGTATAAGCTATTTAAAATATAGAGAACTTTTATATTAAAAACCTTCCTCTAAGTAATTTAATACTACTTTATTTTATCTTAAGTTAATCTAAAGCTTATTAATATTATTAAGTAAGAGCGCTTTAGTATTAAGATCTAAAGTATAAGTTAGTATATTAATATATTTAAAAACCTTTTCTATAAAGATATTATAAGAATTTATTTAAAAAGTTATATTAATAAAGTTTTTATAATATTAACTAGATAATTTAATAATATAATTTCTAGTAACTTTATTTTAGAAAAGCTTTTATAAAGTAAGTTAGTTTTATACTATATATATAGAAAAAACTATAAGTAGGTTCTATTTATTTATAATTACCTTAAGTTTACTTTTATAAGTAAAGAAGCTTATATAAACTTTAAAGAAGTAATTTAAGTTTATTTTAGAATTAATAGATTAAAGTACTTTAAGCTTTATACTAAAATAGTTTATAAGGGGTAGCTTATTATAAGAAACCTTAGTACTTTTAAACTTAAGAATAATAAGAATTAAAATAAGAAGGGATTACTTAAGAATAACTTTAGTAAATTAAAAAGGTTAATTACTATTTTTACTTCTAAAGTGAACCTCTTATTTAATATAATAACTTATACTATTACTAAGGATATTATTATAGAGATTATAGTAGAGGAAGTAGGGGCTTTTATATTAGAATTTAAATTTAATAAGATCTATATAACTTATATTTAAGACTTAAGAATCCTCTCTAATAGTATAATATTAAATAATTATAGTACTTTCTATTTAGTAAATAATATCTCCCTCTTTAAAAAAAGCTTAATTATCTATAAAGTAAAAGGGTAAGTTAAAGTAAGTATAACTTTATATTTAATTATAGTAAGAGGTATAAAGGTTCTTTATAATATCTTAAATAGAGTAAATAGACTTTAAGACTTAATACTTTAAAATATTACTCTTATAGATAACTTTTATATTAATATTATTTTAGAATACTTACTATAAAAGATAGGTATTTAGTATTTAGAATTTAATAATACTTTTTATATTAGAGATTATAAGGATAGTATAGAAGTAAAGAAGCTTTTAAAAAAGGGTAATATTACTTTTATAGATTACTAACTTTATTTCTTATACTTTAGTTTTAGATATATCTCTTCTAGTAATACTTTAATTATAAGTTTATTTATTTTTATAATAACTTATATAAAGTAATATTCTTAGGAATCTATCTAAACTTATATTAATATTATAGAAATATAATACTTTTACTTTAGATATCTTAGCTAAAGAGTACTTAAGAAACTTATTCTTAATACTTAGGAGGTAAAGATCTAAGGTATATTATACTTTAAATATTAATACTATATAATAATATATATAAAGTAAGTTATATCTTAATATACTTTAGAATAAAAAGTAATATAACCTTTCTATAGAATATTATAAGACCTATTTAATTACTTAATAAGTTTTAATATAAATAAATAGCTTTTAGTTATTAAAGATAAGTATATAAATTAACTTTTTATATTTCTATATATAGATAAAACTTAATACTTAGTTTTTATTATTATTTAAACTTTTAAGTGTTAGGTATAGAGATAATATAGCTTTATATTATATAAGATTAGATAAGATAGTAAGTATACTATAATTATAATTAATAAATTATTAGAATTCTAGATTTAGGTATTAGAAATAGGGATTAAAGTTAAATAAGCTTCTTTATATACTAAAGAACTAAATAGAAGTATAGAGTAAGTAGGTTAGAAATTAATTATAAAAGCTATTATAATACTTTAAGTAGTAGGCCTTCTATTTAATCTATAGGTTAAAATAGTATAAATTATAGCTTTTTTTTATAATATAAGCTTTTATTAATATTATAGCTAGTTCTTATTAATCTAAATTAAAGAAGACTAATTAAGAAACTATATTAAGTATTATAAACTTATTTATAAAGTAAACCTCTTAGTTAATTCTCACCCTTAATAGGGAGAGGTTTATATATATAGCTATAGAGTGTACCTTTTTAAGAAAGAATATAAAGTAAATAAGAATAGATATAACTTTAAAGTTATAATATAAAGGTATATTAGATACTTAGTAAGCTATATAGTAAACTTATATAACCTCTATAAGGTTTAAATACCTTTATTTTAAGAAGTTATTATTATATAAAATATAACTTTTAATAAGAGGATATTCTATTTAAAGGATAATATAAAGATAGTAATTTAAAGTAAAGAAGTTTATTTAGTTACTAATAAGATATAGAAACTAGTATTCCTTATACTTTTAGAACTTTAGATTTTAAAAGTAAGAAGTAAAGCTGATTTTATATTAATAATAGATAATAAAGTATTATTATTATATTTTTTCTTATTAAGAGAACTATAGATAGTTAATAATAAGTAAAGGAAATAGATATTAACCTCTAAGTTAAACTTAAACTCTACTAAAAAGTATAAAATACTAAACTTAATATTACTATTAAACCTTATCTAAGATAATAATATAGTAGAAGAGATTTAAGATATTAATAAGGATATAACCCTTATTAAAGATATAATCTTAGATAAGATATATATTTAGATAGATACCTCTCCTTTATAAAATTTAGATATAGAGGATATTAATATATAACTACTCTTATAAAATAACTCTCTTATTTAGTTAGTATAGCTATACTTAAGTATTAGGGAAGAGAGTACTATAGAAGAGGAGTTAGAATAGGTATATAATTATATTAACTTAGATTAATCTAAAATTATAAAGTTAAGGTAATCTTTTCGTTTTAGAATATATTTTATATTCTTCTAAATAGAATAAAACTAAGATATTTTTTTTAAAATATATATATTAAATTAGTAGAAAGTACTTAAAAAAGTAGATTAAGGATATTATATATTTTATTACTTTATCTTTACTTCTATTTATTAGGTAAAGCTAGAGTATATATCTATAATATTAAGTAGAAAAATCTATATTAACTAGTTTATTAAGTTATTTAAGACTTAGAGAGATATTTAATATATATTAGAGTTACTCTACTCCTACTTTATTAAAGTATATAATATTAAGATTAATAAACTTAAAGAAATAGGTATCTAAGATATTATAAATAAATTAAAGGTAAAAATTAAGCTAATACCTCTTAAATAGGTATTTATATATAAACTAGATTAATATAGATATCTTAACTACTATAAAGCTAGAATCTATATCTAAGGTAACCTCTAAGAAAAGTACCTTTTAGAATAGATTTATATTATAACCCTTACTATAAAAATATTTAAGGTTATAATAGCTCTTATAGTATAATTTAACCTCAAAATTTACTAATTTAATATTATTAATATATTCCTAAATACTATATATAGGCTAAATAACCTTCTTATTACTTATTATTTATTAGATAGTTTTAAGAAAGATAGAAAGGTTATTAAACTTTAATATACTTTATATAGCTTTTATAATACTCCTTTATTCTAATATAAGGAGTTCTTAAGTACCCTTCTTTATTTTAGATTATACCTAATAAGTAAAGACCTATATCTCTTTTAGTTTTATAATAAAAAGGTTTTTATACTTTTTTATATTAATAATATCCTTATTTTATATTATAAATATAATATAAAGGAAGTAGAAAAAGTTATAAAAAGTATTAAAGAGAAGTATAAGCTAAAAAACTAAAAAGTAGCTAAATAATACCTAGGAATTAGAATTACTTATAATTAAATAATATAAAAGATCTATCTTTTATATAATTAGTATATTAAATAAATTATAAAGAAGTTTAATCTTATTAACTCTAGAGTACTAACTATACTACTTACTTTTACTTTACTTAAAAAGTTTAATAGAGAAGTAAACCTATAATAAGTCTTTTTATATTAAGAGAAGATTAAATTAATCCTCTATATAGTAATTATAATATAGCTAAATATTATATTTATTTATACCTTACTATTAAGATTCTTAATAAATCTATTTCTAAAGTACTATTAAGTTATAAACTAAATAATTTAATACTTATACTATACTTAATACTTTATAATTTACTTTAATATCTTAGGAGGTAAGGTAGCTTAAGTATTATTAATTATAAGTAATATATCTTTTACTAATAATAAAGAGATATAAAAGTTATTTTAAAGCTTTATAATATCTCTCTTTAGAGGCTTAATCTAATAGAAAGTTATATATTAAAATATAGTAACTATATTAATAATAGAAGTAGAGCTTCTAAGTTTAAAATATATTATAAAAGAGATAATAGCTCTTAAGTAACTCTTTTCTAACCTTAAACTTAGCCTAAGAGATATATAGAAAATCTATTATAATAATTAGTAAATAATTTAACTTATAGTAAGTAAAAAGGAGTATATCTTAACTTATTTTCACTATATAGATATCTAGAATATATAGCTTTACTAAGAATATACTAAATAATTATTCTAAGTAGTTTACTTTCTAATTAATAAGATATTAGCTAATAGCTTTATAAAAACCTTTTCTTATATAAAGTTTAAATAGTTTAGAGTACTTCTAAACCTCTAAGATATATTATAAGTAATAGAATAAAGTAAAAAAGAAGAGTTAAGTAGTAAGTAAAGCTTATAAACTAAGTATTTTTAATTAAAAATAGCTTAATAACTAAAGAGTATATAGCTCTCTTAAAAACTTAAAATACTTATACCTTATAGAGTATTAAGTAATATAAAAGCTACGCTTTATTTATATTTTTAGAGAGTAGATATATAGTTATTTATAAGGATATTATATATAAGCTTTATCTCTTTAAGGAGATATCTACTAATAAAGCTATTAATAGTAGTATAAATACTAGCTACTTTAGAGATAGAGGGAGTTACTTTAAAAGATAGGTTAGTATATAAACTACTAGAGATTAATACTTCCTCTATAATAGGTTTAACTAATAGGGTAATAGCTAATATTAGAAAAGAAGCTATAATCTTAATAACTACTTTATTACTACTCTTACTCTTAGTTTTAGTTTTAGCTTTAGTTTTTACTTTAGCTTTATTATAAGCTTTAAAAGCTTCTTAGAGTGTAGTTCTCTTAAGAATAAAGACTTAGTAAATAGTTAGCTAAGTAAATAGTAATATAAAGGTTATAAGATAGTATATATAGATTTATCTATATTATTATATAAAGTTTAAAGGAATTAAAGCCCTAATATAAAAATAAATAGTAATATAGGTTTATATAACTTCTTTTTCTCCTTATAAGGAGTATATTTACCTCTTTACTTTATACTAAGTATATATATACTAAATAATATACCTATTTAAGTATTTTATAAATAAAGTAGGTAAATTATATTACTTAATAGTAGTAACTACTCCTCTTCTTAACCTTTAGCTTTTAGAGCTTCTACTTCTACTTAAAAATTAATAAATAATATAATTATTTAACTAGAGACTTAAATCTAAAATATACTTTTCTTATACCTTTAGTGTAATTTATAAGTAGATAGAGGAGTAAGAGTTATAAACTCTAAATTATACCTCTCTTTAACTTCTCTACCCCCTATAAGCTTTTTACCCTTATTAGGTTTATTAATCTTAGCTTTTATAAAATAACTTAAATTAGTAAATAAGTTATAAAAATAATAAAATAAAATAAAAACTTTATAACTTAGAGATAACTTAGAAATAATAAAAATAGATAATAAAATAACTTATTCTTAGGCTTAAGGCTTTTAAGTTCTAAAGAAAATACTAGAGGAGTATTATTACTCTCCTCTTCCTCCCCCTTTCTCTCTTTCTACTTCTTATTAGTAAAAGTAGCTCTTACCTTAGCTATTATAGCTATATACTTAGCTTTAGTCTTCTTAATTATCTAAATAATATAGTTAGTATTAAAAATAGAATCTTAAATAAAAAAGAAAGTATTATAATTATAGTATAAATATATATATATATAGAAGTAAAGTAAGTAATATATATATATATAGAAGTAAAGTAAGTAATATATATATTAGTTATAATATAGATAGAGAAAGAAAATTAAAAAGTAGAAGTAATATAAGAGATATTATTATTATTACTACCTTACTACTTTAATAACTACTTTAACTTTCTTATCTAAGTTAATAAGAAGCTTCTATTTCTATTAAGTAAAGTAGTAATATTAATTATTACCTTAATACTTATAATTTTAACTATAATAAAAAGTATATAAGGGGAAAGACCTTCCTCTTTTTTATAATTTAATAATAAAGCTATAAAGTTATCTCTTTTATTAGTTTTTTTTATTAATTACTTCTCTTTATATCTATTTATAGTACTTTATATATATATTTAGATTTTATAATATTAGTTATATAGGATTAGGGTTTTTAAGCTTTTTTAAGCTTAGGGGGGTATATTATAATACCCTTAAGTATCTAAAGTAGCTTTATACTTAGAGGAAGGTATAAGGTAACCTACTCCTAACCTATTTATCTAGACTAATAATATTCTAGTGCGTTAGGATCTATTCCTTAAAAGACCCTTTATATTAGACTCTAATTTAGAAGGAATTAAGCTATTTTATTTACATAGATGCTATACGTACGTTATAGTTAGTTTATAACACTATAGTAATCAGGTTAAATTGTTTCGATAGGTGAAAAGGGGACTAAGTATTATAGGGTGAAGATGGCTTTTATACTTACTGCTAGATCTCATACTGTCTAGGTATAGAGAATTTATTTAAATCAGGATGCAAGCCAAAAATCCCTCAACATCGTTACCGAGGTCTGTTTCCATAATCTTATCAGATCTGTTCCCGTCGTGGCATTTGACGGCTAGAAGAGCCGTTCCCGTCTTGGCTCTACCCATTCGGGGCCCCAATTTGGAGAGAATCTACGGCATTCATTTAGCAGCCGATGGAATACGTTGCCACCAAGCAAGGAAATCCTTCAAGCATAAACATGTCTGTTGCCAGAACCTGTTCCTGTTATCTTATCAGATCCATTCCTGTTCAGCCATTGGCTGCTGGAAAGGTAGTTGGTCCTGGCTGTACCCATCATTGGTACCACGGTTTAGCAAAAATATGGTGATATTGTGCTAGATTTATTGAGCACCCGGTGGGATGAACTGGGGCTAAGCCGGTGGCTGAGAAATGCTCACAGTGAGTGATTCTTCGTCCAATTGTGGGGCCTAGGGCAGATATTCTGGTCTTCTCTGATGGCCTTCTCTGGTGATGAGGCCAAATGGAAGCATGCTTGTTGATACCTTGAAGCTTATTAGCAAGAATTCTCTCTCTCTAGAACACTTAAAAACTGGGCACAAAACCAAAATTATGTCCTGTAATTATCGATTGAGCAATGCTTACAGCAATTTGCCAGTGAGAGCACTCTGGTAGCTTGTTATACTTGTAGAGGAGAAGGAACATTAGAACATACGCATGAGGTGCTGCATCGTCTATTTCAAAGTTTTATGGTATTGCTTGAGGGAAATATCCTGCGGCATTGTTGATTCTTCACGAGTGAGGCGGTTAGAAGCTTGCGATGCGCCCCAAGCAGGCCCGGAAAAAGGTACGGCGTAACACAGGAACAAGTGGCGTTCGGCTCCGATACGATCGGCCCCGTTACGTGGAGCCGGCGCCGTTGCCGTTCTGCCGGTATGAGCGGCAAGGGATTAGACTTTGTGCGTGGGAGTTCTCGCCGGCAGAAACGATATCCATCCTATAAAGTGCTGCATGACGCCAGTATAAGAGTATGCGGGCACAGAGAATCAAATATTTTTTCTGATGATCGACAATTTTTCTCAGCGAATTGCAAAATTCGGTGAGACCAGACTTGGAGTTCCGGGTACTCAATATGCTGGCGTCATGTAGCACTTGATTGGCTAATGACTGCTTTCGTTGACGAGGAGAGCATGGGTCAAAGTGCCTATATAGTGTTTCCCAAAGTGTGCCCACGAACTGGAATTTCTCTTAAGTCTTTTCACGGGCGGGCTGCGCCGTAACCACAAACTCAAAGAAACGCGTGGTACGGACATACGGCATCTGACGGTGTTAGGCCATCATGGTAGATCAAAGAAATGGGTTTGCGATTTCCCCGGATTTTCTCGTAATTCGCCTGACTAAGTACAAGGATTATCCTGTCCGCGGAACTGGCCGAGCAATTCCGAACCCATGTCCCGTCGGAATGACACCAGACAATTAAGTTCCGAGCTTGCATCTCGTTCCGTCGAGGGTAATCCCTAGAAGAGGGGATTCTTTGCTAGCTAAAAGTGACATCTCACATTAGGCAAGGACAGCCCCTCATTCGCAACACTGACTGGCTTTCCTCTTCGCGGTCTAGCTTATTTATTTAGCAAAGTGCTCCTCCTACAGGAATCAGTATTGCCTCTCTTCAGGTAATAGAACTCCTCGATTCCAACGGCGCTGTTCAATTTCCACAACATGGGTGTCATCACATTGAAGGCCGGAAATGGTCTGACCACTTCAGGTATGTTATCATTTGGATTTTCACAGCATTGAAAAACTGCGCTTACATTGAGATGGCAATCAGTCGAGAGCGGACTGTTCATCAACAACGAGTTCGTCGAAGCCACGGCGGGCGAAACATTGGACATCGAGAACCCCTTCAACTTGGAGAAGCTAGCAACACTGTCAGCTGCTCAGGAGGCAGATGTAGACTTGGCTGTGAACGCTGCCCAGGACGCCTTCTATGGAGGTTGGAAAACGACCCTTCCTCCAGTGCGCGCAAAGCTTCTACACAGGCTGGCAGACCTGATTGAGCAGCACGCCGACGAGCTGGCCCTTCTTGAAGCCCTGGATGCCGGAATTCTTTTCAACGACTCAAAAGGCTTGCACGTGCCCAATGCTGTGTCTACTCTTCGTTATTTTGCTGGTTGGACTGACAAGATCGATGGAAAGCTTTTGCAAATACCTGAGGGCACAGCTTACACTCTCCGAGAGCCCATTGGGGTGTGCGCAGCCATTGTGCCATGGAATTGTCCTCTGTAAGTCCTGGGTATTCTGTCTGATATTTTGAAGCAAGCTGACGCGGATTCTCTGCCATCTAGCATGATTAATTCATGGAAGCTGGGACCCGCCATAGCCGCGGGTAATACTCTCATCATTAAGACCCCTGAGGCCGCGCCACTATGGGGACAGAAGCTTGCTAGCCTGGTCAAGGAGGCAGGCTTCCCCGCTGGCGTCATCAACATTCTGTGCGGCGAGGGTGCCATTGCAGGAGCAGCGCTATCGGCACACCAAAAGGTGAAGAAAGTGTCATTCACTGGAAGTACAGCCGTTGGCCGACACGTCCTTCTGTCCGCCGCCAAGTCCAACCTCAAGAAAGTCACACTCGAGCTTGGCGGTAAGGGGCCGTCCATTGTTTTCTCCGACGCGGACTGGGACAATGCTCTCTTCTGGACATCATTAGGCAGCACAACAAACAATGGTCAGATCTGTGCCTCTGGATCCCGAATTTATGTGCAAGATACTATTTACGACAAGTTTCTACAAGCATTTACTGAACAAATCAACAAGGCCGTACACGGCGATCCCGTTCTTCAGGAGACAACCAAAGGTCCAGTCATCAATGCATCCCAGCAAAAGAAAATCTTTAGCTACATCGAAGGAGCCAAGAACGATGGAACGAGGCTACTTCATGGAGGGGAGAAGCTCGACCACAAAGGCTACTTTGTTCCCAACACCGCCTTTGCTGATGTGCCCGAGTCTGCGGTGATCATGAGGGAGGAGATTTTCGGACCAGTTCCGGTAAGTGCTTTATCCCAGCCCATAAGCTGGAGAAACGCCACGAAAGCTGATCTGGGCTTCAGAGCATCGCCAAGTTCTCCACCGAACAGGAGGCAATACAAAAGGCCAATGATACCGAATATGGCTTGAGTGCTGCAGTGTTTACAAACAATGTTAACCGAGCTCAGCGGGTCTCAGCGGCCATTGAGTCTGGGCAGGTTACAATCAACTGCTGGGGAATGTTGCACGCCAACACTCCATTTGGTGGTGTGAAGCAGTCAGGATTTGGGAGAGATTTGGGCGAGGAGAGCCTTGATGGCTGGCTGAACTCTAAGACGGTCAAATACTTCAACATTCCTGAGACTTCCAAATTGTAGGTCAGCTACATCAACCGCAGCTGCGTACGTAGCATCACCTTAGGTAATCATATTTGAGACAAATAAATAAGCAGTATGAGGATGTGTCACAGGTTCTGAAATTCCATGCACAGGTTAGACGCTTTGCCATGTTACCCTGGATGGAGAGTTGGCAAGTTCGATCCTACGCATGCAGATTCACGCAAATGGGGAAACACCATACGGCTCACGGTGCATCATTTAATAGCATAGTAGTACAAGATTGGACAGCTAAATTGTTTTGGTTAAAACGAAAGTTGGCGTTGAAAGAGTCAGACCAGGATTTGATGTTCCCCCATGTCTTTCATAATATCTTGCCATCTAGCTGGTGTGGCAAGACCACTACGGACGAGATCTCGGTGATTCCATACCGCCTCAAGTATCTTTTCGCCAGACTTGGTATTGTAAATTCCAAGTAGGTGCATGCTATACCACCTGGAACGAATATAGTCGCGCTGATCTAGGAGATCAAGCTCCGCCCCAAGCACCACCAAACACCAACCTAGGTTAGCTCCTGGGCTAAGGGCATCTGGAACCTGCGTCAGAAGTTGAAGTGATGTCTGAAGAGACTCCTCCATATCCGACGTAAGTCGCTCTTCGACGCCATGAGTAATTCGATAGACATATAGGTGTGACGTGTGCCTGAATATCTCGGCGGTGGCGATCATCCGCCGACGCAGTTCTTCTTGCTCCAAACCCACCGTAGCCGAGTACTTTTCTCGGGCATCATCACACAGGATCGAAATGATTGGATTTGAGTTATCCTCCATCTTCGTTGCTTGAATTGCCTTTTGGAGGGTTTCAGACCGCCGGTGTATCTCCTCGAAAGGGATTTCAGCATCGTCGGAGGCCTTTTGTAGTTGCGAAGCGGCGCACTATCACCTCAATTAGCTACGCCTGAGCTTTGGTTCAGGAGTTTGAATGACTTACCATCAGCTTGGGTAACCTGGAGGAGCATCCGAACAACGCGTCGATCGAGTCATTCTGCCCTATATCTGAGGGATTTGGGCATATATCAAGCCACGACTCAACCTCTTGCATAACCGGTAATCCCACATTCAAAGCACACTGGGTTTCTATGAGACATACCCAAGTCTTCAGGAACGGGTCTAAGTCAGAGTGATCTCCTCGAGAGCGAATCCACCCCCGGATGGCGTCGAAATGTCCTCTCCATCGCGGAGTCCCTGAGAACACCTGGCGGGTTTAGGCACGTCAGCGAATGATCGTAATCCTTGTGACGGGGGACAGTGATCAAGTTTTGCTAAATACCTCAAATGACACCAAAAGTAGCATGATGGTGAGAGTGACAGGGCTGTTCAGGTCACTCGAATTTCCGAAACGGCCCTTGAGGGCTGCAGCGGCGGCCCTCAGGTATCGACGCGAATCTTTGTCGCTTGTTTGCTGCCAACGACTGTGATGTGAGGATGCAACAGCGAGTGCAGCATTCATAAGACCGGGATCATGAAGTGCTAGTGGCAACAGAGAGCGATAACCGTTCTGGTTGTAATCAATAGCCAGCGCAACGCGAGCAAGGTTTTCTAAGCGCATATATCAGCATACCAAGAACTTGCGCGATCCTCGATGGTGATAGAGAGGAACTCAGATATTCAAACATACTCATAAAATGCTGCATGAAATAACTATCCTGTGACGGAAGCCCCAACGACGACAAAGCTTGAGGCACGCAGAATTGACTTGTGGGTAACGTCTGGCGAGTATCACTGTTGTTGCCCGACGACTCTCTCGTATTTGAGGGTCCATCATATGTTCGTCGTGGTCTCTTCTTTCGGCGAATGAAATCTGCCGGCCATCGCGGCCTGATGCCGAAGCCTTGACATCTTATTCCCCTTTCGGCACAATTCCTACATCCTACAACGGAGCACAACGGTGATGTTAGCATTTGATAGGCATTCAAGTCAGCAAGTTCGTGAAGGGGGAGAGTTGGTATGGTCATGATATGTCAACGATAAGGGAACCACCTACGCGGCAAGCTGAGATCGCATATGCGTTTTTGCTTCAAACATGTCCAACAGGCACCACTGTCGTTTTGTAATGTTGTTGGAGGAAGATTCCGCTCATTCGCCATTGGAAAGAAAGATTACAGAGCACTGTCCGGAGCCTGCTGATGGATGGTGGCTTGTGAAGCTTCCAGTGTCAGCAAAGAATGGGCCGCTTAGATGTGTGATTTGCGATGGGCGAGGATGCGGAGATGGCGTGGACTAGCTCGAAAGCTGACATGTTGAGGTGGCAAGCATGAACCTGCGGACGAGAAACGGAATTAGAACGTGTCTTAGTTCCGAACAACCTCCACTTCCCCGCATTTGTGTTATCTTCATAACCCTCCTGTTGCGCATGGACTGTAGCCGGATACCCCGCGTGTCATCACTTGTGCCAGCGGAAACCCCTGTGTGCTAGCCTGTGTCCAATCAGAGCCTACGATAACCATCCCGGATATATTGCATAGCTGATAGAATGGAGCTTGACTAACTGCCTTTCTCGCATCTGACTTGGGCCATGCCCGTTCATGGCCAATGCCCGCCCATCCCATCCGAGTCTCAACTCACCTCATCCTATGCGGCTTTTCATGACAAAGTTCTTTGCATGTCGACTATATTTCAAAATTAGGATCGAGCCTAGCATGACTACATGAAGGGATTTTCGCCACTGCTAAAGTTTATGTTCATCTCCGCCCACAGACTGTTGCTTCCTGTCATGAGCTGTCTTAGCAGTCGGGAGTCAAAATCTTCCTTATATCCAGAGAGCTCGGCAAAAGCGAAAGGATCTGTAAGCGAGTCGACAAGACCTATTGGATCAACGAGGGAGCCTTTTCCTGCATCCATACTTTGGCTCGTCATACTCGTCTGAGACATAGACGGCGTAATTGCTTCAGATGACTCTAATAAGCCTCCCGCCAACCCAAGGGGATCGCCGGTATTCTTTCCACCGTGAAATTCCAATGCATCGCCATCTTCTGTGCCTAAGTGAGCGGATTCTATGCCGTCTTGCCTGTCGGGCTCTATATCCTCCGAAAGATGACGAGCATAACTGTGAAGCCAATTTCCTTTACATTGAGAGTCGTGACCAGGGTCAATCTGAGCTTTATCAACAATGGGTCGATGATCTCCCTGACCGCTTAAGATGTCCTCACCAACTCTTCCTTGAGCGTCTGACACGCTACTGGGGATAAGCGGCACCCACTTCGGCTCCTTAATATCTACATATCTGCTGAAGTAGGTTGAGAAAACATCTTCCACAGGGGAGCCACTGACGTGTTTCAGGGGAATGTTGATATCGTGGACCCGGATCAAGACTTTAATCTAAATCAGATTAGATTTTCATTCAGTTCGAGAGCGCTTGCAGGGTCAAAGTAACGGGTAATTCAACATACCCAATCATTTGCGGGAGTATAAAAACTGCTCGCAGCCCCTAAAGCAACGAAAAGAAACTTCAGGGTGTCTGCTATCCAAGGACTATGGGGCCTTGGGGCACGGTGAAGATAGTTGACCAGGACAATTGCACTCTGCATACATGCATACCCAACTACATGAATGTTCTGGCGAGGCATGTTAGTAAGGAAGCAAAACAACAGCAAGGTTCAACTTGTAACATAACCTACCCGAAAGAAGTCTCCTTGCCACACCAATTCTTTGCAGATGGTGCAGATGGCTACTGCGCTTGCCTGACAGCGACTCAGTCTCTCCTCAACAAAAAGCTGTGGTGCAGCTGGAAAGTTAAGTTGTCTGGAAGATGCTCCCGAATTTACGTCGTCGAGCATGGTTCTCTCTGTAATTGGGAGAAAGGTTCGGTTCAAGCAGATAACACAGCAGTGCCAAATCAGGGAACACATGGCACTCTGAGTGCGCTGTTCCTGTGGCAAATGCTCGTCCTCAGATGATCCGGGATGGAGTTGTTCCAGTCGTTGTAGCACTAATTGTTCTAGCTCCACCTGGTAAGTCCTGAACGTTGAATGCAGGCTCCAGGGCGGTGGGTTTTGCTTAGAGAACCCTGCTGAACAGTAGTGCTGGATGCGAACGAATAACTGGAGGAGTTCCAATAGCTGTGTGAGGAATCGGTTGCTCCGGGTGCCATCATTGTGTTCTTGATCGATTTGGTCCTTCCGTGTCGGACAGCGTAGCTGCAACGAGCAATGGCTGAAAGATATCATTGTTTCTGAGATTTCAAGGTATATCTGAACTCGATGTAATAGTTCGAGCTCTCTCGGGTTGACAGCTTCGTTTAATAGAGCCAGTTGTACCATACTTTTAGCCAGTGCTATGCTTTGAGTTAGTCAGGGTACCGACAAAGGCTCACAGTCACAAGAAACTTGCCCAAGTCCATCCACGCCTGCCGCCCATCACCGCGACTTATGCTATACTCAATGAGGACGCAGTACGTGGGTACGGTTGATGGTTCACTTCCAGCAGCACTGCTTAGATCGACCTGACATCTTGCACTCCGCTCAAAGTTCTTGGCAAGCCTGGATGCTGAAGGTTCCTTGACAGCTTTATGGACAGAGAAGCGAACGCTGTAAGCACAAATGGCTAGCAACAAGCTGCGCGTACAGGTGCCCGCGCAAACTGTCTCGATGAGCTCATCTGCGGGTACTATGAGTTCTAATGGCGAGCTTGATCGACAGCAGAACAACTCCACGAGATGGGCGCAAAGATCCGGGTCTACCGTGTTCCAACTATGTGCGGCTCGGCGCTTGAGCTTAGCCTTTGTTCTTGAGGTGTAAATGAGGACATGGCTCTGATACATACTAGGAATCCGGAGTGCTGGGATCCATCAATACAGACACAAGTCCGCCTCGCCATTCAGCCGCCGGCGGGAAGACATCTTCTTCGAAATCAGGGTCGTCATCGTCTAGATCATTAGTAGCAACGTCTATGATGGAGCTTGCCACATTGGGAGACGAATGAAGGTGATCGCCGCCAGAGGATGAGCTTATCTGGTCGACGTGCCGGTCAGAAGGCCCCGACGGCGCAGGCGCAATCAGACATGTCTGGGAAGGCCGGCTGCTGTTGGGTCGTGGCCGCGGTCCACGGCGGGTGCGGTTCCTATCATCAAAGTGACACGAATGATCATTTTCGGCACAGAGCTTGCATGGAGCAGTACCAGTGCACTTGACCTATGCAGTTGAAAGTCAGGAGTTCCGTTGCACCCAGTCGAGGCGCGGACCACCAGTAAAACCGACTTACTCGTTTCTTGCGGCAATAGTCACAGGCAAGTGTAACCTTTCTTCTCAGACTGCCGTAGCTAGGATCCACAGAGGCTTCGGGCATCGTGAACTGAGCTTATGTCTCCGTCGACGAATGGCTTACCCGGGGCGTCAGACGAGGCTGGGGAATCAAGAACGGCCACTTGGTGGCTGTCGGCCAATGAAAGAAGTGACCAACGCATCGTAATTGAGAGTGTCCAGCTTTCAGATGCCTAGGTGCAGGACACAAATGATGTCGGGCGAGTCGGCAGTGCATGAACGGGTACAATGATTTACAAGTTGCAAGTAACGAGGCTCACTGTGGGACGGACTCATGCAGGGATACCCAGGCCCAGATCCCAGCCGGATCCATCTCGCCCTGGTCAGTCTCAAACTCCGCCCACCGGCCCCTGCTAGTGCGGGAGCCGTGAGCTGCCATACCGCATACTCCTATCCGACTACTCCAATTGGTCCTAATTTTCCGGAGCAGTTCGTCAGTAGGTCTACGAGTCGCCATGAGGCTTCGTCAGCGAACAGCTCGGTACGTGTGCTCATAGGTTCCTGCTTCCGGCCAATTCTTGTCCAACCATTGATAGAGCAGAGTATTGTGTCTCCTGCTCCATTTGAGAATCGTACATGTTTGCTGGTACACCATGCATTTGACGGATGATATGTTGAAACACAACAAGATAAATGTAGCTACAAACTGCTTGTCAAGGAGCAAAAGCGAAAACTCTCGATTGTTATCTAATTAATTTCGAACCTTGTTACGTCCCTTTTCGTGTTACTCGAAATGGTAGACTCTAGAGATGGTTTTACCTGGACGCCCAGCCGGGGCTTGCGCCGCGGCTTGCCCACCATTGGAGTTGTTGAGCCGCCTGTGTATACTTCGCCCTTGTCCGATGACGATCTCGCGTACGACGTCATTGTAATTGGTGCTGGTTATGCAGGCTTGGTGGCAGCTCGAGACTTGGCTACGCAAGGTGCGCATTGTAGACCTCTTTCACTATGATATGCGCTCATAAACCGTTCAGGAAAGAAAACTCTTTTGATAGAAGCCCGCGACCGACTTGGTGGACGCACATGGCACGCAACCATTGACGGCTTCAATTACGAGATGGGTGGCACGTGGATACATTGGCACATGCCCCATATCTATCGCGAAGTCTCTCTATATGGGCTCCAGGACGATTGGCTTGTTACACAGCAGTCCGGCAGCAAAGAGGACTACTTCACCCTAACCACCCCCAATGCCCAACGTAACATGACCCATGACGAAGAGGCTAGTATATTTCATTAGCCATAGATGGCAAAGGCCGGGAGGCTCAATGCTAACCTTTCACTAGGCCGATATGTTTGGACGTGTGTGGCGGATGTTTTGTGATGTAGATGGCAACGACCTTCGACAACACTGGAAGTTCCCATTTGGAACAAAACAGTCGCCCGAGCTGTCGGAAGAGTGGGACAAAATGTCCTGCCAGGACCGGCTCAATCAAATACAAGATCGACTCAGCCTGGAAGAGAGATCGATGCTCGAGGCACTACTGAAGCAGATGGGTGGGACCTCCCTCGACAAGATGGGTCTTCTCAACGCCCTTCGATGGTGGGTATTGGGCTCCCACAATCCGACTGGCCTGAACGACATTGCTCTGCATACTAGACTGCGCAGCGGTAATGGCACTTTACACAGACACATTTTTGAGCATGCGGTCTCGTCTGGAAATCTATCCTACAGTTTCAACTCAGCTGTCAGTAAGGTAGTCGACGCGGGAGAATATGTCACAGTGTTTTCCAAGAACGGCCAATCGTGGAAAACCAAGTCAGTTATTGCAACTGTTCCGCTGAATGTGCTGGCCGATATCGAGTTCTCGCCAGCGCTTCCAACTGCGAAAGTTGAAGCCAGCCGTCAAGGTCAAGTCAACTTGTGTAACAAGCTGCACTTGGACCTTGATGGTCCCGACTACAAATCGTGGACATCCTTCGCCTCTCCTGGAAGAGGTTTTGTATGCGCTCTGGGAGATCATCTAACACCGGCCAATAATTCTCATCTGGTTGCCTTTGGTCCCGACCCATCCTCGCCTGGTGGCATCCCCCTCTCGGATATAGACCAGGTGAAAAAGGCAATTCTGCACCTGCTGCCTGAAGAAAAGAGAGCCGAAGTCGGTTTTCATCGCATAGTACGTCTTCGCCCTATTTCTGTTGAAAGGCATTGGCTAAAATATACGTTCTCAGGTTGCCCATGACTGGGTCAATGACGAGTTTGCCAAGGGTACTTGGTGCTATATGGCACCAGAGTTTACGCAGAGATATGTAGCTGCTCTGCAGAAGCCGCATGGAAATGTCTTGTTCGCTAGCGGGGATTATTCCGAAGGCTGGCGGGGTTGGATCGATGGTGCTGTGCAAGCAGGTATGGAAGCGGCCCACACGGTTATTCAGCTTCAGCGCAAAAGTCTGAAGGAAAACAGCGAAAAGAACGTCAACGTCATCAATTCTACGAAGCTTTGAAGGCTTTACGAAATTGTTTTCTTGGCTATTCAGTAAAGGATTGGACCAATGTTGCAGCGCAATAACACAATGAAGTAAAGACTTAGAATCGAAGTCATGATCTGGAATTCGATCCGTGAAATGACTTTTAAACAGGGGTGGCTGGCAAAGCAAGGAAATTGAGTACTCGTAACTAGCAGGAGACATCTATGGAACAAATGCTATGAGAACTTACCATTTCATTTCTACATCTATCCCAGCACTCATCGAGAACTAGGAGGCCGGCTTGGTTGGCTAGGTAGTCAAAGTTACTATGCTTTTCAGCGACGATGCAACAGTCGGACGTCTACCAAAGCCTATTCATGCAAACAAAAGGAGACGAAAGGCAAGATATGATGATGAATCATGAATAGTTGTAAATGAACGAAATAAAACCTTTGATCATACTGCAAGGCCCACACGCATTATGCTATCTTTCAGCCCGACCTTCTATCGCTTGCATCAGACCATGGTATCTGTACCGGCCATATGCAGTCCAGGAGATTGTCGCCGCTGCGAGACCACCGCATACCACCACTGACGCGTAATTCATGTTCGTTGTGGTGACAGGCTTATACGTAGGGAAGCACATCATGATGATGAGGCAGAGGGACCAAGCTAGGGCCACTGTGGCGACAAGCCGATGGTATTTTCCCAACGAAAAGGGCGCTTTTGGTAAGCTGCAATGCTTGAATCCGAATAACACGGCCATGCATATGGGCATAGCGTACGAGATAATGAGCGTAACGGTGCACGCGCTGGAAAGTCCATAGTATGCCGTTGCGTTGCCGACGTAGATGAGACTCAGAAGACATACAATAGCCCAAGTAATCAAAAGCGAAAGGACCGGGGTCTTTGTACGGCTGTTGACCTTGGAAATGGCCTGAGGGAGGCCTCCGTCGTGAGCGAAGGACCAGATCACACGGGATGTGGCCGTCATGATGCTGGGCCCCACGCCAAGAAAGCCCATCAGAGGTAGGTAAAGTGTCATGCCAACCGTTACCGCTTTGTTGCCACCAGACACGTTGTAATAAAGTTGTGCCATGAAGCTGATCGTGCCTGTAGGGCCGCTTAGAACCCCGGAGATATCGGTGATGCAAAACACAACTCCAATGATCCATGGAAACGTCAGAACGGCACTGCACGCTATGTTGATGATTACTAAATGATTATGAGCATGTTAGCAAGTTCACTCATCGTGCTTATGCTGCGTTGTTGAGTGGGTCTTACAGCTTCGTGGCAGGTCACGCGACGCATGCTTCATTTCCTCGGACATGTGCAGCGGACTATCCCAGCTTACAAAACCGATTGCAGAGGTAAGAAGTCCGATAAGCCAGCTAATCTTCAAAGATGTGTCAGTGTGTTTGCAAACACTCTGGAGCAGGAAGATCCGAGGAACCTGACTTACTCCGGGACTTTCCCAACCGCTCAAGCTCGTGGAGTCCGTAAACACGTACTTAGCAGTGTTCTTTGGATTAACACGAACCAAGAGGTAGATAACTGTGGCGAAATAGCCGACAATGTGCACGAACATCGCGACAAACAGCAAGCGATGCAGCATCTTGACCTCGAAAACTGCAAATAATGTATAGAATGTCGCGAGACCGATGACGATCTGCCAAAACGCGCTTGGAATTAGCGAACTAAGGTTTCTCGTATAGACGAACTGGAGACCTATGATAGGGATAAGCTCACAAGTGCAGTGTGCCATCGCTCGTATGTGTAATCGGGACTGAAGAGAATTGCCCATGCTTGGATCTGCATTGCGGTGGCAAAGATGCCAGCAAGTGCGCATAGAATCCAGCCAAGCATCGTCATCCAGCCTGCATACCACGAAAGGACTCTTTGGAACTTTGGTGGCGAGAGCTCAGCCACGTAATGGTATTGGCCGCCGGCCGTCGGAATCATACTGGAGTACTCTGCGATGCAGAGAACAGTCAGGAGAGCACCGAGGCTGCTTGCCACGAAGCCCCATACCAAACTTGAACTGCCTCCTGACATCAGACCCTGGGCCATTGTGGACGAGATTGCCTCCCAGGTGATACTGGAGCAGAACGACATGAATGCGAGCGACCAGATGTTGAAATTGCGGCGGAGCTCTGACGGCTCTAAGCCAAGTTGCTGAAGTTGGATATCATCGTCGTTGATTTGGGATTTTTTCTCGCTGAGAGCCGCATCCGTTTCGTCTGAGTGGCTGATTTTCGACATTGTTGTTGCACTCTCGTAGTGAGGACTGTTGTCTCAGCTATGGCTTTTGTTTAGAATGCTCTAGTTTACCTGTACGCCTAGCTGCTTGATTGCACAAGTTGCTACATTGAGAGAGTGTGCGTCTACTCCTGTTTTGTAACAAATGGTTGCATCAGGGGTGCCAATTCCGACCGCAAACTCGGAAAGACAATGCTATGCTATACAGCGGTCTGATAAGCTGAATTGCTATCTCCAGCATCTGTTGCTCTGGCTGCAATCTGTTGTTGATGGTCGCATGCTTCTCCCCACTGGAACGGGAATCGCGCCGGAAAATCACAGCCTATGAGGAGCGTTCTGATAACACCAGATGACCAACGACCAGGGTTAATGCAACCCCAGGAACCGGAGCTTAATCAAGGCGAGTGCATCCGGAGGCGCAGAGACCCATTGATTCGACAGGGAAAACATGTCTAATGTGTAAGTGCATAGCAAGGTCCGATAACGCGGGCATAGTGATGGGAGAATCGGCTCCGAAGCAGCGAGAGGCGAACCATCGCCTCAGGACTGAAATAAAAAAGGTTCCGATGAATTACTTCAAACATCGCAACGCAAAATTACGCATTGATTTCTCCACAAGCTTCAGTCTTATCATCACTTCTCACACAACGCACCTCGCAAACTTGACATACAGGCGTTCCAACGATGGCATCTGCAGACGAATTGCGAGTAGTCATTGTCGGAGCGGGCTTTTGCGGTCTGACAGCAGCAATTGAGTGTAAGCTTCGAGGCATGCACCCAATCCTCGTCGAAGCATACCCCGGTGCCAGCTCTCACGGTGACTTGCTGGACTTTGTGCGAAATGCCGGTCGGGTCTTCGAGTCGTGGGGAGGAGGAAAGGTTGGCCGAGCGCTCACCGCGGTGGGCGTGAACGCTGCCAAGTACCTTGAGTTCTTCAACGCCGACAACGAGCTCCTGCACAAGGACCCGTGGCCGCAGGGCACCGAGTTCCAATACGTCTACGCTGGGCACCGCGGCGAAATGCATGAAATTGTGCACAACTACGCCCTGGAGATTGGTGTCGACATGCGCTTCAGCACACGCGTCGTCAGATACCTTGACTCTGACAAGGAAAGGGGCGTAGTCACCGCTACGGGCGAGAAGATCCTTGGTGACGTGGTCTTGGCTTGTGACGGGCCGAAGTCAATTGCGCGCGACCAGTTGCTGAACCTGACGGAGAGCAAGGTCAACAGCGGCTATGCAATATTCCGGGCATACTTCAACATCACCGATGAACTGCGCCAGGCACCTGGAATTGCTGAGTTGCTTCCGGAGGATGAGGACTGCGTTCGATGCTGGGTTGGACGCGACATGCACGGCTTCATCTACACATGGAAGGGTGGAAGGTGAGTTCAATCTTATTTTAATGTTCTCCCAGCATCGAACCGCCATGGATACGTCGAGGCAATGATGAAATCTCATCTGACTGCTTTGTGTACAATTCAGGGACTGTGCTTGGGTCTTGACCCACAAGGACGAGACAGACATTGCAGAGTCGTGGTCCGAGAAGACCACAAGGGCGGACGTTCGATACTTCTTGGACAAAGCCAAGTTTCCTGAAGTTTGGTACACTTTTCTCGAGGCTACCCCAGAGGACCGACTAATTGACTACAAACTTGTGTGGCGAGATCCTCTTACCACTTGGCTCTCCCCTACCAAACGAGC
This sequence comes from Colletotrichum gloeosporioides, assembly GCF_011800055.1. Lineage (NCBI taxonomy): Eukaryota > Fungi > Ascomycota > Sordariomycetes > Glomerellales > Glomerellaceae > Colletotrichum > Colletotrichum gloeosporioides. The sequence continues at coordinate 143,456 of NW_025544762.1, read as the reverse complement.
CGCGGTTATGGGCGATGCTGCTCATTGCCACCTTCCTACATCAGCTCAAGGAGCCTGTCAAGCGGTCGAAGACGCAGCCGTAGTTGCTATGTGCCTGGAAAAGTCCAAGGGGGATGTGGAACTGGCCTTGCAGGTCTTTGAGCGTATCCGATTCAACCGGTCTCATATTATTCACCAGGCATCCATATCAACCCGAAATATCTATCACCAACACGATTGGACGCCCGAGTATGTTGCAAAGCACCCCAGCTCTCTGGTCATCCCGCTCTTTGACTGGATTACCGAATACGATGTCTATAAAGAGGTTGATGCGCATTTTGACCACTTGGCTGCGGATGTCAGGAGCGGAAAACAAGGGACCATTGAACAGCTGGCGCTGCCAGCCGGTGGAAATTACGATGGGATGGAGATCACTGCAAACAAAGAGGTTTTGTCGGACCTGGGAAGTAAGCCTGCGATTGTTGCCTTGGAAGCAAGTTCTGTGCGGGCGTAAACATATGAATCATTTTTGTTTGAGGAAGTCATGGTACAGTTAGCAGCCAATGCTCCCTCCTGAAGCAATCCATCCTGCGTTTGTTAATCGCATCCCATGTGACGGCCTCAACATATTCTGTCATTAAATGCGAGATGTTCATCTTTTTGCATGAAATTCTTCCAGGGACAGTTTGACGATACTGAAATGGTCGTAGGCCCGGCGGCCGAGAGCTATGCAACGCAGCGGCGCGTACGCGCCCGAGGGCGCGTAGAGCTACCGTAGCTACGTAACTCTACGGTTTTAAGGCCTACGATCTTAAAAAAAAAAGGAAAGGACTCCTCATATACTTTACAGATCTAAAAAAATAAAAAGAACGGGATAAAAAGCTCGAAAATCCGCTGAAAAATAAGTAAATTCTACCTCTGATCTGTGAGATTGATGATGATGTCTCCGCTAACTTCTCGCCTCTTGAAGGGGCTAGTAATCTGGCCTCTAAACGCCGAAAACGCCGAAAAATCCAGTGGGCCCACTAAACCCCGTTCCAATACTTAACAAATACCGCTTCCTCTACCTTGAGACTCTATCACCTGGGAGAAGTCAATAAATCAATCAACCAAATGCACCCGTAGTCAAGAGGTCTTACTTCTTGTTTTCACAGGAGTCAGCGATTTGCGCTCCCATTTTACATTCGCCGCCTGTTTGGGAACAATAATTTGGCCTAGTGTGTTTGGGCAGTTATTCACTGTGGCACAAAATGCTGAAACAGGCTCTTCGAATTGACTTTCTCTCATTTAATAAACCGTCTTCCTCTTCTATTTCGGCAAATAGGCCTCGACAGTGATTTCAATATGTAGCCCAGGGAAGACCAAAGATTTAACCTCCACGCCCGTCCACACAGGTCGGGTATTCTTCAGATAAGACTTTGCAATTGGGATCACCACACCAGCAATGCCTTTGCCATTGTGCGCAACTTCAAAAGTCTTCACCTGTCCCTAACTTTAGTATGCAGACTACATCACCGGGATTGTGGACAAAAGCATACGGAATAGACATGCTCCCAAGCGTCATCACCAAGACCGGCCGCCTTGAGACTGCGAGAAACATGTTCGAAGGCTTCTTTGATTTCATCCTCGATATTCCCAGGAATCGAGCCGTCGTCCTTGATGCCAAGCTGACCGCCAACTATGATTCGGCTGACATTGGGTGGCACGACCACGGCATGCGAGATGCCGTAGTCTTGGGCAGAGGCTTCACCTCCGGCCCAGTCAGCGAAGCGGAAACCGTACTGTGTAAGCGTTGACTCTGCCATATTCGGAATGTACGGAAACTATTTGCGGAAGTTTCGCCATTTTGGCATTGCCACTGTCTCGCGTTCTTGGGTTCATATACCAAAAATGGAATCTGTGCGCTGTTTTGTTCTACCAGTAACAAAATCTTCCCTTCACTAGTTGCCATCGGAACCAACAACAGGACCTCGGAATGACTCTTCGGGTGGCCGGGTGGGATACTCGGAGGCCGCGGGCTGATGTGAAACGACGACGTCAAACAATCTGAGCGGGAAAATCAGCTTATTGGTTAGTTCTTATCTGGTCCTCGCGACACTTCAGGTATCCGGATATTTTCTGGACAGCTAGTTATTTCCTATCGGTCGGCTTCTTGGTTGGTAATTGCAGCCATCTCCTAGGCCACAAGCAGCTAAGCTACACGATATGGTGGAGCAAGATTGCTAGGATGGATGCGGGGTAATGACCTTGCAGAGCAGGGGTTGCGACTGTTTCGTAATCTATTGCATAGTACACACTCTCTCTCAGTAGGAAAAGACTGGTTAAATGACTACCTTTGCAATAAAGCCGTAATGGACTCAATGTGTTATTTCCTCGACAGGTTATGTTAAACATTGGTCTTCTGTGCTGATACACATTGACTGCGTTTTGCTTTTCAAATTCCAGCGCGCTGATCTTCGAGCCATGGCCCTCTCTTCAAAAGTCATTGTGTTGGTACAACAGAAATGGCATTTGGTCCTGCCGTGCTTGGTGTTGGTCTATTTTCTTTGGAATCGTTACCAAAAGAGGTTGTCCAAAGTTCCCGGCCCTTTGATAAACTCATTCACTACGCTGCCACGAATGTGGTCGGTCTACCGAGGCCACCACCACCTGGACGAGCTGAAATGGCATGCCAAGTATGGCAAAATCATGCGTGTAGCGCCGAACCTAGTAGCGATATCCGACGTGGATGAAATCAACCAGATATACGGCATCGGCACCAAGTTCATCAAATCTCCATTCTATGATCTTTCAGCTGTCTATGATGAGGAAGGCCTGGTCCCGGATCCGTTCGTAATTCGACATGACAAAGGACTCCACTCACGTATGAAGCGCAACGCTGCCAATGCATACAGCATGAATGGATTGGTACAGTTCGAACCATGGATCAACACCGTCATGGACCGATTGGTCGCCATTTTGGACAGGAATGCCTCATCTGGAACAGTCTGCGACTTGGGAAACCTGTTCAAGATGTTCGCGATGGACGCAGTGTGCACTTTGACCATGGGGCGAGACCTCTCCTACATGGAAAAAGGTGACCATCTTGGCTTCTTTCCAACTCTCGATCTTTTTACCAGTTACATGTCTATTGTAAGTCATGTGTAGTACGAGATTGAAATAACAATCGTACAAGGGTCCACTGACAAAAACTGCTAAACTAGATGGGTCATGTGCCTTGGCTGCATCCAGTCTCATTGGGCAACCCAACAATCGCAAAGTACATGACAGGTAGTGATAAATCTGGCACGGCCTTATTTGATCTGGCGACCAAGGAGCTTGAGAGAACTCGGCGTGAGCCTCCCGCAGAGGATGCTCCCATGACGTTTTTAGCCCGATTAGGCCTCAATCAGGACGCGAATCCCAAGTCGATTACAGATCGTGAGATCATCACTCACGCCTTTGGGAATCTCTCAGCCGGTTCCGACACCACGGCCGCCGCTATGAGGTCCGTCTTCTACAACATTCTTCGCAGCTCCAGAGCGTACGCGCGGTTGACGAAAGATGTCCGGGAGAACCTGCAGCTACCAGTCACTTTTACTAAGGCATACGCAATCCCATACCTACGAGCAGTCATTCAAGAAGCCATGCGCTTACATCCTTCTGTTGGCCAACTGCTTGGTCGAGTGGTTCCTCCTACAGGAGCCACAATAGGCAAGTTCTACCTGGCACCGGGGACAGAGGTCGGCATGTCTCCATGGGTGGTTCATCGCGACCCGGATATTTTCCCAAACCCTGATGCATTCATCCCAGAGAGATGGCTTGTTGGTGAAAACGGTACAACCGAGGCTCAGCTTCGCCGAATGGAACGATCATTCCTTGCATTCGGTCACGGATCGCACACATGCAGTGGCAAGCACATCAGCATCATGGAGGTCACCAAATTAGTTGGGACACTGCTTTTGAAATATGACATGGAGTACGTGAAGATCGGAGAGGGTTACAAATTCGTAAACCATTGGTTTACATCTCAGACTGGGTTGAATGTAGCTTTCCGCCACGTTAAGGGAAGCAACATATAGATTCAGCGGGAGAAACAAGGAACTTTAAACGGGCAGCTTTCACATACACCTACCTTAAGGTAGCAAGGGTTATTATGATGGGGTGATTTCAAGTTGCCTTCATTCAAACGTCAATCTTTTCCAAGGCAATCAGGAGTCTGCGATGCTAATTGCGGAGGCTTCAGATGGATAATCAAAGTGCTTCTCACCACAGCTTTAATTCCGGCCAAATACATCTCTCAAGGTTAGAAACAAGGTTTCCGGGAAGAGAGCAAAAGTAAGAGCTTAAAGTCAGAGCAATATTTCGCGACATCAGTTGAAGGCAGGGAAATTCATTGGAGACTAGCGGATCACTGAGCAAGGACATGCTAAAGAGCCTATGGGCATCTCTGGTCGTCTGGTCACCAACGTTATCATTGCAGACGTGCAAGAAACCCGTGCAATTGGCTACATTACGATTGTTATGAGTTCCTTTCTGGCCGCTACCCCATTATTGCCCATTCTAGGTTGTTTTCGTGGTGAGTGTTAGGCCTCTAGCTTCGATCTTCCGACATTATGTGGCATGAAGGTGAGATGACATCCTGTTGCCATGTGAATACACGTCCGTCAGCGAGTATGCCGCATCAATCGCATCTTCCGTCTGACTTCACCTTCCTTCCCGTCTGGTACAGGCCCCACTCTCATTCACCTCCATCTCATCCCACGTTGAGATTATCTCACGAAGGGACTTTCATCCTTCCTCCAATTTCATGCCAATCTTGCCACGCCTCTAGGTTGGCTCTTTTCTTCGTTGTCGTTGTCGTCGTCGCTGCCAGTAGCCCGAGGACATGTACTGCCCGAGCCGAGTACGGCCTTAATTTTCACGTGACAACGCTGTGTAAGTCCATGCCCGACGACTTCACGCACACAGCTAGTGATCTTTACATGTACAAATCTCTCAATGAGAACCGGGAAGATAGAACTGCATCTTTGCCAAATCGTACAATGCCAGCTGTCAGTACCCCTAGGTGCTGTTGACTCCCCTGCCTTCTTTGTAATCGTTCTCATCATTATCTAGGTAAACTCATTATGTATATTACGAGCAGTTGTTCAATAAACTTCTGGGGCCTAGTTCCGTTTTATGTCACAAGGGTGGAAGGGGGGCGATCGTAATCTCATTAGGATTCAGAAAAAGGGAAATTCAGCACCCAGAGGAATCGTCACACGGATCCACGTGTTCTATAGATATCGGTCAGCAAACCCGGCACAACCCTCTTCTTTCCATACAAGCCGAACTCACCCTCCGGTTGCCCTTTTATCGGAACCTGAAGCCCCTCGCATTTCTTCCACAGCTTTCAGGCATCTTCGGGTCCTGGCGTCATCTTCCCCGAACACTCTTTGGTGTCTTTTCAACGTTTCTTCTATCAACGTTCTTGCCTCTCCAATCTTCCCAACTTGAAGCTGGGCTAAAGAAAGCCAATACCTGTTTCTGAGAACCTCGGGATGATTCTGCTCGAAACGCCCCGCCAGAAGCCGCAGCACTTCCCCCCGCGTCCTCTCCGCCTCCTTCCACCGGCCCTGTTTCTCCAGGACTATGCATAGCGTCTCTTTGTAGGTGACAAACATGTTGTCCCCGTCCGTGGAGATCTGCAGCAGCTGACGGATGGATTCTTCCGCGTCTTTCAGCCGGCTCTGCCGCAGCAGGCACAACGACAGCTGGTGCTTGGCGTCCGCTAGCGGGCCGCGGGTCGAGATGTTCAATTGGACGTCCTGGTCCTGGAGGAGGCATCGGCGACAGAGCTGCTCGGCCTCTACCAGCCTGTTCTGCATGATTAGCACCTGCGCCAGCCGGACGGAGCACGCGAGCATCTGCGGGTGTTCCGCCTTGTACTCATGCGCCGCCTCGGCCTCGTGCTCTTGTGGCTCTGGGTTAGCCTTGTGCTCTTCTGCCGTCTTGGCCAGTATCTCTTCCGCTCGTCGCAGCTCATTGGTCTCCTTGAAGGTCCATCCCAGGCGTATGCTCAGTTGTATCCTGATTCCACGTAGGTCATGTCGCCCCTCGCATTGGCGCAGGGCTGACGTGAGCAAGTTGATGGCCTCTTTGAAACGCCTCTCGGCGGTCAAGGCCACGGCCAGCTGGTCCTTGAGAAAGAGAATATAACCCAAGTTGTCTGGGTCGACTTGCCTCTGGAGAAAGAGTGCCCTCGAGATCATCTTCGTCGTCTCTTGCGCCTGGCCGGCCGTGGTCAATATTCCGGCCTGCAACACCTTCCGCGCCGTGAGCAAGGGGTGCCCCTCCCCTAGTGTCGCCTGCAACCCCTCGTCTCGGGCCATTGATCGCAGCTCGACGCGGCCGCAGTCGAAGAAGAAGTGTGCCAAGTTTTCCGACAGTATCGCCCGTAGCAGGGCAACATTGTATGTGTCGGAAGGTTTGTTCTTTAGGATCTCCTTTGCGTGCGGGAGTAGGGATTGGCACGCCCGCAGTTGGGCGTATCTGGGAAAGGGGAACACTTGGGCAATGGCCCTGAGCGCTCGTTCGGCAAAGATCCCGTCCGAGTCACGCCTTCGAAGCCAGTGCCTCGTCGCCAAGTGAACAAGTCGATGGACGCCAATGTCTTTGTTCTCTCCCTGCGAAACTATGGAGAATGCCCTGAGCTTTCCAATGGCCTTTTGAAATTCGATTTGGTCGATAGATCTTCTCGGTGAATAGTCCGCAGGCGGCGTGATCTTCCTCAAATACGGAGTCGTCGTTACGTTGCGTGCCTGGCTGCTCTCCTTGTTCTGAGTGGATGAAAACAAGCATGTCGGATTGTAGTAGCTCGTGCCAGAGTTGCTTAATGTTTCCCGGTCTCTCTCGGTAGCTAAGTAATAGTCGGTTTCGCTGTCTCCCGGGTCGACTGGTCCTGCAGATCGGACATTGTTGAGATCCTCAGCGACGTCCTCGCTCTCGCGATCTTTTCCGTTGCGGTTGCTGGCCCTAAGAGAACCTTCTGCCTCATTGTACCAGTGCTCGTCATCGCCTACGTCTTTCAAGCGCTTCATGGTGTCAAAGTAAGCTCGATTGCTCAGGTAGTATTCGAAATCTTCAAACCACGGTTCGGCAAGTGCGTCGTTCAACAAGGACTGAGGGATAGCTTGGCGGTCGAAAAAGGCGATGAGGGAAAGTATTTCCGTGGCAAGAGGCTGCTCTCTTTCGATCTGTTCAAAGGATATGGCAAAGGTCAGCATGACAGCCCGCGGGACATCGTCATCCCGCCCCACCGTCCTGAAGTCCTCGCTCAGGAGACGAACGATATCATCATCGCCCCGGTCCAGCCTCTCGAGGTAGTCGCCTGCGGACATACTGTTTTCCTGTATAAAGGCAGAGGCTTGAGCGATCGCCAGCGGAAGTTTCTCAAGTCGCTCCGAAAGACCCGAGGCAATCTCGTCTGATATCTGATTATTTCCCACCAGTGCGCGAATCATCTCAACAGACTCGCGGTCGTTCATCTGGTCCACCTCGATCAGTGACGCGGGCGACGACGAAAGCTTCAGCCCGGCTTGTTTGTTCCTGGTCGTAAAGAGGACCGCGCCGTTGCCGCATGTACACTGTGGGATGAATTGTGCCAGCGCGGCGTTCTTGCCGTCTTGACCGTGCCCTGCTCGTGGCGGACTTGATCGATCTCCGTTAAAAGCTCGAGGAAAGAAGACATCGGGATCGTCCGCATTGTCAATGATGAGCAACCAGGGATCGTGACTTTTACTCTGGAGCCACGCTTTGACAAGGGACAGAATGTCGACAGATGGGCTGTCGTGACCGGGGATCTTGCATTCTCTAGCGATATCAACGTAGGCTTGCCGGAACCGGTCGGCGTTGCTGGAATACACCCAGAAGACTGATATGTCTGGGCGAATGTCCTTGAGCCAGTAAGCGTAGGCCAAAGCTATCTGCGATTTGCTGAGGTACGGTTAGCAAAAAGCCATCACCGCTCGGCATCGCTGCAGAACATACCCCACGCCCCCGAGGCCGTAGAGACACAGCCGAGGCCGGGCGTTAGCTTTGCCTTTGCCCTGGGTCGACAGCGATCTGTGGTCAAGTCCACGTTTCAAATCATCGAGGATGTCGTTACGACCAACAAAGTCGGGGTTCTTAGAGTACGGCACAACAACTGGGTTTGAAAATTCAGCCAAAATCCGGTCCCCAGAAGATCGAGGAGTTGCAATGAAGCTATTACTACGTACAGTATCCCGCTGGTAACTCAGACTCGCCCTGCCTTTTTGGCGCGCTTTCTCCAGCCATCTCTTGGCTCATGGAAGGCAATCTCGACGGCGCATGAGCGTTTCTCAACTCTCTGACCCAGCGCCGAAGCTCGTCGCAAACAGCCGTGAAGCCTGGATCCTTGACGCTGGCGAACTTTGTCATTCCCGAGTGGTCGCTATGGATCCCGATTGGGATATAGCCTGGAAGTATCGCAGAGTCTGGAGGCACAACCTGGGCTCCGTGTTAGTGACATCGTGGACAAGCAGAATAACTCATAAGCAGGGACGCATACCAACCCCACACCACGGATGGGAAGTTCCTCGTAGAAGCAGGTGATCTCGATAGCACTAAGCCCTTGCTTCGTCCGGGACTGGATCATCGTATGGAAGCTGTCCTGGATACGCGCAAGGACTTCCGAGTCCCGGCGGAGGACTTGGACGATATCGGCATTTGTCTGCTTGATCAGCCCAATGGATTTAGAGAGCCTTTCTGCCCATATGGCAAGACCTGAGCCATGATGGGGCGTTCCAAGAAAGATGATACCCTTGGTCGAAGCCAGGATAGCTTGTAAGTGCCTCTGGGGCCGCTGAAGAGAAGAAACGAGGGCCTGTATGAGTAATATGTCAATAGTTCGCTCGCAGCTTCACACGTAAGTTACAGGCATACACACATCTTCGCAAACGAGGCCACCCATACTATGGCACACGAATATCACCGGACGGTTGTTCTTGCACGTGTCAGTAGCTTCTTTGCACTGTCCGAGTATCCAGAGCAAAACCAACCGTATCGTCCTTATCGCGGAAGTTTGCAAGCGCATTCAAGAGGTTCGAGGCATGGTTAGCGATGCGACTCTGTCCCACGACACCCTTCCAGTCTGCAACGAAAGCGTCGTATCCAAATGTAAGAACACGAGCGTCGGTTATCTCTTTCGGGAGAAGGGTCTTCGGCCAGGGTTCGGTCTCGCCGGGGGCCGTCCAGGTCTCTTCACGGTGACCATTGAGTCCATGGACGAAGACAATACTGCATAAGGCAACCTTTTAGCAAGCCGCATTTCATTCTCGGCGTTAAAAACCAGTGTGACTTACTCGGCCACCACGCTGGCGCCTCGGTCGTGGAGCGGGTCGATTCCCCACGGTGCCGCCGGACGGACAGTGAAGCCCGGTGCCTCCGGAAGTGGAGAATCTCGGGATGAACGCCGAGGCCACTTCAGCTTCATGGTCGGATCGAGGGGACAGTATCAGAACCAAACTTCAAGAACGAACAGCACCACGAACATGTTTGAGAGAAGATGAGATTATCGCATCGAAACGCGGGGAAGTGGAACGGCCCAACATATGAGGGGGCGCAGGATTTCACGTGGTCTCGCTGCCTGCGCAGCCTGATTTGAGACCGCTCGACGAGGCTGACGCAACCAATCCTGGCCAGATTCCAGACTTGGCTGCATACTATTCTTCATTGCGTGCTAGGTTGGAGAGTCTTCAATCGGACACCACCTCCTCAACTCTTCCCCCCCCCCCCCCNTCCGGCCCCCCCCCCCCCACCCCTCCCCCCCCCCCCCACACGCGACGGGTGAGGCATTTGCAGATCCCCCAAAGGTTTGTATGTTTGTTTCTTTATTACCGCTATGAAAGGAGCTTACGCTACAACTTACAGGCCTCCCGTAGGGCATATAGCGCGCCTCCCGGCCTAAAGCCTGGTTGCGATGCATGACAGAGTCTATATTACAGTGGTCTCCGGCGGCGGTATGGTATGGCGGCGGTATCCAGTTCTGCCGGGCCCGGCGCCGGCACGCGGCCGGTGCCAGGTCCCACCGCAAAGTTGTGCCGGCTCCATAGGAGCCAGTTTTCCCTTTCCTATAGTAACCCGGCCCCTCCAGGGGGTACCCGGCTTGTATAGTGTAGTTACAGCTTCTGAGCGGTCAGGGGTAACCAGGCTAAGCTCTCTAGAAAGAGAAGAAATAAATGGAGAAGTGCACTAGTTTATGCCCCAGTCCGCCCTGTGCCAGCGAAACCTCCACTGTTCCTAAGGCCAGCCCTGGAGAAGTAACCTGTGACCTTCTCGAACTGTTGAATCGCGGCTGGGTCCTGCAGCAGCGCGTCCCAATACACCTGTGCCGGCGCTGTCGGCGCCGGACCGAGGTTCCTGTCGACCTCCGGCGTTGGCCAACGGGCCCGTGAGAGCCGCGTTATGCGGCAGAAGGCTGGGTGGGCGGTAGACTTGCCCCCACCCCACGAGCATCGATGAGTCCCAGCGTACCGGAACCTTTTATGATAGGCCTCGAAGTCCCCATGGTCAGAACGGGCCGCAAGGAGGTGGTACAGAAGGCCCCGGCCCAGGTTGAGCTCCGACGGTCGCTGGAGCTCAGCCGCAAGCCCGGCGCCGGCGTACCGGCGGGGACGGGCCGCAGCCAGCCACCACTCGCCACCACTCGCGGAAAAGCGCCGGGGAACGGGTGCGGGCGATACGTGTTTACCCCGCCACTGCGGCCTGTGGCGGGGGGTCTTGGAGGGCCATGGCGGCCCCCTGTTTAGCCAGAACATCGGCTAACTCGTTACCAGGTATACCGCAGTGCCCTGGCGTCCATATGAAGCAGACTTGGCGGCATGAGGCCGCCTGGTGTGCCTCAAGGACTTCTATTCCCTATGGTCCGCAATCCCTAACGTTTTCCAGAAAACAGGGAGAGAGAGTCTACTAGAGCCCTCTTAGTACCTAGGGGTCCTAATAGTCAAAGGGGTAACCAGCCCCTTCAGTAGGCGTCCAGACCACCAGTTCACCACCATGTTCTCTCCAGCTACGTGCGTAAATCCTAGATCGACAAGACCCTTCTCCAAATGGCCTTGCCAAGAGCGGAGACCTTCTCAACCTATAAAGCGCCTTTCTTAGGCGCAGGACTCGTCCGGGCACGCGATAGCCTGGTGGAAGACCCATGAAGACAGTCTCATCAAGCTCTGCGTGTACGAACACGTTCACAGCATCATATTGTAGTAACTCCAGATCGAACCGGGTAGCGATAGCTGTCAGGATTCGGAATAACATACCTGCGAGCCTAGCTGCGTACGTCTCTCGTGTGTCCTTGGGTTGCTGGTCTCCCCGGATAACGAGGCGTGTCTTGAACTTCGTGAGTCTGCCTTGTCTAACTTAGAAGTGTAGACCCAGTGGCAGCCCAGAACCTGGTGCCCTTGTGCTGTTCTCCGGGCGACTTCTTCCCACGATCTAGACCTCTTGTGTCCATCGAGGTGACTGATTTCGGCTTTTAGGAATTGCTTCACGAAGCGGGGATTTGCTAACTGGTCATGGGATGTGGGCAAGGGAGGAAGATCCCTCTAGTGTGGGTGTTTAATTACGGCTACCACGCCCGGCGGAGGTTCGTAATCCTCTCTGCGACTGACTCTGGAACCCTCTCGGAGGCGCTTGGTTGGCTAGGCCTCGCGCATACCCATCGAGGGCCATCCATATCCCGTTGTGCCTTCTTTGGCATCACTTTGTGGATCGTCGTGCCGGCTAAAAAGGCAGCCTTTTATGACATCCTTGGCGTTAATCGACGTTGAGTCTCGTTTTCAGCGGGCTTTGGTTGTCTCACAATGCCTTCAAAGCAGTTTAAGAAGCACAACAAGATTGGAGATTTTGCTATCCAAATTCGAAAATTGCTTCATGGCGTTACATTGCAGTTGCACGTAGCACAATGAAATCAAATACAAGCAAATGTTCTGTGAACCTCTGTGCTATCATCTCTAATCGAACCCCAGCATCTCAAAGTATCCCACAGAATAAGGTTACAGCTAGCTCCCTGCCCATGACGCAAGAAGCTCAACCAAAACTCCATGTCCGGCTCCTGGAATGTGGGTCCCAGCTGCAACTTTGCTTTTCCCCAATCCATCTTTCTGGTCGGAGCTTTGCAGGAGGCGGGGAAACTGAAGCCGAGGTCAAACCAATGACGCCAATTGTAGCACATTATCGATTTCAAATCTTCCCCTCTCTCAACCAACACCATTCGTCACATTGATGTACTGCCATCGACAAGCCGTCCACGTCGCCAGAAGCATCAATTCCTCTCCAAATCCCTTGATACTACCCAGATACAGTTTCTGATTCTCTCTGATCTCTAATCTGTCACCATGGTCAAAGTCGGCGACTCTCTGCCCTCCGGCACCAAATTCACGTAAGCCCCTCCCTTCGACCCATTGACGACAGAGAACTAACCAAGCCCCAAGCTACGTCCCTTACGACCCCCAAACCGAATCCCTCACAGCCTGTGGCCTCCCGATATCCTACGACGCCTCCGCCGAATGGGCCAACAAGAAGGTCGTCCTCTTCGCCGTCCCTGGTGCCTTCACCCCGGGCTGCTCCGCCCGCCACCTCCCCGGCTACATTGAGAAGCGCAAGGACCTCGTCGCCAAGGGTGTCGACATCGTTGCATGCATCGCGTACAACGATGCCTTCGTGATGAGCGCCTGGAGCAAGGCCAACAACGTCAAGAACAGCCCTGAGGAGATCCTGTTCCTCAGCGACGGCGAGCTGGCGTTCAGCAAGCAGATCGGATGGACGATGGGCGAACGGTGTGCGCGGTATGCGCTCGTGATTGACAACGGAAAGATTGTGTATGCGGAGAAGGAGGAGGTCCCGAAGGAAGTCAGTGTTAGCGGTGTTGACGCAGTGCTCGCGAAGTTGTAGATGAGCTCAGTACAGGTCTGGAACACAATCCCAATGGGCGCACCCCAAGTCCTGTTTCCCCGATCTGGAACAACTGCTTTGACCCCTTCTCCAATGGCCTCGCCATCACCGTTGCCTCCAATCGTCTTCGATTGTCTCTGTTGTCTACGTCGTTGTGGAAAAGACCTGTTTCAATCGTGATGTCCGAAATCGGGTTCCAGTTGGCATCGTCCTCCGCGAGAGAGCCTTCAGTGGGGAGCTTGAAGGAGTTGAACGGCCGTCTCTGCAGTGACTCCTCCACCGGCACCCGACAGTAGGTGATGTTGGAATCGACGTCGGAAGAGCCTATCTGCACCTTGACATTTCGGGCAACGAGTAGATGATCGATACAAAAGACCCTCCACGGAGTCAACTGAATCTGCTCCAATGTTGGTAGTGAGCGTAGAAAGAAGCCGGCAATACGTGCCCACTCCTGGGCGTGTTCAAAACCTCCCATCGGTATAGATAACATCTTGAGGCATCTTCCGAACTCAAGGACCCCCTACGGAAGGCAAGTTAGCTCACTGAGTCACTACTTCAGATGTTAAGGGGGCAAGCCTTATATTGTCAACGTAATGGGCCAACTCATCCACTGTGTCGTCGTGAATGCTACCAAACATGGCAAATCGCTCCAATTGCGGGAACGCCAGAAGAATGGTGCGTATGAAGGTGCTCTTATAGGTCATCTTCGTATTTCCCAAAGTGAAAGATGTCAAAGTATCGCTTCGAAAGGGACCGTTAATTCGAATGAGTTTGTTGTCGTAGTTCGCAGGGTCCCACCAGAAAAGTGTTTTCGTGGAAGGGCACCGGGAAATCAAGTATTCACCCAGCAGAGACCCCGCCTTGCGATCGCCAAGCCTGAGCCGCAATGTCTTCATTTTCTCGAAACACAAAGAAGGGGTTGCATAAACGAGACTTCGCACAAGACGTTCGATCCTATTCATGTGGTCAGCACCACTGATCGACAAGATGAGTTCCTCGATAAACGGTGCCATAGACGTCAGAGCGTAGCCAAGATGCGTTCCGAGACCGCGGTATTTGAGATATGTCTGTTGCCTCGGTGCACAAATCGGGAGATCCATGGATGCGAAATCTTCAGAGTGAAGTGCGATCTTGAGGGATCTTTTCAACAGACGTCAGCCTATGTTTGATGGAAGAAAATCCAGTACTAACCTCGCGTCCTTCACAATGTGAGGCCTATCGTTGAAATCTTGAATCTCTCTTAACACCTCTGAAACGGTCCCAGCGATGCAAATGGTACCAAAAACCTTGACCATCAAGTCGGCTCTCATTGATGATGAAGTGCTAGACAGCATTACAAGATCCTTCTTGGTGAGATAGCTGTTGACTTGAACTTGAAGCTCAGGCAGGAGCTGGCAGTAGGGAAAGTGTGGCTTGGTCGCATACGCCTTGGGTAGAGTGCGTTTAGTACCTTCCGCGTGGAGATGGATGTGCGAAACAGGCGTGTTGACGTTCCAGACCGGCTCGTAAGCCAGATCACACTCGAAGACCAGATCCTGGACACAAGGCATCTTGGAAGAGAAAGGGGGTAGTGGAAGTGATGGCGTTGATGAATGGAGGCTGACGTTTTGTTGTGGTGTCGTGGAAGGTATGAATTGAGGGTAAGTTGAGAATTTCTCACTGGAAGGATGGGAGGACGGGGGACGGGAAGGGGGGCTCCTTCCTTAGAGTCCAGACTTCAGGTTGTTGCGAAAGCTCAGCTTCGCTTGGTCCAAGCTTAAGTCGTTGAGAATACTAGGTTGTTATCATCGGAGTATTGTGCCTCTCGAAACGACGAGAGAGGCAAGAGCGAAGGGAAGAGGATGAACATGAATGATTGCTTCCGTTCAGGGTCCTGGCAGACGACGACATTGACTCCGTGATGCCTTTGACCTTAGGGTCCGTTTTTGAGGGCTACTACTGGTTTAAATCTGCTATCCGCCTTGCCAGAATCTCATCAATGTCATCGCTTTTCTCGATCAGTACCCCGTTGAAACCGAAGATCGCGATGGCCGCCGCCCACGTTCGACGTCTTTTGGAGGGTTGGCGGGTGTCCGTCCCTTCAGCGTCCAGACTAGAAAAAGTAGTTGAGCGGCATGACTTTGACCTCATACCCAACTTGAAAGCGGTGCTTCTGTAAACCAACCAAGAATACTAAAGCGTTGTACTTTCTTGGAAAGACTGTCCATCCGTACCAGTCGAGAGGAAGTGACACATCGTGAGGGGTGCAAGGTAAACCTCATGAATGGTGTGCAGGTGAAGTTCGTTGTCTTCATTGACTTTGAGCCCTATGCTCCCATCTTGTAACTTGGTTACAGGCGTAGATCAATCTCATCCGGATCCAACTATTGTGCTAACCCGTCGGCGACGTTGTTCTTGCATATCTGGAACAATACCGTTGTCGGCATTCTTCATCCTTTCCGACCTCGTCATTCAGAACCTGCAACATGCGGTAACCAAAGAGAATCTTGCGCTTTTGGACGCAGCTTCTCCATACTTTGGCGTGATTGACTCCACATCGAAAGGAGCATTGCCAGGCGGCATCATATCCGAGTTCGCCGGAATCGCGCGACGATATGTCTTGAGTTTTCAACAAGACACTGTCGAGTCGAGGACAGACTCATTTGAGAGTACTCCGAGTAGTGCGACCGCAGTGCCTCGAGCGACTGCACAACGAAGGCGTCTGATAGTGTTGGCACGGCATCACTCAACTATCCTCCTCCTAGCAACCAAGCAGCTGGATTGCGGATGGGTAAACTGAAGACCTTGTTTGAATGGGTATTCCCTGACTGGAGTGATGATGTGTAGCTTCACTACCTTAGGATGAGAGACCACAGGATAAATGATGACAAAGCGCAACAGAGGGTGACGCCAAATAATTCTGGCCATCAAGTAACGTAACAGGTTTTTGTTACAATAGTGAGACTTCCATTGGGGAGCAGAGAATTTTTATTGCAGCGGGCGTGGTGGCATAACGTGATGTGATACAAGTAGAAGTACATGTTGAGAGCAAGGGAGACAACTCTCGCAAGGCAACGTGCACTTAGAAGCGGACACGTCCCTTGGTAAAGGCGAGAGCTAGCCATCCAGCAATCAAAGCGAGACCACCAATGGGAGTGACAGGGCCGAGAAACTTGAGGTCGGGGTTGAGGATGAGGGCGTAGATGCTGCCGCTGAACATCGTCATGCCAGCGGTGAAGAAACCGGCAGCCACGGGGTTTTGGCGGGCGATGAGCAGAGCGATCGAGTGTGCGAGCTAATTTTCGTCAGTATTCATCGGACGAATTCCTCAGACTGAGATGATAGTCTCGAGGAACAGTATTTACCTGGTAGTGGGCTGCGGTCGTCCAGCTGGCGATCTTTGCGGGATCAGAAATGCGGTTCTTGAGGCCGTGGGCCCCGAAGGCTCCGAAGCCGACGGCGGTGGCGCCGAAGACAGCTCCGACCTTCCAGTACAGCTGGCCGCTCATGGTTTCTTCTTCGTCCTCGACGGTATCGGGCTTGGGTGATTGAGTCGGAAGAAGCGAGGTGGTCTCGTCGGCTTCAGTATTGGACATGAGGGATTGATGTGATGATCTGATGGGTCGTGAGGGTCAAAGACTCCTGGTGGCTCGCTCGCTGAACGCGACGCTCCGAATGCCGACAAAGCACGCGAGGAGCCGACTGGACAGGTCCGGCTGAGTAATCGTGATCTTGGCGGGAAAGCCAGCTGTCGACGGCCGCACCCGCAAACTCACAGTGGAGTTCGCATCGAAGAAGCAATCAGATGAACGAGAGTGCTTGACTTCAGCGGGACAGGCTGGACAATCTCTGGTCTGAGGCGCGGTGAATAGGATGATTTTGAACATCAAAATTTGAATTTTCTCCAGGATTGAGAAAGACACGAGCGGCCCCTCGAGCAACTCAATGTCCAATTTCCGGTGGA
Source organism: Colletotrichum gloeosporioides (assembly GCF_011800055.1). Lineage (NCBI taxonomy): Eukaryota > Fungi > Ascomycota > Sordariomycetes > Glomerellales > Glomerellaceae > Colletotrichum > Colletotrichum gloeosporioides. The sequence goes on along the minus strand of NW_025544762.1, from coordinate 126,604 downwards.
CCCGCAACGAATAAGATGGTTTCGTGGTGTAGTTGGTTATCACGTCAGTCTAACACACTGAAGGTCTCCGGTTCAAGTCCGGGCGAAATCAAATTCTTTTGCCTGTTTGACGAACCTGTACGTAGTTTTTCGTGGTTTTTTTTCCCTCCAAGTTTGTTTTCCCCTGAGATGAACATTCAGTAAATTCAATTTCGACTTGAATTTTGCCGCCTGACCTAACTAGACAAGAACATCGCTAAGACAGCACACAAGTCACTGTGAGATCGGCGCCTAAAAGGAGACTAGCGCCAAAGACCCCACCCGTATTCCAACAATTCCGACTGGTTAGCAATACGGTTGGAATGCTCTGCGAATCGCTCAATTTTCAATACGCGGGATCTTGAAATACGACGACTTCGATCCACCAGGCACTGCCTTGCGATGGACCTGGCGTCATCTTACCCAGTAAAACTTCATGAATTACGAACTGTGCTTCAACACAAAAGAAGTTCAATACTCTTAGAGTTCACCTTGGTGATCTGGTTATAATATGACGATATGTGCCTATTGCTAGCATAGGGTTATTCCATTGGCCATGATTAGAGTCATTACCGTCTTAGCCTGATGCGCTGATCCAATGTGTAGTTGCATCCAAACGGAAGACGCACTAATGCCTATCGCACCAAGAACACAATATCCCTAAATAGCTAATCTTTCCATATTATTTTCATATATGCTGCCATCGACTTAAATATGATCTCTTACATTAAATCAGTCCCGTAGTTGATTGAGAACTCTCTACGTGAGGATTTGTAAAGTTGTTTGGTCTAAGCGAGCACAGTGCATGGATCTGGGGAATGCAGGCTAGGACCGGCGGCACCGGGGTGGCTTGGCTCCCGACGACGTGGATCATCTGGAGACTTTAAAGGAGTGCCTGGGTTTGTCCTGCCGGGGATAACATTCTGGACCCTTCATTCAATCTGCACTTTGATTCAACGTCGTCGATCCTCCAAGTTTGAGCGACCACCACTGCTCCCGTTGCCTGAAAGTTTGCAACAACTCGCGTTCTGCGATCTTCATTTCGGATTCAGTTCTTTGCATCGTACCCTCGTCACTCAGTACTGTCCAGGAAGATGCGTCAGAGAACGCCGCATCGGAAATCGCGGTTCGGCTGCAAGGAGTGCAAACAGCGCCACGTGAAATGCGACGAGAGCCGCCCGTCATGCGTCAACTGTTCGACGGCGCTCCGGCGGTGCTCATATCTCGACACCGAAACGACTCTACCTTCGCCATCGGCATTCATGTACCAATGCCCGAGCCCAGCTGCATCAACAGAGTCATCGGCTGCAGCGGCTGGCCCTATCCCAATCGAGCAACCCTTGTACCGGCCACAGTACCCACCAACAGAGCCTTACGACCTTCTCCATATGGAGCTGCTCTTCCATTTTGAGCACGAGCTAGGGGCCGAGATGGAGTTTGGAGACTCGACGCGGGAAAAGTTTCAACGGATGTCCATCAAGCAAGCACTCGGCACGCCATATCTCATGGACGAACTGCTGGCCTTATCAGCCGCTCACATGAGCACCCTTCCTGGAAAGGACCAAGCATTTTACCGAGCTGAAGCAACACGACTTCAAACAAGAGCCTTATCGCAGTTCAATGTCGCCAAAGCTGAGGTTTCGAACGACAACTTCTTGGCAATATTTCTGTACTCGACTTGGCTCGGCCAACATGTCTTGTTCGACACCTTCATTCACCAAGGCAATTTCGCGACAGTGTTGGATAAGCTAGTGCACTGCATGAACCTCCACCGTGGCATTCGCACCATCGTCGCTGGATCCTGGAGCATCTTACGAGGTCACCTTGTGGCGCATCTAGGCCCAGATTCACCGTTTGTGGATAGTATCATCATCGAGCCAGACGCGATAGAAAGGGGCACCGAATGCGCGGGTTTGGTGGAGCTTTTCGACAAAAGCGATCTCGGCGAGTCAACGCGTTCGGCATGTGGCGAAGCGATTGATGCACTGCAGCTCATGTTTGACGTGCAAAATAAGCCCGGAATCACCCCAGGCAGACGGCGGGCGACTGTGCAGGAATGGTCCATCAGAGTTCCAACGGAGTATGTCAACTTGTTAGACCAGCGACGCCCGGAGGCGCTGGTGGTACTCGCCTACTGGGCAGTTCTCCTGCATCTGTCAAGGGAGTACTGGGCATATGCAAATGCTGGCAAGGCTCTTGTGCAGTCCATATCAGCTCATCTTGGCACATATTGGAGTGAGTGGCTGGCTTGGCCGCAGAAAATGGTGGACGGGCCTAGCACATGTACTCCGGTTGATCCTTCTCTCCAATAACACTTGAACCGGTCCCAGTCTTCTACACTCACGTCTATGCATGTAATGCTGTCAATCATTTATTCTCATTTAAAGTTACATTGTGCAGTCAGGTGTTGCAAGACTGCTCCATCTTGGCTAAGTACAGCCGATAGAAGCCTCCGACGAAAGACCTTTACCTCGCACGAGCAGACAGATGAACCTTCATCTCAGTCTTATGCCACGTGGTAAACATCTTTTGCCTTCCCAGCCATCCCGCACTGTCAGGGTGCAACTTCATGTCAAAGTTCCATACGACACGTGCGAGAATGACGCGGATCTCAGCGTATGCCAAGCTGCATACATGTCAGATCTCACACCGATAACAACATCTAGGAACTAGGTCATGACTTACTTCTTGCCAATGCAGTTTCGCGGGCCAAAGGAAAACGGCTGAGCGGCACTCTTCTTGTCTGACTCGAAACGCTCATCGCCAAGCCAGCGCTCGGGGTGGAAACCATCATGCTCGCGGAAGTTGACCGGGGAGCGGTTGACGGATAAGTGATGCACGCCGACGGAGTAGCCACCAGCAACAAACTCGCCGCATACGGTTCTTCCACCATCAGGAACGACTCGAGGGAAAGTGCCAGGACCCGGGGGACCAAGCCGAAGAGCCTCCTCGATGACGGCGTTGAGATAGCTGAGCTTGGCCGTGCTTTGGATGGTGATGTCCTCCTCCTTTTCGAATGTGTCGCGAATCTCAGCAGTCAGCTTTGCCAAGGTGTCGGGGTTCTCGCAGAGGTAGTAGGTCGCGGTGGTGAGTGCTGTGGCTGTGGTCTCACTTCCAGCGACGATGAGGACCTGGGCAGCGGCGTAGATTTCTTCCATGGTCATGCCCTTCTCGTCAGTCCCTTGGAGAACGTAGTACACTACACCGTCGGTCAGCAGCTTCTTCACGATGACCGAGGGCGAGACACTTACTAAAGTCGGGGCGTTCAGTCTTCTTCTCCAACCGCTTGTTCACGCGCTCAACACCAAAGTTGAACTGGGCAACTCTCGTCTTGATGAGGCGGCGGGGAATGAGAAGCAGCAGCATCTCAGACAACGGGGAAGGGAAACGACGAGCGGCGCGGAGGTAGGTGCCAGCCTGGAAGATGTCGAAAACGGCGTGCAGCCACCAATGCCATTGTGCATCCCGGAGACAATAGAAGGGTTCGCCGAAAGCCAGATCACCAATGATGTCGAAGGTGGTGAAGTTGTACCATGAGTTCATATCCACCAACGATGTGTCGGGGCTTGAGACTTGGCCGTGAAGCTGATGAACCAGAAGGTTGACATAGCCGGTGATGACGGACTCTTGGGCCTTCAGTGCCTTGTCGGAGAAGGCTGGGTTCTGGAGCCGACGCATACGCTTGTGACCGGCATCGTCGGCAGTGAGAATATTCTCAACACCATTGACATTCTTGTTCCACCATTGGGCGTCCTTCTCGTAGTTGCCATTACCTTCCCGATTGGGAAAGCCTGATTCATGTTAGCTAATGTAAAGACTCAACTAATGGGTGTGAAAACAAACCATAGATAGCCTGCCAGGCCTGACTGGAAGTATACGAGAGCTCGCCCGGCGCAATTCGGACGACTTCGCCGTACTTCTCGTGCCATTCCTTGACCTTCCAGTGACTTACCCCACGGACATCGTACCAGAGATAGTAAGCGCGGGTAACTCCAGCCAGCTTCGGACCAGGATAGTGGCGAAGTGGGTGTAGAAATGCGTTGTAAACGCACTTGGCGACAACTCCCAAGATCGCCTGGGATCGAGCCAGATTAGTATCAATCTGTTAGTCAAGTTTTCGTACCTCAGACCTACCAGAAGCACAATAATTCCAAGCACCGCCATTGTAGCTAGTCAGTGAGGTTACAAGACCCCGCCTGTGTACGATACCGCGCGGAGGGCCTTGGGCATATGAAACGAACGGAGCAAGGCGTAGTCGACGGATCACCTGACAAGGGCAAGAATACTCACATGCGCAGCTGTCCACGAGTACTCGGGATGTGGAAACGGCATCACGTTCCCAAAGGGGGAGGGAATCACGCCCGTAATATGACGCATATCGCCGCTGTCGGGTGTGGGAGCCGCTTGGCGAGTCATACAGACAGATCCCTATCAAGAAATCAAATTCGCGACGTCAGCGTGCTGTTATCTGTCAAGAAGCAGGTGCTTAAACTTTCGGTCAAAGGATCCGCTGCCATTGTCACCCCGCACCGTGGGCTTGGGAGCGGATGGCCCCGAACTTCACGAACCTACGCCGTTACGCTTGGACGGACTGGGCAGCGATGGGACGTTCGTCGATGCTCATCTTGGCTTCTGGGGTAATCGTGGAGGGCGGCTGACTCGCCGCCGGCCAAGCAATTTAATATACTTTAGCGATTACTGCCGGGACCCGTTTCTCCCACTGATATGAATAGATATCAAAGCTTCGATCTGTGGGGGCACCCTGTGGCTGCGGTGCTGCGCTGTCGCACGAATGTGACAATACGGAATTACTCGTCACCGTCGTCGGAGTCGTCGTCGGAGCTGTCCCGGCCGGCAGATGAGGTCTTATCCAGGCAATGCCTGCTCACTGGTCGTATGCCCTGGACGATCAACTCGTTCTCGGACGAACACCCCTAGGGTGCCCTGGTCGGACGTAGATATCGCGAAACGTGACAGGCCTGCGCGAAACATCTACCCTGTTGTGTGCCGATTGCCTGGCGGTGTACCCTGGCTGTTCAACCTCCACATGGGACGAACCAATGAGCTGTAGGCCATCGAAGATGCAGCTCCGAGTGTAATGGAAGAGATATGCAAAGACGAGGAAGTAATGGAGGCAATGCGGTCGCATGTGATAAATTGAGGAGCTTGATTCTCCAGAATCAAGGCTCAGCTCTCAACACTACTCTGCTTTCGTGTTCAGCAGCTTCAGCGCCCTTCAAATTATACCACAGTCTTTTTTTTCAACACCCGCCAAAATGGGTGAAATGATCATGTCAAATGAGCCCTGGGACTTCCTGAACTCGGTTCTCCGATTCAGGGACGACGACTCCCAGTTCTGGTGGGATAGGACAGGGCGAATGTTTTCCAAGCTCCTCAAGTACGCCGGCTACAGCGCAGCAGAGCAGTACCGCGAGCTCAACTTCTACTCTCTCTTCGTCGCCCCTGAACTTGGCCCTTCTCCAGATTGTCACGGCAATGTCAGGAGATGGAGGAGTCCTGGGACGCCAGACTCCACGCCGATCGACTTCAGCTGGGAATGGGGGAGAGATAACCATGCTGTCGTGAGGTATAGCTTCGAGCCCATCGGCGCACATGCCGGTACGGAGTTAGATCCTCTCAACAGGTATGCGACGAACAACTGGATCTTCAAGCTCCAACAGCAGAACATGGTGCCGGGTCTGGATCTGGAGTGGTACAAGCACTTCACGAACCAGATCCTGCAGCATGACAACCGCACATCCAAGACAATTGACTGCTTCGTCGAGGAGACAACACCCAAAGCCGGCACTGTTGTCGCACTCGACATTGAGAAGACTGGTCCCGTCATGAAGATTTACATCTACCCCGGACTCAAGGCAGAGGAGCTCGGAATCAGCAACCTTGAGCTTGTCGAGCGCTCCATCCGCAGCCTGCCGCCAGATCAGTTCAACTCTCTCAACGCTGAGCCCCTCTTCGACTTCCTCCGGGAGGGCACAGAGAAGTACAACTTCGAGACGGGCATTCTCGCTATTGACTGTCTGGCGCCCAAGGATGCTCGCATCAAGGTGTACATGAGAGCCCGTCACACTACCTTTGAGTACATGATGGACTGCATCACCCTCGGCGGCCGCCTCGACATGTCAGGGGAGGCCATCGAGGACCTCAAGGACTTCTGGAAGACTTTCCTCGGAGACGCCTCGGATATGCTTCCCGACGATGCCCCCGGCAGAGCCAGCCCCGGCTTCTACTACACCCTCGGCTGCGGCAAGGCCATCTCGCCCAAGGTGTACATCTCTCCGCAGTATTTCTGCAAGAGCGACGTGGATGTGCTGTCCCGCCTCCGCAAGTTCTTCTCCACACGCCGATCGGATCAGATGATGGACAACTACGAAGCAGCCATGGTCGATATCTTGTAAGTTATCATCACGCCATCGACCCAGATCTTTAATTCCCGTGCTGACGTCTCCACAGCGGTACCAAGACGCTGGATTCCCGGTGCGGCAGCCACTACTATGTTGGTTGCGCGTTGGCCAAGGGTCAGCTGAGAGTGGTTACTTATCTCAGCCCCCAGTCCTTCGATTGTGAGAAGGATAAGATCTGCTCACGTAAGCCGTAGACGAAGGATTCGCATGCTTGTTTGGAGTCTTGTTTTCTCTTTCTTATTAGATATCCAGATGAGCTTATTGGGGTTGTGCACCGTGGTGTTGGAATGTTGGATAAATGAAACCTCAAACCTGTGCATAAGATCCATTCGAAGGAAATATTACATGCCACTTAACAATGTTCAATTCGCAACCATGATGTTTATTTGGTGTTTAGTTCAATCTTGGCCGACGTTGAACTTGGCTTTCGGCTATGAAGCTATGTCATCATGCCTAAGAAGCTTGGCATGCACTGACCAGTGGTTGCGACAGGGCCTTGGTTGCATCTTTTGTGAGAAGCGAGCAGCATACTTTCGGCTCCTGATTGACGTTGAACTCTATTATAGCTAATGACGCATCTATGCATTTACCTCCCCAAATATTCCGATAAAATGTTCCATCAAAGCTACTCTTATGTTTTATGCGCTTTTGCTGACGTTTAGCTGTAGTGCAGCCTTCTCTAACAAATCGCAAGCCCTCTTCGCGCCACCCTGTGCATTCAGCTCCTCCCCAATTCTGGCCGCATTGTCCTTGTAACTTGAGTCATTGAGAATCTTGTAGACTGCCTCTTTGACCTGGGTTACAGAGGGATTATCTGTCTTCAGATCAATACCTGCGCCGACCCATGACACCCGTGCAGACGTGTCCTTCTTATCCTCTGATGTACCTGCGCAGATGAGAGGAACGCCGTGAGACAGTGCTTGTGTGACGCTGCCGTAACCACCGTTCGTGATCAGAAGTCTCGTGCGGGGGAGGAGCTGGTCGTAAGGAACCCAATCTGCGATGCGTACGTTGTCTTCAATCTGCACCTTCGCTCGGATCTCGTCTCCAAGCTTTGACGGCACGACTATCAAGAAGCGCTTGTCTTCTTGCAGTGCCTGGAGTCCAGGGATGATGAGCGACGTCGGGTCCATGGCAAAAGTTCCCTGTGTGAGGAAAAGAACGTCCTGTCCCTTTGAAGGAGCGCTGAGAACGTCGTCCCACCACTCAGGCAAGTTGGCGTTCGAGCCCCCGATCTTTGCAACGAGGGGCCCGACATAATGTGCTTGAGGGATGATGGGCTCTGGTCCTTCTTGAAATTCAAGCGAAGGGCATGAAGCCTGGATATGCAGGAACGGGCTGTATGAGAATGCATCTGTGGGCTTCAGCGGCGGCAGGCCCAGCTTCTCTCTCTCCGGGTTGATGACCGGCAGAACCAGCCGCGGTTGACTCAGAAGCATGCCGAGTGCAGACTGCGCCGGATGCGCCGTGGGCTCGGGCCCGACCTCCGGGAGGTACAGAGGCACAACCCCGAGTGTCGCATAGGATGGGATCTCTCCAAGTTCGTACACAGCTGCCATGCCCTGCGGTAGTGCATCATTCAAGACGTAGTCAGGCTTGAATGTCTTCAGTACCCTGCGGATATCAGCCACTTGGGCCGTGAGCCGACCGCCGAACATGACCTCCGCTGTCTCCGCCATGTCCTTTGGGTCTGCACCGTCGAGATTGGCGTCGACCTTGATCACGTTCTCCGCTGGGACGAACTTCGCTCCCGAAGCAACAACTCGGGCTTCTTGCGGAGCGATCGTTGTCCAAACGACTTCGTGCCCTCGCTCAACGAGCTCCCTCGCAACGGCCTGCATGGGCAGGACATGGCCAGTGGCCGAGAAGCAATGAAGCAAGAACTTCAGCGGTCGTCGATCCTTCGGTGCGACCGTGCCCGCGCCGTCTGGTGTTGATAGATGCATTTTCGCAATCGGATTGGCAGTGAGGCGTGAGGTTGGCTGTATTGAGACGATGTGGCTGATCTGAATGATTGGATGAACAGCCTGGCATATTCACAAGCCAACGACACTTCTGCGCTGCAGCTGAGACACAGAGACTTGCATTTAGGAGGGATAAACGGCTTATCGATGCATTGTCATTTCCGAGCCTCTGATTCGTCAACGCATGTTGATGTGTCAAAGCCCGCGCAACAGGGAAGGTTGAGGGGGAATTATCAAGCTATCTGCCGAGATCGGGCGCGTAACCAGGATTATTCATGATAGGGTATCAACTGATTGATTTCCAGAAGCACGAGAGAAGAAACAAGTCCGCTGCGGATCTCTGATAGCGACGTAAACTCAAAATATTACCCCGGACATTTGGAACCCACTCGCATGAGTCGCAGTCGACCGGCGGCGGCAGGCGAGTCATGCGTGGTGATGGGGTCGTTGATAACACGACGTGGCAAGGGGCTGGGGCATCCATCCCCTCCCTCCACCAGGGTTGAAACGGCAGTTGAGAAGACTGGAGATGGATCACCGCACGTGGACGGGAGGGAGGTAGGGTCACGAGTAAAAGGTCCGCAACACCGCCCTTGAACCAAGCTGCTGCAGCGGAGCGAACCCGACAAACCTTCCTGTGGTAACATACAGATCTGTTGCATACGAAAAATGTCCCGCGCTGTCGATAAACTTCCCGCACCCGCAGAAGAGCGACCTATGAAGGTTATTGGACTTGGTCCAAGCAGGTAAGTTCAGACGGAAGCTGCATCGGATATGTTGGTGTCGGGGGCTAAGGTCTGCGCAGAACAGGCACTCTTGGGCTATGGCAGGCTCTGAAGACATTGGGCTACAAGCCTTTTCACATTTCAGAATTGCTGCCCTATGGCTTTCAGCAAATGAGAGCGCTTCAAGAGGCCATTATCGCCAATGATACGGACAAGCCTTTTGGTCGTGCTGAGTTTGACAAGCTCTTTGCTGGTTACGACGTAAGTGCGAGTGTCAGTTTAACGACGAGAAGAGTCCGGACTGACTGGTTGAAACCCAGTGTATTGTTGAGAGCCCCTGCTATCTGTGCCCAAACGTTGTCACGGAGTATTTGGAGGACCCCAATGTCAAGTTCATCTTGACCGAGCGGACACCAGAATCTTGGGCCAAGTCCATTGCTGGGTCTCTAGGTGCATACCATGCGAAGCTCGCACAGCCGCCTCTGTCGGTTGTCAGGTACTTCGACAGCTTCGTCTGGGAGTTGAGGGCACTTTTCAAGGCCATGACGCATAGATGGTCCGGCGGCCTCGAGCCCAGTGACCCCGGCTTCAAGGACGCCATGGCCAAGAGCTATACTGAATAGTAAGTCACATCCTCAGTTCGAATCTCACAAGCCCAGTCCATGACTGACACGATGATAGCCTCACGAACGTCAAGGCTCTCGTGCCGCCCGAGAGACTACTAGTGTTGAATCTCGAGAAGGGATTCGGATGGGAGGAGATCTGTACCTTCCTGGGTCATGACGTCCCGGAGGAGCCATATCCTCGCATCAACGCGATGGCTGACTTCCACGTCGCTGCGGAAATGGTCCTTGCCCCCGCCGTCAAGAAGACGATGCGCATCTTTTCATCCGCTGGAGTCGCTCTGGCTGGTGTCGCAATATGGTACTGGCAGCGCAGGAGATAGACCACTCTCCGTTTGTGTATGAGTCTCAAGCTCAAAAGGGAGCATTGATGCTTCCTGGCGACGGATCAGAGGCGGATCTGTCTCCATGTCAGGTTAATGATACCCACGGCAAGCATAAACGATTCAGTTGAAGGGACATTGGTTCGAACTGTAGAGTCTTAGCATAGAAAATAGCAACCACTTAATTCATGCCATTTACTCAATTGTTCTATCTTTAGGGAAGTGATGAAGTATTTCCCTTCTGCAGCTGCTCCGATATAACTACTGAGCTTCCTTGGGGTCATATGCAGATACCTCCACCTCGATGCGCATACCTGGTTGTCCGAGTTGCGAGACCCCGACTCCTGTTAGGAGAGGCGCGTGGTCAGGTGCCCATTTCTTCATGTTTTCTACCATCCGGCCCATGCCCTCTGGGGTCCAGGCTTCATCGAGAGCGTAGAGACGGATTCGGAAAACCTGTGACCAGCCCTTGCCACCAGCATCCTTCAAGGTCAGGTCTACATTGGCGAAGGCCTGATCGATTTCTTCTGAAAGCTCGGAGTGAACCTTTCCCGTTGCGGGATCCCAGCCGCCTACATAAGGTAACGTTAGCATGGCCACGGAGCAAGCCTTATACTCTGGAAGGAAATTGGAGGAACTAAGCACCTTGGCCTGATATCTCAATTTTGTCTCCAACTCGGACAGCTTGACTGTAGTGCATCTCCTCAAGGAGGGTCTTGCCATAGTCGTTGTAAGAGAAATACTTGAGTCCCGACATTGTGTCTTCAGGACGGTAATGATGGGGTAAAAGTTTCGAAAATGAAAGTTTTGCTGGGGAGTATCAACAGATGCAAATTGAGTTGACATGGAGTATTGGAAAATGCAATGCGTAGTATTTATGTTCAGTGAATCGTGGCTATCATCAATACGCTGTACATAACCACCAACGCACTGTACTTGGCGTTCTTGGCCAACATCTTGGTGCGGTGAGATTCATCGCCGGCTTAGTAACTCTTCATTGACCAATTATGGACAAAGGCAGTATGACTTTGGAGTATGCCCTGTAACTCTCGCAGGATTCAACTTTGCGATGGCTGAGCGAGCCACGAGAAGCATTGCCAAGGCGGCGTAACACTCCCACTTACTAATACAGTCGGGACAATGTTCGCCGTTCTCACTGGCAGCCGACATTTCAGTAGGAGAACCGGCGCTAATACTATCCCGAAGATTATGTCAGAAGGCACCCTAAATCAGACCATTAGATCGGCGCCAAGGATCGAAGGATGCGGCTGCCAAGCCAGATTTCCCCAGGCATGCCAGGCAACCAGGCTAGGCTTCCGCACCTTGGTCGGGAGCGCGACTGTGGAATTACGTGCGCGGTTGGCTTCGATTTTGGCGCAATCTCATTGTGGCTGGTGAGGCTGGCCGCATTCCTCCCTCCCGCCGCCGTCCTCCGATCGATCGGCCCAGAGCTTTGTCTCAGTCGCAAGAGTCAATGATTTCATCACCTCGGGCCGAGCACCCCCGCCAAAGTCTCACACTTCTGGAATGCTTGATTATATCACTGCTCTGTCACTATGTACAATTTGGCGCCCTGTCCTTCACGTTCCCGGCAGTGCCCCGGAGCACGCCCCTGGGTGCCCCACCTACCGGCCCCGAGGCTTGCAGGTGCCGGCGGCCTTAAGCTCGGACCCGCCTCAGGAGGATCGTCGCTGCGGCGGCTATGACGGGCACGGCGCCGTACTTCAAGAACGCCAATAAACCCTGCTTAAGCTGTTGGTCCTTAAACTCCCTCGTCCATTTTTCAAACTCAACCGAGTCGTTGAGATGGGGAAACGGCTTGTCGGGCACATCCTTGCCCAAAAACGCGCATAAGGGCTCCCAGCCCGATCCCAGCTTGTATTCTAACAGTCGCTCTTTGGGAACAACTCTTCGAATCTTCTCGGCGTGTTCCAAGTTTATCTTCTTGAGATTCTCGCGCCAGCTGCTAGTGTCGTGAGCGTCGAAAATCCTGTAAAGCACCTTCTGTGTCATGATCGTTGGCTGTGGGTTCTTGAAGCGCTCGAAAATGTTGATGACCACCCAGGCCTGCCAGTCAGAGAATGGTGCCACGACACATTCGTTGAAGGACTTGTACCAGCTGTCGATATCCCGGTCAACAAGGACCACTTTCGCCTACACGCCGTGATTAGAATCATGCTTTACCAGGGGAGACTTTTACGCGTTCGCTCACGTCTGGGTAGGCCTCAAGCAAATCATCCGTGAACCCAAGCACAGGACAGTCCGACAGAACGGCCCATCCCTTGAGGATCTCGTCAAACTCCTTTCGCCCAAAAGGAGTTCCCTTCCCTTCATATTTGGCAAGATATGCTTCTGCCCAGGCTTTTTGATCGTCGGGTCGCAACATATACTCGAAGCCATGGTACGTCGGCAGTCCAAGTTCTTCGTAGGCAGCCTTCATAGATGTGCTGCCAGTTCTTGGCATGCTCAGGTGGAGAACTTGCACGCCAGATTCATAAGTCATCGCGGCGGTTGAATGTGAATTAACAAGGAAATTGGCCGGAAGTGGTCATCATGGCAGGCAGATTAGCCAGCTTAAGTAGAGCAGCATCGTTCCACAGGAAGTAGTAATAATGCGCCTGATAGACTCATCGCAGTTGTGTGGTTCCTTCCCCGCCCACAGTGGCTCTTCAATTTTCTCAGGGGTCTTTTGTGTTACAGATACGCGCCCGGCATGCAGCATTGTGTTGGCACATCGTGTTGCGGTTATGCGCTCCGCTGACCGGTCTGGCAGCAGTCCATTTTGTTGGTCGAGAGCCATGTTGCCACTTCAGAATGCAACTTGCGCATGGAGGGGACGTCAAGACCGCTGCCAATCCACCAATGGCAAAGCCTCTTTGATGGATTGCAACATGCACCTTAAGAATGACAACATCCGATGCAGCCAAGGCCGTCGGCACCGTCCATCCATAGATCTCGCAGCGTCTTAGTACGCAGAACATTGCGGCTGTCAAGTGAGTCATCTACTGCGCGTCAAGCAAATACCCATTAATTTTTGATAATATTCATGGATGCACCGACCTTCGCATATCTTGTACATCACCTGCTTCGACTAGGAAGATAAACAGTTTGAAGAAATTCGATTTTGTGATGCATATCGAAGATACATGTAGTTTCACGAGACAATATGCCACATCGAGAGGCAGGCTCAATCGAAAAGGAAAGGGTCGGTCCTCTGAATTCTTTTAACTCTCATTTTCTAATACTTGAAGGAAATTCCAGAGTGATATCAATTCCTGACGGACACACCATAGGATGTAACCTCAGGGTTTGTCTATACTCTTCGTCGGTAGTAGGTAGTGTGCGATCTCTGAATCACATTTACAATCATTTTGAGTATGTACCCGGCTGCACAAAATTGTCTAGGCCATGTATGGTTCACTATCTTTTCTTTCTTAGGGTTGATTATGGTACCCATGGCTGCCTATCTTGGCTGCATGTCCCCCTGTTGCGCCGAAGCTTAGTGCGGCGACTAAGTACCGCTATGGGTATCTGGCTTTCTCCGTTTTTCAACACAAGAGTATCAAAAGACCGCCTTCACCCACCATCGATACTACTTTACACAGGAAATCACACAACATCATACGCAATTGGAAACTTCAGAATGGGTAACTATCTTTCAGTTTTCAAATCCCAAAGTCCGCGGCTAAAGGTCGTGACGCCAACGGCAGATCAACCCGACCTCACGCCCGTTCCCCAGTCATGGCATGAGTTCGACGAAGACACCTCAGAATGGATACCAGTGGAAAATGCCACCAGCGATAGCCCGTTGGCCGAACCGACTGAGAACTTCGACCCGGATTTGGAGTTGACGATAGCGACATGGAACATCGATGCATTTGCCGAGCGACCCGACAAACGGCTGTCTGGCCTCTTGTCCAGGATCCTTGACCACGAGCCGGTTCCGGACGTCATATTCCTCCAAGAGGTGAACAAGGGCATGGTGCCCCGAATTCTGATGAATCAGAAGATTTGCGACGGGTGGTATTCCAGCGAGAAAGACACGGTCAACTGGGGCGGCCATCTCTTCGCGACCATGACGCTCGTGTCGAAGGCGCGGTTCGGACATCTAGGGAGAGCTCGGTACGGGGCTCTTGGGCAAGTTTCGCGCATCAAATATCGGTCGTACTACGGACGCGACGCACTTTGCAGCGAGATCTTCCTGCCGTCTAAACCCTCGTCGATCCTTGGGCGGCCTACATACAAGCGCATCGAGCTCATCAACGTACATCTGGACTCGCTTGCCAGGATTCCGTCTCTACGACCCCATCAGCTTTGGCTTGCGTCAAAGATACTACGTGAGTCGGGCCACGGCCTGGTCGCGGGAGACTTCAACCCGGTTCTTCCAGAGGATGAAACGCTCATCGAAGGGAACCATCTTGTCGACGCTTGGAAGGCTGTCCATGGTGAAGAGCCTGGATACACTTGGGGAGTTGACGGGACTGCGCCATTCCCGCCTAATCGAATGGACAGAGTTGCGATGGTGGGACTGACGCCTGTGCACATGGAGGTGATGCATCCAGGCACCATCGTCGTTCAAAGTCCCGAGGTCACTGAGAAAAACGTACCTTGGAGTGACCACTCAGGCCTGAAATGCACTTTCACAATCAATCCATAATGGAGACTTGACGGACCACAGAGTATTGGGAATTTATTAAAACTATTATTTGGGTTTCATGAATTAAGCTAGATTATTTTCACCGCAGCAAGATGGTATTGGGAAGGGAAAACCACCGGAGTAGAATATCGACCTAACAGTTCAATATCAAACCTACGTCAGAAAAATCATGAAACTCTCATTTCCCGTACGGCCAAATTCATTACGTGCATGTTCGTGGTCTTCAGTATAAGCAAAATAGGGTCCCATCCAACAGATTGATGGCTGCCTGCACTAGGCAGCGAAGTGCCGAAAGTCCCTGTCTGTGATTGGCCTGGTCGGACTTCATCAGCCTCTGTTCAATCTCATATCATCTTCTTTCTTTCAGAAAACCGGCCGGCTTTGATATTTTCTCTCTTCATTCCAACGACCTGCCTAAACATACCTAGTACACCGGGCGCGCAGCCTTTGAAAATGGAACATCTTCCTCTACCACGCGACCCTATCAATGAGTACCCGGTTATTAAGCTCGCGACGGCTCAGTTCCACAACCCCGGGCCATTCCTCGACTACCCAGACCGGCATGGCGCTCTTCTCAGCGGTCAATGTCCATACGTACCCACTCAAGCCGATGCGCTCCAGGGCCGTTTCTCAGCTGGAGTCTCAAGCTACAACGTCCTCGATTACTACCAAGGATGGCTGTTCTTTGCGCTCATCAAGGAATTCCTCGAGGGTGAAGGCGAATATGATGCGCGAAAGAAAAGCATGTCTTTCACCTTCGACGACGATGGACAGTTGAGCAGTGCTGCGCTTTCGACCAAGTCGTTGCACGAGGACCTGACGGCATGGAGGGAAACCGGACGTCTATCGAGCATTCAGAGTGGCGACGAATATCACAAACATCTCGACGAATGCCTCGAGATGGCGTTCGAGGCCCTCGACAGCATTGAGTCCAGATTCCCCGGCTTTCTTCGGGTCTTCAGAGATGAAATGATCTGTCTGGCGAGCGTGGCTGAGACACTGGACGTGGCGGTCCAGACGGCTCTAGAGCATGGGCCAGTGGCGGGTAAGACTCTGGTGACAATCTGCCCTGCTCTGACAGGATGACTGGGCTCCGTCTCGTTCCAGATGAACAATAAGCTAATGAGACTGTCGCTTAGAGATGAATCATGACGAACAGTACTTCCCAGCCGGACCCAAATATGGGTGGTTCTCAACGATTGCACCCCTCCTGGATCCGCTGAGCCCCGAAACTAAGAGGGCCATGGTCAACGCGGGATGGTGTCCCGGCGACATTGGCAAGATTAGGGACACCTTCACGAGCATTGAGGCGTTCTACTATCTGCAGAACTTCAAGGCCGACTCCACACAGGCTGACCTGCACAAGGACTGCCGAGAGTATGGATGCAATGTTAGAATCCCCGCGGTGCCCAAACACGAGAGCCCTGGGTGCGAATGCCCCGGAATGGTGACATTTGACGAAGAGCACCTCATCGAGATCTATCAAAAAGGGGACATTCCCTGCTTCGCCATCGGCAGGCTCGAGGACGGCGGTCTCGGGGTAGCATTGACCTCAATCAGCATCGACGAGGAGTCTCAAAAGGACCCCGAAAACCACTATGTCGCACTCTCCCACGTGTGGTCTGAAGGGATGGGGAATATGCAAGCGAATGCACTGCCGTTCTGTCAGCTCGCATATGTGATGCACTGGTCAATGATGGCCTATCAGGGGGTCGAAGATAAGCTAGAGGAGAAGGAGACGACGGGAACGGGAATCAACGTGCAGACGCAACCGAAAGTCCGGCAGATAAACCTGTGGATCGACACAATGTGCTGCCCGGCGACTCCGGGGTACGGTAAGAATTTGTGCCTGTCAAGGATGCGGGAGATTTATGCAAACGCCTATGCCGTCCTCGTCAAGAGCGCGGTCCTTCAGGCGACAAGTGTCAGGGACATCTTCGAAGACACCTCCAGGGGTCTGATCGATGTTGCCACGCACATTTATACATCGCCTTGGATGCGTCGCATGTGGACGCTTCAGGAAGGCGTTCTCGCCGGCGCGTCGCGAGCCAGAGGCTCTGGCGACCGGCTCTGCTTCGCGTTCCGCGACAGCCTCCTCTCCCTTGAATCGGTCGTCGGCCTTCTGAAGCAGGCCCCAAAGCACGAAGCGTCCCTGGCCTTCCGCTTCATCGCAGAGTTCCGCGACCTCAGCGTCAGCATGTGGCAGCTCCCCGACGAGACCAACACCCCCGGGCGCAAGGTGCACCCGTTGAACCTCTTCCTGCAAATGCTGGTCAACGCGCTCAAGCACCGCAGCCTGACGGTTGCGTCCGATGAGGTGATTTGCCTGGCTACCCTGCTGGATCTGCGCATCAAGACGGCGCGAGGGGAGGTTGAGCCTCTTATCGGCGACGGGCAGACGCCCGAGGACGGGATGTGTCAATTGTGGCGCAGGGTCGAGACGCTGCAGGGCGCTGCTGGGCTGCCGGGTGACATCATCTTCTCGTGCGTCCCGCGTGTTCAGGTGCCCGGTTTCCGCTGGGCGCCCCGGACGTTGGTGCAGTATGCCAAATATGGGAACATGTTTGTCTCGCCTTTGAGCCCCTACCCGGCCAGGATCGAAGATGAGGGCCTCAGAGTGAGGTTTCCCGGCGCGAGGCTCAACTGCTTTGGTGGCCTGGATATGGTGGGAAGGCTGCTCCCCACGGAACCGGGATCGACTGATGAGAACGGTAGAGATGCAGAAGCAGGAGGCGAAACGGTTGTCCCACGCGTCCTGATGATCAAGGTCCCGACGGACGGTGATCAGTGGTATGCAGTTCACGTCTACGAGGAACCAAAAGACGGAAAAGAGGATGGGAGTTATCCACGATCATCGGGGGAAGATGAGGAATCAAGGCCAAATGCAATCGCAGATTGGCACGACGATCTGGTGCAGCTCATCAGGAACAGCTCCGTCGCCCTGGTTTTCCGGCCCGGTGAGGTGATCACTGGGCCCGGCCTACTGGTGTCCATGCCGACATCGCCGTCTTCGGCAGAGCTAGGGGCCGGGTTAGCGATGCTAAGTCTGAACCCAGAGCCGCTTCGGGTGCACAGCGAGTTTGCCGTGCAGATCAGACCCCTTGCCGGACCGTCCTGCGTCATTGCCGACGCGACGGTACGGTGTGTCGAGGGGCTGCAGGAAGCAGTTGTGGCTGAGGCGAGACAGCGCGGGGAGGATGTTACCGTTAGCGATGTTTGGGATGATCAGGAGATTGTAACCCGACTGCTTCACGAAACGGCCGAAGGCTTGATGGGATCGTCGGAAGACTTAAAGAAGGCGCTCTATTTTGAGGTGCTGGCTGGGAGAGCTTCTTCAACAGACGAGACTGCGCTCAGCATCTTCTTGAAATATGTCCGTCATATGGCATATTTTGGTGGAGGCATGAAGGGAGAGGCATATTTTGAGGATCAAGAATGGTGGGTGGACTGAGCTTAGAGGTGACACAAGTATAGCTTGAAGACAAAAGCGCCCGCTCATACGTTTAAGACTAGCTCATTGTCCAAATCAAAAGAGGGTAAATTGGCAGTAAAACACTGTGAGACCATGTCATGCTGCATTTGGAAGGTGCAAAGACCAGGTTTGCTGGCCGCAGAATTGCGCAAAGAACATGGTTGATAGAGTGGCTGGAAATGGCAACCTGATAACTACGTAGTAATCAGTAGCAGATAACATCCATGAGCTTTCAAAACGGATGATGCTACAGTAACGGGGCCGGGCTGACATCGATGATGAGAACTGGGGACCGAGGTCGACATCATAGGGATGATAAAGCGTGGAGGGCACCATATTCGAAAACCAAGTGCCGCCGATTCTGCCTAACGCACGCCATATCAAACGTCTTCTGGATTGAGGTTCGTGGCGTTGGGGAGGCTGAAGCTATCGTGAAATCGGCAGTAGGGACCGCGTTCGAGGGGCGACGATGTTCAAGATGTGGCGATCAAGCAGACACGTTCGCTCAAAATCGATGACTGGAAAGGCTTGAAGTGGCTATGAGACATTCGATAGCCGAGAACAGGGGCGTCAAAACCCCACCAAACAAATGACGTTTATTTCATGAAAGCAGATCCAACCATGTAAGACATCAGACTAGGCCAGATGGCTTGGCGGCCCGGTGAGATTGGATCGCATACCACTTACTGAATGCGTGACACCCCCAAGCTCAAGAGTGCTGCCATCAATATGAGTTTTCATCGCCGAGCCTTACGAATCCGGCCTCGAGGGGGAAATCTGTGCGGTTTTGTTCGGCCCGAGGCCACCTGCGAGCCGAGTTCGTGAATTCAAGCGTCAAATGCATCATCGAACTCGGGAGCCAACCCAATCTCACAGGCCCACAACCACCCGACGGGTTCATCCGAGAGAGCCCGATCCATCGATGCTCCTGCCGGCGGGATGTGACGTTGGACACCGGGTATCTTGGCATCTCAGACTGGCCACACGCGAGTGGACGGGAGGGCTTGCAGGCCCAGAGGTTGAGTCGGATTCTTGCCCCATTGTCGCATCCGGTACATTGCTTACTGACCTAATCCGACCATTTCATAGTCTATTCTGCGCGCCGGCCCCATTACCGAAGACGTTGGAATCTGATCTACAATCTTTATGTCTATTCTGAGGAGCCCTATCACAGCGAGAAAACTACTGGATGTACTTATTGCTAGAAGTCGTACATAACGGGTACATCCCCCCACGAATCTAGTCATCAAGTGGATAGCAAACGGTAAGAAGGTGCTCTCCATCCCATCCTCTTTCGGTCACCGTCTGCACGCTAATTGAGGCACACCACCAACATCTCATAGCACCCTCTGCAGATAGCGGAAGAACGACTCCAACGAGGATGTCTGCAATCGGAAGTATTCGATAATAGAAACACTTGGCGATAGTGTGACAAATGGATGTCGATGCTGTCACAGAGAGGTCATGGGCCATGGGTCGGTCTAGACTACCTCAAGTGCCGCCGGTCCTGTCACCTCGAATCATACGAAAAGCGCGCATGTCACCTTCAAATTTCTCTTGTTCTAGCAAAATACCGTGAACTTTCTTTCACTATTCAACAAGGTCTTACCGGAGACTCTTTCAAGTAAAAGAATTCAGAAATCTTTGGATGTTTCTTCCGTGATCTTTGTTTTCCATGGTACGAATTTAGCGAATTCGGCTCTCACTTTCACGAGCAACGATGGCGAGACTCACGGGGTCGTGGAAGACCCTGTTGCCCCTTGCGCTTCTGGGAGGGCAGGGCTTTGCGCAATCATGTCTTGATGCCATCAACGACGGCCAGGTCGACGCCTGTGTCTGCAACGAGCTCGAATACGTCGTCAGCTACGTCGCTTACGTCGCGCTCTCAACATCGCTTACATCCAACTGCGAAGCGCTACCGACTTCGACACTAAAGACTTCAGCATCTTCCTATACCTCGGTTTCGGATCCCTCAGGGAACTCATCATCAGACGCGTATGGGAATGGAGGAACTTTCACAGATAGGGGCAGCTTTGCTCAGGCGACTGCTGGGGGCAACTTCCTGCCCAGGAGACAGCTTCCATCTGGCGCATCGTCATTCGATTTCCGACTACCGTATTACACTATAACGAGGTCCGGAACAGCTTCGGCAACCCCGATTACGGTGTCGAGCTTCAACAACTACACGAGTCTTTTCACAACAAACCCCATCTCGACGGCCCAGACTCTGGTAGTATCGACGCCAACCGCAGCCGCCTCCGACGACCGATCACTCGCTCGTGGCACAATCTGGGTCGCCATTCCGGATGGCAGGATCGACTATCCACCTCCAGTAACATCGACGGTGTACTGGAGTGGGAATGGCTCGCTCTCTGCTCCGTCTACGATCTCGACTATCCCGCCAAAGGCCGAGACTTACATCGTCGCCATCAACAGACCGGCCGATGCCTCTGCGCAGAGCGATTTTCCAGCGCAAAGCAATGCCCCGTCACAGAGCGATCCTCTTCCGCAGAGCAATGTTCCGCAGAGCAATGTACCCCAGAGCAACATTCCTCAGAGCGATATCCCTCAGAGCAATATCCCCCAGAGTGATGCTCCCGCGCAGAGCAATGCTGCGACACCGACCGACGTCACCTTCCCGCAGAGCTATGATCCTGCGCAAAGTGATAGCCCCTTGCCGCAGAGCAATGCGCCCGCGCCGAACGACCCGAGACCTTTCGTCACATCGGTTGTTCAATACTCCGGCTCTGCCTCAGTCAACGGCCCGACGACAGTTAGCATCATTTCTCCGGATGGTGATCAGGCTGGAACAGTTGTGGTGGCAGTGCCCCCGATTGCTTCCGCCGGAGGAGGCTCACCTCCTTCATTCATCACGTCCGTGGTGCCGAACCAGTCGCCGTCTGAACCTGGCCCGGGAGGAAATGGCGTCAGTCAACCCCTTTTCAACATTGGAACCGAGGGTTTGGTGGCTTCTCAGGTCACAACTGAGATTGAGTACACAAACTCTCTGGCTGCGACCGTGACTGTCACCAGAACTCTTGATGCTTTTGTTGCGACTCCCAGCGGAACTCAGCCCGGTACAGTCTTCGTCATCCAAGCGCCCTCGAACGCTGCGAACCCAGGTGCGGGAAGCACAGCGGGTACGGGTCCTGATGGTCAGCCCCTTGAAGCCTCTTTTGCACCCGGCTCAGGAGCAACGGCAAACCCGAACCCAGGAAACCCTGCTGCTAGCAACGATCCTGCACGAGGCCCTGCTGGAACTGGTGCGCCGGGTCCGAACGCTACTGGAGGCAGTGGACCGGGTCAGAACCCCGGCCAATCTGGATTACCGCCATCCGGCCCCCAAGCTTCCCCCGCGGCTACGCCCGGAGGGTCATCTCCTGGAGGCCCAGGTGACGTGGTTCAGCCCGGTCTTTATGTGACTTCTGAGATCCAGTACACAGGGACTCTCCAACTCCCAGGACGTGTAACAATCTCTTCGATTGCTCCGCAAGGGACGGCGTTGGGCACGATCATCGTTGCTGTTCCTCCCGGCCAGGCTTCAAACGGTGGTTCTGCTGGTCCTTCAAATGGCGCCCTTCCGAACAACCAGTCACCGGCCGGTCAGCCAAACAACGCAGACCCAACAGCCTTCTTCAACACCCTGGCCGCACCTGGCGCGACGGGCGCTACCGGCGCTGGCAATGCTGGCTCGGGAGCATCAGCTCCTGTCAACGGCGGAACTCCTGGTGCTCCAGCAGCAACCGACCCTGCAACTGGACAGCCGCTGACAAACCCCGATGTCTTGTCCGCGGCAGCATACATCACATCGACCGTCACTTCCGCTGGCCTTAGTGTGCCGAGAACTACCATCGCGACTATTGCCCCTCAGGACTCCCGGCCAGGAGTGTTCGTTGTTGCGGTCCCGAATAACCCAGTCAATTCTGGAGGGTCAGCTGTTCCTCAGTCCAACGCTCCTGGTGCTCAAGCTCCCGGAGAAACTGTTCTGGCTCAGACTGTTCAGCCACAAGGTGCTGCGTCTTCAGCTGGAGCTCAGCCCAATGTTCCCGACGCTCAGTCCAACGTTCCGGGAGCCCAGTCGAATGTTCCAGGAGCCCAGTCCAACGTTCCTGGGGCTCAGTCTAATGCTCCTGGTGCGCAAGCCCCTGGACAAACTGTTCTGCCTCAGACCATTCAGCCTCAAGGTGGTGCTTCCTCGGCCGGAGCTCAGTCTAATGTTCCCGGTGTGCAGGCTCCCGGGGCAACTGTGCAACCCCAAAGTGTTCAACCTCAAGGAGCTGCTTCTTCAGCTGCGCAGGGTAGTGTACCGGGACAAGCTGGGTCCCAAGGCGGTGTCAATCCCGGTGCGACTGCAGCAACTCCGGGTGCCAACACCGTCCCGGGAGCCGGAGATCCCTTGGCTCAGGGAATTATTACTGTCACCTCTACTGTTTTGTTTACGGGGCCGGGTCAGATCACTGCTCCGACAGCAATCTCTACGATTCCAGCCAACGGTAATAACCCGCCGACTGTTATTCAGGCAATTCCTGATCTCTTCGTAACTGTTACCATCACCGTCACCGCAGCGGACCCGACTCTTCAGCCGACGGCTTTCTCTACGGTGCAACCGACAGGGAACACTCCCGGTACAGTTCTAGTAGCAGCACCGGCTTCATTCGTCACATCACGAGTGCTCTTCACCGGTCCCGGCTCGATCTCAGCGGCCACCCCAATTTCGACGATCTTGCCTCAAGGGACCACGCCAGGAACAATCATCTTGGCGCAACCCTTCGTGAGCGTCACATCATCCAGGCCTGGCAGCACTGCTAGAACCGGACCAGTGGGCACGGTAACAGTTGTGACTACGATCTTCCCGTCCAACGGCCCTGCAACGGTAGTCTTTGCTGAGCCCGACCCGACAGCTCCGCTCTTCGGCTCCTTCGTGACATCTGTTGCGAGTGCCGCGAGTAACATTGCGTCTTCAGCTCTTGTTCCGGTGTCTACTGTCTTGCCACAAGGTTCAGTTCCCGGAACGATCGTGTTGGGACAATCCGCCGCGCAGACACAGCCTGCTCCAGCTAGCAGCGGAGGCGCATCGCCTGCCAACACCCCATCAGGTGCAGGAACATCACCAACGGCGTTGGCCAACTCCATCGCTAATGGTCAGTCCTCACCTGCTGCTGGTGGTTCTCAAGCGGTGTCGTCCCCTGCTGGTGCTGCGACATCGCCACCGGCTTTGGCCAATTCCATTGCTAGTGGCCAGTCCTCGCCTGCCGCTGCTGCTTCGCAAGCTGTGCCATCATCATCTGCTCCGGGTATCCCCAATACGGGCGGACAGGCTGCTTCACCGGGGGCCTCTGCCGTAAGCTCGCAAGTGCCTTTGGACAACTCTCTCGGAATTACTGGACCAACAACTCTTGCCACTGCTACCGTGGACCCCAACGATCCTAACGGCACTCGGGGTGGTAGAGGTCTCGTGACTCGTCTGATCACCTCAGCTGGTGTCACTGGATCCACGACCGTATCTACCATTGTTCCCACGGACCCGCTGCTGGCAATCACAGTTGTGGTCATTGTACCGGCGCTTCAGCAACCTGCCATAACTACTCCGGCTACTTCCATCGGTAGAGGCATCACAACCAGCTTCATTACCTCTTCAGGGGTCACCGGATCAACGACTGTCTCTACCATCACTCCAACGGACCCGCTCCTGCAAATCACAGTTGTGATTATTGTGCCAGCGCTTCTGCAACCTGCGGCAACTACTCCGGCCGTTTCGTCCGCTAATACAGGTGTACAGGGGGCCTTGCAGACATCTCCTGCTCCGGCCCAGTCAGCTACATCAGTCCCAGCAGCGGTGTCATCCTTGCTCGTGGACCCGGCGATTCTATCTTCAGCTAGCTCTGTCCTAGGTCAATCTTTCGTTCCTACTCCGTCGAACTCGTCATTGCCCCAGTCTTCTGCCGTGGCATCTTCTGCGGCTCAGAGTTCCTCAGCTGGCCAGTCCAGTGTGCAGCAGCCATCAACCACTCCCGCGGTTAGCTTGAGCGCTTCTCAACCCATTTCATCCTCGGTGGGAGGCACTCAAGTTGGGTCGTCTAACGCTGCGAGCATCGCTCCTTCAAGCGACCCTGCTCTCGGACAGTCCTTTGTAAGCTCGGCTGGAGTTGGAACTTCATCAGTTGATCCAGCCGCTTCATCGTCTGCATCTGTGGGACCAGGAACGTTTGTTGCTAGCACCCCAGGCTCCAGCGGTGTTGTTTCTGCTACGCCAGGCGTTTCTCAATCCGCATCTGTTGACCCGCAGTCACTGGCATCCTCGTCAGGAGCATCAGCCTCCGGAGCACCTTCGTCAAGCGTTTTCTCGTCAGGGGCTGTTGGCTCTGTTTCGTCTTCGGGCTCTCCCCAAAGCTCGACAGCAGCTCCTGCCGTCTCCTCGTCAACATTCCTGACTACTTCAGGCGGCTCAACCTTCTTGACTACAGTAGTCCAGACTTCAAGTGCTATTCCGGAAAGCCAGGCATTCCAGTCAAGCGGAACTGCGGCGTCCAGCGCAAGTGATCTCGCCTCTGGATCGCAGTCTGCTACTGCAAGCATCTCAGTCTCACAGTCTGAGTTCGCTTCGTCCTCCGGCACTGCCCAAGTATCTCCAAGCATTGGCTCTATCTCTTCAGATCCGGTCGTCTCCAGTCAATCTGCGGCAGAAACCCTCAGCTCCTCCGTGTCGATCTCAGATTTTGATATCTTCAGCTCATCCTCAGCGCAAAGCCAGGCTAGCTCCGTGTCTGACTCTGCATTCTCTAGCGGAACATTCACTCAATCTTCCGCTGCTCTCAGCTCGGAAATTTCATCATTTGCGACCATCTCTGAGAGTGCCAGCCCTGCTTCGTCAACAGGCCTTTTGACGTCCTCCGCTGAAACTCAGTCTGGCTTTACCTCCAGCTCTGAAGCACTCGGAGCTTCGTTCATCTCTACGACTTTGACTTCCCTCATCACATCTGACGGAATCACTTCGGTTTCAACGACTGTCCTTACGACGGCGATTAGTGTTTCCCAGCCTACTGAGACAGCGTCAGGCAACACTTTGTCGCCTAGTGCCTCCTCGGCTCTGAGCTCAACAGATCCAGACTTTGCATCGCTCACGTTGTCTACCGCCAGTTCTGACAGTGCGACTAGCAACTCGGCCACAGATGCTTCAGCGTCCTTGAGCGCGTCAACGGAGACGAGCAGCGCTAGCTTCGAAACATCAGCTTCTGGTGCTTCCTCGTTCACGTTGTCCGACATTACCTCAGCTTCGCTCAGTAGCGAGGCCACTATTTCTGGAAGCACAGCCTCGGCCTCGGCCTCTGATACAGACACTGCCCTGTCGAACGTTTTCACCAGCGCTTCGTCTTCAGAATCTGTGGTCATCACCGCTAGCACCGACTCTGCGGGCTCGTCAGCCACCACCTTCAGCTACACAGTCACCCCTGAGAGTGTCACCACAGACTCGGCGTCGAGCCTGTCTTCGGCCTTCTCCGATTCGAGCTCATTCGGCAGTGTCAGCGCCAGTGAGACAAACAGCGCCAGCACAACTGATACTTTCAGCGATGTCTTCCAGTCCACAGCCAGCACAGATTCGGCGTCCTCTGAGATTACCGGTTCCGCTAGTGATAGCTTCACCAGCTTCGCTACATCTTCTGACCCTGCCAGTGCTACCAGCACCAGCGCTTTCACATCCGACCCTACGTCTTCATTTGGATCAACGTCAGTGGAGGAGGCTTCGTTCATCACAACCAGTGACGGGACCTCGACCTTCGTCACTTCTGTCTCGATCTCGAGCCCCACGACTCAGTCATTCTCGGATGAGACATCAAGCGCTTTCTCAACGGAGTCATCCATCTCGGCGTCAGACCTGAGCTCATCCGCTTTCACCACCGACTCGGCCTCTACTAACTCTGTGTCTGATCTTACTTCTGGCTCTTTCAGCTCCGAGTTCTCCTCAATCACCCCTACATCGCTGTCTTCTGTCTCGGGCGAGTCCGCGTCTTCCGTCTCACTCACCGACTCTTCGGCGCTAGGCCAATCCCTCGTGTCCACTTCGAGTGACGAGACAGGTTCGGCAACTCAGTCCACGGCACAGACATCGGCATCATTCACCTTGCCGACATTGACGTCCGTCACTGACTCTGCGTCTCTCTCCGAATCCGACACGGCCTCCAGCTTCGTGACGCCTACGGTCTCGTCAGAGAGCACCATCAGCACCGACTCGGACTCGTTGATTAGCACCACTTCTGGACTTTCCACCACCGATAGTGTTTCGACTGCGTCGGGCCTGTCGACTGACAGCTTCTCGTCCGCATCGGCCCTTACATCTCAGTCTGAGTCTGCTTCGTCCGCAAGCGAGTCCGGATCAACTTCGCTGGACCTTGACACGTTGATTAGCACGACAAACTCGGCTGAGTCAACGATCTCCAGCGGCACAGAGACTCCATCGACCTTGAGCTCTGCTTTCACAACGGAGTCTACGGATTCCGCACTCTCAAGCAGCACGGAATCGGCCTCTGGGGTCACCTCGGATCTCACAACGGCATCCACTGAATCTGGTCTGTCCACAGCATCAACTGAGTCCGGTTTCTCAACAGCATCGACGGAATCTGGCTTATCCACAGCGTCAACTGAATCGGGAGTCTCACAGACTTCCACAGCTTCAGACCCCACCATTACCATTAGCTTCATCACATCATTGGAGACTACAGACTCGGCTGGTTTCCAGTCATTCACCACCTTCACGACCAGCTCAGAAGTGAGCATCTCGGCAGACTCATCCGCCGCGACTATTTCGAGTGATACCGAGAGCACGTCTTTCACGTCGTTCTCTTCCGCCTCTGAGACTGACTCAGTCACCTCTCTTTCTTCCGACAGCGCGCTGAGCTCCTTCACGGATAGCAGCTCATTCTCGGTGGAGACCACCTCTGGCAACACTGTGTCCAGTGAAGACATCTCTAGCGACACGGCCTCCACCCAGTCTGCCGTGTCGACAGACAGCACTTCATCTGATTCTCTCCAGGACAGATCTCTGGAGTCAACATCCACGGACAGCGGTACCGAGTCGACTCTGTCTATTTCAACCGCTTCTGGTGAGAGTTCAATCAGCTCGAGCGATGCTACCACGACATCCGGTTTCACGTCTAGCGAGACTGAATCTTTCTCCACTCTGCCTAGTGCTTCCCCAGGCGCCACCACGAGTCTCTCATCAGTTGAGACGGGCACCACATCCAGCTTTTCTGCATCTGAGTCGGACATTACTTCAACGAGCCTGGACCCGTCGACCGGTTCCACCACGCTGGCAAGCGAGACTATCAGTTCCGCAACCAGCCTGGAGCTCGACAGTCTGTCGTCCTCGACCGACTCTTTGTCTACTGGCTCTGTGAGCAGCGGCGATAGCACGATCTCCTCATTTACAGACTCAGCCTCCACAGACTCAGCCTCGGCAGAAACCTCGTTCAGCTTGACGACATCGACTTTCGAGTCTTCAGGGTCCTTGACTGAGTCGGTCTTCACTCTTACCCCTAGCACAACGAGCAACTCGTTCAGCTCAGAGTCAATCGCCTCTGAGTCGAGTGACAGCTTGACTAGCGACAGCGCTTCAATCACCGGTACCTCGGCGACATTGACTGTCTCAAGTGAGACCGATACTACACTATTCGACAGCTTCTCTCCCACTTCGACGCTCTCTGGCGAGAGCACGGCATCCACTGGAGACAGCACCTCGACTGAGAGCTTCTCAACAGAGAGTGCGTCGACGGACAGTATCTCGACGGCTAGCATCTCAACCGACAGCATTTCCACCGATAGCGCTTCGACTGCTAGTATCTCTACCGACTCTATCTCCACAGATAGCATCTCGACCGCTAGCATTTCGACGGATTCTATCACAACAGATAGTGCCTCAACTGACAGCTTCTCAACCGCCAGCGTTTCGACCGAATCCATCTCCACTGACAGTGTTGCCACGGACAGTCTCATCACTGCAAGTGTATCGACGGATAGCATTTCTTCCGACACTATTACAGCGAGTGCCACTTTCTCAACCGACACTGCTTCCACCGATAGCATCTCTACGGACAGCGCCTCTACGGATAGCATTTCCTCCGACACTATTACAGCGAGTGCCACCTTCTCAACTGACTCTGCATCCACCGATAGCATCTCTACGGACAGTGTCTCCACGGATAGCATCGATCCCCAGAGCCTTGTTTCCACTGATTCTGCTTCATCCGACAGCAGCGCAACCGGCTTGACGACTCTCAGCGATGCTACTAGCACGACGGACTTTAGCGTGTCTCTCTCAACGGACTCCGTGACGAGCGCTTCGGACACTAGCGGTCTAACCACTGGAACTGAGTCGACAGACTCAATAACGACTGCATCGGAGACTAGCGCGTTTACCACTGGAACCGAATCGACAGACTCAGTAACAAGCGCCTCGGACACAGCCAGCGGGCTGACTACTGGCACAGAGTCGACAGACTCGATTACGACCGCATCAGAAACCAGCGCTCTCACGACTGAAAGTGCGTCCACGGACTCGCTTTCTTCCTTGAGCGCGGCCACAAGTGACTCCAGCCAGTCAGTCGAGAGCCAGATCTTCCAGACCGTATCCTCTGATAGCACCGCGTCGGCGTCGACCGCGACAGAGTCGACTCTGTCCGACATCACAGCATCAGAGAGCACGGTGTCAGAAAGCACGGCAACCGACAGCGCCTCAACTCAGAGCACGTTCTCTGACAGCATTACGACCGGCAGCACTGCAACGGCCAGCACTACCAGCGAGACTGGAATCACTTCCAGCAGCGAGAGTGTCTTGACTGATGCTTTCACAACTGAGAGCACCGCAACGGACAGCACTGCTACAGAGAGCATCACTTCTCAGAGCACGGCATCAGACAGCGCCATCACTCAGAGTCTGTCGACAGAGAGCACCGGCACAGACAGCACAGCCAGCGAGACTGGAGTAACTTCCAGCAGCGAGAGTGTGCTGACCGATGCTTTCACAACTGAAAGTACGGCGACCGATAGCATCTCAACTTTGAGCACGGAAACTCAGAGCACAGCTACCGACAGTTCGGCAACCGACAGCATCTCAACACAGAGCACCGCCTCAGAGAGCACGGCTACCGACAGCTCCGCAACTGACATTTCAACGCAGAGCACTGCCACAGAGAGCACCGCGACCGAGTCCGGAGCTTCCACTAGTAGCGAGTCAGTTCTCACTGATTCTCTCATCACTTCCGCGACCGAAAGCATCTCGACTCAGAGCACAGGATCGGATAGCACAGCAACTGAAACTGGAGTGTCCTCCAGCAGCGAGTCGGTCTTCACTGATTCTCTCATTACTTCAGCAACCGATAGCATCTCTTCACAGAGCACCGCCACAGATAGGACTGCTTCTGAGACTGGCGTGTCTTCCTCCAGCGAGTCTGTTCTCACCGATGCTTTCACAACTTCAGCTAGTGAGAGCACGGCAAGTGACAGCACGGCATCAGGAATCACAGCAACGGACAGCATTTCAACAGACAGTACAGCTACAGATAGTACAGCAAGTGAGACTGGAGCCTCGTCAAGCAGTGAGACGGTTCTTAGCGACGCCTTCACCACCTCAACTCAGGACTCGACATCCTTGTCGGAAAGCATCAGCGCTACGGTTATCACTTCTGATGGTATCACAACCACGCTGTCAGATCTTACCACTGCCTCCACAGACAGTGCCGCGTCAGACAGCTCCTTGTCAACAACTACCGACGCTTCTCAGACGGGCTCAGATATCTCCACCGCTAGCGAGAGCACTGCATCTGGAGCCACGTCCTCAGACGCCACGGCCACATCATCGGGAGACATTCTGTCTGATATTCTCTCGCTCAGCTCCACTGATTCTGCGTCTTCGGCCAGCACTGCGTCAATCACAGACGGGGAGTCAACGACTCAGCCAACCATCAGCGCTACGGAGTCGGACCTCACAGCATCATCGACAGGAATTACCTCATCTGACGACCTTTCCACCGCGTCGACTGATTCATCTACTGGAGTTACCTCGGCCTTCTCAACAGACTCAGAAACAGCGACCGCATCGGACGCTAGTATCTCGTCTTCAGAGACTGCCTTGTCAAACGCATTCTCATCTCCCACAAGCGACTCCGAGACTGCTTCCACCACGCAGGATACTTCTTCGGCATTCACAGGAACGACATTGTCAGACGGCCTTTCAATCACCGCCACGGATTCGACAACCCAGGTTAGCTCAACTGTCTCTTCCGATGGAGAGACAGCCACCACCTCGGATGCCAGCATCTCCTCGTCAGAGACTGTCTTGTCGGATGGCTTCTCTTCGACTACAGGTGATGCATCGACTGCGTCTGATGTCTCTTCGACAGCGTCGGATCCAACGGGCGAGAGCGCTACTCTCTCAGACACGCTCATCACCAGCGCTCCTTCAACTTCGGATACAGCCACCGCCAGCACTGCCGCTTCCTCGGACGACACCAGCTTGCTATCGGATGTGGTATCATCTACTGACAGTCTGACGACGGATGGCGCAAGCTCCACGGAAGCCTCGGCGTCTTCCACGGACACCGTCACTTCCGCCGATGCTACGGCCACGGATAGCTCCAGTGTCCTTTCAGACCCAACCGCCTCATCTGATACTTTGACTTCATTGTCGGCTACCTCCTCAGATGACGCGCTATCCAACGTCCTTTCATCTACTGACGCTACTGCCACGTCGGACAGCAGCGCATCAGACACTGCTTCGGCATCTGACTCCGGCATCACCAGTCCGGCATCCCTCTCTGAGACGGACACGGCTTCCATCACTTCAGATGCTACTGGCGTTACTTCTTTGGATTCCGATCTCTCAACGCAAGCCACCTCTAAGGACTTAATAACTGGCTTGTCTACCGACTCGGCTAGTGAAACATCTGCCACTGGAGCCACGTCCATCACCGATCCCGCTTCGTCTGCTACCGGCGACCTTTCTATCGATCCTGATCTGCTCACCCAGGACAGCTCTACGGATTCTCTCACGGCATCTACGACCGATCCAGCTAGTGACACAGCATCAACCGATGTTTCATCTGCCACTGACATTACGTCTGCCACTGACATTACGTCTGCCACTGACATTACGTCTGCCACTGACATTACGTCTGCCACTGACATTACGTCTGCCACTGATAGTGCTTCTACTACCGACAGTGCTTCTGCCACTGATAGTGCTTCTGCTACCGATAGTGCTTCTGCTACCGACAGTGCTTCTGCCACCGATGTTGCATCTTCCGCAACTGGTAGCATTTCCGTGGATCCTGATCTCCAGAGCCTCACCTCAACCGGTGGAGTTACGTCCTCTGAGAGCGGCGCGACAGCAGACCCGACTTCCTCCGCATCTCTCACCGACAGCGCCATCTCGGCCACCGGCACGTCGCAGACTGACAGTCTGTCGACTCAAGCCAGCACGACAGATGATTCTCTATCATCATTGACTAGCGCGTTGAGCGATGCTCTCACGTCATCAGAGTCAACGGCGTCGGTGTCGGCCAGCGCGACAGATTCAGCCAGCTTGACGGACCCGGCGAGCGCAACGGACTCGGCCAGTGCTACCGACTCAGACACGGCCTTGCCGGCTAGTTTGACGTCGAGTGGTGCAGCTTCGGTTACGAGCTCAGCGGGCGAGAGCAACACGGATATCTCAGTCTCGGCTACTGAGACTTCATCGGCCTCATTGACAACTTCAGAAGACGCTACCAGCTCCCTGGAAACAGCATCGGTTACGGGAACTGCCTCAGCGACGAGCTCAGCTGACGAGGACATTCTATCCTCACTTCTCAGCTCAACAGCATCTGATTCAGTCACATCGTCGGACACAGGAGCCTCAGCTACGACAGATAGCACAGCATCCCTGACGACCGCGGAATCTTCCAACGACTTGTCGTCTGTGCTGAGCTCTACTTCGTCGCCCACGGCCACTCTTCCCGTCGACACCCAGATTCTGCAGAGCACCACGTCCTCTTCCACTGGTTTGGCATCATCAGAGAGCGCGGCCGCATCTTCGGCTAGCTCTGCAGCCAGCGAGGCGTCCTCATCTCAAGCAGAGTCGGCCTCCAGCTCCCAGGGTGCCAGCAGCATCGCTTCTTCGGCAACCACAAGCGGTCCATCAGCCACCACTGCGCTCTTTGACACAATCTCGATTCCTTACACTGGATCAATCGGCGCTTCTGGCACTATCCCACTTACCACCTTCCTACCGACAGGTACAGGACGTGGAACAGTTGTGGTGGGCACCAACCCTGCAGCCTTCGTGACGTCGACTGTCAGCGCCGGTATATCGTTGAACGCAGCGGTAGAAATCGCAAGTCTTGTGACGGTCTCAATTATTGCCCCTATTGGAACCTTGCCTGGAGTTTTCATCGTGTCGCCTGTACTCAGGGCACGCTTCCTGACCACCACGGTTCGGTACACGCCTACTGCAGGAGAGCAGATCACCGCACCGACGGTCCTGACATCGCTTGATCCCTCAGGAACTGCTCCGGGAATAATTGTCATTGCTGCCCCTGAGTCTTTCTTCTCAACGACGGATGCCGCTACATCGGCTGCTACGACAGATCCATCAGTCAGTGACGCCAGCACCGACGCATCAGCGTTGCCCTCGTCTTTGCCTGCGACAGCCACTCAGACGGCATCAACCTCACTGGATCTGGACATTCTTTCCTCAACTTCTGCAAACTCCCCAACTTCTGCCTCGGCCTCAGAAGACCCAACGGCTACCTCGTCAGGCTCAACTGGCGAGAGCTCGTTAGTCGCTACACCGACATCGGATGCCACGGGAACTGGCTCCGATCCTTCTTCGGCTACAGCCTCTGGAGACGCATCCACATCCTCGGGCGCTCTTCCCGCTAGTCTCACGAGCCTCTTGTCGTCTGCCACTGATGTTGCCTCAGAGACCCAAGCTACTACAGGTCCTGCCTCCTCAGTTGCCTCGCCTTCAGCTTCAATCAGCCTGGACGACGACTTGACCTCCAGCACCGCCTTCTCTAGCGCTTCGAACCCTGCGACCGACTCATCCATCATCGCCAGCAGCTCAACAGACTCTGCACTTGGTCAAGAGACCGTAAGCTCATCTGCGGGCGCTACCACGTCCAACGGGGGTTCCTCGGCAGGCTTGACAAGCAACGTTTCACCGACAGCTTCCGTGTCCGGTGATCCCACTGAAGCCACGCCTGGTAGCACGTCTATTCCCGAGACTTCGGTCGCATCAACCGCCTCGGCCGGCGCTACGAGCGAGGCTTCTCAGGCATCAAGCGGTAGCAGTGCTCAAGATACCGCTGCTCAGTCAAGCACCGATCCTCTGGGTGCCACCCTGCTGCCAACGTCGTCTGGCGCAGGTTCATCACCAGTTGCTTCAGCAGATGCGTCCAGCACTTCGGCAGAGGTCACAAGCCAAGACACCGTCAGCTCTGTTGCAACCACTGCCGCCACAGGTGCGCAGTCCGCGAGCGCTTCAAGCCTCGCTGGAACCTCTACCGAGCCCGCTGTCAGTGCAAGCAGCGCACAAGATACCTCGGTTTCGGTATCTGCTAGTGCGACAGAAGTCATCTCCCAGACAAGCGCAGCCAGCTCTGCGGTCTCATCGAGCGCAGCCGCTTCAACCGCTTCAGAAAGTGTCGACGATCAGATCTTCAGCTCCACGGCTATCTCGTCCGGTGGTCCCATCTCTTCAACGGCAACTGCCACTTCCGCCTCGGTCGATCCTCAAAGCCTTACGGCATCGGCAAGCTCATCGGAGGGCAGTCTCATCCCGTCAAGCACGCAGGCCACTGTGGGATCGGGTACGAGCACGTCGCCGGCCATTGAGTCAACTAGCTCCCAGGAGTCTGTCATTCAGTCCAGCTCAGCTGAACCTACGGTCGCATCTTCCCTTGGTGCTAGCTCCAGCGCGATCCAGTCTGCATCCTCAGAGATCGCAAGCTCTTCAGCCGCGCTGTCCAGCGCAGCCGCATCATCTGCTCAAGCCAGCTCCTCCTCAAGCGAGCTCGTGGAGTCAAACATCTTGGGCTCCTCGCAGCAGTCGACAGCCGTCGCTTCTACTTCAAGCAACGGTGCCACCTCTGCGTCCAGCCCGGCGGCATCTAGCATAGAGCCATCCGCTTCGGCCACATCAGCCGCGGTCTCCTCGGCCATCCCGTCTTCCACCATTCCGGCATCCAGCACCCCGGCTTCAATTAGCTCCTCCGTCTTCTCAACATCCCAAGAGCTTGACACCATCATCCCCAGTTCGACAGCTGCTGTATCAAGCTCACAGGCTGCGGCATCAAGCTCTGTGGCTGCAAGCTCCTCGGCCGCCAACTCTGCCCAGAGTTCTGCTGCTTCCAGCTTGTCTTCGTCAAACGCTGCAGTCTCAAGCTCTGCTATTTCGAGCGCACCAGCTACTTCATCAGAAACAGGTCTCGACAACATTCTGTCCTCGTCAAGCTTGGCCGGTGCTTCAAGCTCCGCTGCTGTCTCTTCTGCACAGGTTTCCTTGTCACCTGCAGTTTCGGCCAGCGCAACTCCCTCGGGCGTCTCTTCAGTCTTGTCGTCAGCTAGCTCTGCAGCCGCTTCTTCAGCAGCCGCATCAGCTGCCTCGTCTGTTGTCTCATCGAGCATCGCATCCAGCAACGCGGCAAGTGCTCAGGCAAGCAGCTCTGCAGCCAATCCTTCAAGCAGTCTCACCGGCCTTGACAACATCTTGTCTAGTTCCTCGACTGCTGCCCCCGCAGTTTCGTCTAGTTCAGCTGCCGCATCAGCATCTCAGTCTTCCTCAGCGGCTGCTTCCTCTGCGGCGGCTTCCTCTGCGGCATCATCTGCACCCGCAAGCAGCGCAGCTGCCAGCTCATCAGCCATCTCGTCGGCTGTATCGTCAGCAATCTCGTCAGCTGCAGCTTCAGCCAGCAGCTCTGCTGTCAATCCTTCAAGTAGCATCTCCGGCCTAGACAACATCTTGTCTAGTTCCTCAACCGCCGCCCTCGCACCTTCATCCACCGCTGCCTCGCCAGTGGCCTCATCCTCATCTCCCGCTGCACAAACGAGCAGCGCAGCAGCAAGTGCGTCGGCCAGCGCCGCAGCTGCCTCATCAGCAGCGTCAGCAGCGGTGTCTTCAGCTAGCAGATCAAGCAGTTCAGCCGTTGCTCAAGCCAGCAGTTCAGCTGCCAACCCTTCGAGTAGCCTCTCAGGCCTTGACAACGTCTTGGCCAGCTCGACTACTTCTTCTGTCCGATCATCATCTGCGCCTGCCTCGGCAGCGGCATCTTCTTCAGCTCAGCCCGCAGCTGCCTCAAGCTCCGCAGCTGCATCATCCGCAGCAGCACCAGCAGCTTCATCATCCTCGGCGGTGCGGTCCTCCTCTGCAGCCGCAGCTCAAAGTAGTTCTGCATCACCGTCGGTCAACGCGGCCTACGTCACATCGCAGGTGTTCAGCGCCGGTATCACCGCCCCTACGACTATATCCACTGTCGCGCCGCAGGGAAGTGCCGCTGGTACATATATCGTGGCCCAGCCAGCGCTTTTCGTCACCTCTCAGGTGTTTAGTGCTGGCATCACCGCCCCTACGACCGTCGCAACTGTCGCGCCGCAGGGCACTGCTGCTGGTACATATGTTGTGGCCCAGCCCGCGCTGTTCGTCACATCACAGGTTTTCAGCGCTGGTCTCACTGCTACCTCAACAATCTCGACCATTGCGCCACAGGGTACCGCTCCTGGCACTTACATCGTGGCCCAGCCTGCTCTCTTCGTCACCTCTCGGGTGATTAGCGCTGGTATCACCGCTCCCTCGACAATCTCAACTATCGCGCCGCAGGGCAGTGCCGCTGGCACGTATGTCGTAGTCCAACCTGCGGTCTTCGTCACTTCTCAGGTTCTCTACACTGGAGGTGACCCAGCTGTGACCGCTCCAACCGCAATCTCGACGATTGCGCCCTCTGGAACGGCACCGGGCACTGTGATCGTCGCCTCTCCTGGATCGTACGTCACCTCACGAGTTCTGTACACTGGAACGAATACAGCAGTCACAGGACCAACTCGAATCTCAACCATCCTTCCGTCAGGATCAGTGGCTGGAACAATCATTGAGGCCGATCCTGCTTCGTACATCACCACGACAGTGCAGTACAGCGGCCCGAGTACTCTGACTGGTCCCGTTGCAATTTCCACCATCGCCCCTACTGGAGTCGGCGCTCCTGGAACGATCATTGTTGCGACACCAGCAGCAGTCTTCGTGACCTCTCAAGTGCCGTACGGTGGTACAGTTGCTCTTACGGCGCCGACAACAATCGCGACCATAGCTCCTAGCGGAACGAACCCGGGCACATACCTCGTTGCTAGCCAAGCCCTTCTCTTTGTCACTTCTCAAGTGGCATACAGCGGCACAGCTGCCATCACAGCGCCTACAACGATAGCAACGATTCCACCTATCGGCACTAATGCCGGCACTTACATCGTGGCGACTCAGGCAGCCCTATTTGCTACTTCTCAGGTCGCCTATAGCGGTACAGCAGCTATCACAGCTCCCACCACGATCTCGACCATTGCTCCGGTTGGCACCAACGCAGGAACATATATCGTGGCGAACCCGGCCCTATTTATCACTTCTCAGGTGGCGTATAGTGGCACAGCCCCCATCACAGCGCCTACAACGATAGCAACTATTCCACCAGTCGGCACTAATGCAGGCACTTACATTGTGGCGACCCAGGCAGCCCTTTTCGTCACTTCGCAGGTTGCGTACAGTGGCACGGCAGCTATCACAGCTCCAACCACGATCTCGACAGTTGCTCCGGTTGGCACGAACGCAGGCACCTACATTGTCGCCAACCCGGCTCTCTTCGTTACTTCCCAGGTTGCCTACACAGGTACGGCTGCGATCACAGCACCAACTACCATCTCAACAATCGCGCCTGTGGGTACGAACGCAGGCACTTACGTGGTTGCTGCTCGTTTCATCACTTCTGCGGTGGTATACAGCGGCTCAAGCTCGATCACTGGCCCTGTCCCAGTTGCAACTGTCCAACCAAGCGGCACGGCTCCGGGAGTTGTCGTGGTTGCTTATCCGGCTTTGTTCGTCACGTCAACTCAGGCGTACTCAGGAACTGTGCCGATCACAGGCCCAACAACTATCACGACGATTGCTCAGCAAGGCACTGTTCCAGCCACCGTGGTCGTGGCAACTCCGGCCCAGCAGGCCTCTTACGTCACTTCAACTCTCTTCCTCACGGCAGCTAACGCTGCCTCAACGACAATCACAACAATTTCACCGGCAGGTACTGCACCTGGTACAGTCGTCGTCGGTCTTCCGGCTCTCTTCGTGACGGTCGTCGGTCCATACAGTGGCACTGCCACACCGACAGGCTCCACAACAGTTTCCATTGTCCAGCCATCAGGAACCGCGCCGGGCACTGTGTATGTCCAAACGCCTACGTCGGCATCTGCAGTGGCAGCATCAAGCACACCTGTTCTCGGCCAAAGCTTAGTAGCCAGCTCAACAGCAGCCGCTGCTGCTTCATCCAGTAGTCTGTCCACTCTGGTTACCAGAGCGGCTACTTCTTCTTCCTCGTCTGCCGCTGCATTGGGTCAGTCATTGGTAGCTTCATCTTCAGCAGCCGCGGCCGCCTCCTCTGCAAGATCATCAACAAGCTCTGCAGCGGCGGTGGTGGCGTCATCGTCCTCTTCAGCACTATCTGCAAGAGCTGTGTCTTCGTCTCTGTCAAGCTCCGCTGCCGCTGTGTCTTCGTCAAGTAGAGCCGCAGGCAGTAGCAGCAGCAGTAGCTCCAGCATCAGATCTACGTCTACCTCATCAATCAGTCGATCGGTAGCGTCAGCCACAGCGGGAGCCGCATTCTCTTGCCCCACAACTGGATACTTAGTTCAAAGCGGCAGCAGTGTGACCTTGTACTCTATCAACCTTGCCAATGGTGCTCAGACAGTAGTCACAAGCAACCTCGGCGGCGACAACACTCGCAACATCAACGCCCTTGGTTACAACTCTCGAGAAGATTACATGTACGCCATTTCTCAGCCCAACACCGGAACGAGCGACTACCGCGTCATCCGTATCCTTGGCAACGGCAACACGACAACAGTGTCCACATTTACTCAGGCATCTAAGCTGTACAACGCTGCCTTCAACACCGGAGATGTCGACCAAAATGGTCAGTACTGGATCTCAACCAGCGGTATCGACTGGTACCAGTACGACTTCTTGCCTGGTTCGGCCACGTACGGAAGACTGGTTGGATCAGGACTGGTTGACGGCGGAGCCGATGGGTACACCGTGGGAGACTGGAGTGTTGTTCCTGGATCCGGAGGTGGAGATCTTTGGACAATCGGTGTCAAGAACTTCAACTGCGTCCTCATGAGATGGAGCCGCACCACCAAGGACTGGACCATCGGACAGAGCCTGGGCGCTTTGACCGGTGTCACATCCGGAACCGCACCATTCTGGGGTGCTACCTACGCTACGACTGACGGATACCTCTACGCCGTTGAGAACAACTCCGGACAGGTCTGGAGAATCGACGTCGACGGATCATCTCCTCCGGTTCAACAAACGAGCGTACCGTCTACGAGCAGGAACGATGGAGCCAGATGTTTGGATTCAGGAAGCGTCTAAGGATTTATGATAACATGTCTAGTTTGATTTCTTTTGTACTCGACTCCACTTCGTGGAAGTCCTCCACTCCGGCAGAATACTTGACTGCCATTGAACATTAAAACATTAGTCGTAATCATAATAGTAATACCATTTTCAGTTCAATTCTCTTCACCATCAAACACGTGTGCACTGACGTGAAATAACTTGGTAGCGCGGCTGTTTTAGGAAAGAGACCAATTCAAGTTGGGCATTTTGAATAGCTCCATTTAGTAGGACGATTGATCCAGGATACGTGACGTTTAATATGGCCCGTAGGGTCAATAAATAATTGGGTGGAAGTGCATGGAAAGCTGCATGGAAGTGACCAGCATTCAATGCACTTCAGAATGCAGTATTCCATGCATTTTCACCCGATTATCTATTGACTCTACGCCTAGACAAATTGAACGTCCATTGCCCTTCCCCAACAGGTTTCTTCATTCGCCTACTTCGTCTACTGTCGAATTGAGTGGCGACCTCGAGCCTAAGCTCCCACCTAATGCCGCTGTGTACGCAAGATGCCAAGCTAAGCTTTGTCCATCCAAGTTGGTGCTATTCACCGACTGGCTCTTCATGAAGTTGTAGCTCTCAACCGCACCAGCTTTGTCAGCAATGGCAAGATTCACGTAGACATGGCCGACGAATCCTTCCCCAGAAAGCGCACCACTCTTGTTCCCTGCGAAATACTGGTCCCACTCTTCACGCACAAAGGACGGCTTCCGGACGTATGCGCTGCTCGGGACGATGGGGAGCATGTGGATACCCTGGATGAAGCTGGTCTTGTCGCCGAAGTAGGTTGTGTGGTTGACCTTTCGATCCCACAGGATCCCCGTTACTCGGTTGTCGACGAACTTCTCCGGCTGAACCTTGTTGTCGCTGGCGAGAAGGAAGTAAGACTGCAAGCTGCGAGCTGTGACAGCCAGCTGGAGATTTCCTCTGGCCTCGAGAGCCTCGTCACCAATCGTGCGTCCCCACATCTTGATAGCGTATGTTGAAAAAGCATCTTCTGCCGAGGACTCTTGATCCTTGCCATCGGGAGCCTCCAGAACGCCGCGAGCCCAACTGTGCCCGTGAAACCAGTCGAAAGAGCGCGAGAATGGAAAATATGGGTCTTCCGACGAGGGGTTGGACCAGTCTCGGATCAAGTTGTTGACCCAGATCTTGTTGACGGAGTCGTTCTTCTTGAGCCATGATGGGTTAAGGTGTCCTATAATTGCAGCCGTGTAGACATAGTAGCCGTAATGGAAATTGTGGTCATTGTAGTAGGTGTTTCCAAAGTCGATTGAGGAGTCGTTGTTGCCGTACGACCCTGAAGAAACCAATCCTTTCCAAACGTTGTCGTAGTAAAGGGGATTCGGCTCGAGGTTATTGACGTATCTGTCAAATGCTGCTTCAAGCTTGAATAGGGCTTCCTTCGTGTACGACTTGTCTCCGGCGATGCTGTTGACGGCATAGAGAGCCCTGGCGTATTTAGAGAAAGCGATGCCAGCGTAATATTTGGAAGTCAGATTGGTGATGGCAATGGCATCCAACTCTAGCTCCAGCTTCCCAGCGGCAATAATCGCGTCTTTGGCCTCAGTGGATACTGTTCCACCTCTTGCTTCCCTGGATCCGACGGAGCCCAGACGCGGCGACCATGGATCGAAGCCCATGTCTGTCGGAAGATCGGCCTCTATCATGGTGAAAGAATCTCCAAAAGTCGCAGTTGCAATGCCCTTTGTGGTGCTCGCGAGCTGGATGTCAGTCAGACCTCTGGCGGTTTTGCTGTCGAAAGATTTGACGTGATGCGGCAGAGCAAACATGAGTAGGGGAATGGTCCTGTCGCCGCCCTTCTTCCAGGAAAATGTGTACGATCCCGTTCTGCCTGATACCAATCCTTTCATTTCTCCTCCGATGGGGTAGACTCCCGCAGCTTGGCCGAAAATACGAGCGCCGGTTTTGCCTTTCGGGTTCCTCGCGACTTGCACACTCCCTGTGAAGTTACCAGGTCCCACGATAGTTCCGTTGTTGGCCATGGTAAGTTTAGGTGTCTGGGAGCCGCGGCTTGGGTTGACATAAATTAGCCACTCGACAGGTTGCCCATTTTCGCTCACCCAAGTTCTCCAACCAGGTGCGCCAAGCCCACGCGAGTCGTCTTCTAGTCTGGTGAGGTCCAAGAACCCTTTTTGTGACTGAATCAGGACAGTAGCACCGTGGTAGACTCCCGTCACAAACGCCATGCCTTGGACCAGGGGAAACGTGACAAGAGGCTCGGCTCCCTTCCTTGGTGCCAAGTTCACATTGACCGCAAAAGAGGTCAGGGAGTCGGTGGTCAAGACAGTCCCATTCTGCAGCTCTCGTGCGGATAGAGCGATAGACTGTTTGAACAAAGGGTCCTCGAAGGATTTTGCTGGGTCTCCGGAGCCGTAGATGAAATCTTCCCGGCTCGTATGGGATATTGAAAGGCCATGGCCCTGCTTGATCGTGTCATTCGACCACCAAACTGAGTATGGATGTGTCCATGTAGCGTTGTCCTGATTGTTGGCAAAGAAGTTGGCGTAGAATTTGTTGGTCTGAATCGGTCCGTCATGGCGCACGCCCACGGGCTTTTGGGGGTGATCGTCTCTAGTTGGGACCAAGATGGGCCGATCGTAAGAAATTGGCTGAAAAACGTTGACTAGCCGTCCTCTTCCCAAGTTTGAGGAGTCCGTGGTATTTTCGGGCGCCAAGATTGATGCTTGCCGTCTGTGCTGATGGCGTGGCAAATGGTGCGGGTATACTGCTTGTACCAACGCCAGGACGGCGAGGATAAAGAGGGAATGCATTTTCGGAAAAGACAGACTCAACGACACAGCAAGTGTGAACGTATGGCACAGGCACAGGCACAGGTAGCAGCAGCAACCAAAGTTGTGGGAACGCGTGAAATAGGGCGGCCATGGTTCAAATACTGAGATCTCAAAGGTAAAAAAGAGAATTTTGTTGTTTCATTGTTTCAATTGAGGGGGCGATGAGGGGACTCTCCAGCTTCTTCAGGGGATTTTGAGTTTATCATCATCTTAAATCTCATGCATTGCTACGTTGAGATCCTAGGTGAACTCAAATCTGAGTTTGGATCGTTGCTTGGCCTTTCCTCTTCATTTATTTCATATGGGGGTCGTTTCATCGGGGATAATCGACGTCCCGGCTGTCCACCGGCTCCTCCCACAAGCCGTACTAGCCCCTTTTCAGTACAAAGATATCCTCGCCTCAGTCACAGTTTTCACTACAGCTCAGTTGCCTTTTTGATGATTTAAAGGCAAGGCGCAGTCGACACTCAGCAACTCGGGTTCCGCTATCTTGCGACGCCCTGGGAATTGACTTTGACGTCACCCCGTCGGTTTAAGGCCAGACAATCTGCCCTCATCTTGAATACTGGGCAGAAGAAGAAAATTTTCTCGACCATCGATACGGGGCCGATGGTTCAACTGGCC
The DNA here is from genome assembly GCF_011800055.1 of Colletotrichum gloeosporioides. NCBI lineage: Eukaryota > Fungi > Ascomycota > Sordariomycetes > Glomerellales > Glomerellaceae > Colletotrichum > Colletotrichum gloeosporioides. The sequence continues at coordinate 84,277 of NW_025544762.1, read as the reverse complement.
TCTTATAAATTAAGAAAAGCAAGCGAAATTTTGAGTTCGCTTATACAGCTTATACAGATTCTTTCAAAATTGCTGAGCTGCGGTCATATTCGAACACACGCGGCAACGAAGGGACACGAAAGCACAGTATTGCTCAGATCCCATCGGGAGGTCTAGAATTCGTTCACGCCCTAAAATGGTTTCCTTTGTGTCTCTGGTGATTAAGTTCTTCATTACCACGCTCTACTATGTTGAACAACCGGCTTGCGGCGCACCTATTCATTGAAGCCCCGGCGATCCCCAGATGGCCCCCGTGTGATCCGTGTCTCCGAGATGTTATCAGCGCCTACAAATTAGCTCCATGTAGAACAAGTTAATCTAGTCCATCCCATCGTGACTTATGGCACGAGAAACAGATTCAGGCTACCATATGCATATAGCGAAAGGAAATGCTAAGATGCAGAACCTTGCATCAAACTGTTGGCTTTGTGCAAAGTTGAGATTGAGTCGGTCCCACAAGATCGGACATTTGCGAAGCCACATGTAATACTATTGCTCATAGCGTACTAAGTAGCTGTGCAGAGTAGACATGATGGTCTCTCTTCTTGCAATTGAAGGAGCAGTTATGAAATATGCGGGATGGGGGGGTCCTGGGTGACCAGTGGAGTTTGGCAGTATAATAGTCTCGAAAATGAGCGCATTTAATAGGGCTTGTTGGTTGGTTCGATGATCAGACGCTTCGGTTGCTTTGGTTCGGGTGTGCCGAACGCCGCGCCGGTGGGATACGCGGTTAGCGGTGAGAAATCTGTCCTTGGGCTCCGGGTCACATCGACATGGAACTTGTCAAGTCTTTTGCGCAAGGATTCCATATATTCGAATGGCAGAGGCTGCACTCATTTAACAACAATTATCAGAGCAATACATTTATGAAAGTTCCATTGCTTGAGGTGTAAGGGCAGCATGGTTCGCTTCACAGAGTACAGTAGCCCATACGAGCGTCCTAATCGCGCGGTAAGGGTAACTCATCCTCGAACTTGATTTTAACTTACGCATTTATAGTGTGATTCGTGTCATTCCAGAAAGGTAAACTAACCCCTGCATGTGCTTGTAAATACTCGTCTGCGGCCAGCCTAACCTTTTGAGGACAGATCAAATGTGATCGTCAAGAGATATGTCGCCAGTGTATGGCCGCCGGCATAATGTGCCTTCGCAGACGTCCAAAACAGTCGCGTAGGACACAAGAAAGATCAAACAATCGCTTGCTTCAACGAAGGTCAGATCAGCAGCAAGGCTCTGCTGAAGGAGCTCTAATGGGCTCACAGCTCCTTACCGCCATCAATGAGCAGACCTCAGCGCCTCGAAGCTTGAGTGTGTCTGGAATTTCTAATGCTCAGCGTCAGACGTCGCCAATTGAGTCACAAGAGAATGCTGCTACAACAATGCAAATGCAGGAGACAGACACCACGTCAAATCACTCATCTTCGGGAGTCAGCGAGACGAAGTTCTTGTACTCGCAAGCTGAAAGACTCCTTGAATTCTCGATGGAAACCTGGTTCAAGGACGAGGACTCATCTGGGCGTCACATTATGGAGACAGCGTTGAAGCAGGTTCGCACAGCGACGGGGACGACACCGACAAGCAGGCATGCTCCGGAACCTGACTTTGCGAGGAGCAAGCCGTATCCGAGTGTCGAGCTTATTGACAGTATCTTAACTTGTACGAAGTACTCTTCTGATGGCAAGATATGGTTGTTTAATCAGCTAACATCGTTGGATATTAGGGAGGGCACAGAACACCGGCTCGAAATACATAGCAGATTTGCAGTCCGTGATTTCTCTTCCAACTTTGGAGGCTCAGTGGCTAGCGCTCCGCAATGGACAAGCCAAAGAACCTCTACGAAACCACTATATAGTCTCCGTCAATTACGCAGCCTGGTGCTTCATTGGCATCAAGATGGCTGAGACTACCAGCGGCGATATTCATAAGCACCTGAAATGGAGCAAAAAGTTCTACGAGCAGAACATTATTTATGGTCTCCAGCATATGAGTGTGGCTGACTTGCCAACCACTGCGCTCTTCCAGGCCCTCTTATCGGGGGTAAGTCTATCTATCCCATCATTGAGAGAACGCATGTTGACCAGTCGTTTCGGCATTAGGCGATGTTCGCTTTCAACGTCGGGTGCTTCGAGAGAGCATGGACTTTCAACGCGGCGGCCTGTCGAGTACACGAGTCCCTCCCACTCATTGGTTACTCGGGGGGGGGGGGTTCCAGGAGAAATTCCTATCGGCGAATCAGACATGAAGTATGCCTTCTAGCTGTGCTATATTCTCGACAAAACCTTATCTCAGACTATGGATCGAGCGCCATGCATTACGCTAGGGCGTACTTCGAAAACAACCGTTCCACAGGATTCCATAAGCCCTGCCAATGGCCTCTACGAATTGTTCTATAATTTGGCTGAAGTTCAGGATGCGGTCGTTCGTGCTGTCCGGGGCCCAAAGGATACCGATAGCTACTCTGAGCATGTTGAGAGTTTGGAGCGCACGGTGCATGAACTAAAGGGCGATTTGCAAAATGTCAATAAGCCGGTTCTTGGCAAATATTCTTCGCTAACTCCAATTTTAGTTTCGTTGCATTTCCGAAATTGATCCATTCTGGGCCGGCGAGGTTGCAGCAACGTCGTACGCTGCGTCTGCAATCATGACCTCGGTTTTGCAACTCGACTCAAAGAATCCGAAGAACTCACTTAGACGGAATGAATTACTGGCCCATGCTCGTGGCTCCCTCAGATACCTTCTCTCCGTATTATCACGTGTATCACCCGAACCAGAAGGCTGCGCCATCAAGTTGTCCATCTCATGGTACTCACTTTTTAATACCTCCTCACTTCATTTGTGTCAGCAGCTAACGATAGTAAGGAAATTGCTCTTCTATCCGATGAACCCTTTTTTCACCCTCTACGGATACATGCTAGCACATAGTGACTTTGAGACGTATCTCATGCTATCAGAGGTAACGCACAGCTTGGTGAATACGATGTGGGACAATGAGCCTTTCACCGAATTGATTTCTCTCTTGTCATCGCTGATGGGCTTGGCTTCCAACATGTTCTCGGGACAGTCCGGTCTCAGTCAACAACCCAAATCTCAAGCGCCATCGATTGCTGAGAGTTTGGGCACTGCCCGGCCGGAATTGTTAGTTGTGGACGGACAGATGACGGAAGAGGAACTTTTCAGTCATCCCATCGAGTGGAATGAGGAAGAAATGTCTTTAGCTGACTCTCTGGCATTGATAGTTGACTGGGATGTGCCCGGGATTGGGCGTGAAAGCCACTCTAATGCTTGAAACGCTATAATAAAAGTACATATCTCAAACTTCATTGTTGTGGTAATCTTAAGGCACGTAGAGCACCACTATCGTCACTTCCGTGTAACACGTGGGTTCTTGACTAGCCCCATGGCCAGCTTCTAGATGATTATGTAGGTGGGTCCACGAGATCTCACATTACCTAAAAAATCGAGCTTCCAGCAGGGAATAAAAAGACGAAGTTGAGCAGACTGATTTGGAAAGACGTTTGAAGATTTAGCTTTACTAGGCTGGCAGAACTCCTTGCTCCGAAATGTGGGGATAATGTCCAGGCCGCACGGAAACTTCCTAAAACGGCAATGCCCGGCTCCGTCCGAGAAGCCGACGATTCGGATCTCAACGGCGGTGGAAATATTTATGTCGAAGCAAACCGCCGTGTGAAGTTCTTCTTTTCACCTGCAGCGAAAAAGAAAATATTCACCAATCAAGTACTTCATAATTAATCATCATGCCTGTCTCTCCCGAAGCCCTCACCCTCACCCTAGCAGGGTTCATGAGTGGTCAGTCCCCAAGCTATTTCACCTTCCTAGCATCGTCTAACGTTCCAATGTCACAGGTTACTATTTCAGTGGCGCTTTTGTCTTCATGCCCGCGGTACAAAAGGCGCCATCACCTCTAATCGCCCAACAATGGAAGCACGCCTGGGACGTCAGTCGATATGTCGGGAAGATTGTCGTTACCGGCACTGCTACCAGCTTCGCTTATCTGGCCTATTCAGAGCCCACGAAGGCTGAAAATTACCGGTTCCTATTGTTTGTCGCTGCAGCTGGTATCGTCGGGGCAATCGTGCCGTACACCATCTTCGTGTCCTACCCGTTCAACGAGGCGATCAACGGGCAGCTTGGAGCTACTGGAGGCGAGAAGACGGACTTGAAGAAGCTCGTAGCGGACTGGGGTCGGACCGATTGGAAGAGATCATTCCTTGCCTTTGTTGGAACTTTTGTTGGAGTGTGTGGTGCGCTGGCTTGAAGTCTTCACTGAATGACACATGTACCTGTAGCTCGCCACGGACTGTAAGGTTGATTGAAGGTTTTATCTATGTCTTTGCATTTATAATTCAAACAAATCTGTCGCAGTTCTATTTGAAATTAAGGTAGACAAACTGAATGACTACGATGACCAATGGGCTGAATGCGTAGTACCATTCGTAGAAAGATGACATAAAAGGAAGAATGGTAATAACGCTCCACCCAAGAAGGCCTAGAAACAGAAGTATACAAAGAAGTGTGAGCTGAAGTGTTGAAAGCCTACCATCGCCAATGTAGAGACCTATCAACACAGCAATGAAACAATTAAGGGGTTGTACAACGAAGATTGAGAAAATCGACCGTTTCAGTAAGAGCGAGGGCTTATCATACCCGAATGCAAACCAGACGAACAAAATTACAACCAGGGCCAGAAACTGTAGGCAGAAGAACCAGATGACAATAGTCATCCACTGGGATTCTAAAAACCGGAAAGATAATGACGCTCGAATATTTATGCTTTTCAACTTCACCATCGTAACTTGATTCGGTAATGGGGTGATACCTTGCTCCAATGCCATCAAGGTAGCTGATGGTGTTTGTTGTTTTGTTTCGGGTTCGATTCTTTCTTCTCCGCCACCCTCTGGGAATTGTTGGTACTCATCCATTGGAATTGCTTCGAATTCGTCTCGAGTAATGCTTGGCCTTATCGTTGTATTAGAAGTTGGATGTGACGCGATGTTCCGGAGTATGCCTGATAACCGGTCCAGAGCTTCGTCACTCGTTCGCTGGGTGGCGGATGTTTCTATCGATCCATTAGAATAAGGAAAGGCAAGTCCGTCGTGCTAAGATCTACCGTTTTGATAGGCGGCAACAAGAGAGATCGCCTCCATGATAGAATCTCTTCCTTCCTCATGTCGTTCTAGCTGTTTTTGCTTCTTAATGGTGGCAAATAGTGATAAAGAAACCATGGTAATCGGGCCTAGCAAGAGGAACACGGCCAATACTTGGCCAAACCCCCATTCGTCCTCTTCACCTTCAACTTCGGCAGAGTCCCGCGCCATTAATAGACGTGTAGTACCCCATAGAGAAGTGACAAAGAGCCAAAAGACCTGCAAAGTTTCTTATTACTTCATTTTTCAAGCGTTTCAAATGGAGAACCATGGGTCCTCCCCAATGGCGGGAGATAAAGTAGACTTACATCCGCTATTTCTGAAGACAACACATCGATATAAAGTTTTCCAACGAGGTAAAGAGCAATCATCAAGTCCAAAGGCCGAAGGATAATCAAGATCCGTCGCCAAAACGTCCTATTTTCAAACTTTTCGTAGCCTCTGGCTGCTGCGACTATAATTGATGCCGCGCAGAGTCCGACTTTTTGCCGGATCGTATATTTGGTGATTTCAGAAAGTGTTCGAAACATCTTAAATGAGCGACTTGTGAAGCTGGAAGTCAGAAGAAGGATTGATAATACGGATGATTCGTAGGCTAGAGTAGCTTCGGGCGCGTATGAACTTCCGGTGAAAAGGTTCTCTTTGCGATTGCAATAATATCCATCACTAAGCTCCAAAAGCCGATTTGAGGGGCACGCGCGACTCTTCCAAACTTCTTGAGTGGAACTGTGTGTGAAGAAGCAACGTGCATTTGCCGCTGGTACGGCCGCCGTCCCTTGGCCACCCGATTCCCAATTGAAATACCCTGTAGGTATAATGGCAGTTATTAGACCAGTCAGTAACAATGCCATCAAAATCATCCGAACATTTCGCTGCAGTTGGTGCTGGTAGAGATGCTCCCGTAGAGCTGTGAGGCACGCCGCGTGTGTCAGGTTCGAAAACCAAGCTAAATAGCTCATGATTTGCCAGTGGTAAGCCGACATATAGCAACTCAAGCTCACGAAACTGCTGAATAGAAGTCCAAGGCCAGTCAAGAGTTGGACATCACACAATCTCAGGAGGATCTGTCGTCCCAAATTTAGCAGCCTGCATGACTAACGGTGGGAGCATCGGAAGACCTTTGTGAAGGCCATATTCCAGTGTGAATGATGGCCAATACTTCGGCGAAGACCAGAAAACATGCGAACAGCTTTCACATCGACCGGGTTTGGTTTGAAATCATAACTGCGCCCACGTCTTCGATCTCGTATCGGATTGCTGAGTGGATCGGCGTTGGGATCGAAGGCGAGGCAGTATCGGAAGATGACGATGAAGACTACGAGCCAAGCCGTTGCCAGAAATCCTACTAGTACCTAGGGTCCCGAGATATCCGTTAGCACCTTGCTCAAAACCTCGTTACCAAAAGCTCTGCTCTGGTTTGCGGCCAACCTACTCCCATCCCACCGACGTCAGGATTTGCTAGTAACTTCTTTGGTGGGTGAAAGCAATCCCTGTCGCAATTCGACATGGAAACTTCTGTTTCCTCTGGGGAGAGTGATGTTGTCGCCATCGAAAGCACTGGTCATAGCAAATTACACACTTCGAAAGTCGAAGGTTCGCGGACACAGATAAGATGCACTTGGCCTCTGAACTAGGTGGGCAGAATGAGAACAACCACGCTTAAATATCCCTATCAGCCGTCTTGCGTGTACATAATGTGTCACCCCAACCCCCCTCGTTACAACATGCGGCTAGAGATTCAAGGAGCAACACAGCACTGTTTCAATTGAATGCCGCCTCAATCTCCACACTATTTTAGCAGCACAGCAGATAAGCGAGAACGGCCGACGTCACCTGTGTCTCGGAGGCCCTCAGCCGTAGCCTTACCAGAACTTGCTGTGCACTGCGTGTAGCCAGCACCTGACACATCAGCACACGGTTGGCAAACAGGGCCTAATCCTTCGACGTAAATAGTCCTGCGCAACGCCGTCTCTTACGGCTCCCTCAACGTCCCCTAACAAATTGCCTTGTTTACCGACATATGAACGACCCGACGACCAGTCCCGCCATAAAGGGTCTTGATCCATCTTGAACGTATGTATTGGTCTTGGAATCTGAAAGAGCTGGCTGCAAAGTGATTTGACATGTTTCAGTTTGCATCGGTCGATCTACCAAGGGAGAGGTTGTATTATCTTACCTTAGCTGCAGCAGCAGCTTTACCCTTTTAGGTTATAAAAGGTCAACACGTACAATGAGTGACTCAAATGCACGTAGAGGGGCACCGGTCGTCAAGTAGGCCAGCCCGTTTAGCTGCCCCACCCGACAAAATGACCGTTAAAACTTTGTGATCCCCTATGTCTGTAAGAATGAAGCTTCGGTATCAATAACAGATTATAGAAATGTCTGTATTGGACTTCAGTATAGCCGACAGCTTCTCCATAATTACCTAGGGATCGGTTATAGTTGGCGAGGTGCTTAGAATCCATATATCAATATATACCTCCTTCATCCTACAACTTAATTACACCACAATTCTTGCTCCTCGTTGCGCAGACATGTCTACGGGCATGTTAATAATTTATCAATTGTGCAGTCAGATGAGATTCCACATCTTGGAGCATAGGTCCGCCGAAGTTTATGGAATGCCGTCAGAAACGTTGAATATGCGTCGACTAACGACAGAGGGTTGTGAACAGTCCACTCCGAAGTTTAACAGGCTAAACTTCATATTATACATCGAGTGATGCAAGTACCCTAAAGTGCATCACTCCATACACCCCCAAGCCCAAAAGGCCGACTAGTAACAATGAATACAGCGTCCACTGGAGCCTCGAGCTGCGTCGATCGTCCATGTAAAGAAGTACAGCTATCGCGACAAAGCATATCGTCGGTTGAATGCCAAATCAATTGATGGTTGACGATGTAATAGGAGTGCCGTGATTCCTAATAGGGTAATTAACCATGTATAAAAAGAAAGGCGCCGCTGTTGGAATACGTTGACTGCAGAAAAGCCACATTACGAGCATCATCGCGCGGGTACTAGCGAAGTTAGTTGCCAACGAAGATCGCAAGTCTATGTGCCCTTCTGTCAAGATGATACTCTGATTGAGGCGCCGCAACGAAAGCTCTTTCGGGTTCGCTTGGAGTCCTAACGAGGGGCAGGGCAAAGGTAAACCTTCCTGGCCATGTTGTTGCGTAGAAACTGACTGATGGCCGTCTGCCGGACTTACAGGTAATATACGTTGTACATTTTGCACCGCAGGAGATTGTTGATAACGGTTGGATGCATCAATGAGGTTCAGGACGGCAGCCTGCCTGATCGTCAGCGCTGCCGCAAGTGCAAATATTTACCAACCCTTCCAAGTAAATCTAACCAAAGGGAGGCCATCGCCACGCCCAATTAAGCAAGTTCATACCCCTTAATTGACTCGAATACCTTGATTGATTCACCTATTTATAGATTAGCCTATAGGAGGCTATAGATCCGTCCTAGCCCCACTTATCTAGGTATACTATGAGGGCATACGTAAGGGGCCATAGGAGGGGGGGGGGGGATGGCTAGGAATAAGGGATCTAAGGGCTCTAAGGGCTCTAAGGGCTCTAAGGGCTCTGAGGGCTCTAAGGGCTCTGAGGGCTTTATAAGAGGGGGGTTTAGGGGCTATGAGGCTGTAGATAACTTCAGAATTACCCGATTAGGAAGTTACTATAACGTAGTTTTATACTATAATTGAATTATTTTAATTGCAACGTAGCCAATTAATCAAACCCTCGTGAAAAAATCTCATCAACAGCAAGTTTGGGGGTCCAATTTGCTTTGATTGCACTTGCGGCAGCGCTGCTGATCGTGAATACTGGAACCATTTGGCCCAATCTGCTGATCAACCGAACCCTCTGTCGCACATTTAATAACCTTAGCAATTCTTTATGATATTGGATGACAGCTTCTCACGGTTCTGATAGGTGCGGATGAGGTTAAAAATGCGATGTTTTGGTTGCTCGTCGTTTTCATTCCGAAGCTTCGTTCTATTCTTTCCAGCCCCGAGCGCAGATACGGTAACGCCAATGACTGGCCCTATGACAAGGAGGACTGGTAGGATTTGACCAAATCGCCATTCATTCTCTGAGTCATCAGCCTTGTCTCCTATTCTGTCTGGTTTCCGGACATAAAACAGACTGACTGTGCCCCATGCCGAAGCTGTGAGCAGCCAGACCATCTGGGTAGAAGGTCAGGTATTAAGCGTTGTAGTTGGTGGCTTGGCAATGCTGGAACATGAATACTTACATCTGCTAGTTCTGAAAAGAACGAGTCCGTGTAAAGCTTTGCTAGCAGATAAAATGCAATCAAAATATCCAAAGGCCGAAAGATCGGCACTACCCAGATCAGGATTGGAAAAGACCCCCGACGTTTGCAACTTCGGGATACCGCATGTAAGCAGAAAGTTGCTCCGCGCGCAACTTTCTCCCGCAAGGGTTATCCTTGCCACATCCGAGATTGTACGATACAACTTGGCAGAACGACTAGCAAAGTTGAAAATGAGTAGAATGATAGAGAGGACAGCTGGTTGAAATGCATGACTGTTTCCTGGAGACTGTTTCATTCTTCTGGTACAGCAGTCAAGAGAGTTTCGGCTCTCGGATGGTTGATGATAGTCCCACAGCTTTTGTGCCGTACTTGAGCTGAAAAGACAGCGAGTATTCGAAGACGCGGCGCTTGCGGACGAAGTCTCCCGCCAATTAAAGTAAATGGTCGGTAGCACGGCGACAATGAGCATGATGAAAAGAGCAGTCATTAATATTATTCTGAAGTTGCGCTCAATTTTGTTCCTATATAGATGGCCACGAAGAGCTGACAAGCACCCCGCGTGCGTAAGGTTGAAGAACCAGGCCAGATATGTGTTGATCTGCCAATGATAGCTTGAGATGTAGCAACGCAGACTGAGATAATTGGCGAGCAAAATACCCAATCCGGTCAAGATCTGTATATCACATAGCAGCAAGAAGATCTAAAGGAGTTGCTTGGTTTCAAAACCGAGAGTTGCGCTTGGAATATCGTCAAACCTGGTCCATGGCCGCAGTCCATCCCGAATGGAGGCCCAAAATCCGCCTTATAGGCGCAAACATATTAGCTACCTTTACTTCAAACGGATTTGGCTTCCAGAGGCGTCGTCCTTGATTTCTTTGGTCTCTCTCAGGATCATAGAAAGCGTCAAACTTAGGATCAAAGGCTAGGCAGTAACGTAAAGTGACCAATATCACTGATAGCCATGCTGTATCAAGAAAGGCAACAATCACCTGAGATATCTTGTCAACTTTGGACGCTTTCAAGGCCTTCAATGGCAGATAAGGAATACCTACCCCGACGCCACTAGTGTCCGGGTCGGGCTGAAGCATTCCTGGCTCGTCGAAACAGCTTGCATTACACTGCGGTCCCATGTCAGATAAAGTTGATGGCACTTTCTTCGGAATCATCAAGAGGAACGGCTGATAGAGCGAATAGGGAAACGGGAGAGGTTTGTGAAATCCTGCAGAAGCATCATTTCAAAGGGCGAATATCGCGTCCGAAGGCGGCAGCCATGGATCTGGCCACTTGCTCTTTTGCCTCGATTGTGTCCGCCTTGCCACAACGCGATGCTCAAACCTCATTTGCAATTGTTGTTGCTTCACTTCGCGTCAGGCTGGTCATGTTGACGCATTAATGATCAGCCAAGAAGCTGGCGTGACTTAGCCATGCCAACATGGCAGCCTCAGCCTCAGCCTCGGTGAAAGGCGAACACATTACCCCAATTATGTGTACTTCGTCAATATCTTGCTTCGGTGCGACAAGCAGGTTTGAGGTTAGATGCAAATTCGACAGAGGTATTCCAAAGAATATGGTCATGCGTACGCATATCTTCAATAGCCCGGGTTGCTCGTATGCAAGAGCGTCTTAAGGGATGGAAACCAACAGGCATCGATCAAGGGGAATGCTGCGCAACGCTCTGCTACAAGACTGACATCAAGACATAATGAAAGATCACCCAAAGACATTGTATTATATCTCCGTTCCAGCAAGAGCTGATCGGTTTTGACTTCCCATCCCAGCTTCACAAAAACGGCCCCAAAACCTCCATCGTCCTCCCCCAAACCACCCCCTGCGCCCCCCTCAACTCCTCCAACACACTTCCCCTCTCAACAACCTCACACCCCCTACCCACCAAAAACAGCCCCCTCCCCTCCTCCCCTCCCGTCCCCCTCTCAACCTTCGCCTTCTCCCCCCTGGGTCCCATCCCACCAAACCGTCCACTCGTCGCATTATAAACATGCCTCTCCCCCGCCTCCCTCGCCCCCGTTCCCAACACCCAAAACACAGGCTTCAAAAGCACAGTCACCGGCGCCGGCGACAGCCAGCTCGGCGCGTGATACCGGCCCATATTCCCCGTGTCCACCGCCCCGGGCCAATTATGCACAAAGCTCACTCTGGAATTCTCCGGGTCGGAGGCTAGTCGGTCGAGGAAGAGCGTGTTCATAATGCTCATATGCGTCTGCGATCGCATCCCGCCAAAGTTCCCCGCCTTCCGGAGGTCAAGGTCGTCAACCAGCAGATTCGTGGAGAGGAAACTCCCGCCCAGCACGGTGAGCACGCGCGGCGACGGGGAGGCGCGCAGGAGCGGGAGGAGGGAGAGGGTGAAGAGCATGCGGCCGTAGTACTGCAGCGCGTGCGTGACCTCCAACCCTTCCGCCGTATCTGTCATCCACCGTTAGCAACTGTATTGCCTTTCACAAGAAGGATACTCACCATTCCGCCCTCCAAAGGGCGCATACCCCGCCGTCAAGCACAGCAAATCCAGCCGCTCCTCGTTCTCCTTGATCAGCCCGCATACGCGCTTCACCTCAGAGAGCAGCGAGACCTCCGCCTCGACCCAGACGAGCTCCGCCTGCGCGTTTTGCCGGCGGAGGACCTCGAGGACGGGGCGCATTGCGGGTTCGCTGGCCTTGCGCCCGACGACGTAGCATTTCACGGGGAGGTTGAGCGAGACGAGTTCTGTGAGGGTGTATTTTCCGATGCCGGACGTTGCGCCCACGAAGAGTGCTGTCTTGGGGACGGTGGAGGGGGTTAGGGCGGCGTTGGAGGCGCGGACCTCGGTGAGGGAGACCATTTTTGCGGAGTTGGAGTTGGAATTGATGAAAATAGGTTCTTTGCTATGATTCAATTTCTGGAATAGGGATTTACGAGATACGAATTGGACAGGAGCTTGATTGTTTGCGAGCTGGGAGAGGAGTTGTTTTGTATCGGAAGTCAAGTACGAATCCTCGCATAGACTCGCATTTCACATTGGGTTAGATGGTAAGCGGAAAAGCCATATCGCACTAGTCGTGTAGAGCCATGGAATGATATCCCTTTCTCCGCATGTTCGGAAGGAAGAGCTTAAGAAGTGGCTTTTTAATCAAATAATGCTGACGCTACGGCGGCGCAGCGGCACGGATTGCAGTGCAGTCTCGCCCGCTAAAGCCGAAACTCCGCCGTGGTGTGGATGCTTCGCATTCCCAATGCGGCATGCGAAGGATCCACTTTGACCCGTCCGCGGTCGGGCGACGAACGGCGCCGGATCCTACCGAGCCCGGCCTAACTCAGTCTGGCTCGGACAGAATGCGAGCATCCGGGCAGTCTCCGGGACAGTGGGTGAGTAAGCGGGGTTTGGAAAGCATTTATCAGGGGGTAGAGTTACATTGGCCCTCACCGCGCGCGGTGAGCCCCTGGCCAATGATGTTGTCCATTCTCGGGGGGAGTCACTGTTTCGCGGCTGGCGGTACGCGCAGCCTGCGAGGGGGATCGTTTCGAGATGTCGATCATGGAAATGACATGTTCGCTTCTTGAAAGCGAGATTTGTTTGCCGGCAGAATGCAGATGGGGAAATCGCGGCTAAGAGTGATCATGGAAAATCTTAGATAACAGCCGACATCCCCACGGTCGCGAGCGTTCTTCATCGGAGAGTTTACATGAGATTTTCATGTTGGTCGTGGTGGCTGACTTGGTGTCTTTTGGCAAGAAGCTTGGTTTGCTTATTTTCCTCGGCGGACAAGACCAGGCTTGCATTAGCGAGCGGGATGGAGTCAGCGGAACGAGGGCTGCGAGGCGCCAAGATGACAGAGGCCAGCCAAGCGCCAAGACGTGCTGAGCTTGGTGGAACAAGACGCCGAGAGATGCGACGCAACAACGGCCAATCGCCAATATTTTGCCCTGGACAGAATGCTGCCGTGTCATCGCAAGGGGAAATAACCACCTAGCTTTTGCGGAGAAGGTTCTTTCATGTTTGACAAGGGTGGACGAATGGCGACGACGGTTCGTCATTCGAAGCCTCTGTGACTGTAAGTGGTGAGACTTCCAAACACTGCTGCAGATGCAGTGGTGCTGAACAGAGGCAGGATGGTTTCGAGTGGTTTGACGGAGGAGGACTCGTCCACCTGAGCCCGGGCCTGAGAGCTTCCTCAACAGAGGAGCCTCTCAACCTCTCTCATGAGCAACGAGCATCCACCTGATGGAACCAGAGTTGTCGGCGGTGGCTTTGTAAGACAAATTCAGGACTTTGTCGGAAAAGCATTTGTCTGAGCTAGTGTGCCCCTTTTCCGTTTGGGTTTTCACAGTTGTAGGAACGCTGGTTGTGATCGAGCCAGCACACAGAGGGAGCCGTCGAGAGGGGAGGGACGCCTGTTTCCCTGATGTGAGACATCTCGGGAGATTATGTGCAGTCTTGGTCATCGCCGAAGAGACGCTGATCCCGCGGAAGTTGAGAGAACCGAGGGACATTCCGACAAGACGGGAACGAGTATGAAGATGAGAAGTCGTTGGCTTGGCTAACACTGACTTGTCCTCGTGTGCGCGGTTTATGCGTCGCAAAACCAGGTCAGAAACCTGAAGCCATGGGGAGATGACGACTGCTTGGCTTCCAAGACGGCATTCGGTATCTGCCAAGGTGGTCAGGCAAGAAGATGTCGGTAGGTATGGTGACCGACGTCGCATTCAGATTGAGTGCCCTCGTGAGCGTCTGGGACGACAGAGCTGGGCGACTTGGCAAGCCGGCGGCGGTGGGGAGCATGGATGGGATACGGATAACAAAAGCGAACATGAGTGTAACTCTGGGCGGTGGCCGAATGACGCGCCGGGAGCCGAGTACGGGCCATGCGATGGTCGAGGCAAACAGAACACATCAGGCCTCCCCGCTGAACGACAGCGTGCCCTCTGTTCGTCGTCGCGTGGAGTCTGGGAACCGGGTCTTTCGCAGTGGTTTCGTGGTGCTGAATGGTGGCGGGCGCAGAAGAATGGGGATGGCTTCAACATGCCCCATGTCGTCGTTAAACATCAGACGCGATGCCGGTAGGCGCTGGGACTTGGCGCGGTGAGGGGCGTATGACGTTTGGAGGCGCGCCAAGAGGCTTCAAAGACAGGCAGGCTGTACCGACGGGAGGTCGAGACGACGGCAGAAAAGGTGCTGAGGGATGGTATGGCTTGCAGATGAGGCGCATTGAGGCTTGACGGAGCACGCTGACTGGTGGAAGTGCTCGTAGACAGAGGCGGAGAGCGAGGGGGAGGGGCTGAAGAGAAGGCGAGTGCAACGTTAAGTTGGTGATGGTCTGGAAGTGGAGGCGGATGGTTTGTCGCAGGCCCTGGGAAGGGTGAGACGCGCCCAGAAGAAATCAGGAGCTGCAAGACTTGGCGAGGCGCGGTCGGTGGTCAACTGGCCGCGTGTTAGTGGACGAGCAGCGCGTCCATCAGCAGGTCGAGGCGCTGGAGGAGAAATAAGCGAGGAATTTGCGGCGGGCGGGGAAGGGGCTTTCAGCGGCGTACCGCCTGGATGGTACGCTGCCACGCAGACGGCCAGCGGCGGTGGCCCCTCCCACATCACGACCTGACACCTGGGGGGAGCTTAGTCAGGCAGCTTATTGCCCAAAGACCAGTGGGAGCAGCGCAATTCAGGGTCTCGGGGCTGGACCTCTACCTCTGCGACCCCTGCCATCACCAGCGCCCTGGTTTGACTTGGCAGCCATTCAAGCTCTTGGCTCTGCAAAAATCAGGCGGTTTTTTCTTGCCCCTTCTTCCTGTCATCCCTTCTCGCATCCATCCCCACGGGATCCAATGACTTGATCAGTCCTAGCTTCATCACGACTTGTCTTCGTCAGGCCTCATTCAGTCGTTCCTGCTGCCGGAGGCGTCGACTCTGCGACACTTGAAAGAAGAAGCTGCGGTGCGGGTGCCTCCTGCTGCGGCCTGGAACTGGCTGCTTCCTGTCCAGAGCGTCGTCTCAGTGCGCAGCTGCGACGGCTGGAAGGTACGAAAAGTGGACCACCTCCTTCCCCCTGTGTCGTCCGAACAGAGCAGGCAAGAGTCCGAGGAGGCAAGCGCTCCTGAGGCCTGTGCTGGGCGCCTCCTTCCAATGGACGCCGGCAGGCCCTAAAAGGCCTTAAGGTTTAGGGCACTACCAACGGCCCATTAAGGTTTTTAGCTGTGAGCTGGTCCCTGACCGCCCTCCACTGTCAACGCAGGAAAGGACTGCCACCGCCACGCGTGAGACAGGAACTGCCAAGCCTTCTTTCCCTCCCATCCCCTTCTCCTTCTGCTCCACCAAAAGAGAAGGTTAAGCTGCGGCAGGCATCGCACTTGCCGCCTTCCAGTCCAAGACTTCTTCCTACTTTAACCTGCCCACCCAGGAAGGCATGGAGCATGGAACACACGTGCAGAGATGTGTACGTACCTGCTTGCAACTGTGCCTATCGATGGAAAGAGGGAAGGTCCAGTGGCCTCCCCCTCCCCACCTTCTGGTCTTGGGCGCATCTCTTGGACTTCTCTTGGGTAGAGCCTCATTTCTTGTCCTTCTCTTGGAAAATTCCTCCCGCCCGCTTATTTCTCCGAACTGCACTTGAACCGCCGTTTGTCTTGGAGCAGATCATTTCGAATGCTTATTTTTAGTCCTCGCCTGCCGCCTCCGGGAAATCACCATCATGGCCTTTAAGGATCGCTCCCCATGGGAGGAAGATCACCACCCAGCGCAAAGAACATGAACATGGGGACGGGGCTTCACCTCCGTCCGAACCAAGACTGTCGCTCGCCGTCACGCCGCGCTGCCTCATTGAGACTCGTGCTACGCATCCCCATGGATTTTCTGCTCGACCTTTTGCTGGGCCAAGCCTTCAACCGATAAAGTGGTCATATTCCCCACAGCCTTTCCAACCCTCCGGAGCCTGGCAGTTTCATCCTGGCGACGGACTCCCATCCTGTCAACCAGACCGGGGCCCTGGTCATTCCGCCCGCCGCTCCAAACGGCCCCTCTCCTCCGTCTCGACAGCCATCGCCCACTGCCGGGCGAGAACACACTGCCCATGGCCATGCTTGCGGTCCCATAGTCCAGATGGCATGCTGTCGCATTGGATGGAGAAGCTTGAACCGCCCCCGTCACCACCGCCAGAAACACGCCTACGATACCATGGGAAACGGAGGCGCTCATCCCCAAACGCAAGGCACCCTTATCCTCGTTCTTCACTCGCCCACGGCTGCTCATTGCGCCCTCTTCGCCTCCCGCCTCCTCTCACCACCCTGGATGAAGCGCTTGCCAAGTCCCTCACCATCATTCCGTCCCTCCTGCCTCGTCCGCTCCGAGCATCTACCCATGGGTCGCTGTCTTTGATGCTATTTCTGGACTTTCGAGGGCGATCATCTCGATAACCGTCCTTCAACTGACGACTCCAGCTCCAGACTATATAGACATCATGCCATCTTGACACAGACGTACTCTTTTTTCCTGGTTCATCTCGTTTCTTACCTCACCAACCTTTACCAACTTCACTTCTCTTCCCCGTTCGTTTCGTTTCTTCCCCTAGAGGGCTGGCCTTTACACTGTTTAACCAATAATTTACTTTTTTTTTTTTTTGCTTACTACTCTTCTCTTCTCTCAATCCTTTGTAGGCCTTCACGAGCTGGTCCGTACCCTACCGTCCTTACAATGGCTTCTCGTCTCTTCACCGCCGGCGTCTTTGCCGCTTCCGTCTCCCAAGTCCTGGCTTCTTGCGCTTACGGCACTCATCTGGATCCCCGCGCCGAAGGTGGAAAGGTCAAGGTCAACACCTTCGCTTACTCCGGAACCAATGTGAGTAGATCCGCCTCTCAACTCGCCTCGTCTTTACTAACAGGCTTTAAAGGGCCCCCTGAACTGGGTTGCTCTTGACGCTACCGCCAACGCCCTCTGCGCCACCGGAAAGACTCAGTCCCCCATCGACATGGTTGCTGGTGCCTTCAACACCCTCCCCGGAAGCTCCATCAACCTGCAGATCCCCAACATGGAGGAGACCGAGTTTGAGAACCTGGGAACCACCGTCGAGGTCATCGCCAAGGGAGGCTCGATGCAAGTTGGCGGCTCCAACTTCACCCTCCAGCAGTTCCACTTCCATCTGCCCAGCGAGCATCTCGATGCCGGAAGAAGCATGGCCATGGAGATGCACATGGTTTTCGAGGGAGCCAACCAGGAAATTGCAGTCATTGGCACCTACATCGATGTCGAGCAGGGCGCTGCTGCCGCTGCCCCCGTTGCCGAGGCCCCCGCCGCTGAGGCCGCTAAGAACAAGACGACTGCCGCCGAGCGCCGCAGCAAGATGTCTCGCCGTGCCTCTCTCGACGCCGCCAAGGGTGCCGAGGGTGCTAAGGCTATCCCCAGCATGACTCTGAACCCCGTCAAGGCTGAGGCTGCCTCTTCCAACCTTCTCGCTACCGTCTTCTCGTCTCTGGATGCCATCAAGGAGCCTGGCACCGTCACCAAGACTGGTGCCCTCGACATGCAGGAGGTCGTCACCCTTCTCAGCGCTGGCCAGTTCCAGAGGTACGTCAACAAATCCCTGACATCAAGACTATCACTAACTTTGCTGCAGCTACATGGGCTCTCTTACCACCCCTCCCTGCTCCGAGGGTGTCCAGTGGCTCGTCTCTACCCAGCGCCTCATGGTCCAGCCCCAGACCTTCAACGCCGTCCGCGATGTCATTGGCTTCAACGCGCGCTTCCCGCAGAACACCCTCGGCCAGGACAACATCCTTCAGGTCGCCCAGAAGACTGTTGCCAGTGTCAACGCCGCTGCGCCTGCTGCTGCTCCTGTCGCTGCCGCCCCTGCCGCTCCCGCTGCCGAGGCCGCTGCCCCTGCCGCCCACGCATAAACAACAACCACGAACGGTGACGATTGCGACGAGACGATATCATGACAGGACACTGGAATCACTCAGCGCGGGATGAACTGGGAAAACAAGGTTGCGGAATGCCTGTTTTGAGTTCGACTGTATCCCGGCGTCATGCGAGTCGATGGGAGAAAGGAGGATCCTCCGTCGGAAAGAAAAGCCCCGGGCGCAACATGCGCAGCTGAGACAAGACTACAGTGTTTTTAACGCAAGCCAGCTGCGCAAATGTCTACAGACATGACTAATTGAAGGACAGTTGCACCCGGGCATCTCATTTGTCTGCGAGAAAAGCATTTGTAGATATCCAGTGATTTCCTTTGTGGTTGCCGTCTGGCATAGATGACCTACGTCTATTCTTGATGTAGAAGATGGGATGAATTGCTTGGCAAAAGAAAGTGCGGTTGGCAACAAACTAGACACAGTGACTTGTTGGGGGAGATACCACGGGGCTCCAAAGTCCCAATGCATAGCATTCGAGTCAAGATACCTAATGGATAAAAGATATGAAGAGCATACATAATTCCGTTGTGAAGAGTCATGAGTTGCGAGTCATCATTCGCTTCTTACCTACCCAAAAAGCGACGTGGTTTTGGTCGAGCCCTAAATTGCATCTCCCCGGCGGGGAGATGTTCACTATTTATCTCCTTCAACTTTCACGTTTGGCCAAGATACCAAGGCAGCGTAAATAGAAGCGCCACGCGCGCATCATCCTGCTAGAAGTGGGAAAACTCAGCACATCCATCTCTGAAAAGTCTTGGTAGGCACGAGTTCAGTGGTCTTGGCACGCCGGTTGCGCGGCTCTTCAGGCGGCTCATTGCAGGGGTAGGCTTGCTTGCGGATGAGTTTGGGTGCGAGTCGTGGTGATGGCGCAGTGTTGGCCGTTGCGGTGGGACGGCCTGAAAGTCCGTTGGACGTTGTTAGCTAGGGGCGTTCTGTTGGCCGAGTTTAGAGATGCGATGTGGAGGATGACCGATGTGAAAGTGCCGGCTCAGCCAAGAAGTGTTATGTTTGTGTTCTTTGGCCTTGTCGGTATGAGGATGCGGGAGGTTGATTAGAGATAGATTAAGCGGCTGCGGTGAGGCTATTAGTGCAGCCTTACGTTGATTAGATACGACGGGATGGTGGGACGAAGCAGACAGATTCCAGCACGGGGACTTTTGCAGGGCCGGGGTTATCTCGCTGTTTTTGGCGCTGCATGAATGTGATCTGATTGATAACGAGAACGAAGAAAGTTGGGGACTTTTGTGATGGCGCTTGGGGTTTTCCGTCTTTTCCGTCGTTCTCAGCAAGGGGGTTCGTTGTTTGTGAGGGTTAGGTTGGGGTGGTTGTCAGCCGGATGGTTTGAAACCTGGCCGACGACTCGTGCCGCCGGCAGAGGAAGGGGGTCAGGGGTTAGGGTTGGCGAAGAGGAAAAGGGTGAAAGGGTGGTGTTCGTTAGATTAGGTGGTTTGAGTTTATTAGTGTGTGTGACGCACCGCACCCGTTGGGATGGCTGACTGCGTGTGTGCTAGACCGCATGGCTAAAGACTGGATGACTCCGAGTGGTGGTGTGGGATGGATGTATGCAGGATGATTCATCGGGACGGCGCCGATCGGACCCGTTCTTTTTCTCGGGCCCGGTGTGCCGGATGGTTGGACTAGTATCTTACGGGCAGGTGCGAGATGTAGATAACAAGAGGTAAGACGGACGTATAAGAATCTCACGGGCTGTTTCCCGGAAATCAGTAAGACAAAACCACTCTTCACACTCCCACCAAATCCATCCCAACAGCATTCACCCGACTTGGGCTTACTGATAACACCGTGGAGATGGACGACCCCGCATCGCACCTCCCGCCCCCGCACCCCCCCGCCACAATCCTCGCCCTCGCCGCCTCCCTCGGCCTGCCCGCCCCGACCTCCACCGAGCCGCTCACCGTCACCGCCGCCTTCCACCGGATCTACCTGCTCCACTTCCCCGCCTCGGCCGCGCCCGCGCTGGCGCCCGCCAGACCTGATGAGGATGGCAGCGTGACGCTCGTGCTGCGCGTGTCGGGCGACCACCTCCCGCGTATCAAGACGGAGAACGAGATTGCGATGATGCGGTGGGTGAGGGAGAACACGCGCGTGCCGGTCCCGGCGGTCGTGCGGTGGGACAGCGGGTGTGAGAACGTGCTCGGGTGCGAGTTTAGTTTGCTCGAGAGGGTGCGTGGGTGCAGTGCTGATAAGGTGTTTTGGGGGATGGGCGATGACGTGAGGAGGAGGGTTGTCGAGCAGCTGGTGGGGTTTCTGGCGGAGTTGCGGGAGACGTCGCGGTGGAAGCACGTCGGCGGGTTGAGGGTCGACGATGCGGGGGAGATTGTGCCGGGTCCGGTGGTGGACGAGTGGTTCTGGATGGCGCCGATGGTGGAGCGGTTCTGGGCCGGCACGGGGGAGACGGTGGAGAGTCTGAACCCGGTCGACGGGCCGTTTGCCTCGTGGGGGAAGCATGTGGACGCGGCGCTGGGACGGTATGTGCACGTCATCTCCCGGCATGCGGCGCTGCAATGGGCGAGGGAGTTGGTGCCCCGGCTGGAGGGGTTACGGGCGTGGGTGAGGGAGGAGGAACATGAGCGGGAGATGGGGGATACGGTGTATGTGCTTGCGCACCGGGATTTACATCTGGCGAACGTGATGGTGGACGAGACGGATGGGACGGTGACGGGGGTGTTGGATTGGGAGTTTGGCGGGGTTGTGCCGGGGCCGAGGTGGGATCCGCCGAATGCGTTTCTGTATCCGTGGGGAGGGGAGGGGGAGGAGGCGAGGAGGGAGAGGGATCGGATGAGGGGGTGGGCGCGGGAGGTTTGTAGGGAACGGGGGATTGGGGAGGATGTTGTTGATGGGGTGAAGTACACGGAGGTGCAGGAGGGGGTGCATTTGGTTGTGAACCATGTGAGGGCGATTTGTGAGCTTTGGAGGGAGAGTAGGGAGAATGAGAGGGCTTGGGGGAAGGTGGTGGAGGAGGAGCTGACCAAGCTTGGATTGTAAGCTTGATCATCCTTATTAGATATCAAGCTACTGGAAGGCGAAGCCGGGAAGATGTCACGATGTTCACTTGCTGGTGCCGTCGCGTCACTCTCTTTGGCCTCTATAGGCACGGAGGCTAGCTTTACCAGAAGGGCCACCGGGAACTGCGATGTCTTGGTTTTCGGTGAACTATCGTGGCTGTGCTGCTTCACAGCCCGTACACGTAGACAAATAATGATCAAATCGTACCTGAATGTAGGTTCGGCTGCAGCGATGATTTCTCATGAGAAGCCCCTTGCATGTTTTGTGCCATGCTTACATCCAACCGGGTTTGCTTCCACGCTCTCCTGTGCCGTGCCATGCTCTAGCGGAAACTGGGTGGCTGAGTTGTCCGACGTGGACGAACTGTTTTTTTTTTTGGCTTGGCCAACTTCGCTTCTTGGGCTCAGCCATCCCGGGTACATGACCCGATTGTAATTTGCTGTCTTTTTCTTCGTGTGTGAGAGAGGTGAGCAATCGCCAATCTTCCGGCTTATCCCGATTTGATTTTGAAGAAGCGATTCTGCTATGGAAACCCTACTTTGTTAATTAGATAACATGAGTTCGCAGTAAGGGCTAGCAGAGCCGAAGTATTATGCCAATAATCATTCAGGGGGTGCATCCTAAATTTCTGCTACTCGTGGAACAGGTCGACGATATGATCTTGCGTTGTGTGCCGATCTGTCTCACTTCTTTTCCCGATACCCAAAATGCTCTTTCGAAATTCTTTTCCACCCGTATGTGCTCGTAAGATTGCATTCTATAAAGCTCCCCAGGCCGCCGAGCTTGTAGTTCTCTGCACCACCTATGCTACACATTTTTTCTTCCGGAGAATCCATGATTCCACACTCAGTTCCTTTCTCCATCACTTTCTCTCGGAACTTTTGACCCCTTGGCATTCACCCAAGTCAAGATCATACATTCTCCATCATCCTCGCGTTATCTGCCTCTCATCGTGGACAATATCTCTGTGCTGAGCGATGAATTCCTGGGTAAAGAGCCCATCGGCCGGAGCAGCCGTCGAGAGCTATTCAGAAGAGGATCCAAGTGGTTCTGGAAGAGATCCAGGAAATCACCCGGGTGGCTTGCTGAAAACCTCAATCTCAAGCTGAATCATCACCTCAACAAAAAGAACATTCGCAACCTGGATCACAAGAAGCTTCTGGTATTCATGGGAAGCACAAGACGAGCAGTGTCCGGTTCCGTCTTCGGTGTTACCGCATCTTCCGGGCTCACTGCTGCCTGCCCTCCGTTCGCCGTGTCCATCGGCGTAAATCTCTGGCAGTTGGGCATATCGTCAACGAACTGCCATCGCGTCAGAAGGGAGATAAAGTCCCGTCGATTGAATGACGAGTCGTTTAGAAAAGAGGAGGAGGAGTACAAAGCGAAGAAACGTCACCACCCGTTGGTAGATGTTGCCCTGGGCGTCACCCTCAAGGCCGCTTGTATGACAGCGACTTTGGGCATAATTGGCTTCGACAATATAGGAGACGCCTTCGTAGCAAAGTTCGCCGACAAGATCACCGATGCCGCGTCTGCCGCTGCCTCTGCAGTCCATGCTCTCCCCGTTTACAGTCACATGCCACTGCACGTTCACGTTCCGGAGCATACCAACGTCAGCATTCCCGATCCCATGTCAATGTTCCAGGATGCCAACGGCAGCGACATTCTGTGCCCCAACATGAACGAAATGGATCTATCAAGCGCAGACCAGCCTGAAGTACCCGCAACGGCCTATCTTGGGCACAATCATGATACCGACTTCACCAGCCCCGCCACCAACAACCCCTTCGCAGCCGAGTCGTCCGTATCAGGGGCCGAGAAGCTTGAAGTCGGACATCTGACAACCGAAGTGCCTGGATCGATGGCCGAACAGTCTGAAATTGAAGCGCCTACATCAAGCGCCGAGCAGCTGAAAATCGACCATCCTCACTTATACGGCGCAGACAACGCAAGAAGCAATGCTTTGTGCCTTGGACAACAGATCGGGGAAAAGATAAGCCAACACGTCGTCGACGATAGTGTCAAGATTGGCATGGAAGCAAAATGGGACGATTTGAAAGACTTGCACGACAACTGGAACCTTTCCATCGCTAAGATCCTTGGATTGGTCGTTCTGATCGCCCTGGTGAATGAGATATTCCAGCCGATACCACATGCAAGCAGCATCGTTGCGGAAAAGGCTATCGATGCCTGGAATGGCGGACAGTTGAGCCGTATGGCGGGAAAGGCCATCGACGCTTGGAACGATGGCCAGTTGAGCTATGTGACAGCGCGGCTTGCGCATATTGCTGGCCGGTTGTAGACGCAATACTCGTCAAGCAGTCATGAAATTTGACTGCGAGCAGGAAACATGAGGGGATACACATGATGGCAATGACGGCAGTTCTTGGTTCATTTGCGATTATTATTCTTGAATTTGCGATATTTCAGTTGACACACAGATACACAAGTCTCGCGTTTTGGTTTTCCTTCTTTTCCTTTCCGTCAATCAGTGTTGCACAGGATCTGACGTGCTTTGGCGGTCTTCTGAGCGCCATGATCCGCCTATCTGCGCAAGATATGCCACGGTAATACCGACCTCGAGGACAGCGAGACCCCGTGTCGGATTTGTTTGATTAAGGCATTTAAATGACAATTCAAGGCAACTTTTGTGCTTGATTACTCGGAATAACCGTCAATACTTATGAAGAAAGCAGATGCTCTTCCTCATTGTTGATGTGTGAGCTACGCCTCAAGAACAAGGCATGTGGTTCCTTCACAGAAGAGAGGACTCATCCACGGCGATAGCTCAAATATGAAAACAGTTGGCTACAAGCTGTCATTCTGTAAGGCGTGGTAATATGAGATCAGTAAAGATGCCCTCCTAGCGGGGGGCTTCCAGAGATTTCCCGTGTAGAACACCCCCGCAGAAGGGCACCTCAATTTATCTCGTATTCCCATACCTTACTGCATACCAACTAGTACCCTCCAGTTGCCAGTTCGTGACACGTCGAAGCCAGCTACAAACACGAAGCACACCACATTCTCAAATGTCCTTTCGTCCCCATCACTCCTTCTTGGCACCCTCCTGCGGTCCAGCCAAGGCGTTGACAACAGCCTGCAGCGCCGCGCGGTCCGCCCCTCTCACCCGCTCAACCAGTCCCTCGCTGGTAAAACTCACAGACTGCCGGGGCTTCAGGCTGGGGACCTCGACGCCCTGGGGCTTGCCGTCGCGGAAGAAGACGAAGGTGGGCATAGCGGTGACGTTGTACGTCTTGGCGATGGCGTTGACGTGGTCGACGTTGACCTTTGCGAAGGCCAGACTGCCCTCGGCAGCGTGCTTGTCGGCCCACTCGGAGAAGACGGGCGCGATGGCGCGGCAGGGCGGGCACCAGTCGGCGTAGAAGTCGACGATGACGTGCTTGGTCGAGGTGAGGAGCGCGTCCAGCTCGGCTTGGCTGGTCAGCTTGTAGACCTTGCCGGATGTCTCGGGGATGGGAGAGCGGTCGGCGAAGAGCATCTTGATGAGATGTTAGCAGGGATTCGGGTGAGGTTGATGGCGACAGCAGTCCGTGGCCGGCGCCAGGCGCGCAGTGGTGTTTGGATGGCCTAGCTGGAATCACTTACGCGACCGATGATGAAAATGGCGACTGCCAGAAAGATGTATGTCGAGGTCTCCATCGCGAGAGTCTCTCGAATCGCCTCTATCGTGCGAACGATGACAGTTGGGACAGTGGGTGAGTGTGAGGTGACCGTTGAAGAAGTTCGAAATGTGAGCGAGCCCGTGCGATGGCGCAAGGGTGATATTACCCCACTCTGAAATTCAAAGTGGCCAGCTGTACATATACAGCCTCCCATCTGGCGCCAGGTGTCAGGTGCCAGCAGAAGCTTTTTGACAGCAGGCATTCCAAACTATCCAAGGTGTAAGTCATCAATGTCATAAACTTGATAGACCCTGTCCGAACTCTTTTGATGCCTTTGTGCCGTTAGTTCTTTTCTGCTCTGATATCTCATGAGCTCAATTATGCTCGATTGTGAGGTTTGTACTCGGTTACGATATGCCGGGTACATGGACCTAAAGCCCTCAAAACCCATATATTACCAGATGAAAACACCTTGAAGAGCAAGTGACTTTGTTTCATCTCCAGTGGTGATATACATACATAGACCTCAAGAGAACAAAATCACTTGCTCTTCAAAGTGTTTTCATCCTTGACAGAAACAGCATCATGCCAATAATTCTATATCTCACTTGCCACCCTGTTCAATCTGCTCCATCACATGAAATGCAGCCTTTGCATTTTCGCGGGCGGCATCATCAACATCTTTCGCATCCCGGACAGCCGCGAATCTCTCCTCCCATAGAGCCCATCTTTCCGGGCAGAGTCCATCAGTTCCGCGAAGCTTGCGACGCAGCTTGACAGCCTCCTTCTTGTCCAGCTTCCAAAGTGGGCCGACCGTAGCTCCATGCACCTCTTCATCCCGCCCGTGCAGACGATGGCCAGCGAATTTTATCCAGTTCGCAGCGATCGCGACTTTTAAGGAGATATCCGGTACGGCAGAAGGGTCCGAGTCGATCTCATCCGGGCCACCTCGGATGGGCTTCATCGTGCCCTCCAAGGCATCGACCAAAGCCCAGATCGCGTAAATCTCAAAGGGTACAAGGCCGAGTCCTGCGACTCTTGCGGCATAGGCCTGGAGATTGATGGCTTTTTGCTTGTTCTGTTCTTCGGAAGTCTGCAAATTCACTAAAGGTTTAAAAATGTCAGACATCATCATCACCACGTGGGTGCCGAAACAGCTTACCAGTATCGAGCTTTTCTCGGAAGGTGTTAGCAAACATGGGTAAGCCCGTCCAGACAGGAACAGAATCCGCGCCATCAGAGCCCCATTCCTGGCCCAAGCTTACTGTCTTTGGGGGAAGTTCGTGGAGAGATTTGATAACTGTTGTGAGTCGCTCTTGCTCCTGGCTATTATAGGGAATTTGCAGAGCAAGGTCATGGACAAGATCCCAAAACCACCAGAGGAATGAACCCGCAGTGCCGTCTTTTTGGTATTGCTGATTGAATAACTCGTCGATTGCTTTGGCTGCATCCACTGATGACAGCTTTTGTGAAGAGGACCCAAGTACTGAGTTGAGTATCTCAACGACTTGACCAGCAAATGCCGGCGCGTCACCGGGGATCTGTAGCTGGACGCCAGACATGTTGGGCTGAGGTAGGTACGTGTTGCTGCACTGTTGGATGTTCAAGGTTGTAAGAGAAATTTGATGTGAAGAAGTGATGGTCGTCAAGGTTGTTGGTACCTAGGTATAGAAGTTCTGAATAAACGGTTTGGGTAAGAGGTAGCCTGGTAAGAGTATGACGAAGTTGCGATGTAAGTTGGGGAGGCAGCTGCCTAAAGCAGGGGCGGCGGGCGCGGGACCCGCCGTACAACTACCCCGCCTAAAAATAGACTAGCTTCATTCCGGCCCGCGTTCTGCGCCCCGCGCCCCCGGTGAGACCCGTTTTCCCACGGATCTTTTAGCCGTGAGATCTGACAGTAGTCAATATTTGTCAGGCCGACTTGTTTTCATTAATATCATTTGGGCTGCTTCCGCCTTCCGTCCATCATGGAAGGATTCGAGACCCTGTGGCTTATGTCTAGAAACCGAGATGCGTAGAGGCATTGCCGCCCCCAAGCGGAGCTTGTCTTTGCCCAGCTCTGCCTGTCTTCCCTTTTCAAGGTAAGACAAAAACGGTCATGAGAAGGCTTTCGTGAGACTCTTGTCATCATCCTGTGAGTATCATTCCCCAAAAGGTGACGATTCGACTGACACACCCCGGTAACCCGCAACTGATACCCACAAGTTGGAAATGGTGATGTTCAGCGGTGCAACCTGCATGGTCTTTTTGTTCGCGAGTACATTCTCAAGTCAGCCTTGCTCAACTCTACGAATGTCATCTGGAAGCCTGAGAGTCCCGAATAGAGCGATGGTACCGTCTTGGAGCAACCTAGAACACGACGAATCAGGCTACAGCATAGCCTTCCCTGCGGATTAGGTTAGTCATGGCCCATGGGAGCTGACATGCGGTCCAGCTCCCCCACAGACGATCACTCCTTTGCTGCCATTCGCACTTAGCCTTGCCTAAGAGAAGCTAGACCGCACGCCCACGGCTATTCAGTGCCGACAACAACCCCAGCAATTCGCTTTAAACTTTTGCGTCTAATGCCTGCCCCTGAGAGAATATCCCGAATGCGCTCGATTGCAAGCCACATTCGGGCGACGGCATAGCCTGATGTATGAATTGGGTTACATAAAACGTCTGACATGCAGTCAAGCTCTCCACAGCCGATCAATCCTTCAGTTTGTCTTCTCCGTTTCTGGGCGGTAGCTGCACCTGGGTCTAGGAACAGAAATCCCTTTGCACTTTGCCTAGTGCTCCGATGGCTCTCGGGGTTGCCTAATGGTGGTTCATGCAAAGTCTTGTAATTGATGGCGGCTGGAATGATATATAATGTAGTCCTCAACACCGCAAGAGTTTCCGAATCATCAAACTCAACAACGCACACTCTCCAACAAACCCCCAAGCAATTTAACAAACACTTTGTCTTCGAACCTCAATCTCTCAAGATGGTTGCCTACACATACCTCCTCGGCCTCCTTGCCGCCTCGGTCGCCATTGCCAGCCCCGTTCCCAACCCGAACGAAGAATTCTCTCTTGAAGCTCGTGCCGGCCAGGTATTACCCATAAAACACACAACATGATACCATCAGCGCACTAATACGGACTTAAACAATAGGTCTACATCTGCAAAGCCGGCGCCAACAACGACGGCGCGCTCTACGGCGAAATCAGCCAGGACAAGGCCATCGGCTTCTTCCGCGATGCAAAGACCAGCACCGGTGGCAGCGGATACCCCAAGCCGTTTGGTAACCAGGGCAACGTGATGAAGTTTGCCAGCGGCTGCGGCAGCGACGTCTGGGAACTGCCTGTTCTCAAGAGCGGCAAGCCATACGACTACAAGTCGAAGAAGGGCAGCAGCAACAGTCCTGGGCCCATGCGGGTGTACTACACCAAGGATCTCAAGTTCTGCGGCATTGGAGGCAAGCTCAAGCCTGACGGCACCGGCAACCCTCACAACTGCGTCCTCAAGAAGTGATTGGCTTGAAAGATGAGTTTCATGTAAATAATTCTACGCACACATGAGCGGATGAAAGGGCGAATGCTCTAATCAGTACAATTCTGTTTCTACAGTTCCGTATTTCAAACACATTCCCCCGTTCACCTCTCCAGTCAGTTCTGAGATCTGAATGACTGCCAAGAATTCTGTGAGTTTGCAAAGTGTGGTTGTGTCCGAGTGGAGGGAAGTAAAAGTCTCAGGGAGTGAGAACCTGATGGTGCGCACTGACAGGCTAATTCGCCGCCAGGTTATCGCCCTCCTCAGAGATTCCACATGCATTGCGCCAGGGTCGTCTCCGGATCGATCTCTTCGAACGCCTGGACAGCGTTACGAGGCGAACGCATCCGTTCCAAATGACGTCTGCCCTGTTTGCTGTTCGAGAAGTCGTCGATGGACTCCATCAACAACTCTGCATGGCAGCGGCCAATAACAATATCGTTTCTGAGCGTCTGGTCGGCAAAAAGCGACTCAAATTTGTCCATGGGAACGAATGATTTCTCGAGACTACCGAATTTGGTCAGAAACTTGCTGCACAAGGTGAAAACAGCGAAGAAGTTGACGCGGGCGATGGGATGTGGTCCCTCAATATCCATAAGGGCTGTCCTCTTGGCTTTCTCCATGTATTCTGAGAGTGTGAGCTTAGACCGAGCTTCTTCGATCTTGTTGTAAGACTTTTGGCCTAATTCTGGCTGGCAAGGAATGCCCAGAACTTGTCCCTGGAACAATGGGCCACTTTCATGATTCGAAAAGTGCTGGTCAATAAAGCCAGAGTCAATGTCCATGGTCTCCGGCCGGTTCATCAATCCAGCTTGCAAACGGTAAAGCTTGCCATCGGCATTTGCGGTCTTTTCCATTTTGCTGTGATATACAATGCGACGGAAGGTGGAGCAGAAGTTTCTCTCTGGCAATTTCGCCCCGAAGATGGATTGGATGAGCACCTGAGAGAGGTCGTCGAAAACGGGTATTCTCGGGGTGCTGGTAACGCCATGGCGCATAGCGTTGTAGAGGTGCAGGGCCGATGAAATGACCGCCCATTCAGAGTTGACGAGATAACCAAAAGCGAAAGCGGCGGTCAGAATTTCCGTCATGTGGCTGCCGACAATCCATGGCGACGTATGATAGGTGTCGAACATCTTCTCTGAGGCATAAGCTTCAAGCCCATCACGGACTTTTTGGAGCTGTTCATGCCAGTATTTAGCTCTCCTGCAGTTCGGGCCCATCGCATTAAGGGATTTCATGACTGGTAAGAGACTGGTTCGGAAGTCAATGGCCAGACGAATGGCCCTGAAGCGAGAATGAGGCCGTGTTATCTTCGCACCCGAAGTAGTGGTGGCCGACTGTTCTGTCACAAGGAACAGATTCAAGGCCGCGACAAGCCTAGACGATGCGATGGGCTCAGTTTGCGAGAAAAAGTTTCTGGCACCGAAGAGGAAGGAATCGCAGACTGGGGTAAAGCACCCACACGTCAAGGGTTTCGTGGCTTCCAGCATACCGATTGCCCGTGTGTTGGTGAGGTCGTCGCGCATGGTCTCGAAAACAGAGAGAACAGTCGCCTTGTCTGACTCGGAGATCTCGTCTCCCTTGAGATCACCCCTAGGTACAAGGCCTTTTGGGAGACTGAACTTGCATTGACACTCAGGTATGTTGCATACGACCCCCACTCCTTGAATGTTGAGCATCGGTTTGCCAATGAGCGTTCTGCCGTAGTCGTTGATGGCCTGAGCGAGCATGAAGAAACGACGCGCATGTGAAAGCAGTGTTCTCGGATCGACCTTGTTGGAGAGCTTAGAAAAGAATTTGCAGGTCATCTCGGGGTTCATAGCCAAGTTGGAGCAAACGTAAACGAACTTCGGCGGTATCTCTCTGGCGATAGAGTACACCGCAAAGTTGTTCATCCAAGCCGCCAAAGGCAAGGGGACGCTGCCGTGAGAAGCATCTGCCCAGCATTTTTTGATCACATTGTGCACATTTTCCAGCTCCTGAGTTCGCGTCAGCTGAACTTCTTCATCACGATTAGGAAAGAGTCCTCTTACCATTAGAAAATAGGCAGCATCGAACAGCTCGCGGATTTTGTCGTCTTCCAAGCAAAAGTCCGAGGGCATGTCGGATTCATTTGTTGTGCTCGTGGTATGAGAAGAAGACATAGGCGAGCCACAATGTTTATGACCGGCTTCAACGGGGGTTTTCTGGTTCTCGGGCTCAGACTCGACCGTCGGGAGGCGAGAGAACAAGGTGTTTGCCGTCGAATCTTGAAGGTCAGGTTTGTCCCCCAGAGGAGCGCCCAATTCCCCTACCAGAGGAGTGAGCATGGAAAGAACTTCCTCAAGCCTGCTACTTGTTAGCGCTGAACTATGTTACCCAGATTAATCCCATACCTGTCGTTGAATGCGTCATGTCCATCATGACCGGCGCCAAATTGCCGGTAAATATTGGCCACAAGCTTCCGCTTTTCTATGGCACTTCGGAGGAAGCCGATCACGGAGGTCGGAACGGTGGATTTGGCCTTCTGTAAGACCTTCGCTGTTCTCAAGATGTCGGCGGTGGATCTGAAATTTAGGCTGGAGTCGCTGGGTGCTTTGAGTCGATGCTGGCACCAGAGCCAGCTCAAAAAGCAGTTCGTCAACTTCTTGTAGGATTTGTAGAGCTCCGAAATGGAGCTCGCGCCGGTAGGAGCCATCTCGAAGGACGAAAGGTTGGAGATGCCGGCTTGTGTGGGTTGGAGGAGGGGAAGTTGGGGAAGTGAAGATTGAAAGATGGGGTGGTGATGAAAAGAAGGGTGGAATTCTGTGCTGTGGGTGAAAACCTTTCTGTGGTGAGTTGAAAGAGGTTGAAAAGGCAGGACCCTCGAAGAATTCTACTGTGATTAGAAGGAGCTGCCCATTTCCAAGTTTATTTTCATTGCTATTGTCACTGACAGCGCTATTCCTAATCAGGGTTGTGAGCTTTCATGAATACTCAGGTGAGTATCTGTTAATATCGCTTAGCGCTAAAGGCACTGAATCTCACACATTTTCATCTTGTGATCCCTTTGACATTAAAATCTACTTTATAATGGATCAAATACTCTTATGTATATGACTTAGGTTTGCGCTTATGAGGCATTTGAAGATGAACGAACACTATTTGACGATTTACGTTGAATTATATTAGCAACGTTATATATGACAAAATGCCTGGGGCATCCTTAGATTAACTGATTTTGCGAAACGATCATGCTCTGGTCTTATGTATTGCTCTAAAATTAGTCTTTCTAGAGCTTCTTTACAGGCTGGTTTGGTTTCCTCCTCTGTCTTTTTTTTTTTTTCTATTTTCTTCTTTTTTTTCTTTTTTCCCCAAGTGCTTAAAGTTTTAAAAGAGGATGGGAAGAAGGAAATCGAAACCATAAGGAAACTCTTGGTTATTTGAAACGGCTGTCTATCTCTTCAAGACCTTTCACTACCTGCAAGTCGTAGCCATCAATACCATCAGCGTTAATCCCATCGGCAGGTACAGGCTTGTGTGAAGTTCCACGCGAGAGCCTTTCAAACGCGCAGCATTCGATACACTGCGCAGAACGTGCAAATTTGATTAACTTTGATGGCTAAGATCTTATTCACAGAAGGTAGAAGGCAACCATCCTGAAGCCTGCATATGATGCTACTGAGATCCATGCAGGTAGCTTGCAGTTCAAAAGTGATGATATAACGTAGACGTTGTAATTGAGCGTCGAAATGGGACAATATTACGTATCTTTCGGTTTGAAATACTGATGGTGTGTTGTCTCAGAAGCTGTGCATGTGGCCTTCTTGATGTTGACGACTTGGTTTCGGCGATGAAGCTTACATCTGCACGGTCGAGAGGCTCCTGTCACTGTGAAAATCCAGACTCCTGCGCATCACTTCGTTTGGTAAGAGGAATTTACTGCCTGCTCTTTACATGCAGCGTATCGCCTTCCCAGCTCGGTTGTGTGGGTATTGCCGCCTTGCAAACAAAAGTGTCTGACCCTGGTCTCCGAGCTGATATCCTGAACGCCTGTGAGAGCTCATCCATGCTTTTGATCTGACTTGCTTTCAGGTTACATTAAGGAAGAAGGGTCGCTTCAAGTCTTGTCTCTCTCTTCCGTCTTGGTTAGTACAGCGACGTAGAGGAGAGTGTCAGGATCCTTGATGAGAGAAAGCCGTGAGGCTCTGAAAATAGCGAGGCAAGGAACCCACTTCTGCCACAAACCACAGGCTTTGAAATCCTTACGCAGACGGAAGTATGGCCTCTAGAACGGTCGAGTCACCGTAAATATCAGGGGTGGTGGGAAAAAATGGGCCAAACGTGGTCCAATGTCTACTTCTGGACATTCGCTCCAACACAAGCTGCATGGGCATGTTCCATCTTTGCCGCCAACCTGCATAATTGTCTACAGCCAAGGAGAGGGGTAAAGGAAAGTCTTGGTGGGTAGATAAAAAGCTCGCTGTTGTCCTCGTTTTCTCCATCTTCTTCAAAACAAAACGTGGGAAAAGTTGGACAGGTGATAGCCCCCTGCACATATCGACGATCAAAATGTCAGCACCAAACAACGCACCCTCACCAACGGCAGCTGTAGCTCCCACTGCTGCACCTGGTACCCAGCCTGGGAGGGGAGACATCCAAGTTGCCGATGAGCCGCAACTCGCGATCGATCCCCAGGTATCTTGCGCGCCCGTCTCTCGAAGCCTCCGGCTTGATCTAATCCATTCCCTTAGGCCCAGGGTGTGGACGACGCGGCGTCAGACATTGGAAGCGTGAGTGCTTAGATGTCTTCTGTAGGGATTGTGTTGGACAACCTACTTAGTATTTTCGGCAGAGCGTTGCGTCTTCGAAGACCAGCTTGGCAGAATCGATTTACAACTATCGCGTTGAAAACGGCCGCACGTACCATAGGTACAAAGATGGAAGTAAATCTCCCACACGAAAGGTGCTATTCTAGCCACTTCTTTGGATTAGGTTTTCTAATGGATGCAGAATATTCCTACCCTAACGACGAAAGGGAGAGCGACAGATTAGGTGCGTGGTTGAGTGGAACGGACGACCTTTTCTTTTCTGATGGATGTTGTTGACGGTCTTTTCAGATCTGCAGCATCACCTGTTTCTTCTTACTTTGGAAGGCAAGCTCGGTCTTTCTCCTCCAAACGAAGAAGGTTCTAAGGTCAAACGCGTCCTTGATGTGGGGACTGGAACTGGGATATGGGCCATCGAATTTGGCGACCTTCACCCGGAAGCAGAGGTCTGTCATCAGAACCTAATTATCTTCCTTCGTTCGCATACTAATCTCGAAACCTCATGCAGATCATAGGTGTAGACCTATCTCCTCCGCAAGCAGAGTATGGTTTCGTCGAGAAACCCACCGTATGCGTCTCTAATTCCTGACAGGGTGCCCCCCAATGTTCGATTTGAGGTTGATGATATCGAAGAGCCCTGGCTGTTCTCTCGGCCGTTCGACTACATTCACAGCAGAATGATGACATCCAGCATTTCGAACTGGAAACAATTGGTTCAAAGAGCTTATGAGTGAGTATTTGTTTTACTACTTTCTCTTTAGACTACACGAAACAGTATTCTAATCAGTTGAAACAGCAATCTTACGCCGGGAGGATACCTCGAGCTCCAGGAAATAGACCTTATGCCTCAGTCAGACGACGGCACCTTGAGGTCGGATGCTGCTATTGTCCGGTGCTTTGCGCTACTTGGACAAGCCGCCACCGTGCTTAACCGGTCTTTTCAGGATATTCCAGATCTTGCAAATGCCATGAGGGATATCGGGTTCATCGATATCCATATCAAAAAGGTAAAGTGGCCCACGAATACATGGCCAGCAGACCCTCGATACAAGCTCCTCGGCGAATGGGCGCACGAGAATTCCATGTCTGGTATCGAAGCCTGGACCATGGCTCCTCTGACCCGAGGACTTGGGTGGAAGAAGGAGGAAGTTGAGGTTTTCTTGGTTGAGCTCCGCAAGGAGTTCAGGGATCGCAGTATCCATGCGTATTGGCCGGCGTAAGTTTGCACGTTTGCCGCTTTTTTGAGGCAGCGGTCTCCCCACAGTCTCCCCACAAACCCCATCTCAAAGCTAACACGACGAAATGATAGGTATGCGCTTTATGGCAAGAAACCCGAGGTGGATGGATAAGGGCCGTGAGGTACAGCCGAAGAGCCGGAAGTATGGTCAAGTTGTTTCCCAAGAGAAACCCTCGATGGAGTTCTCTCGGTTCAAATTTTTCTACATTATGCGTTGTCTTTTCCAAGTTCACGTAGCTTCCTGCGTAATTGTTAACCCTTCCCTCAATATTCATGTAGCTTCATAAAACTGATGTTCATAAAAGAGCCTTGTTACAAAAACATTTAAACGTGTTTCCCGGTGCGAAAACAGGGCTCTTAGCGAACAAAGAATGTTCTTGCTGAAAAGGAGGATTGCAGTTACAGCGTGTGAATATGAAGCACCACTGACTATTTAGAGGTCCAGACCAATTTATACCAATAATTGTAGAAAAGGA
Source organism: Colletotrichum gloeosporioides (assembly GCF_011800055.1). Taxonomy (NCBI): domain Eukaryota; kingdom Fungi; phylum Ascomycota; class Sordariomycetes; order Glomerellales; family Glomerellaceae; genus Colletotrichum; species Colletotrichum gloeosporioides. Next base: position 49,235 of record NW_025544762.1, on the reverse strand, counting down.
AATGTCTGCGGACGTCCTTTGGACGATAGATCCAGACAAACAGACATGCGTCTACGTCGACGATGACTTCAAAAACAATCTTTCTAGGGTTCCTTGAAAACTGCATTTCGTGACGCGGGCTACAACGAAATCGTTGCTGCTGCCGTCTGTGTTGACATTCAGTGGCTCGCTTAACGCTCAGAGGGAGAGGTGGAACGACATTCTTCGAATCCTTGTCTCAGTTCTGTCTTACGACTGGCAATGGTCCTCATACCCGGCTCGCCTATGCACGAGGTACATACCTGAACCATTCCCGTGTATATGCAGTAACCCATACTGCTTTATCTGTTGAAGAGACATTCGAAAACGCAAGAGAGTGGGGCCAATAAACCGACGAACAGGCTTCTTCTGGACGATGGGTGGATGGATTCAACACCAAATGCAACGACCTGCATCTTTGCCACCAACGTGCATGGTTGTCTCCAGCCAAGAAGAGGGGTAGGCAGGCATGTCGGTGAACACATAAAAACAGCATGTTCTCGGCAGGTTCTCTTGACTTTTTTCACATAATTATTGGCACTCCAGACACTGGCTTTTCCGACCTTGCATAAAGCCCACGAGGAGATTGAGATGTCTGCAACCGACGACGCAAGTGCCGCAGCGGCGGCGGGTACAGCACCCGCAGCTACCGCGCCGTCTGCAGCCTCGCCCACCGCTCAACCCACTGCAGCCACAGCTCAGCCCACGGAGGAGGAGCAAATTGTGCCTGACGACGAGGTTCTGAGTGATGCCTTGAAATTAGAATATGAACATGGTCTAACCTTTGGTAGCAACCTGTCGACGACGCAGCATCTGACCTTGGAGGCGTGAGTTACGATATCTCTGTGTTCAACGTTCAGATTCTCAACTAGTTGCAGAGCATCGCTTCCTCAAGCACGAGTTTGTCGGAGTCGATCTATAACTATCGCCTCGAGAATGGACGCACTTATCACCGGTACAAGGAAGGCAGTGAGACTCCCTTCACACCGTGTAAACCAACAGAACATTCGCATCATTGACAATGGCAGAATACCAATATCCCAATGATGACAGGGAACTTGAGAGACTGGGTAAGCGCCCTTGGTGAAGTGTGCAGTCTGGATATCTGTGCATGATCGTCTGACCTGGATTTCCCTTTTTATCACCACAGACCTGCAGCATCACATGTTCGATCTCTGTCTTGACGGGAAGCTTGGTGTGGCACCACCCAATGACAAGGACTCTGGTGTCCGTCGTGTCCTAGATGTCGGCACCGGGACTGGCTTGTGGGCAATCGAATTTGGAGAAGCCCATCCTGAAGCTGAGGTTTGTCAGGGTGTTAGTTCGTATAACCATCTGAACATGCTAACTTGTGCCTTAGGTTCTTGGAGTGGACCTGTCACCTCCTCAAGCAGAGTAAACCCTTCATTGCGGAATCCTCGCACAGCCAAAGTCTGACATTTGTTAGGGTCCCTCCCAACGTCACCTTCGAAGTAGACGACATCGACGAGCCCTGGATCTACAGCCGCCCGTTTGACTACATCCACTCCCGAATGATGAACTCTAGTATCGCCGACTGGAGACAGTTCATCCAAAGGGCTTACGAGTGGGTTGACAGCTTGCGTATAGATCCCTTTTTCTAACCCCCAGCTTACAGCAACCTCACGCCCGGCGGCTATCTCGAGCTGAAAGAGGTAGACCTCATGCCTGAGTCCGATGACGGAACGCTTCCCACGGATTCCGCCCTGAACAAAACGTACACACTCATCGGCGAAGCCCTCAAAGTTTTCGGGCGCCCGTTCCAGGACGTGCTTCCGCTGGTTAATATGATGAAGGAGGTCGGATTCGTCGACCTTTACGTCAAGAAGTTCAAGTGGCCGACGAACACGTGGCCAAGGGATAGCCATTTTAAAGAGATTGGGGAGTGGGCGAATATCAACTATCTCTCAGGCATCGAAGGTTGGGTTATGGCGCCATTTACAAGAGCTCTCGGCTGGAAGAAGGAGGAGGTCCAGGTCTTGCTCATTGATGTTCGGAAAGAGTTCAATGATCGTAACATTCATGCTTACTGGTCCTGGTAAGTCGCGCTACTACTAGCCGGGGAGATGTCTTTTGCAGAGGAGCGGCTGACGCGGTCATATAGGTACGCGATCTACGGAAAGAAGCCAGAGGCAGACACGCAGTAGCTACAGATCCGACTCTGTTTTCACAGGCATTGTCTGTAAGACGTACGACAATTCGGATTGGGAAACCCACAACTTTGCACAGGGAAGTGTTGCATTTTGACCACCTGTTGATGAATCCCTTCGAATAGGTACCTGGTGCACTCTTATGTGCTTTGATCCAAACTCATTTTGGTACTCTGAAAATTCTTACTACGCCAACCTGCACTTCGTTCATGAACCCATTCAGTCTTGGGCTCGTCCGCAGTGAACTGCTCATTTCGTTGTGAGATTTATGAGTGATTACCTTGTGAACTCGGTGAGATGTTACCCTGTGTTTTGACAATCCGCATTATCAATCGTGCACCACCATTATCGTCATCATGTAGGGCTGGTCTTCTTCAACCCAATCAGCCAAATATCGGAACACGATGTCTCACCAACCCAATCAAACACCCGGCGCCAGCCGCCACTAACAAATCCTCCATCGGGAACTTCTCCAACAATGAAGGCTGGTGTGTGTTTCTCCAACGCTCTTTAGCGCGAAACGCGCCAACCTCAATCTGTGTGGAGGGTAGCATCGGAACATTGCGACGGGACGCCGTTGGCGCCCCCCATCCCTCCATCTCCCCAAACCAGGCCAACCTTGGTTGCGACTTCACGTGCACGTAATCGCGTGGGCAGAACGGCTTCTGCGGGTGGGCAAGATTTGGGGTCAGCTTGCCAGCAGGATACACCCCTGTCGATAGGTCACCCGGCCCGCACCTGTCAAAGAAACGATGCAAGACACGGGGGCGGCCATGTTCTAGCTGATCTAGATTTCGGGAACTTGTGTTTTTCCTTTTGTTTCTTCCTTCGTTTCTCACCCTCACACATTTTGACGCATCTCGTGACGACAAGGTCTCAGGAAAGCGAAAAGGGAATCTGGAACACGTCATCGGGCGGGCGAGGCCCGTCTTGCGCCGGTGGTCTTCTTCCACCACCCAGCTTTACAAGTGGTGGGTGTAGGAGGATGAGGCTAGTTGACCGCTTCATAGATAAGCTTGTCCCAACCACCTTCCTCCAAACCTCCAAGCTCCCAAGCTCCCGTCAACCTCGAAGCTGAGGCGAGATCCCTTTCCCTCAACCGCCATGGTCTTCCCCATCCTCCCCAAAACGCCCCTCCCCTCCCTCTCCCTCTCCGCCGCAGGCCTCGTCGCCCTCGCCGACCTCCAAACCATCGCCCACCGCACCGCGCTGACCGGCACCTCCTCCTGGTGGGACTCGCTCGTCCTCGCGCCGGGGCTGCACTACCAACAAGCCGCGGACGGCGTCGCGGGCTCCGACGCCAGCGGTATCAGCGCCGAAACCTCGCGCGCGTTCGACGGCGGGAACGCCAACAGCGGCGGCGGGAAGGGCGTGTTCGGGACGGAGGCGCTCCCCGGCGGCGGGTTCAAGAATGTGCGGGTGACGAATCCTGGGATGTTGATGTTCCTGTCGCGGTTGGGTGTGCAAGATCAAAGGGCGCGGGACAAGGAGTTGAGGATGCGGAGGAAGGCGGCAGGCGGTGGCGGGGTGGAGGCTTTTGGGGCCGGGGCGGGGAAGGAGGATAAGGTCATTGTGGTTGATATCGGCACGATGGGGACGGGGAGGAGAAGGAGGAAGGGGAGGGCGTTTGAGGAGCGGGATAGGGAGTGGGAGTTTGAGAAGGGGAGTCATTTGCTTTACCTCGCGAGTCCGTTGCTTACGGTTGGGGCGGTGACGGTGATGGTTTTACTGGGAGATTGTGAGTTCCCCTTCTTCCGACATCTTCAGCCTCAGGTCCTCCAAAGACGGCTGATAGACATCTGCTTACATCCTCACCAGGGTGGGGTCTCGCCGCCATCATAGCCCTCATAACCTCCCGCCTCCTCAACATCTACATCATCAAGCAGCGCACACCCCCCTCCCCCTCCGCGCCCTCCTCCCCGTCCTCCTCCAAGCTCACAGAGTACCTCATCCCGCTCTCGCCCACCCTCTCCGTGCGCATGCGCGGCCGCGCCGCCGACCTCGCCGCGCTCACCACCGAGACGTACCTCCTCGCCAAGACGGCCGCGCAGGGCTACCTCGAGGCCGCCGCCAAGCTGACCATCTACCTCGTCGCCGTCTTCAGCGGCAACGTCTCGCAGGCGGGCAACATGGCGCTGCTCGTGCTGCTGCTCGGTAGCGCGGGGCTGCTGGGGCTGAGCAACGGGTTCATGAAGGGGGTCAAGGGCAAGGGGCGCGTCGCGCGCGTGTGGAACGGCAATGGTGGTGGTGGTGGTGAAGGTCCGAGGACTGCGACGGTGGGAAGTGGGGGAGGGACGGCGCCGGGGAGGAGGCGGGATTTCGACGCGTTTGTTCAGGGGCAGAGGCCGCCGCGGAGGGAGACGGAAGATGCGGTGGAATGGGGGAGTCAGCAGAGCCAGGTTGGGACTGTGGTGCGGGATCCGTATCCTTTTGAGGGCAGTGTAGAGTACATCTGAGGAAGAGTGAATAGCATCATGACATAAGGTAGGAAGCATGGCACGAGGGGTGACGTTGGGGGTTTGAAGGATATGGCCTCACTGCCATTTTCTGCTTGTTTTGTTTTCTGTCTATTCATAGACATTAAGTCAGGTTAAAAAACAAACACCGTCCACCCGTCCCCCGTTTCCCAACCATCACCATGTTTTGTGTTTCCCTGCCTGACTGACTCCCTCCCTTTGTCTACAGTACTCCTACGCTCGAAACCAAAAACGAAAAAAACAAGGGAAAAGAAAAGTCCCTGCCAAAATCAAAGAGGGTATATATACCAAACAAAAAAACAATGCTTCCCCCCTTAAACATGAAACCTGTCTTTTTTCCGACCATCTCACGGGAGATGATGATTGTCTACGTGGATGTGTGTAAAGTGAACGCTGTAGAAGAGATGATAGAAAACTTTTCCGACAAAGCAAAATGTGAAAGATGCTTGGTGTTTATAGAGTTCGGTCATTGGTCGACGACTCCTCGCAGCACTTGACAATCTCGCACAGCGACCGCATGATGAGCGGGTCGATCTCGTTGACCGACTCGCCGGCCAACGGCCCGTCCGCACCCTCGGCGCGCAGCGTCGCCACCAGCCGCGCGATGCACCGCCGGATGCCGATCTGCAGGTCGCGCAGGGTGACATCCGCCGTCGGGACGGGGGTAACCGGCACCGGCGGCGCACAGGACTGGCGCGACGAGCAGGCGCGCAGGCCGAGGAACATGCTCGAGCGCTTGCGGAGGGGCCGCGGCGGCGGGGGCGTGGTTTCTTGCAAGCCCTGGAGGCCGAGCAGGGTAGCGGCCTTCTTGGGGATGGACTCGTCTGTCGTGCCGGTGGTCTCGGGGGTGCCCGGCGTGGGCGGGCGGGCGCCGTGCTGGACCATGGGGGCGAGGTAGTTGTAGGCGACGATGTGGGCGTACAGGGCGTCGCAGAGGTAGTCGGAACCCGTGGGGAACAGGTTGCGGATGCGGGACCACTGGGGCGCGGTGAGGGTTGCGGTGGACGGGGCGATGGAGGAGAGGTCCAGGTTGGAGGAGGAGGCGGCGCCGCGGGAGGAGCAGCGACGGACGGAGGAGTTTGCGTTGTTGTTGCGGCGCGGGGCGAGCCATCGCCAGCGTTGCTTGGGGGAGGCGGGCGGCGTGTCTGGGCGGATTGGTTCGTGGACGGGTAGGCGCACTTTGCGGGAGTAGCTGCGGATGGTCTCGATGGAGAGGCTGGAGCAGAGGAGCATGGTCTCGGGGAAGCAGGTCACGGAGATGCGGAGGGACTCGACGACATTGGGCGGGAGAGGGATCCGTCGCGCTTCCTCGGAGGAGAGGGAGGGGATGTCGATTGGGTCGTCGAGCCATGTGTACGAAGCGCTGACTGAGGATGTCGGGCGTGATCTGGTCTGGGCCTGGGATCTGGGCCGTGGTGTGACGACAGATCGCGAGGTTTCTGCTGAGCGGGACTTGGGACGGGGAGTGACGAGGAGAGGGGGCGCGAGGCCTTCCTCTTGCTCGTCGAGGTAGCGGAACCACGGCTCGAGCTCCTCTTTGAGGTCGGCGATGATGGAGCTCCTGTTTGTCCCCGGCGCGGTGACGTGGTCGGAGCCGGTGCGGGTGGACGAGGCGTGCGAGCGAGCCCGCGACCGCGATGCAATGGTCTTGCGGGCGTCATCAGTGAAAGAGACGCGGTGCTTCAAAGACGAGCTGCGCGTGGGCACGGCGATCTCGATAGAGTGCAGCGAGTGGACCGACAGGCGGTTCTGCTCCGTCTCCTTCTCCTTCAGCTTCTTCTTCTTCTCCTTGCCGGCATTTGGGGTTGGCGTGGTCGGCATCGGCGCCGGCGTCGGGTTGACGTGTAGACTCCGCGCCCGGCTTGTGGGCCGCGTGTACCCTTCAAACGGGTTGGACAGCCGGCGGGTGGTAGTCGCGGCGTTGGCGCTCTTGATCCGCGGCGGCGACTGGGACTCGTTGATGGACTTATCCCCCAGCCGGGATAGCGGCCGCACTACCGGCTTGATGGGCGTTGTGACTGGTGATTGGTCCAGACTCTTACCCAGTTCGGGGTGGTCGCCGGGCCCTTCCGGCTCTAGATCCATCCAGCTCACCGGCATGCCGTCTTCTTCTTCTTCTGACCCGTCGCAGAAGGAGACGAGTCGTTTGGACGGTGCCGTTGCTGGTGGTGGTGCTGGTGGTTGACTGGAGGCGGAGATGGTGGTGTCTGTCGTGAGGACGGATTGCTGGCGAATTTGGGGGGACGCGGCGGCCTCGTCGTCGCCGTCTTCGGCCTCGCTGAATGACGCGCCGCTCGAGCTGGCGGCGTCAGAGTCGTTTTCGCTGGCGCCGCTGCTCTTCTCGTCGATGGCGCCGAGAGGCTGGAACTGCGGCACGCCGTTGGGGTGACACGGGGCGCCGAGAACAGTCGGCGGCTCGGCGGAGGGCCATTCGTCTTCGTCGGATGCAAGGGCGGGCGAGGGGGCGCCGGCGGTCATGTTCTTGGAGGCGAAGATCAGACTAGAGAACTCGAGGTCCTGGGCCAGGAGCTCCGGTAAGTTGCAGTCCATGGTCGGTTCCGCGGCTTCGGCCATGGTGCCGGGATGGATGCATATATGCCCGGGAGGCTGGTACTCGTGGGAATGCTGAGGGTGGGCGTGTGTCTGGCGATGCTGCTGCTGCTGCTGCTGCTGCTGCTGGCGTTCCTGATGGTGGTGGTGGTGAGACCGGATTTGGATTTGGGACGACAACGGCTGGGTGGTCGGGGGCGGCGGTGACAGCGGCGTTGACGGCGGGATGCTTCGACTGCAGATCGATGTCGGCGGCTGCGGGCTGGAAGGCAGTGTCAGTGGCAGGAGATTTTTCATGCTCCGGACGGAGCGTCTTCGCTCCAGGGCTGGCGGACGGGATGTTTTAAAGGTTGTTGGAGAGATGTTCCTTGCAGGGAGGGCCTCGGTCGCGTGTGGGGCAGGGAAGGGAGCTGGAACGTCTAACGCGAACATGGGGTGCATGCCACATGGGATGGGTTGATGCTCATGCCATTGGGCGACGGAAGAGAAAAGGGGAGAACTGCTGCTGGCCAGGGGGGGAGGGATCATGAGGTCGAGGTGGCCACTGGGAGCTGCGAAGCCTTTAAGCTGCCCAGGGCTGACGACAGGGTCCTGGAGGCTTGCTGGACGAGGGGAGGGGTGTTCGTCTCTGCTGGGATGTATTTCCCTGAGAGAGGGAGAGAACGAGTCTCCAGTGAGTCCAGTCGCTTCTCCAGTCTGGATGGACACGCCGGGCAGCTGCACATGTCCGTGGGTAGGATTGCTATGGAGGAGGACGGAGCAGTAGGGCAGAAGAAGACCTCGCTTGTAGGGATCGAGCTTCGATACGCTGGGCGAGAGGGTCCGAAAACAGGGACGCTGTGTTCGGATCCGGGAGAGAGACCCTCCTCGTGCAGACTCGGGAGATGAGAAGGGCGGTTGGGACTGGATGAGACTTGGACTGGACGGCGAGAAATGCAGGCAAGCTCTCGAGGCGAAGCTCCGAGGGGGCGATGGAGGAGAGGAGAGGGGGGCAAGACTAGATGGTGAGATTGAGAAAGATTGCTCAAGATTGCCCGAGGGGAAAGCTGCGTATGCCGTGCCACTCGAGGAGACGCACAACAAAAACACCGCCAGAACAGTCCAGTCGAGCATCCATCTATGGATACATCCATCCCATACAACAACAACATCTTGCGTTGTGCGTGAAGAGGGGGGCCCGTTATCTAGAGCTCTGGGCTCTGGGATTAGTTGCAAGACATTATTGACCGCGGTCCTTTGCCCTTGCATCGTCCCGTCCTCTGCTCTGCAGTAGCGCAATAGTCACGACCACTGTCATCCGTCCCCTGGGCTTGGACCGGCTTCATCGCGTCTTTTCTTCTGCAGGCCCTGGATCGTCCGTGGCTCTTTCATAGTTCGCAGATGAGCTCAGCGCCAGCATTTTGCCAACGCAGCCTCACCTCACCAGCACCGAGGGAGCCAGTGGTGCGGGACTCCGGATCTTGCGGATGGGGAATGGCCCTGCTGGGGATAGGGCAGCCAGGTCAGGGGCAGCAGCAAGCAGCAGCTGGCGCAGTCAGTCGTGGACTCGGATAGTATTAAATTGACGGGGTCGTTTTGTTAAATTGACGGGGCCCTTAACATCCCCCAAAAACTATTATCAGATCCCATAACCCGAACATAACCTAACGCCTAACCCTAACCATAACACCTAACTTCCTAACCCTAACGAATTAACCCGCCCACTAAGCTTTTATTTCTACGATTTTTCTTTATTTTTCTATAGCTTTTTGAAGTTATCTAGAGATATATGGGGATATTAGTACGCGTTTTCTGATGACTCAGCGTGCACGGCCATTTTTACCTATAGTAGGCTTAGCGCGGGCAAAATAACAAAACGACCCCGTCAATTTAACAGATACCGTGGACTCGTGGCCGTGGTTCCACAGGTCTCCAGCGAAAAAAAGAGAAGAGCCCATTTCGAATCTCGACTCTGTTCTTCGGTCCACGCCAAAAAAGGGAAGACGATGAGGCCGAAAAAGCAATATGACGGGGGCGTGGGTAAGCCTTCAATAATACAACGTTGGCAGTGGGCTCAGCGTGCATATCTGCGCTGCATACGGCAGTTCGCTGCCATTCGCTTCCAAAAAGCAATGAATTATGACTGGTGTTCATTTGGCAATTAAGTCTGCTGTACGGTCGACTGTGCCATCGTCATCAAATCAAGCTCGGCGCTCATAAAAATCTGTTGAAGTTTCTTGGTTCGGTTCCGCTGCCATGACACAGGTCTGGTGCCCACTGCCCACCGTCTGTCCAGTTGGATATGTACGATGGAGGCTTAAACGGCGGTACGATGAGAGTCTAAAGGGTCCATTGCCCTCTCTGAGCAGCAAAGTCCGTTGACACTATCCACCCACGTGCACTTGTGCCTGGAACAGCCCTCGATGTCAAAATGACAAGACACCAGAGGAAGCAGTCGGTCATTCTCTCATCCAGCCTGGGGTCTGTCTGTTTTGGGGGTCCTTGAGAACAGACGCATCAAGATGCTGGACCCCCGGGTAAGCATGGAGCGTTCCATTGGCCCTTGGTGCAGGCTGAATGAACAGGCATTTATCCCGCCTATTCCATATTAGTGCAACCACGTCTGTGTTGCTGCAGCACATCTGCATCCGCATCTTGCACCTTGCATCCATCCTCTTGCAAGCGCAGGCCAGCCTGATGCCTTCAGCCGTCTGTGTCTGTTCCAAGTGCAACTCATGAATGCTATGCATGCAGAGAGCAAGCAACAGCCGGTGACACAGGCCCGTGTAAATGGAAACCGGTCCATTGTCTCTCCTTCTCCAGCACCCACCCAGCCACGGCCTCCCGCCTCAGTTCCCAGAGCCGACCTGGGGAGATTGCCGGCGAGCACAAAGTTCCAAATGGCGAGCGAGATGCCGGGAGGTGGCAGCTGATCGTCTCGGCACTGGTCAAGTGGCGATTGGGGATCATCTTGATTGTCATTGTCTCTCGGCTCTCTCTCTCTAGCCTCTGGCTTGTTGTCCCCTTTGGGGTCTTGCTCCCCTGCCGAGATCAACAGGAGATTGAGGGGCGGCGCAGCAGAAAGCAGGTCGTGATAGGGTGATGAGAGGGTGATGGTCCCTAGCAGCCACCAGTGCACCACCGCAGCCACCTGAGCCAACTGTCGATCCGGATCCCACGCCGCATATCTGCATTGGCATTGGGGAGGGGGGCATGTTGTTTGCTCTGTGCGTGCGTTTCTGTGTCTTGTCTCGTCTCGGGTGCTGTAGGTTTCCTGTCCTGCGCAAAGCCTTTGTTGTGCAGCGGCATTGATGATGGCAGATGAGAGATGTCGCATCGCGTCGCAACCCAATCCATCTGCCGCTATTGCAGGTCGCATGCGTACGCGGACATGCACTATGCTGTAAACGCGCAGCGGGAGTCTGCTGCTCCTCCGGCTCTCGCTCGAGCAGGCAAGGGCCCATCAGAGAGCATCATGGGATTAAAATGCGACGTCGATTCGTGGCCTCCACTGGCGGGCCAGGGCACTAGACATGGATTGCCTGCCTTAGATACGATGGATAAAGGCCAGGGGAGGGGGGCCGGGGAGGGTGTAAGCCAGCGGAGCTGTTCCTGGCAAAGCCGGGCGGGCAGCAAGATTTGATGAACCACAGAACCAACGGCCGGGGGAGGGCGCTGATTCTGCTCGAACCGTTGAGATCGCGACCACGCGTCTTGGAATGGATCAATGGAGCCCATCGGGGCTGGCGGCGCTTGGGTGGCTCGTTTGGGTTCATCGTCATCTGCCTGTCAACGGCGCAGAGTGACACTTTTGGCTTGCTGATATTATCTGACCCTGTCTCGGAGGCCACAGAAGGGGGCGTTGTCTCTGTATGGAGTAAGGTAGAGGCGGCAGGCATGTTGAATCAGTTATGCAGGACCGAGCACAGTGAAGGCGCTGGCTGCAGTGCAGACGAGACGGCAGCAGCTGAAGTTCTGGCGAGATGAGGCACGAGAGAAGCTTCTCGCGTGAGGCTGCAGACGTGAGTGATGTCGGGGAGCTGCAGGCGAGATATGACCGTTGTTGTAGCTCGTCGCTTGTATGCAGCGTCGTCACGTCAGATGGAGGAAGCGAGCTTCACGTCTCCGCAGTCTGCTGTACGAAGGTAATCCGTGCAGACCAGATAAGATAGCGGTCGATCATTGAAGAAAAAGAAAGGTCTGGCCGGAGCGGTGAGCTGGTACGGGAACCCGGAGCGCAGGACGGGTGAGACATGGCGTCGACGGGCTGAGAGGGCGTTGCAAGGCCGGACGTTCAACTCCAACGACACTCCAAGGTTCGAGCCGGTGGTGGTGAGATGAACGGGAGAATGACTGACTCAGAATATTGAATATCAGAGGACGATGGATCGTTCTAGTGGCGCGTGCTACTGCCGGAGCAGAGGAGACATGTCTCGCTTCCAAGCACGGCGTGAACTTTGCGCCTTGTTTGCTGAAAAACCGGGCACTGGAAGTTGGCGATGCAAGGAGTTGGTTGGTGGTGAGACTCTGAGAGATGACAGAGCTTCAACTGCACCACTCACAGAGCTGGCAGCCTGGCGTCCTTACCCGCACCGCCGCAGTGTTAGTGTTTCTACCTTAGGGCGGAAGAGCGGCGCATTGAGGGCTTTGGGCTGCGTAGGGAGCGAGTTAGTGGCTCATTTACAGGCACTCTACAGGCTGGATTCGCTGGAGTCCACAGGTGGCTGTCCCACGCGATATTTCTTAGCGGTGCTCGTTTGTTAGCGGCCTTCTGAGGCAGCTTACCTTAGTACCTAGACCGGGAGCGTTGCAAGCCACCTCGCCTGGGAAGGAGGCACTTGGCGCTGCGGAGCGGGGCACCTTCCCCCTCCAGCTCTGGTTTCCACTTCGGGAGCGCTAAGGCACCTTAGACGGGGCGACTTATCGATAACATTTTTCCAGAGTGGACTCGAATTTTTTCACGATCTCGAACGTCAAGCAGCCTCACTCAACCTACCCGACGTTTCGACGCATCAGCCTTTTTCAAGATTTTGCATCTGCTGTCTCAAAGCCACCAGCGCACCGGCGTGTCATCTAAGCCAAGAAGAAATTCTCCTTCTTTTCGTTGCGAGATACCCGCGCACCGCTCTCGGCTCAACCGTCAGCCGGGCCCATCTGGATCAAAAGTCATCCAAAGCAAGCCATCCAACGTGGTCGCGAAGAAGACTCGACTCGAGGCACTTGCCCTGATCATTCCCCACGGCTATCTCGCTTTCTTGTCTTTGCCTCTCGTGGCGCTGGATCATTCGGTCCCACGTTTTTGTCATCCTCGTGGCCGCTGCGATCCGACCCTCTCGCCTCGGACGCGGCTGAGGAGAAGCCGCGGGTTGCGCACTCTCTCACCCCTTACATCGGAGTCAGGGCCGCTCTCGGACGAGCGTCGCAGCACAGAGATCCGTGGGAAACGCGCCTAGCCGGAATTCACCAATCCCCTACACCATCGGACAGCGCGCCTCGTTGCCACCACCAGACCATCCCACCATGCTGTCAGAGGAATTCTACTCCTGCATCTGCGGTCCGCCTATTGCGGCAAACACCGCCGTCTCCAAGGATGTTGGCATCTACGCCCACTCGCTCAGCCCCAGCTATTCTGTCAAGTCAACTCTGAAGAAAAGCAACACCCCGGCCAACTGCTTGGCTGTCAGTGACGCTCACGTCTTTGCCGCCCAGCATGAAAAGTCCCAGGTCCATGTCTACTCACGGGCCCGGGGCATCCAGGAGGCCGTCATCACCTTCCCGGAGAAAATCCGCAGCTTGGCGTTGATCGACGATGTCTTGGCGTTAGGGACTGCTGAAGGCAGACTGATCTTGTGGGAAGTAAGTAAACAGATCCAGTCTTTGTTCCGAAGAGAGGAAACCAAACTCCGCTGTGTCGTGTGTGGCTAACGAAACAGTAGACTTGCACCGGTCGTCAGTTGACCACCCCACCCTGCCATGTCCAGGCTGTGTCGTGCCTCGCAGTCACGCCTCACCATCTCCTCACTGGCTCCGAAGATTCCAACATCCACGTCTGGACGTTGTCCCGTCTTCTCGAGCTAAACGCGTCTGTCGAAAACGAGCCGGACCGCACGCTGTCTAACCACCGCGCTGCAATTACGTCGCTCGCCATCAGCCGCAGTGTCAACCCGGAAACCAGCATCTGCGTGTCAGCCAGCAAGGACAAGACGTGCATCATCTGGAACTATCAAACGGGCGATGTTCTTCGCACCCTGCTCTTCCCCACGGCTCCGCTCTGCGTTTCCATGGATCCCTGTGCTCGTGCCGTCTTCGTTTCATCCGAGGACAGATCGCTGTACCTCGTCGAGCTGCTCGGAGACAAGCCGCTCATTGGTCCGCGCAGCCTTGAATCGTCCTCCACTGTCGTTCAGGTGAATTCGCCGATTGGAGTCGCGGATGAAGATGCTGGCCCGGCTTCATGCTTGGCGCCAAACCATGACGGCACGACGGTCCTGTCGGGTCACACCAGAGGCAAGATATTGCAATGGCAGTTGACCGAAAACGGGCACCCCACAGAACTGGCAGACCTCAATGCCTCTGTGACAAACCTCGCGTTTCCCCCGCTACTGCAAGCTGCGCGGTCCACAAAACCTGCTGCAGTTATCAAGCCGAGCCAGGCCGAGCGTCAATACACATTCGCGTCTCAACTGAACACTGAGATGCAGCAAGAGACGAGGTTCCAAAAGATGCTCAATGGCCACGGGTTGCCCAATGATGTTCTCGAAGCCGCCATGTTGTCGTTTCAAGAGCCCCCTGCGCAAGCTTCCGATGAGGCTGGCGATGCGGAAGTTCAGAGAGAAACGGACGAGTTATGGGAGATTATCAACGAGCAACGAACGCTGCAGAGGCTGACAATGCAGCCGTACGTCGAGGCCAACTCGTCCCATTCCTGAGAGCGTTTCAGCTTCCTGGTCCGGATTCCAGATGGCGGCTCGAGCCTTCAATTGACCTTATCCAAACTTTGCAAACTCTCCTGTCTCCCCCAGCGAGTCATTCTGGGATTCACATCGGAATCGCATCCATCTATAGCAAAAAAGTCGAAGGCCGGATCGTCCGTCTCGCATGACCAACACGAATCGGCCGCCATCCTCGTCCTCTTGTTTTTTTTTTTGGCAAGCGCCTAGAATTTTATTGTGGTCCATTCCAACATGAGACGATTGTTTGAAGTACCTCGCCCTAAAGCTTAACCTTCGGCTATCGGCCTCTTGTTGATCAATCTGCCTCATGGCTTTCTGACATTAGTCCAGGCCGTAAGAACCGCGCAGTGGTTCTATCACGCAAGGGCTCGGAGCTGGAGAAACTGCTCATGTAAGAGGTGTTCCCTCCATGCCACAGGATCCTAGCGCACAGGCTGCCGTTCACCCAAAATGCTCGTTTTGGATGTCTACCACCAGACAAACAGCCCACAGGATCCCATTGAAACCGGTTTCGCATTCGTCGTGCCTGGAGTTGGTACCTTGCGTCAGTGGGGGTTCGTCATGACTGGACGACAGCTGCTAAATATCAACAAAAAGCCAGCCTCGTCGCTCGACCTTTTCGCTAATCCTGTCCCCGTGTGTAAAGTGACGACGACGAAGACGAGCGGGAAGACACGATGAAGTTTAGTGCTGTTGCGACCCTTCTCACCGTCCTTGCGGCGGTGACCTCCGCCAACCCAGTGACACGGTCGCACAGGCACGTCGTGCACGAGGAGAGGCACCCTGCCCGACGGGAATGGGTCAAGAACCACCGGTTACACACGATGGCCAGGCTGCCAGTCCGGATTGGTCTCGCTCAGTCAAACCTTCATCGCGCAAACGAGTTCATGAATGATGTTGCGCATCCCGATTCCCCTAATTACGGCAAGCACTGGACTCATGACGAAATCGTCGAGATGTTCGCTCCGAGACAGGAGTCGATAGCTTTGGTCATGCAATGGCTAGAAAGCGAAGGCATCCACCGGGGTCGCGTTGCGCTCTCCAAGGGGCGCAACTGGGTTCAGTTCAATGGCACCGCGGGCGAAGTCGAGAGACTCTTGAAAACGGAGTACCACGTCTACAAGCACGAGCAAGGCCACACCCACGTTGCCTGCGACAAGTACCATCTGCCGGAGCACTTGGTCGATCACGTCGACATCATCACCCCCTCAGTACACTTTGACCAGAAGCTGGGGCAGCAGCGCAAGAACACCAAGCACGAACTCACCGAGGAGCATGTTGAGGAGCTCAAGAGACGACAGCTGAAGAAGCGTGAGCTCACCAAGCGGGGCATTAATGGCATCAAGAACCCCTCAATCGTGGGTAACCCAGACAGCGGAGCCGGGCCCAAGCAAGGTGCCGTCGTTCAGAACGCTCTCATGAGTCTCGAGCAATGCGACATGATGATCACCCCGGATTGCCTCAGGGCTCTCTACGCAACGCCGCCAGGATCGCTGAAGAACTCCAACAACACGCTCGGAATCGTGGAGTACACCCCGCAAGCCTTCCTCCAGAGTGACCTGGACATGTACTTCAAGGAATTTGAGCCTCGCCTTGAGAAAACGCCCCCAATCGTCACCCTGGTTGGAAACGCCGTCGTCCAGACTCAGAACCAGAGCTTCCGCTTCAACGGAGAATCTGCCCTCGATCTTGAGTTTGCCATGGCCATGATCTTCCCTCAAACGGCTACTCTTTACCAGGTTGGTGACATCAACCAAGGCGCAAGTTTCAACAACTTCCTGGATGCGATCGACGGCAGCTACTGCACCTTCCAAGGAGGCGGCTCCAAGGATCCGAACATTGACGGACAGTACAGCAACAAGGTCTGCGGCTCGGCGCCCATGGTGAACGTCATCTCCACAAGTTACGGCTTCAACGAGGCCGACCTCGGTCGCAAGTACGTTGAGCGTCAGTGCGCTGAGTACATGAAGCTCGGTCTTCAGGGCGTGACGGTCTTGTACTCATCTGGTGACTCGGGCGTCGCTGGAAACGGGAAGCAGTGTATCGACTCGCAGACAGGCGCATATAATGAGGGTGCTAACGGCATCTTCAACCCCTCATTCCCAGGCGGATGCCCCTGGGTTACGTCCGTCGGCGCTACCCAGGTCTTGGAGGGCTCAACTGTTCACACTCCTGAGAGCGCTTGCCAGAAGGCCATCTTCTCCGGCGGCGGCTTCTCCAATTATTTCGCCATTCCCGATTACCAAAAGAAGATGGTCGGGGAGTACTACGCGAAGAACGCGCCACCCTACGGTGGGGATCGCTACAATAACTCCAAGGTTGTGCGTGGCTTCCCGGACATTGCTGCCAATGGCGCCAACTACGTGACTGCTGTTAACGGCAAGTTTTCGTTGTCGTTTGGCACGTCGGGTAAGCATCTGAAGCCACTTATTTAGTCACTCTCATACTAACATGCACACAGCTTCCGCGCCAGTTGTCGGCTCGATCATCAACATGATTAATGAGAAGCGCATTGAGGCCAACAAGAAGCCCGTCGGTTTCATCAACCCTACCCTCTACGCCCATCCCGAGATCCTCAACGACGTGACCAACGGAGACAACCCAGGCTGCGGCACCAAGGGTTTCTCTGCCGTGCCAGGATGGGATCCTGTGACCGGCATGGGGTAAGCTTCGCGCCTGCATCAACGACATATTGTAAGACATCATCGCTGACCTATCATCTCAGCACACCTAATTACCCGGCGATGGAGAAGCTTTTCATGAGTCTGCCTTGAAGGGCCTGGAGAGATACATTCGCATCACATAATCGCATCCATATACAGATGGGTTTGCAGAACATAAGGCATACAAATACATACACGGTGCCCCCTTTTGGCCGCGGACCGGTTAGCCGCAGGCCCTGTATAACAAAGGAATAGCATTGTAGATAATTAAGCATAATAGAGGTATTTACAGAGGCAATTGTTTCAGTATAAATGCATCATCGACGTCATGCAAAGCAGGATGATCATCACGGCGCGGGTAAATGGAATACACCAAGTCGCCTGAATGAACGGGTTAAAAACGCCTTTTCGATTGCAAAGGGAATTTTCCGAGTGAATGTGAGGCCCGGAGATAAGCCCGGCGGCGTCAATGGCCAAATGCGGATCGCTGAATTTTCGGGCGCTCATCCGAATAGCCGTAGACATCTCGGTGACGAAAAACCAGAGGTTCCAGGTTCCCATCCATGGATCCCGCGTTTCGCCGGCGGATTAGTAAAATGCCGGCGCCGAGAGACACCCCGACCCGACTGGGTAAGCTAAACGCCGAGAATTGGGGGGGAAGTTTACCACTGCGTTGCATCATAGGTGCAGCTCCCACTACCCGCCCCCCGGACAAGTGCCTCCCACCTGCGAAATATTATCAATCGTGCGCCGCGACGACGCTTTTTTTTGACAGCTCCCTCTTCAGCGTCATTTTCCCTCGACAACCCCCGCAACGCGAAGCGCATACGATGGCGACGGCGATACAAGCTTTGAAGGGCGATGCGCCGCAGCAGGTCCGGTCTTTGGTGCGTATTTTCTTTTTTTCGCTGGGGGGATGAAATTTTGCTACCAGCTGCACAACTGCGATTTGTGATATTGGGGGTCAGATGGACAGAACACGACGCTGACGAGTGATTTTCGGGGTCTTCTAGTACCGACAGATGTTGAGGACGGGCGACCAGTTTGCGGCGTACAATTTCCGCGAGTACGCGAAGCGCAGGACGAGGGATGCGTTCCGGGAGAACAAGGACGTGACGGACCAGCGGAGGGTGCAGGAGCTGATCCAGAAGGGGCTGAATGAGCTCACGGCGATGAAGGTGAGGTTTTTTTACTCTGAGGCTGCGGGAGATATCCTTGGGCGGTTTATCCCGTTGGGTGCCTTGGTGGCGATACTTTGGCTGCAGACGGGACAAGGAACACTTTTGGCTAACGAGGTGACTGCGCAGAGGCAAACGGTCGTCAGCCAGTTCTTCCAGTTTGACCGGTTAGTGGTTGAGGGCGGTGCCGCGGGCAAGCAGAAGGGGGACAAGGGCGATATCGTCAGGCAAAAGGATCAGGGGTGAGTAATGTTTTGCGATGCGTCCGTTTTTGCCTGCTTGCAGTTGCTGATTTGTTGCATCGCAGATGGGACTAAGAGTTCCAAATCACCGGGCCGCGATGGCCGATAATAATGCTCAGGAAAAGAAGATATCGGAGAGACTTGTACTATATCATGGACACCAGAGAGAGACAACCCGGGAGAGAGAAAGTGTGTACCACTACACGACATTTTGCCGCAACAATTGAAAAGAGGGGGGGTCCGCTGATTTTCATCACGACGAATACCTGACTTCTTGGGGAAACGTTACGAGCGGGAGGGGAAAGGGGGAGAGGCGGTGGCGGCGGCGGGGGATTCACCAGCAAAAAAGCTCCACTCTTGGAGTTTTGGTTTTCAAGGGCTTTTGGGCATAGACATGGCAATGGAGTTTCTATGAGTGCTGGGCCTTCAGCTTTTGCCTTTTTGCTTCTTTACCCGAATGTCTGTGGTTCGTGATGTGATTCTTTTCATGGGCGATGGAGAGCTTGGTGATTGACAAGGATGTAGCTTCATGATGGGCATTGGTGAGTTTTAAGAGATAGTGATGGAATATCGTCTTCCGTGAGACTTATTGCACTGAAGTGAGGAGGATGCTACATTGTGGAGCATTGACAGAGAGCGACATCAAATGGCTGCGAGCCATTTTGACTCAGGAGAGGCGAAGGAGGTTGCACCTAGATCGCTATAGAAATCGATGATGCACGGTGCCTGCTGTCGGTATCCCACCACGACACCGAGCCTCACCTTGATTGACCGAAACTAGCACGTGATATACCCCGTGACGCCGGCGCGCTTTGGTTCGCGACGAGGCTGGGTCCCCCGGCGGAGCCAATCCCAGGCATGGCACGGCTGCGGTACAGCTTGTCTATCGACCATCCAAGCAACACCATTACGAGCGTCGCATTGCTTCGCTCAATTGAGGTCGCAGACCTGAGAATATCTGTCGCGAGTATACGCAGTCGACGCATATATCGCGAAGTCCTGGTGTCTCGACATAGCTCGCGCAAAACCACGACCCGACCGGACGTCCTACGCGCATCGCGACAGTGTCAACTTGGCCAAACCGTAAAAAAAACGTCGCATAATCTTTGTTTTGTTATTTTGTTGTAAACTGTAGAGTCCAAAATGGCGCCCGGCGTAAGTTACATGGCTTAGTTTGCTTTCCAAATACCGCATGCACCCTTGCGTCTAACACAGGAATCTCCTGCAGACTCGACGCGCGAACCGCAGCGGCTACGCCGAACACGATGACTTCGAGGGCCTTCCCGTCCGCCAATGGCGCCAGGAGTGGGTGAACGTCCAGCCGCCCCAACAGACCGAGACAACGCAAAAGAACGACATCTGGGACGTCGAGCTCCCGTGGGGCATGCCCAAGGACGCGGGCCTGCTGCCGCAACACAGCCAGGACCTGCTGCGCGCGGCGCGGTCCGGTGTTCTGTACAAGCGCCCTGCTCCGACGGAGGACGACGAGGAAAACGCGGACGCGGTGGCTGAGAAGCCCGAGAAGAAGGAGGACGAGACCGCCGACAAGGGTTTCCAGATCAAGGTGTGGAAGCAGATCAACCGTAACTCGGAGGGTACTGCGGTCTCGCATCTCGCGAAGCGCAGGAAGGGCACGGTCACGATCTCGTCCAAGACGGTTGCCGCAACGCCTGTCGGCGCGACGGTTACTAGGGCTACCGTGAGGAAGATGGATGCCGCGGGCAACCCGTACACGCAGGAGATCACGCTGCAGGATGGGCAGCAGGTCGAGGGCGAGATCATCTCGACGACGGTGGTGCCTGCTGCGGCCCTCGATCCGGCGCAGCAGCAGCCCCAGCGCGTCAGACGGCCGCCACCGCCCAAGAAGAAGAACAAGCCTGGTCCTGGGCGTGGGCGCAAGAAGAAGAATCTGCCTCTGCCTGCGCCGGTTCCTGGTGCACCGGCCGTTCCCAGCGCTGCGCCGCCTGTGGAGGGTGCTCCAGTCGTACCCAAGGTGGAGGGATCCGAAGGACCAGAGAACGTGAGTAGACATTTGTTCATATTTGCGGGACCGCCACTGACTGTGCCCAGGGTGTTATTAAGCAGGAGCGCGAAGATTCGAACAAACCAGACAGCGAGATGGCCGACAATGATGACGATGAGGAGGGTGATGATGATGGTGACGACGGAGATGATGGCGACGACAACGAGGAGGAGCAGCGTGAGGGCGAGAACACAGACAGTCAAAGCCAAGACCACGAGATGAAGGACGCATCTCCATCCATTCCGACACCGACAGTGGTAGACGCATCGATTGTATCGACCGAACCCGAGTCGCCCTTGGCCAGCCGGTCTGGGCAACCTCCAAACCCCATCAACCTCGCGCCACCCCTTCCCGCCATGCATTTGGCAAACGCCTCGCCAAGGGGAAGTCCTCTCAAGAACGTTGTGTTGCCCTCTCCCACCGAGCCGTCACCACAAATTTCACCCATTGCGGACATCTTGGCCCCCTCTGCTGCCACGGCCGCGATCACATCCGAGGCTCCTGCAGCTCCCGCAGTCCCGGAGGCCCCCGCCGTCCCTGAAGCTGCTCCCGTCCCAGAGCCATTCCCAGTTCCAGTTCCTGCGCCAGTCGTCGAGTCTCAGCAGGAGGATGTGAACATGGCCGATCAGCCCGAGCCCGCTCCCGAGGCATCAGCTGAGCAGCCGCCGGCCCCTGCGTCTGAGCAGCTACCCCTGGATACGGCTCCGGAGACGGTCAATGAGACGTACATTCCGCCTGCCGAGAAGGTCGGCGATATCGTCTCACCAATGGCAGAGACGAGGTCTACCTTTTCTCTGGCAACCACGGCAGAGACAGAAGGCTCCGGGTCAAGGATAGAAAGCGCCGATCAGACCATTGCGTCGAACGATGCTCCTCAGGAGGATTCGATGGCTCTGGATATTCCTGAAATTCCCGAAGCCTCTCAGGCACCCGAGAGCGTCTCTGTTCCCGAGGTCACTGACGCTCAGCCAGCCGCCAAGTCACCATCAGCTCCGGCTGTCGATGAGCAGCCCGCTCCCTTGGTCCAGGAGGACTCGGAGATGAAGGACGAGAGCGCGCCAGCCCCGTCAGTTGCTACTGAGCAGCTTTCCTTCCCAGATCCTGTGCAAGAGAAAGAAACGAGCGAGCCCATGGTTGAGGATATCCCTGCGACTGTTGCACCTACGGAACCTGAGCATCACCCCGAGCCCATCAAGTCGCCTGTGAAGTCTCCCGTCAAGTCACCACTGAAGTCACCTGAGCCTGCTGTTGCACCCATTGAGCCTTTACCGCCGATCGAGGCGCCGGCGGATGTCCCGAGCGATGCACTCACTCAAGCACTGGATCTGCCGCCCGTCGAGACACCTGCGGAGGTTCCAGTTGAGGCGCCTGCACCAGCACCCGTCGAACCCACAGTTGAGCCCGAAGCGCCTGCGGAAGAGCTCCCTGTTGATATCCCTGTTGATATCCCCGTCGACAATCCTGCCGATGTTCCCATGGATACTTCAGTTGATGTTCCCATCGAGACAGCCACAGAGCCCCAGGTGGACACAGCCGTCAACCCCTCCGGCGAGGCTCTCATCGAAGCTCCGACACAGCTGCCCGCTGACGCCCCACCAGCGCCCATTGAACCGCCAGTACAGACAATCGTCGAGCCCCCGACTGAGCCTTCCGCCGAGATCCCGACAGCGGAACCCGAGGCCAACCCGCCTGCCGCCGCGGAAGTGCCACTCGTCCCCGTGGTAGACGAAGGCCCCGACTTGTTGGCTGGTTTGGAGACGGAGCTAGACCGCCAGGCCGAGATGAGCAAGTCTCCGCTGCCCGAACCACCGGCTGCCCCGCACCCGGAGCCTGCCGAGTTGCCGCATGTAGAGAACCCGGTGCCTCTGCCTGAGGTTCCTCCCGTTGAGCCAGAGAAGCCTGCTGAGGAGCCACCGAAGGTGCCTACTCCTGAGCCCGCAGCTGCACCTGTGCCGGAGCCTGCGCCTGAGACGGCCCCTGCTGCCGATCCGACACCGGCGACTGAAGCCCCTGCCTCTGGGGAGCCTGCTGCCCGGAGCGACGACCCTGAGAAGAAGACGGAGACGAAGACGGATGAGCCTGCTGACCCTTAGTTGAAAAAGGTGGTCATTCCTTCTATCGTGTGCCGATGGGTGCCGAGGCGTTGGGTGCTTTGAGTGTGTTATTGTAAGCGCGGTATTGCCCCTGTATATGTATGTTCAAGAGGATGGTGTGTGTAGACGTATAGTTTGAACACTGGTAAACAGCCGCCATGGCATGATGATTTTCGCTATCCGATTAAGAGTTTCGATTCGTGCCCTGTGTTCAGCCCGATCACAAGCGGTTACAACAGTGGTTTTGATACTATCGATCTCACGTTTGAGATTTGCTTTCGCAAAGAATTTTAGCTTATGCCTTGGAGTGCGAGAATATCAGTATTTCATGTTCACGTCAAGTTTGTATATACAAAGCAATATGTACAGCTCAAATTTCTAACGTGTAGACATCATTCACCACTCCAGGACGATGCTATCCCAGATGAAACCCCTCCACGTCGTGTTCCTCGTCAGCTGGAACGTAACCTCGTTATCCTCCCCCGTCTTCAGCAGCGCTGCGGGCACGGGGAACTCGAAGAAGCGCCACTCGCCGCCCAGCGTCGCGCTGCGGTACACGGAGGGGTCGTTCAGCAGGCCCGAGGTCGAGTCCGCGCCCACCGCGCCGCTGGTTAGGTTGCCCACCTGCTGCCCGTTGACGAGCACCACGCTGCTGGCGCCGGTGGAGTAGCCGCCCAGCGAGACGATCAGGTTCGCCGTCTCCGGGGCCGGGGAGGGCGCGGAGGGGACGGGGAAGCGGATCGTGTAGTTGCCCTGGTGCGTCTGCCCGTAGCACCAGTCGCTCGGGGCGGACTTGCCGACTTCGTAGAGGATGTCGGCCGGGCAGGAGGCGATGACGGCGTGCGCGTAGGGGGGATTGCCGCCGTGCGTGAAGCCGAGGGATGTGCGGTCGAAGTCGCCGACTTGGAAGAGGCGCTGGCGCTTGGAGACGGCCCAGTGGAGGGTGCCGAGGTCGGTTGTCTTCGAGTCCGTGACGGAGACGTCGTTGAAGATGATGTGCGTGGTCACGTCCGCGAGGGCGTCGCCGGCGGACCAGGCTTGCAGGGCGTAGCCGGCCGCGGCGACGCGCACATGCGGGATCGAGAAGGAGCCGGAGGCGTCGGCGTGGGTCGTGTAGTAGTAGTCGCTGCCCATGTCGAGGGCGGTCTTGTTGGGGTGGTTGTCGCCGAGGAAGACGGCGGCGCCGGCGGCGGGGCGGCCGTCAGAGAGGAGGAGTTTGCCGGTGACGGTGCCGCGGGCGTGGTAGGCCTTGTCGGCGAGCCAGGGGTACGGCCAGGCGGCGGACTCGGTCTTGGCGCGGGCCTCGGCGTTGGCGGGGGAGCCGTCGTTGAGGTACCACAGCCAGGGCCCCCACATCTTGCCCTCGGGGAAGACGTCGACGGCGGAGACCTGGAAGTGCGTGCCGTGGACCATGTTGAGCTGGACGGCGTCGCCGGTGGCGCTCTCGCGGTGGACCATGAGCTCCTGCTTGAGGTGGTTGCCGTTGTAGTAGTCCTTGCCGGGGTTGATGTACCAGCTGCCGATGTCGGGGCCGTAGACGCCGTAGGCGGTCTGGTTGCGGACGAGGTCGGAGAAGTCGTACTTGGTGATGTAGCCGTCGCCCTGAGGGTTCAGCCAGGTCTCGTCCTGGACCTTGTTCTGCGGGAGGTAGTCCGCGAGGGCGGGGAGCGGCTTGTCGTGGAGGGCGGTCTTGCCGTTGGGGAAGGAGGCGTTGTCGAGGCGCCAGAGGGTGCGAAACTCGCCGAGGGTGGGCAGGGCGCGGTTGACGAAGTACTGGTAGGCGCCGGGCAGGCCTTGGAAGATGACCCAGTGGAAGTCGCCGTCGGTGGCGGTGAACTTGACGTCGATGAAGGGGGTGCCTTCGTGCGTGCCCTTGTGGGCGATGGAGGCGGAGGACCAGGCGATATCGTTTGCCGCGCCGTCTGGGGGGTTGTGTTAGTCGTTCTGTCGATATATGGGTAGGATTCAGGGGAGGGAGAGACGTACTGTAGCTCACGTAGTGGCCGACCGCGTCGCCGACGAGGTCGCGGTCCTTGTAGTACAGCTTCACGCCGTACTTGAGGCCCTGCGTCATGTTCCAGACGTCATTGCCGATGATCCAGGTCTGGTTGTTGACCTGCTTCAGGAAGGGCTCGGCCTTGGCAGCCGGCGCCGCGGACGCGCCGGAGACGAGACCCGTCAGGGCCGTGGCGAGGAGTGCGGCGGTCCTCATCGTGTCGGTGAAGCGATCGTCAACGTGTTTGAGGTATGAGCTGGGCGACTGAAGACTTCTTCAGACGAAAACCGGCCATGGCGGGCGAGATCTCGGTATTTCAACCGCCTTCGCGACTCAAGACCCCGAGGTTCCAAGCTTTCATTACCCCGACTTTTCGACCCCGGATTGGCGTTCTTGCATGGCGAGCATGGTTCTGTTTCCCCAAACGAAGGGGTTGAGCCGCACAGCCGGCAGTCTGGTGCCGTTTACGGTTCGTTCTCCTCACCGGGACCCCTCACGATTGACTCGCTTGAGGGCAGGGCGACAGGAGAGCATGAGGGGCGAAGCTTTAGCTTGGCCTAGCTCGTTGCCTCATTTCTCAATTGGGTGTTTGGACGACGTCAGCTGTCGACGAAGCAAGGTTGCTGGCCCCCCCGGTTCTCCGCATTGGAGAAGATGGGGTTTGAGCGGCGAGCCGTGATGGGTGGAAAATAGGCCCGGTGAGGTTTTGGTTTTGCCCTTCGGGTGATTGGGAGATTGGAGAGGGCTTCTAGGGTCCTGGGATCAGCCAAGCCAACGGTGCTGTGTGTTGAGATGGATTGTCCCGACTTCGGGGTACCAGCTGCCGAGATGGGTGCCTGAGCCGCGGACGCGATTTGGGGGCTGGGGGGAGGTGTTGCCGGGCTTCCGGGGACGGATATAAGAGATGACATCCGGAGGGATTGTTCCAAGAAGCTCTCGCGTCTTTCTAACCTGAAGCATTCTTAATCTTAGGAATGCAGTACAGAAGATGAAAGGGTAGAGCACCATGCTACCATGGTGATGGCAGACGTTCACTCACTTGACACTTGTGTTGTGTACGACTCTGCACAAAACAGCAACCACGCAGTTTTAGAGTTATCTTGCAGTCGGGCCCCCAGCAGATATGCTGCACACGTTTGGCTTGGCACAGGCCCAGAGACAACTTACACAAAGCGAGGTTGGACCCTCGTTCAATCCCTCGTTCGAATTGCCAGTAGTGCAGAAAGCTTGTTTCCTCTACACGTGCAACGACGAGGTCGCATGCAGCAGGCTCGTACCATACGTCCCGGAAGTCCCACTTGAAACACTTGGTTTTCTGCCCAACGGCGTCTTGGTGGTAACGGGTCAGGAGGTTGGGCAGAAGATGCTACCGAGCGGAAGAGTTGTGTTAAATGAGCGTGTATCAAGCAGAAAGGTTGATTTGAGCAGGATAGTCAAGGATAGCCAGGTGAATACGCTCGGAGATTTGACGGGAAATGCACAGAACTCCGGGGCAGGACGGGGATGGCCGATTACCTAACGAGTGATTAGGTCATCGTTGAAAGGCAAGCCTCAGGAGGGGTGGCGTACGGAACACCAGCCACAGATACTGTTTTCGCTTAGCGGCTTTCGTTTTCGTATGTGCGGTGGTTCAAAGGCTCCCGCCTACGTTGGCCATCTTTGTGCCTTCCAGCGCTGGCAACGTTTTCAGATGGGAGGAGGTCTTTGAAGTCCACACGATGTTGTCAAATCAGCGCGCCGTTCTCCACGAGAATAGAATAGAGCGGCCCATTGTCCCAGGGCCACGGATAGTACCGCACCGCGCCAACCTCCAACGCCAGTGGCAACCTGATCAACACTTGGGCCCGTCCTATCGATCGCGCCGCGCACAGAGGGACCCCTTCCAGTCCCTCGGTCTAGCCCCTTCCCTATTCGTGTCTTGACCAAAACCTCGCCAACTACAAGTCCTGATATCAGACGGAGGGGACAACCGCAGTGAAAGATTGAAATGCCAAGACGGCGACGGCGAACATTGGATCGTTCGCCCGTCCCCGTCTGATGGAATGCAAAGACGACAGTCCGGCGCCCGGTCAGTGAAAGACACGGCCGACTCGACATCCGATGCAGCTCCCGTCCCCATTCATAAAAAGATGCCCATGTTTTCCTGAGAAACGTGGTGTGTGATAACAAGGGCCCCGCGGAGAAGCCATCAACGTATATTGTGGCTTACGCCCAATACGCCCTAGAGCAGGTAAATCGGTATCATCCGAAAGGAGCCAGGATAATCAAAAGAGAGTTGTGTTTTAGTGCAAAACAGCGTCGGTCCCTGCAGGGCAAGATCAACGCCGGCGCCCTCCGCACTTCAGGACTCGACTGGGCCGGACAAGCCACCGCAACGGATCGCAACGCGAACGAAGGCCCAAGCGCGTGGACCCAATTCGTATTCAGCATAGTTCATTGTCATTTCCCATTATCTATCTGGCTGTTGACCTGCATGTGTGCATGTGTATATCTCATTGGAGCATACGTGTGGAAAGGGGTCAGAAGGCAGGCCGGTGGACGAGGAACAGGGCAGCGGGCGTGCTCCGTACATGTCCGGAATAAAGAAAACAGGCAGGAGAGGGGACGCAGAGAGATGAGATTGCGGGAAACAAAAAGGGCACATGGCTCAACTCAGCTCGGAGCGTTGAAAATGAAATCGTCGATCCGCCGATTTCTATACCCGTTTTGGCCCCCACCCAATAGTGCAGGTGCAGGTACTTACGAATAGCAGCGTGCTGCTAAGTGTGTGCTCTCGGCGGATATCACCCTAATCCAATTTTTACGGCGTCCGCAGTGGCCTACTTTCCTACAGACGGTCCCGCATGACGTTAATCATCCATCATCGCAACTAAACTGACTCGCCGACAACTTGCAAGGGCAGCCTCCAGGGATGTCCAGCGATATCTGTACACACAAGAGGTCCGTCGAGACAACACTATGCACCAGCCGCATCCCAGTCCATGCTCCCAGGAGAATGGCGGGCGGCCACATCCACCACCACCGGGTCGCCGTCCCGTGCGAACTTCAGATGCTGTCCACAGTCCACCACCGCCCCAGAAACCATCACCCGCCAGTGTTCCACCGGGGCGGTCGAGACGCGGCCGTTGGTTTTTAATTTCTCCTCTGCCGTGGAACAGCGCCTCACTGCCGGTGCTGACGGAGGCACTTCCTAGCGCTCCAGAGTGGTAGCTACGAGAGAGACCCCTGCTCACGACCCCCAACTTCGAGGTCTGTGCCACACGCAGCTCTCTCTCTCTCTTCTTCTTTCTCCTTGACCTAACGAGGGAGGCAGCTCGCATTGTCCACCTCTCCAAGCTTGGCATTTCTTCTCTCGGAGAGAGTGAGTCTTTCTTCAATCTTGCAAGCACGTGTGGACCGTTCGCCGTCTTTTTACCCCCCGTCTTCGGTTCGTCGAGTCGCCCATCCCGGCTGGACAAACCCGCACCCCCTTACCTCCAGCTGGAGTTGGTTCGCTTCAGCTCGCTTCGTCCAATTCTTCAGTCAAAAGAGGACAAGTTCGTCCATCCAAGAGACGTAACGTTTCCTGCCGAGTGGCCCGCAGCCCGCTTGACGCCATCAAATTCGCGGCAGACTGCAGTGCCGATCTCTGACGCGCCTCCAGCAGCGACCAGCCGGTAAACTCTAAAAACTCACGCTTGAACCCTTTCAGGCTCAGGGGGGACAGGCACACACGGCGGTACATACATGCCTACGGTACTTAACTTACTAAGTTACCTTACTTGCCTAGTAGAGGGAGGGCTAGAGCCTAACAGTTTGGGGCTGCTCAAATCTCAATCAAATCTTCGAAACCTGGCCGAGATCGACGGCCCGGTGGTGCTTTGCTTCGCTCTGCTGCGGTGCTTTGCTTGATGGAGATACCCACTCTCGCGCCTCTCGACCTCTTTGATTCTTCAACAATTGGAATGTCATCATCCAGCACACCACCATAACCACCACGCATCTCTCTCTCTCTCATTCTCTCGTTCGCCACCTCCCCCCCCCCCTTCGCCTATAATCCTGCCGTCTGCCCAACCAACCCCCACGCCCTGTCACACGTCAAGCCATCGTCCCGGGACGCGGAACAGCAGCAAGCTACTCTCTAGCTGCTGATTGCTCGCTCCTTACGCGACCGGCTCCGTTCTCCGCGAATCCTTCGTGCCAATCACTAGGAGATCTCGTTCCCACCGATCGAAAAGGCAGTTCCCACATCACATCCCCGCGGCTGGCTCTCCGTCCGTCCAACCTGCCTGCCTTGCTACCTGCCTCAGACACAGGCCACCTTCGCCCGGCAGACGTCCATCGTCGTCCCAGGCCACCAAAAAACCTGAGCAACCGTCGTCCAGATGCGCAATGGACCTGGATGAAGACGCCAAGCCGAACCTGATGGCATTGGACATGAGCGCGAGCGCGAGCGTCAGGAGCGACTCCCTCAACGCGTTCGACCACCCTGACATGCAGCAGCAGGGGCCGAAAGCACCCATCAAGCGCAGAGCCCCAATCGCCTGCCGAAGGTTTGTCACACCCGTTCCACGGGAGCAGCCTCGCCTCGCCTCGCTCCCCGAACCGCAGTTGAAGTGAACGAGCTAAGAAATCCGTTCGCGCAGATGCCGACGAATGAGAAGCAAATGCATCCATGATAAAGCCCAACCCCCGTGCAAGTCCTGTGCCGAAGCAGGCTTGCAGGCGAGTGACTGGTATGGTACCGAGCAGCCGCCGCCGCCCCGAGAGTGACGATCCCAATGCGGCCACCCAGCTAACCCGCAACCACAGTGTCTTCCCGCAACGCGGCCAGCCAGACCTCGACCGCGAATATCGGCACCCGCGCCTGCGGGCCGAGAAGGCCGCCAAACGCGAAGCCGACAAGGCTCGACGCAGCGCTGCCTCTGACGGCGTCCCCCGGGGCCCAGGCGCGCCGGCCGCCCGGAAGCCCGCGGACGAGTGGGCCCTGCTCCCGCCGCTCCCCGAGATCATCGACGCCGTCCACGTCTTCACGAGCAAGTACTTCCAGCTCGGCTTCATCCCGAAGGAGCTGCTGCCCCAGCAGCTGCACCGCGACCACCGCTCCGTCAGCGTGTTCCTTGTGCTCGGCATCCTCAGCGTCTCGGCGCGCTTCTCGCCCACGCTGACCGAGCGGTACGGCGGGGAGATGAAGGCCGTCGACTTCTTCATGGAACGGGCGAGCAGCCTGGCGTTGAATGAGCTGTACCAGGAGCCCACGCTAGAGAGGTGCCAGGCGTTCTATCTGCTGAGTCTGGCGCAGCAGGGCAGCGGGTGGAGGAACCGGAGTTATGTAGGTGTTGATGTCCGGTTCGACTATCCGTTTCTGTGCTGATTCTCGGTAGATCAACATTGGGATTGCCACGAGAATGGCCGTTCTGATGCATCTGCATCGGGAAGAGTTCTACAAAATGAAGAATCCTACCAGAGAGATGATCATCAGGGCAGAGTCGGCAAGGAGAACTTTGGTGAGTTGAGACACCGTCTAAAGCGATGACAAAACGCTAACCATGTGTAGTGGATGCTTCACAGTCCGTAGCCCAACCTCTTCAGATTTTGATGATTATCACTGACACATTCACAGGCCAGGATAACCTCCACTGCGGCGCCTTGTCGCCCGTCTCCCTCGCCGCCAACGACATCACCGCCCTCCTCCCCAGCAACGAGGACGACTTCGCCAACGGCCGCGAGCCGTACTCCCGCGCAGCTCTCGAGGACACGCCACCGGCGCGCGACAACCCGTCCCTGATTCACCAGCCCTCCCGGTCGCTCTTCGCAAGCCTGATCCAGGCACACTACTACTGGGGCAAGGTTGCCCGGCGGGCAATGGCGACGATGAAGAGCGCCAACCCCTGGGACCCGACGAGCGAGTACGCGATCATGGCGAAGCAGCTCATGAACTGGGAACACCAGCTTCCCGCCGACCACCGGTGGAGCATGGTGCTGCTGAAGGGACACAAGACTGTTGGCGAGGACTTGGTGGGTTTTGCGATTCACGGCCATTGGAATGGGGGCTTTGGCTGATTTTTATAGGCCTATCTGGGTGTCACGATGATTACGAAGCTGTGCAACATTGTTCTGCGGAGGGCGTACTTGGATAAGTAAGGGCTCCTTCATGGGTCTGATAGGAGAACAAGCACTGACTCGAGCAGTATCATCAAGACGGACGAAAAGGACACCCAACGCCGAAGCTTCTTTTCCCAAATGTCCGACGACCTCTTCCGCAACGTTCGCGAGCTGTACGAGCAGGTTGACGCGCAGTTCAGCGTCAGGTCGTCGGAAGAGGGTGTCGGGGCCCAGATGGCGTCGTTCTGTGTTTACAGTTGCGGCTTATTTTCGACATACATGGTCAAGTACAAGAACAGTACGTGACAAGCAGAACGTTGCACGCTGCCATCATGCTAACCAGCCTAGTCTGCTCCGACAAGTCTATCGTGGCACAAGCACCAAACATGCTCCAACGCTGCATGTCCATCCTGATCGAATCCAAGCAAACGTGGCCGCTCGCGTCCCGATGGCTGGAGTCTCTAGAGCGTTTCTCGCGCGATCCCAAGGCTGCCGCGTATAGCAGCATGGCAGACGGCGTACGTTTAAAAGTCGCCATTCGTGATCCGCGAACTTGCACACTGACAGTTCACAGAATGACCGCACCCTCCGCCCATTACATCCCTCGCCCTCCACCTTCAACAAGCCCCGCGCAGAAACCCCGAAATACCAGCTCCCCGTCCCTCTCCCCGGCCCCCCAGCGACGCCCCTCAACGAGAAGAAGCCGCCGCCCCTCCGCCACAACAGCACCAGCAGCAACACATCCAACATCCTTCCCCCGCCGAGCCCGTCGCCCAGCATCCAGCAACAACACCAGCCGCAGCAACACAACGCCTCCTTCCCGCTGCCGCCCCTGAACACGCCTCAGTTGCAGCAGCAGCAACCGCTCCAGCACCAACAACACCTCTCCCCGCACCAACCACCACCGCAACAACAACACATGCACCAATTCCACCACCAACAACAACAACACCAACAGCCGCCTGCACAAAGACACCATCAACCTCCGCCCCCTCACCAGCACCAGATGCAGCAACAACAACAACACCTGCCCCCGGAGCTGCAGCAGCACTTCTCCCCCACAATGTACGCCCAGGCCCCGCCGCCTTACAGCCCCAACAACGGCATGGGCATGCTCGTCCAGGCCGCCTTCGACACCACCAACCCCATCGGCTCGCCGGGCTACGACCCGAACGTGGCTGTGTTCTACTCGTCCCCCGGCTCCGCGTCCATCACCCTTGGCCCCGGCACCGACGGCTTCGAGTGCGAGCTGCAGAGCTGGTTCGACGGCACCGCGCCCGTGCAGGCGACGAGCTGGATCGGGAACGGGGCCGCGGGGTTGGGCTGGTTCGGATCGAACTAAGACTTCCCTTTGCACAGGGGGGTAAAGCACACTTTTCGACATTTCTTCACAAATATAATCAAGATATAAGAGGAGGGATGATGAGGTCCCACGGGTTTACAAAAGATAAGGCAGGCGTCTTAGACTGGGTTCCGCAACGACATTGGATTTATCTAGAAGAGATATGGGTTGCGTTTCTACTTTCCTTCTTTTTTTAATATGGTCCGGTTATATAAGGATTCGGCGCGGCGCGAAAGAGAAAAGAAAGCAAGGGTCCGCGACGGGGAGGTTATTGTACCACAAACCCCATTTGGTAGCGGCGGCGTTTTTCTCCTTCTTTTTTTTGTTTGGGCAAGCGAAGCGAGGCAAGCGGAAAGCGGTAACTTTCTTGTTTTGTCGGTTGCTTAGAGATGAGATACCAAAGTGAAATTCTACGCTTTTTCTTTGACTTGGTTTTGGGATGTGTTTTGTGAGGTTGTGTGTTGAGGTTGCTGTGTTGTGTCACCAGGGGCGTTTACGAGTCTATAGTCACCTGGGTGCCTTGCCGTCGTTGATGCCCCGTGATGTATCTTTGTGTTCATTGTGAGACACGTTGTCATGCTTTCGACTCGTGCAGCGATCCGTATCCGCGTCCGTATCACCGAGGTATTTAAGCTGCCTCCAGGGACTGATGTGGGTGATAACAATTGCGGGAAGGTGATATATTTTCGGTATTTCCTTTCGTTCCGCCAAAGTCTGATGATTTATGGCCATTCCTGTTCGTCTCAAGTAGTACCAAGTTCTGATATATTTCCTGTATTTACAAGTTAGTATCATCATCTAGCAAGTATTCCCACCTAAATAAACCTAGGAAACCGCCGATCGAGGATATAATATGTTCAGTATGGGCAGGAATTGGTCTTTGGCCGGGAAAAGTGGATCACTTGGCCTATGGGCGTAGTACTGCCCGTCCCAGCTGTGCAGAACAAATAGCGATACGAAGCGTCCGAGAATTGCTAGAGGGGAATTCAACGAGTCTGAAGAAGATGTCGTATATTTACTGCGTACTGTAGACATCTTCAGTTCTGGGCGAGTGATCTGCTGCACCCATCATACGTCTGCATAGAGCATACGTCAGAGTGTATGAACTTAGGAGGCAAGACAATGGAAGCGAAATAGAATTCAAGCTCACAGTACACCATTGGCGGTATGGTTCCCGAGCGATACCCCCCAGCCCGATTGCGCTTCTCCTTTTTAGTCTTGGGATCCTGTCTGCGGCACGTAGTCTTCGCCAACGTCTTCGTCATGGGGGTGTTGGGTATGAATAAATATTGCAGAGGGACAGAATGTTGAAGGCAGATGCGCTTTGATGCCGATTCAAACAAGGAGTTTCTCCTGGATCATATCAAGCAAGCCTTCATCGTGCTTCAAGTGACGACTCATACTAAAGATATAGTTGCATTGCGTCTTTGCTGCCTCATAAAGATGTGGCTCACACATGCCTGTTTGTAGTGGATCTCTCAGGAGCCTGACAGCTTACTATGTGTAGCAGCGGATTTAAGAGTTGGTTTGGGCGTGACGGATGTTTCGACAAGCTAGGGATCCAAGCCGGATGTATGATGTGCCAAAGGCTGTCAGGCGGCTCCAACTGTCCCACAACAAGACGGCAAACGGCGGACAACGGCGACGAGACGGCAGCATCATCTGACGCAGGCAAAGTAAACACTTTACAGCAAGCAAGATAATACGTCTGCCATGCGAAGGCAGGTCTTTCTTTAATCATCATTCAGTAACCGCGGTGTCTCAAGGGTATTCTACGTTGTATCTTTGAATCGTCAGAGGGTAGAAACTGAGATCACGTTTCTAGAACAGTGAAACCACTTTAAGGCTCATTTGTTGTTTATGCCTCGTCAGTGTTGCGAGATTGAGGACTGTTGTCTTCAAGAACGCGCACCCACGTACAGTGTCCGTGCAGATGGAAGTGGCATTCGGCGATGGGCTGTATTTATAGATGAGATGGCCACTCCTAAACTGGAAGACTCTTCTCATCGCGCTTGATTTGACACGAGGCGAACGTGTCGAGAAGTTCAGAATTTATCCGGGCCAGATGTGTGATCTATAAGAGGCCTTCAGGCTACCGTAACTGTCTCAGCCGTAACACGACGATAAATTGGCTTGGGTCAACGGGATTCGCTCTAAGCAAAGAAGACACAGCCGTTTCGCTTGGGAAATTCTACTTTGACAGACACGAAGAGTTGCAACTCTGATGGTACCATTCTGATCCAGCAGTAGACAACGTACGTTGTCTTCATCTGTCGTCTGCCGCATTTTGGGAGTATTCTGGATATATCCCACATTGATATATAACAAAGGGACGAAAACACATCTCAACTCAAAGTTAATTGCCAGAAGAGTAAGATTGACACCATCACAGCGAAGTATTCCCGGCCCAAGTTCATCATCGGATATACGAATACAGCTGCCAGAACACAGACGTGGATGTAAAAAGTTCTCAGGCTACTGCGGTTATCCCGTAACAAGACAATTAATTTTTGGCTGAGATTCAAACGCTTTTGAATTGGAGACGAAAGTGTATTGCAGCATACCAGGGGTTACGTCTGGCGTGACCTGGCGTGACGGCATGTCTGGTCTGTAGGAGATGAAACTTGCCGCCATTGCCATTTGTCTTCAGCATCGTCGTGAGATTATTCTACATCACGCCTTGTAATACACCGAAGCAAGATCCTAGGCCACAATGCCTAGGTTGGTTGAAGAACCTCTGCGAGTCGATTTGGATGGATGATTGAATCTTGCCAGCAAGACTCAAGGATGAGGCATGCTGTCTTTGGCAATGCTCAGTCACTTCCGACAGAGCGAACAAATTGTACCGATGAAAATGGGACTCGCCGATGGGCTGTATCTATAGCTGAGTTGGATGATGCAAATACTCACAGTCTTTTCAACCGTTGTATGAAATAGGAAAGTTCGAGTCAACAGTGCTTACACATACTTGGATTCATTCCAATAACTCAGCTGTACTCTTGACAACTTGGCCAGAGAACCCCTCCACTTCATATGAATATACCCTCATGACTAGAGCAGTTATTGAGCAAACAGCCAAGGAATGGCGCGTGCTCCTTGGAACTATGGAACTCATGGAGCGCTTGGTATGCTGTACGTGAACGAAAGAATTGCTCAGTTCCAACTTTTGAAACGTTAGACTACTTGTTCAGCTCTCGCTCCGTGTATATCTCATCGCTGACCAGCTTAAATTTTTGAATACTTTCACAAAAGCCAGAAACGCCGGCGCCAAAAGTTTTGATCCGCAATTGTTATTTTTCTAGCTGATGGTAACACTGGGTGAAAGGTCGAATGACTTCGACAGAAGACCACTCACGCGTACCGATTCTCCTACTCGGTGAATATGTTCTTTTTTGGTAAACAGTCCTTTCGCACCAGAAATATGTTTAAATAGGGAAGTGTGTTTAGATCATGCATGTGTTAAGTTAATAACCAAGACAGTTGGCCGAAGTTTTTATAATCTACCCAATGCTATGATTTAAGAAACAGACGAGGTCAATGGTAGTGTACTATGTTCGTCGTAGTCACCAAGCTTGCGCGTTGACAACTTGACCGGAGAACTCTTCCGCCGTATATAATGGTTAGAAAAACGTATGGGGTTTCTGTACTGTTTTCCTTAATTGGTAGAGGGCACAGGTCAAAGTGCCCATATAGTGTTTCCAGAATTGTGCCCGTGTATGATGTGAATTATGCCGTAGTCTTTTTGCGGGGGGCTGCGTCGTAACCACAAACTCATGGTTTGGAACGTCATTTAGTAAACGGCCGGGGCAATGTTGCTCGAGATCACCTTGACCCGTCAAGTGTTCTCCATGCAAGTGAGGCGCATCCAGTTGAGTCATCTTTGACACAATAAGTAGAGATCATTCAGCGCTTGATCTGTCCAACTCTTGACATTTCCCACAAGCCTACATCTTCGAATACTTCGTCAGAAATAAAAAACAGCGGCCCCAAAACAAATTATCGTCGTTCAAAGTTTGCCGTATGACGACTACCCACACGGTCTGCGGAGGTTGCGGTAGTGGTGCAAAATCGAACACTGTATCAGAAACCCCTAGCCAACGAGTTTATCATTCTCTGCTTCGTTCACAGTCGCCCTTTGACGCGAGATTATAAGTTTAAATATCATTATAGCTTGAGTCAGATATTGGCCCATCCAAGGAGCACGGTTGAGGCCAGGTCAGTGTCTGGACTTGTTGCACTTGTGGTTCCGATCATGAACGATGCTCAATTCAGTATCAACTCGCTATTCATTGTTGCTCAGTCGTTATACGGTTGGACCGTGTCGGCGGGAGAGCGGTAGGACCCAAATGCTGCTTTGGCAGTCCTACTATTTAAACATTCGAAACGAGGGCTGTATTTGCCAGACTTGTTTAGATGCTCGAGTTCAGTGGGTACTTCTTCAACCAGAAGTCCGGCGCTGGAGTATCTGCTGTCAACCCGAGCATGGAGGTGAACGTCTACTACCCACAACAATCCCAGATCTGTCAGCCGACTGCGCTATCCCGATTCTGTAAAAGTCGTTTAACGCTGACGGTACCACTTCTCTCCAGATCCTTCGGGAATCTCCTCGCGGTCAAAGGTCCAAAAATCGCTGGAAAACCTTCCCGCTCGCTCAAACCAAGCGTCCGGGAGGTCCTCGGGGCTCAGTTTCATGAGGCCGTTGTAATTATCGGCATCCTCGATACCTTGAAAACGTTTCGCGGCGATGGAGTCGATAAGCCAGATAAATGAGCCAGCCCACAAATCATGCCGTGCCTTGTGGCGAATAAGTCAGCATTCCAAGGGGAAGTTTTCTACTAAGAAAGAGACTTACGCGTCTCTCAGCACGAGACACCATTTCCAAGGACGGCATCTCTTTAGGCAAGGTGGCGAGGGTGCGAAGAGAAACCTCGTCAATGACCAAGAAGTCACAAAACCTCGTATTATCACGGGGGTCAAGATCAGCCTTTTCGCTAACCGCCTTCTTACGCCAGTCTTAGGCTTCGAATTACCTATACTATAGATACCTATAGGTAGCTATATAAATAGGTTAAGTTATAGGTAGACTTAGGCTATAAGTAGATAGGTTTACTAAGTATATAGGTAGATATAAATATAAGTATAAGTAGAGATTCTACCTATACCTATAGAGTTATAGGTAATACTATACCTCCTAAAGTTATAATATATTATAATAACTATTATAATAATCTTATATAAAATTTTATTTTAGTAATATAGTGTTACGACCTGTTATGCATAGATAACAGTTAACTAACCTACTTAGGCGACGGGCGGCTAGGATAGGATATTTATACTACAGGATCATAAGAATAACAGGGACTTACTTAGAGAACGGAAGAACTATAGTATAAGTCACATAATAATAAGATAAGATTAAGCAGATAGTGTAGATTACTAAGTACTTAGTAAGGACTATTAAGCACTCATTAATAATTACTAAGCACTTATTAATACTTAGTTAGGAATCAGTAAACTAAATAAAGGAACTATTTAAGACTTATATATAGTATAACCTTAAACTTAGCTTATAGTTAGATTTCTATAGCTCTTTAGTAATTAACTTAGTATTTATCCTTATAGATACTTTTAGCTTACTTTTACTACGAATTATTTATTTAGTCTAAGACTGATCACCTTAGCCTCTAAAAGACCTAATCTACTATAGCTTATAACCTATAATTTAGACTATAACCTCAGTATACTATTATAATATATTAATCTTTAGCTTCTATTAGTAGACCTTACTGTTAGATAGCTAACTATAACACTTTAATTACTCCTATTTAGTAAGTTAACTATTAACACCTACTAATAATAAAATAATAAGTATATCTTTACGCGCCTCTACTAAGTTACCTACTCTAAGGACCTCCTCCTCTTTATAGTAGCTAGTTTAGAACCTAGCTGAAGAACTTAAAGGAGCCTCTATAGTAATAGACTCTAATAATAAGGTGACCTTAAAGAAAGACACTTATAAACACTTTTAAGCTAGAGTTAAGAAAGGAGATAATAATATCACTAAGGTTTAGACTATATATAATGATATTACTATAGAACTTTAAAGCCTTAAAGAAATAATATAATAACTAGGAAATAGCCCCTAGTATATTGCAGACCTAGAAAATAAAGTTATCTAACTTAGAGGATAAAACAGTAACACTAATATTAAAGAACTCTAAGAAGAAATCTATACCTTATATATAGCTACTAATATCGTTATAACCCCTACTAGAGGATAATAGAAACTTAAACTTAGTACTCTAATTACTTATAATAGCACCTCTAGATAACTTAAGTTATTCCTAATCTAAGTTAAGAACTACTAGAACTTCTACTATAGAGATTTCACTAGCTAGACTAAGAAAGTCATCTATACTACTACTTACCTATAAGGATAAGCTCTTAAGTAGTTTAAACCTATCTAAGAAGAGTTCCTTAAGTATAAAACCTTAGATAAATACTCTACTAAGACTTATAATATCTATAGTAGCTTTAAGGGATTTAAAGATACCTTCTACTCTCTCTTCTAAGACCTTAATAAGAAATAATAAGCTAAGAGAGACCTTATATAGCTATAATAGATAAAGTTAACTAAAGAATATGCTGCTATATTTAGATAACTTAGCGTCTAACTTAACCTTACTGAAGAAACTAAGATCTTTATATTCTATTAAGGACTTAAGGATGAAGTTAAAGATAAGATTATTAAGATTAACTATCCTAAAGACTTTCTATAATATGCTGACCTTACTATTAAGATTAATAATTAACTTTTTGAATACTATAAAGAAAAAGGCGAAAAATAATAAGGACTAAACTTTAGATATAAATACTAATAGCAGCCTTAGTAGAAGTTTAACTTTTAGTAGAATAATAACTAACCTTATAATAACTAGAATAACACCTACTAGAGTACTACCTATAGATAACATAGTAGACCTATAGATCTTAGTATAATAACTAAACCTAACAATAAAAAACCTTAGAACCCTAAGTGTTATAACTGTAATAAATAAGGATATATTACTAGAGACTATAAGCAGCCTAAAAAGCTTCCCTAGAAGCTAATAGCTAAATAACCTTAATAAGTTAATACTATTATAAAAACCCTATATATATCTTAGTCTTAGACTAGATGCTATAATAATAACTATTAAATCTACCTTAAAGATAAGGAAATATTAGGATACTACCTAAGGGATAGTAACCCTAAATAGTCTAGATATAATATAACTACTCTAGATATACGTCTAAGAACCTTAGTAATAATATATATTAGTAACAGTAAGATCTAAAGAAAAACTAGAGAATAACTAGATAAGATATTATAAGTATAGTAACTCTAACTAATTCTTAGTTCTACCTCTAAAATAACTAATAACTAAAGTTAGGCTAACTATAAACTCTTAAACTAAACTACCTATATAATACCTAAAGAACTAGAGAGCGATAATAAATAGAGACTCTTATACCTCTAAGTAGTTGAAGAAATATACCTAGAAAGGATCTAGGAAGAACTTTATAACCTACTTTAGGAAAGATAACTTAGCGTTATACTCTTATATATAGAATAAAGGAAGTAGGTATATAGAAATCCTATTAGAATTAAATAAATTAATTAAGAACTTTAAGAATAGATAAGAGAAGAATCTAATAATAAACTAGATTATTAATATAATTCCCTAGAAGAATAGTAACTATTTGATCTTATAAATAACTAGACTTTTAGAGAAGGAGAAGGTTCCCCTTACAACTTAGATAAACCTCGTAATATTATATGCTAATATGCTTAGGTAGAGATCACTTATAGGCTTACCTCTAGTATAGATAATACTAGCTCTAAAGAGGAATCTGAAAAAGATAATATACCTAAACGAATTGCATATAAGTAAATTAAACCTTATAATAATAAATAGTTTATTAAACTTTATAGTATACCTAATATAGGGTTAAGAATATATTATACCTTATAACTTAAGACTAAGGATCACCTCTACCTTAGAATTACTAACCCTAACTATTAATACCTCTTTTAGGTATAGTATTTCTTTAACTATTATAAAATCTATATAGGAGATAAGTATAACTATTATTTCTAACTTAGGTAATATAACGATAGTCCCCTATAAAACGTTTATATTATATATACCCTCACTAGATAGGAACTTAGAAAGTTTAATAGTAATATCGCTATATTTACCCCTAGTTAATAATTCCCTATAGAATACCTCTATAATAAATAGATAAAATAGGATGAATACTAATATAATAAATACTAAATCTACTATAAGGAAAAGGTATACGCCTAGAGAATTGCGAAAAATAGACCCTAACCTCCTCAGGTTAGATATTATAAAAACAGCCTTATAAAGGCATAATAGGAAGGGAAATAAATTACCTACCTAGGATATTTAAAATAGTTAAAAAACTAAATCTGCCTACTAATATAAAACTATAATAGGTAATAAGGAAAAGGTTTATCTACTAAATATTATAAAGATATTAGGGTAATATAGAACTTAAAGTTATTATTAACTAATAAATAATACTTATACTAATTAATAGTAGAGCTAAAGTAAATTTTATTGCCCCTTAAGCTATTAATAGGCTAAAAGTACTATAGGGAGGAAAAGAATAACTATATTAGTTATATATAGCAGAAAGAGAAGAATTTAAGTATAAAGGAAGTACTATCTATAATAAGACTACGCCCCTTAAGATAAGCTACCTAAATCGAAAAGAAAGAATTTAATTTAATATTACTAATCTAAGAATATATAATATAGTACTAAGACTATTCTAGCTATAAATAAATAACCTATAGATAGATTAAAGTAAAGGCTAACTCTATTAGGACTATAATAACTTAGTTACTAAGTAGCCTTATTAAAAATAGGCCTTAAATAAGCTAATATAGTAAGAAATAGCAAGATGATATATCTACTACCTTAAGGTAAAAGAAGCTATATTATAACTATTAATAATAATAGATCTTAAATAATAGAACAATCTACTTCTGTTTATCTTAGAAGAATATAGAGTTTATAAAAAACTCTTTATAGCTAAATTAGAGACTAAACTGCCTAAATATACTAGTTTTAATTATAAAATCCCCCTTAAGGAAGGGAAGGAACTATAATTTAATAAAATCTATAGACTTAACCTAATAGAGATAGAAGCCTTAGATAAGTACCTTAAAGAAAACCTCAGGAAAGGTTATATTAAACCTTTAATATCACTAATAGGAAACTTAATCCTATTTATACCTAAAAAGAATAGAAAACTATAACTATATGTTAACTATTATATACTTAATGAAATAACGATTAAGAATTACTACCTACTTCCCCTTATAGATAAGATAAGATAACTCCTATATAGAGCTAACTAGTTTATAGCCTTTAATCTTAAAGGGGCTTATAACTTAATCTGAATAAAATAAGGCGAAGAATAGAAGACCACCTTCTAGATATAAAAAGGATATTTTAAATACCTCGTTATGCCTTTTAGTCTTATTAATATACCTATAATATTCTAGAATATAATTAATATAGTACTATATAAATATATTAATATCTATATAGTTATCTACTTAGATGATATCCTTATCTTCTTACCTATACTTAAGAAATATAAAGAAGATATTTACTACGTCTTATAAGCCTTTTAGGAAGCTAAACTCTTAGTTAAACCTAAAAAAAGCGAATTCTATATATAAAAGGTAGAATACTTTAGATTTACTATCACCCCTAGAAAGGTTTATATATTAGGAAATAAAGTTAAAGCTATTAAGGAATAGCTAGTATCTAATAACCTTAAGGAAGTCTAAGGATTTTTAGGTTTTATTAACTTCTACTATAAATTTATTAAAAACTATAGTAAGATTAATATAGCTCTCATTAGCCTTAGCTATAAAGATATACCTTTTATATAGGAAGAACTATAATAGATAGTATTCTAGAAAATTAAGGACCTTATTACTAGTGAACTTATCCTAATTATCTTAAACCTAATAAAATAGTTTGAAGTAGAACCTAATATATCTAACTATATAATTAGAATATAACTATCCTAATAAGATTTAGAAGGATAACTACACCCTTATATTTTCTTCTCTTATAAGCTTTATAAACCTAAGCTTAACTACTAAATCTATAATAAAGAACTTATAGTAATTATTAAAGCCTTTAAAGAATAGAGACTTAAGCTTTTAGGGATTATCTATAAAGTATTTATATACTTTGATTATAAAAATCTTTTATACTTTATAACCTCAAAAGTACTTAATAAATAATAAATCTAATAGTTAGAATTCCTCTTAGAATTTAATTTCTAAATAATCTATTAAAAAGGATTAGATAATAATAGAGTAGACGCTCTTAGCTAATAACTAAACTATAACGTCCTAGTACTTAAAGAAACCTAAGTGATTCTTAAATAATAAGATAATAGAGACTTAGTGCTAGTAGCTAAACTCCTAATAATAGCTAGACAATCTAGTATTAGCCTAACTAATAAACTAGATAATAAAGTAATTATAGAATTTTATGCACGCCCTATATATAGTTACTAAGGAATTATAAAAATATAGAAATAATTATAATAATAATATAGAGAAGAGGTTATAAGAGAATATATAGTAAAAGCGATTAAGGATTATGAGGTATATCTAAAAAGCAAACCTACTTAATATCAACCTTATAGTATATTATAACCTTTATTTATACTATAAACTACTTAGTAATCTATATCCCTCAACTTTATTGTTAAGTTACTAAAGTCTTAAGAACCCCTTATAGGAGTATATTTTGATAGCGTTCTTATTATTATAGACTAACTTATAAAGTATACCTACTTTATCCTATATAAAGAAGTAAGTAATACTAAAGAATATATATATACCTTCCTTAAGTATATTATTACTAACTATAGCATACCTAAGGAAATTATATTAGATAGAGATAAGATCTTTACCTCTAAATTTTAGAAGTTAATCATAATATAACTTAGTATTAAGTAATTTATATCTACTACGTTCTACCTATAGACTGATAGATAAATAGAATAAATTAACTAAATCCTTAAAACCTACCTCTACGCCTATATTAACTATAATTAGGATAATTAGGTTATATTGCTACTAATTACCTAGTTTGCCTATAATAGTGTAATTAGAGAAAGTACTAAGGAATCCCCCTTCTACCTTAACTATAGCTTTGAACTAACTACCTATAGAGAACCCTAAGTAGGCCTAACTATAGTTAAAGCTACTGCTTTAGTATAATAAATTAAGGATATCTAAAATAATGCTTATAAAGAACTTAAATTTGTCTGATAATAAATATTAAGATTTAGTAATAAATAAAGGATTAAGGGATTAACCTTAAAAGAGGGAGATAGCGCCTATCTTATATAGCGAAATATCAAAATAAAACGACTAAGTAATAAACTTAACTATAAAAAACTTAGACTTTTTAAAATCTTATAAGTTATCTTACTAGTTAACTATAAGCTTAAACTCCTAGAAACTATAAAATACTACTTAGTATTCTATATTTTACTTCTTAAGCTAGTATTATGAGGATTATAAATAAATAACCTTATTATTATAGAGGATAATAAACTAAAGTATAAAGTAGAGAAGCTATTAGACTACTAGTATAGAGATAATAAATAGGAATACCTTATTAAATAGAAAAACTATAGATATAAAGATAATATATAAGAACCTAATAATAACCTACTTAACTATTAAGATAAGATTAATAAGTATATTAGAACGCTTAACTATATTAATCCTTAGGATAGATTAAGCCTACCTATAACCTTAGAAGAATTTAAGGAGTATATAAAGTACGCCAACAAAAGGGAGAAACAAATATAAAAAGAAATATAATAGAAATAAAGAGAAGCTAAGAAATAAAGAATATAACTCCTATTAATATAAGTATAACTAGGAGGACGCCTTAGACTAGTATAATAAGAAAACATATCTATTCAACTAGGAATACTAAAATATAACTAAGACTCCCCTAATAAGAAATTTAAAGTACTAGGATTCTAATTGAGAATTAAATCTAAGTCTAACACTCTAAAGCTACTTATAGACTAAACTTCTAATATAGAAGACTCTAAAGAAGGAACCTCAGACGCCTCACCTTCCTCTATAACTACTAACGTCTCCTTATAACCTTTCTTAAAAACTATTCTCTTTACCTTATAAATATAATCTAACTTTATAAGCACCTTATTCACTTCAGCTTACGCCTTTTATAGCACCTCTATTCTCTTTTAAAATAACTCCTTAGTTTCCTCCTCCTCGTTATCTAGATAATAAGACTTTACTATTAACTGCTCCACTATAACTAGTCAGCTAAAGAAGAAAAAACTAGAATAGATACTGCTTTATACTGATAGATAGTATTATTAGAAGTATTATAAGAACGATAAGTGCTACTAATAGCAACACACTCCCTATAAACTAGCGACCTTAGTAATATTTTATAACAAAGCCTCTTTAAATAATAATAATAGTAAGGTATAATTTTAAAACTATTCTTAGTAATATTAAGAGAATAATAATAGCAATAAAGCGTAGAAACTATAGGATTTTTAATAATACGACCTAATATAGTATTAGCATTATAAGTAATAATAGGAAGTATAATTAATAGACCCCTAACTTAGGACTAACAACCTACTTATATTAGGTTTTGAGGATAAGACCTTTAGAGAGGGGACCTAATATTACAACCTATTATGCATAGATAATAGTTAACCAACCTACTTAGGCGACAAGTAGCTAGGATAGGATATTTATACTATAGGATTATAGGAATAATAGGGACTTACTTAGAGAATAGAAGAACTATAGTATAAGTTATATAATAATAAGATAAGACTAAGTAGATAGTGTGGATTACTAAGTACTTAGTAAGGACTACTAAGTACTTACTAACAATTACTAAGCACTTACTAGTACCTAGTTAGGAATCAATAAGCTAGATAAAGGAACTATTTAAGACT
Organism: Colletotrichum gloeosporioides; assembly: GCF_011800055.1. NCBI lineage: Eukaryota > Fungi > Ascomycota > Sordariomycetes > Glomerellales > Glomerellaceae > Colletotrichum > Colletotrichum gloeosporioides. The sequence goes on along the minus strand of NW_025544762.1, from coordinate 4,401 downwards.
TATATATAGTATAACCCTAAGCCTAGCTTATAGTTAGACTTCTATAGCTCTTTAATAATTAACTTAGTATTTATCCTCATAGATATTCTCAGCTTACCTTTACTACAAATTACTTATTTAGTCTAAGACTAATCACCTTAGCCTCTAAAAAACCTGATCTACTACAGCCTATAACCTATAATTTAGACTACAACCTCAGTATACTATTATAACGTGTTAATCCCCAGCTTCTGTTAGCAAACCCTACTATCAGATAGCTAACTATAACATATAGGTCTATAAATAGAAGCTTAATTACTATATATCTTTAAAATATATTATATATAATCTCTACTATTTAGTCTTATATTCTTATTACTAAATTCTTTAAACTTTTAATCTAATTAAGCTATTTCTTACTCTATAGTTCTAAAGTTACTATTTCCTATTTATATTATTTAATACTTAGGGATTTTTTACTCTAAATCTATATTATCTAGCTATATATCTAATAGTTTCTTATACTTATTATTATTCTCCTATATTATCTTAAAAAAACTTTCTTATTTAATACTAAAAATACTACTATTATTTCCTTTATTAAAAAGTTCTTTAGTTATAGAACTATCTTCTATATTTCTATTAGTTATATTACTATTACTAAAGATTTCCTATAAAGTATAACCTCTACTAAAGAAGGCTTAAATCCTATTATAAAGGTTAATATTCTATTTATTTCTATTACTTTACTCTTTATTTTAATAGTTATTAATTACTTTAGATATATTACTATTATTAAGTAATTTCTAGTTATTATTAATATAATTAGTCTTCTCCTTATCTATATTACTTAGCTCTTTATTCCTTTAGTCTTTATTCCCTTAAGCTTTATTCCTCTAAACTTTATTCCCCTAAGCTTTATTCCTTTAAACTTTATTTCCTTAAACTTTATTTCTTTAGGCTTTATTCCTTTAGGCTTTATTCTCTTAAACTTTATTCCTTTAGGCTTTATTCTATTAATTATTAATTCCCTCTAGAGTATTAATATTACTTTTAGTCTAAGGAGTAGTATTTCTATTTATAGCAATTTTAGAGGAAATAATTATATTAGTAATATTAAGGCTATTCTAAGTATCTTAGTAAGTATTAAGAGATAGTAATTAAAGCTAGCTAGGATACTCTAATATAGTAATATTTAAGAGTATATCTAATTTATAGTTATTTAGAATAAAAATACTATTTTTTTAATTAATTTTAGTTTTCTTTTTTACTTTAAGTATACTTATAAACTTCTTTTATTTTATAAAAGTCTTCTTAATAGTAATACCCTTTTTAGTTTTAGGAATAGCTTTATTACTCTTAGGTTTATATTAAATAATTAAGTTTAGTTTTAAAGTTATATATAGATAATTNTTAGAACTAAGTTTTACTAATAACTCTTTAATAATAGTTAATATATATAGTATATTCTGAAATAATATAAGTAAAGTAAAATAATAAAATAGAAATAAAATAAAGTACCTTCTTATATACTACTTAACTATAAAATATTTATTTCTTAAGATAATATATAAATCTTCTTAACTAAAGTAAGATCTTTAGTATTAATAGTAACTTAATAAGTATAGATAGCTACCTATATATATATTAAAAAATATTAGTAAAGAATTTAGAAAAAGAAATAAAAATATACTATTAAATATAGAAACTAAAAGGGCTTTAGAACTCTCCTATAATATTTTAAGAGTAGAAGCTTAAATATAGTTAGGTATAATAAAGTAAACTTTATAGTATTTAAATATAATCTCCCTAATAAGATTCTTAAAGGATATTTTTAGAATTAAAAGCCTATATAAGACTTAGATATAGTATATTTCCTAAAGAGTATAATCTTTAAAATATTAGTATTATAATAATTTTTAAGAATTATAATAATCTAACTTATATCTAAGCTTATACTTATAGGCTAGTACTTACTATCTAACTATATAAAATAGCTTCTTTATAATAGTCTTATAGGTAGTTTTAAGAGTAGTTTTACTAATAGTCTTATTAGTAGTCTTATTAGTAGTTTTACTAGTAGTCTTAAGAATAGTCTTATAAGTAATCTATTTAAATATATTTCTAGTACTACTTATACTACTACTATATCAGTATATAAATATTNGTATTATAGATTTATATCTATAAGAAATTAGCTTTTAAGAAAAGATAAAGATATTAAAATAAAAATACTTATATAAATAGAAAAATAAACTATATAAAGTTATAATAGTAATATATTTATAAAGAGAAGAAAAAAAATAACCCTAGTTAGTTAGTAAATTTAAAAAGAGAGGTTATATATACTAACTATACTATATCTAAGATTTAGTAGGTATAATGTACCTCTATTACTATAGTAATAATAACCCTCACCTTAAAATAATTATATAACCTATATAAGTAGTCTATATAACTATATTATAGAAATTTTAANCTATATAGCTATATTATAGAAATTTTAAATCTACCCTAATAGAATTAATCTTACCTCTTATAACTAATAAAATAAAACTATTATAAGTATAATTTTAAATATCTTAAATTATTTATACTAAATCTCTCTAATCTATCTATTAAGGTATACCTATAGATATATCCTTACTACTATATATTTATAGTTTATACCTATAAAGTTATTATAATAATCTATAGTATTATTATAATAATTATTTCTATAGATCACTTTATTAGCTTTAGTATAAGAGAGAAGTAGAAGGCTATAGGGGATTATTTTACTAATCCCTATACTATAAAGGTATAAAAGTATATTAATAATATAACTAATATTAAGGCTAAGTTTCACTAGCTAAAATAGCAGCTAAATATTAGAATAATATATATAAAGAAAATAATAATTTAAGAGTATCTAAATTAAAATTCCTTAAATAAAGTATAGTAAAATACTATAATTAAAGAAATAAAAATATAAATATACTAGAATATATAAGTTATATTTTTAAAAGGTTTAGAAATTTACTAATAAAAATCTAGAATAAATAGAGGATATTACTTATCCTAATTTAATCCTTATTTTATTTCACTTATTCTAATTATATTACTACTACTTATATATTTAGCTACTAGTATAATAAAAAATATACTAAAAAAATATAGATAACTTACTCTAAAACCTAAACCTATAATATAGCTATCCTTAAATAATCCTTAGTAAGTACTATAGAAATTTAGCTACTACTCCTATAATTCTTTAATTAGCCTATCTATATCTAATATCTAAGTATAAAGAACCTATTAATACTATATTTAAGTTTAAGATATCTTTAAAGATAATTATAGTTTAGATTAAAAAGATATTCTTCTATATAAACTAACTAAGTTTAAATAAGATCTTTTAGTTAAAATTATAATTAATTTAAACTTTAAAAATAAAAATAGAGGTAGATAAGAAATAAAAAATAAATAACTTTAATATAAAATAAAAGTTATCCCTAAAGTTATTAAATATATAAGCTTTTCTAAATATTACTAAGGAGTTCTTATTTATTCTTTCTTAATAAACTACTATTATTAAATATTAATAATTCTATATAATATAGCTTATAACTTTAGACTTATTTTAGTTAAAGTTATTATATTTCTATTAGTTCCCCTAAGAAATAGAGAAGATTTTTAGAGATATTAGTATTATAAAAGTAAGAGAAAGATTCCTTTAAGTTTAAGATTTCCTTATACTTAAAGAAATTTTCCTTATATTAGTTCTTTAAAAATTCTCCTCCCTAAAATTTATAAAAGAGAAAAAAAGAGTCTTTTAGAAAGTAAGTAGTATATAGAAATAGAAGTAGTAAGTAATATTAAAAAGATTTCTTATATAATAAAATCTAATAAAATAATTTAAATTAATAGAACTTAAAAATAAGATATACCTAAGTTCTTAAAAGTTATCTCTTAATAAACTATATATATAGTTACTAATTCTCCTTTTATAGACTAATAAGAAAGTAAGTCTAAGATATTATTAGTAATATTATAATAAGTATTAATAAGAACTAAATTAAACTTTTAAATCCTATTAGAATATAGGAGAATATAAATAAGGTATTAATAACTAATATAAAGGTTATTAATATAATCTAGTATATCTATAGGTTAAAACTAGCTTTNTAATTCCTATTTAGCTTAAAATACTAAATTAAGTGAAATTATACCTAAGGGAATAGTAATAGTTTAATAATAAGATAATATTTTATATCTTTTAGTTTAAATTCCTACTATAAAGATAGAATAAGAGGTATAAAAAGATATATACCTAAAGAAGTAAGATATAATAAATATAAGTTTAATAATACTATTATATTTTAATTTAAGTTTTTTAAACTAAGATTAAATAAGAGGTCTAAGAGAATATATACCTACTCT